>NC_143013.1:73329248-73959248 GCF_055824585.1 Amblyomma mixtum
CGAAATTGTTCCATTCATTAAATGCGTTGAAAAACTTCTGAAAACATCCTACTGTACTTTGCTAGAAGCGTCCTTTATTGTCACTACTTCACGATACCTACCGGGCACAGTATTCTCCACTATAAACAAAAACGCAACGCAATACTTTCTTCCTTACGTGAACCAACGAAGCTGGCCCGCATTAGTTGAAGAAGGAAAATGAGTCCTCTCGCATAGCACAGTGAGATTTCATATTCTACGTACGCAGCGCGGAAATGTAGGGTGCTGATCTTAGCGTAGTAGAGCCGTTCCTGGCTGAGAAGCCTTAACCAAATCAACAGTGACAACAACCACAATGGCTTTTCCTCAAGAGTGGATTTCTTTTCGGCAAACAAAAATAAGGCGTCATGTTTTGCACTGTAGAATAAAACCTTCTCCGCGTAAGATTTCTCAACTCTAAACTCGATATCTTGAACTCTAAATCAGAGATTGTGAAGTTCTGTTTCTTCTCTGTGCCCTCTGTGAACTAGGGTCAATCATTCGTACTTAATCGTTCTTGAGTACTTTTCACAGGAAACAGAAAAGCTAGTAACGGGAGGAAAAGGCCTGCTTATTGAAAGCCCACGATGGATTAATTTCAATGATATAAGTCGGTACATTCAAGTCAGTACAATGATTGCAAACTTTGGATCCCATGATACCTTTCCACTGCATGCAACTAGGAGGGTGTGTCGGCTGCACTGAACTTGCGTCTGCATCGCATAGTAGCAAGCCGCTTAATAACTGAAACAAGACTCAGCTACGTTGCAAGACATCTTCAGTTTGCTCATTTGAGCAGACACGCGAAGCATTTTTGTCAATATCAAAGATAGCATCAAACATTGTTTATTCACCTTGCGGAGCAAATGGGGCCATACAGCAGGGCGGGAAGCGTTAAAATAAATTACGCTTGTAACGAAGCACTGGCAGGCTTCCGTTATTTGCATGTATATAGCATCTCACACGACATGTCTCAGAGGAAATTAATATGACTGCTCCTACAGTGCAGTTCTTTCTCTCGTACCACAGCTGAGAAGTCTAAACAATAGTTTGCTTATACTGAATATTTGCCGCAAAGCGTTTGCCGAAGAATCGGCAGGGTGTGCAAGTGCTTGCGCAGCGATATGCATCTGCATACAAGTGTGACTGTTCCAGGGCCGAGTTCAATATGAAGCCATTATTCTTTGCCAATTTCAGATATATTTGTTCCTCTCGCATTGGTCGTGGTTATTTTGTTACATAGCAACGACTTTCAAGGGTCAGTGGGAAGCGACAGGACGATTGGCTCATTGTCCGCCGGACCGCACCATTGGCGGCCAATGATTAGCCGGTGAGTGTGGCGAGTGGCGGAAGCCATCGTCGTTGCGGTGACCCGCTGCCTTATGATTTCTGTGATTGGCCGCTAGCGGCTTTCGTCTGATACTGCCCTCATACTTACATCGCGACAATGAAATGGAAGATTGATAGTGGGTCTTCACAGATTACGGCCCCAGGCTCAAACAAAATCGTTGTAGCTCCCACAACACAGACGGCGGGTCGAATTTGCTAGCTCTTTATCGATCAAGAAGTTAATTATCTACACGTGTAAAAAACAATCATGTGCTTCTTTTTTTGGTACGCCTGCCAAACCAAACTCAAAAGAGTTATAAAGACATTAAGCTTCACTCCTTACTCTCAAAAATAAAATGATAAAACGCATGCAGATATAACGAATTCAACAGAGGAAAGCAGATGCCCTTACACATCAAGACCCATACACGAATACCTCCTATACTATGCTCCCTTGTGATCTATGCGCCGTTCTTCCCAGCTTACTATTATCTATATGAGGAAGTACACGTGCCCTGATTCCTCCGTTTATTCACCACTTTCTTATGCCTAAAAACTGAAGGCATCGTAGAGCGTCGCTATGATTTCTATACAGCGATCAATGTATTTGACTGCCAAAACTCTGAAACCTATGCAGATATATATCTGTAATCCAAGCACCTACGCACACGTTGGCAAGCCTTCGGTTTGGGACAAAAGAAGTAGCTCGGGAGCATCATTATTTATCACTTTTACACATGCAGGACGGAATTGGGTCAACAACGCTCTAGGCTCGATTGATCACATTGCTCAGAAAATGTTGATACAATGATTCTATTCATTAAGCTGTATGGAAAGCTTCCCAAAAAACCCTGTCAGTGGTCTAATGGGGCTTTTCGGTGGGATAGTTGGTCCCCGAAGTCAAGTGAACAAAACAACCAAAAAGACGAAGACATGACACGACCACACAGCCTGTGTTGTCGTTTTGTCTTTTGCGTTCTTGCCTTCACTTGACCAGTAAGTGGTATATATGAAACGGCATTTACATTCGCTCCTTCATGATGCCTACCTCACAAATCATTATTCACATTAAAGGAAAACGCAGTGCCGCATGTTCTCCTTTGTGTCAACAAACAACTTCCTCGCTCTATGTTTCCCGCACTGTTCTTTATATCCGGAAGCAAAGCTTCTTCGCGTTTGTTGAAGAAGAGAAATGAACGATGTCATACAGCATATTTTAACCTTGTTTCCTATATAAGCAGCGTGCGGCTGTGAGGTGCGCGTATAAGCGGTGTAGACCAGTTCATCGGTGAGAAAACGCTAGCAGCTACGACAGCAACCACAATGGCTTGTCATCTACGAGTAGGCATCCTCCCGGTAAGCGAGAAAGAAAACACCATTATTTGGCGCAATATGGTGAAAATTTAACAGCGGGATATTTCTTATATCAGAACTCGATATTGTGAACTGTAATGTAGATATTTTGAGGGCTGAAGCATTATCCTATGCTTACTCCTTTGCTAGAGTACGCATGCGAGGTGTGGGACCCGAAAAGCAAAATGTTAGTGCAGGAACTGGAGCATGTTCAGAGGCGCGCATTACGTTTCATATTCTACCGCTTTCGGAGGAAAGATTCAGTATCACCTTTGTACCGTGAAGCCAACTTACCGCTCCTTTCTGTTCGACGAAAACATAAACGACTGTCTCTCTTTTATAATATTATGAATGAAACTGTTGGGATTGATAAGCATTAATGTTATATAAAGGAGTGCACATCTCGCATAACCCGTAATAAACACACTCGATATGTCGAAGAATTCCGTGCTGCTAAATATTGCTCTAAATATTCCTTCTTTCGTGGTGAATACAAGGGGGGTACTGCGCACAAAAAGACAAGCACAAGAAGATAACACAACAAGCGCAGACTCGCGACTGTTTTTCCGAAGGCACCAAGCCTCTCTTCAGACAGAAACCTAAAAACCTTGTGCGACAGGTCGCAGCTACAATCGCGAATCTGCGCTTGTTGTGTTATCTTCTTGTCCTTGTCTTTTTGTGCGCAGTACCCCCTTGTATTCACCATGATTGACCGACTAGCCCAACGACGTACGCTCTTAAACTATATTCCTTCTTTCCGCTGACCGCACATGACTGGAATCTGCTACCTGATGACGTGGTGTCTGTGGAATCTCGTGATGAGTTTTCGTCTCTGCTTTATGACCTTTTGTGTAGTACTTAGTAAGCATATTTTGTTACGGGTTTGTTTGTTTGTTTGTTTGTTTGTTTGTTTGTACCAGTTGTCTTGGTATTTCTGTCACTATACAATGTAATGTTTCCACTCCTACCTTAGTCCTGGAAAGGACTGGTAGTATGTAATAAATAAATAAATAAACAAATAAATTCAAACTTCAGGCTGAACTTCTGTACTTAACCGTCCTCGGGTGCTCTAAATAAGGAATACAAAAAAAAAATAAACACAAAACCAACAAAATATTTGTGAGTGCAAGAACAGCGCATTGTTTCGTAGAGTAGACGTCAGCTTCTGAGGCACAGGAAAAAATTTAATACATATTGGTGCTAAGTACCGAATCTCGAAGACACTTCCAATGTAGGCAACCACATGTCTGCGGCACTGGCACAGGAAACAACTGAGCTCTTTTCTGTTAAACTTCGGTAGGAATCGAGAATGGACATCTTTCCATAGGAACGTTAAGGCACACTTGCTATTAAGTAATAAAACCTATTCTTTTTCACACTAATTTGCTTCTTTCTCGCAATTTATGAAACATACTTCTCAGGATGATTTCTGGGAGAGGGAAATGTAGTTTGCCGAAAATAATAATCTTTTGGTATTTTAACAAGCCATAAGGTTGGTTTTTGAAAACACACCACGCTGTTTCGTCAGAGGCGATCAACCTGACAACTTCATCGTCTGAGAGAATAGTGCTTCATATGCTGCCCGTCAAGTAGCGAAAATATTTCCTTCCGCATAATTATGGACATACTCCAGTTGTTTACATACAGATTGGAAAAATAATGAATAAGCGCAAAAAACATTATGCCAATACTTTTTTACAGAGGAGTTGCGAATACTCCTTTCCAGTGCTATCTTCATAAGCCGTGCAAGTTCAGTCTTCATTTTGTGCACGCATCATGTAACTACTTGCCGACTGGTGGACACGTGCTTTTTAATTTATGTATTTTAATGTTGCTAGCGGTTAATACAAGTCCTCCTGTGCCTAAATTACACGAGTAAAACTTTTAGCAGTCTTCGGATTGGCAAAACAAAGATTACAATATAAACTCCGCTGAGGTCTCGCTTTACCCCACCGCAACACCTTCTTTGTTTCAAGCTGTCAGAAAACGACTCTAACACTAAATCAACAAGCTCGGTTTAATTAACTCTTCGATTATTCAAGAAAATGTGTTGCATAAAACAAACAAGAAAAAAGCTGGAGGTGACACTTCTGCCTGAGCGTATGACGCGATAACGTTGGTGGATTAATGCCCATATATGCGAAATTGGTAATTCTCGGCTTTGCATTCATCGACGGCTGGGTGTCCTCATGCCAATCTTGGCGCAGTGGTGCGTGCGGCGGTTAAGCGATGTGCCACAACCCTGCAATGGTAGCTACAGCCATCGGTAGAGCTTTTCTGATCCAGGTGGCTCTTGCTGAGCAAACTCTGGCGACCAATAATTAATATAATTACCACAGTGACCAGTCTGCTAACAACCACCTGCCGGGGCAGTGGTGCATCGCTACATCCATGCACCAGGAATGGTATGAAGTCTGTCAGAGATCCATCAATGTAAAAGAGGGAGCGATCAATTTCACGTAGATGGGCATTAACCAACTAAAGCTATCTCCTCATACCCTTAAGACCGAGCTTAAGTGTTTCCTTCACTTATTTCAAATCGTGAATGCCATCTATAGATTACAGCGGTCCCCGCTTTTGTGGCAATCTGTGAAATCCATAAACATGACCGTTAGGTTCCGTTTAACGATCCGCATAATATTGTAATCTGGGTACTGCGCCGCATGGGCGAGAACGCTGCCCTGAAATTCGGTGAGGCCATCAAGTTCAAAGTAGCACACCAAGAACTGCAGCTCTATACCTGATGACGTCATACATGTCGAACTTTCTAGGAGAAAACTTTTGAGAATTGGAAAACTATGATATTGTTATAGGAAATTGAGGATAATGGTCCATCCTTCTGATATGTACCAAAGTGTTTCTCTTAAAGTGTTTCCATCGATTGGGTCGAACATTTAGGACTGCCATAGAAAACCAATGAGAAACGCTTTTGACGACAGCAAAAATGTTAATAGAAAAAAAATCAAGACTGTCAACGCGATATTTGCGGATATATTGATTGTTGTAGTGAGATCTTATATGTAAAAACTGCCCTCATACATGGTTGCCCGCTCAAAAATGCTTTTCCCCTGAATTCTTGGCCGTGAATACAGTAACGCCCGTCCGTCAATTTCATTTCTCCTGCTGTCTGTAATTCCGTGTGCTGCACACTTCATAATGAACAGCCAACTTGCCCAATCAGCTACCCTCTTCATTTCCACTCGACATCGGTTTTTGCTACATGGAGCACAAGTATTGCCGCCAAGAGACTGTTGAGAATTAGTGACGAGCGCGTACTCAGCGACTTATCTCTGGAGTTATCTCTGAATGTACACCGAACATCTGGAGTCCTGTGTACATCCACAGAAACGCTTAGAGTATCTGCTGAAGCTAACGTGCCGATGAACCCAATACGAAGTCGTATCGTTTTGCAGCAGTTAAAGTTACGTTTGCCCAACTTTTAGAGAAACAACTTGTGCGTTTTTACCGCGCTATTTTAAAATTTCCTTCACAGGAGGCCGACCAGGGAGAGCAGCCTGAAGCTCCGCACACTTGTGCTGGGAAATAGAGGTGTCCATGTAGCAGGAAGCCTTAAAAATGCCTCAATTTTTTATATTTCCCATATTTAACGAGCGCTTACAGAACGGGATTTTTTTTTATTTGCAAATACTGCTATCCCAAGAATTGGGACATTGCAGGAGTGGTACAGAGGATGGAACATACAGATAAAACAGTAGGAAAGTGCATAATTACAAGTGTGAAACAGAGATTTTACATAAACGATAGTGTGGTATTGATAAGAAAATACATAATTAGGCAATTCTTGCGTAGAGCAGACATCTGACGTAATGTGACATCCAGATCATTCCATAGTTCGACTGTCGAAGGAAAAAATGAATGTTTGAAGCAGTCTAAAAATGGCATAAACGGCACAATGTTAAGCGGGTTGGTACGGCGAGTGACACGTGCTGAAGAACTGGCGAAAGAAAAGAAAAGCGGGGCGTCAACATAAATGCATTTGTTGATGATGTTCACCGTAATCAGTGTTAATAAGAACGAGGATTCTTATTCGGGCTATTGGGGTGTTTCGATGAGCTTAAAGTTGCAAGAATGCTCCTCTTTATTTATGCAGGACTCTTTTATCAATAGTTTAATTCCCCACCTATATATCGCAAATAAATATTTTGTTCATAATAAATAAGCAGGTCATCATCATCATCATCATTTATTGACCCTTAAAGGCCCCTGGGTGGTGGGGCATTACATAAGGGGGAGGCATTACATAACAAAAATACACCAGGTCCCAATCAGTGCTATATACATGTACTGGCAGGATATAAAGAAAAAAAATGTACATGAACCCATCATAGAGAGTGGCCAAACATTTATGAAACGGTAGTTAAACACAAAAAGAATAATCAACATCAGGTTTTTAAGTGCGACAGCAGCAATATGCGGAACTTACACGGATCTCGTTCGATGACAATGCACTCGGGTAATGAATTCCATTCTTCGATGGCAACGGGTAGAAAAGGTCCGTTGGAAGGGCGCGAAGCTGTAAAGCCGTTTGTTCAACTTTTTTCACCGTCATTCCCCATCACTTTGCTGAAATATCAAGGTTATTACCACTGTGATTACCTACACCTTTATCCTTTTTTTTCTTTTCAGATACCTGTTGCTTGCGACATCAAAGTCGTAAACAAAACGATCCAAGTGTCTGGTATCACTGACATCTTGCTATCGTCCGTAAGAAATAACCTGAACTGTTCGTAAGTAAAGTGGCCGTGGTTGACAGCCAGTGACAGTTTTTAAACGCAAAAAACTGAGGAACACTTACCAAGACAAAATAAAAAAATCAATTATTATAAAGATAAAAAGTTAAAAAGACAAGCTAAAAAATAAACTCAGCACCCTTGCAGAAAGTCTTCAAGCCGGGCTTGTTGGTTCATATTTCTTCTCAGGATCTTGAAGCTCGAAAGGATGACATAGAAAGAGGATGCGCAGTACAGCGCTGCACTTTCAACAATACTTTATTACAAAGAAGCTCCCAGAATATAGGCTACAGGTGACGGATTGTTTTGTTGCCACGTGCTGCAACCTTCCACTTCTATCAAGAAAGGTGCTCTCATACTTTTATAGGATGAGTGAAACTGAAGTGATGCAGCCGGACCCACTTTTTGTAATGTGATAAGGTTCAATCAGCTATCGGCCGATCGCGTCTTTACATTTTTTCAAGATGGTTGTGTTATGCAGTTATGCCTGACAACATCCATTGCTGCATTTACTACTACTGTTTAAGAGAAGGTTAGTACCGGTGCCTGTCCTTAACCAAGTCCTGTGCTCCCTTAGCCTATCATTACTCTAATTGTAAGCCCGGAAGACGTGACGCAATACCTTTACCATCGGACGTGAAAATTACGTCACCTTGAACTTCATAGATACCTATCCACCACCTCTAAAAATACTGACGGCAAAGGGCGAGCTTAAGAGCGCGCTCTACAGGGTACAAATCTGCATGGTTGGCCTGCAAGCGAGAAAGAACACCACACGTAAAGAAGCCGTCGTCTCGAACTTGTAGCCTTCATCGTATAGAGATCAGTGATTACATCTAATCTTTTAGAGATTAGAGATTATATAGAGTAGAGATTTTATCGGGGCTTCGACCAAAAATTTCTCTCACCCTTAGTAGTCTCTGAGGCTCTGCCAGCCGGTAAAGTTTGGCTATACGCGGCTAATTTATGTGTTCGTTGGCCGTACGTGGAGGGTATTGGATCCCTTTTATAGGCATATAGAAGCCTATGCGCACAGGAACAACATGTAATAATGCGTCTATGCATAGTGAAAACAAGTGTTAATGATTAAGTGAATATACTGGTGCGTTTATTACACTATTTTGTTTTATGGAGTTGTAGTTATGCAGCAGCACTTCTCACATCCTCTGTGACATTCTCGGCCTTGCGGCCCACTCCAAAACACAGTACACTTAAAAATTGATCGCATAATTACGAGAAATATTGTAATTAACGGCATAACATTTTGCAGAAATGGAAACCTTCGCTGACACGATCGCTATGAGCAGATAAATGTGAGAAAACGCTAACATACACAGGACCATGTAGGCATATTTTTTCCTCCAGTACAGGGAATGAGAAACGAAAAAAACGAACGAAGAGCATCTCTAACATAGCTTTCTCCACTCGCCCTGTTGTCGCCCTCGTGTGCGGTTGTCCCCAGGCGACCTACTCGATCGGCGACATTAGAGAGTTATATCATAGCACAATGCGCGATACGCTACGTCGAACCGCTTCCGCGGGGTTCAAAGAGGTTATATAAAAATTGGGTTGCACCATGGAGGAAGGAAAAAAAGAGGAGAGGCCCTTTCCACACGACGCCCTGGGAGAAAAGTGTGGAGGAAATCACGTGGCTTTTCAACGATCGGGAGGCCATTTTGTCCGGGCAGCTTAGCAACGGCGTCGTAGTTGCTGCTTGCAAACCGAGCGGTAGCAGACGGCCGCGGCGTAGCAATTGCGGTGAGGCGTAGGCGTACTTTTCTCAACTGCTCGAATTTGTTTTTGATCGTGCTCACGGGCTGACGTTGACGCCGTTCACTCATATCTAAGGTGGAATTGGCTGCAAAACTCTCGTTGTTGCGTGCATTGACTTCAACGTGCTCGGCGACGATCGCACGGGCATTTCGTCTACTGCGTCATTGCTCGGAGCTGTCGGGAGACCACCGCTGCACACTGAGGAGCACTCGCGCTGTTCGTTCACCAGTGATTCGATACGCCGTGCGCTAGAGAGGTCGTCGGCGTATTGTGCGGACGTTTCGCGTCCTGTGCGTGCAGTGTGCGTGTGCCATTCGCGCTCCCGTTTCCATCGGCAGTGAAACCTCGTTGCTATTGTTCTTGCAACGCTCCAGTGATCGTCACTGGTGTTAGTTTAACTGTCATTTTCATTTTTAGGGATTGCGATTTTGTGAGCCGCGGGGGCCATGACATGGGCGGAGGGCGATATTTTAAAGGAAGCAGCTGCGCTCGCTTTGCTCTTAGTATACTGCAGCAACTTCGTTACACGCCCGTTTCAAGTGTGTAACGTTTGAAGCCTCTGGCGAGCTCTAGCTTCTGGGACGTGCCGGGCTCAAGTGTATTCGTTCATATCGTGGCCAAGTCTGTGTTTCTGGTCGCGCGCTATGTTTAGACCGGTTTCCTGTTACAGGTTTGCAATTGCTTTTCTATCTGATGTCATGGTCAAGAAGTGCGGAAAAGGCGATGCTCTAACTGAATTAGGAGGCCTTTTCGCACGTGATTATTATGCTCATGTCCTGCGATAGTGTTATTTTGGGTAAAAAGTACTTAGTGAAATGAGGATCCACATGTGCGCTGAATTTCATTGATGCCTGTGGTTATGTTGAAGAAAAATAATTGGATGCATTCTTACCTACAGTAGATCGACTTTCATTTTATATATTGTCAGTCGCAAGTAAAGTGTGCTACTATGCAGTGACATTACACGCTAGTATTTAAACTAGTAGCAAAAAGTGGTGCGTACAGCTGCAGCTCTGCACATTCAACATGAAACACAGCATTGAAATGATGCACAACACCGTGAAACTTATACTGCAGCCACTGGATACTCCTAAACTTCTAGAAGTCTGAAAAGCTACGGTAATATATATTATTCACAATACTAGATCTGTGGATATGTGAACCATGCTATGTTGCCATGCTACAAAGGGTGGAGTTATGGAGGGGGGCAGTCACAATTTAAACATGTATTTCATGGACTTTTTTCATTGAGAAAAAGATGTTCACGATGGTTATCCTGTGTAAAATTTCAGATAAATCCTCCCCTGCCGTCTACTATATGCACTTTGGCCCTCTCCGTTTCTCTCACCTGTGTGAGTGGCGCTTGGAGTTGTGAATCAAAAGTCATTGCAGGCACGGCCACCATTACAACACGTTATGATATTACATTTTGCGTTCAGGGTCAAGAACTCAAACTTTTTAGTATACTTGCCCATCCTCACTGCTGTATACGAGAAAGCATTCCTTGCATCACCAGCCGCACGAAAACATGCTATGAAGATAAGTATAGTATTTAAGACCAACAACAAAGTACTGCAGAATTTTTCTTACCCTTAGTTCTGCAGCACAAGGCACTGTTGGCACAGCCAGCTTCCCAAACATATGCAATGGAAGCAGATTGCAACATTCAGCAACAAGAGCTGCATTAAAAGGCAGGTTGAACACTAAGGTGGGGTGTGACCATGCATGGCAGCATTGTTCACGACTCAGCCGAAAGCAGACAAGTGCACACTCATTCAGCATAAAACTGAGAGGTTTGTGCTATCCACCAGAGAGCGCAATTAAAGTGTGGCCAGTATATGGAACACTTTTAAGCGAGCATAGCATGCAAACAACCCAATATCAATAACCTTGCTCAGAGATCTCATGCATGAACCTCTAAACTCATTCTAGCAAAGAAGGATTTTTTTTACAACCTCATGAGCACATTTGACAGCTGTCCACTCAAAAATCATTATGCTCTCAAATAGAAACTGTTGCAGAGTACCATTCAAATATAAGCCTCGTGCCAGCAAGCTGGACATGAAAGGCCTCCATGGTAGCAATATACTAAAACATTTCAGGAGGCTTAAGTTTAAAGGCAGCACTTTACACTGCATTAAGCTAGGACAGTTTGTTCGGAAGCTTCATGAAACACGCTGTGAGATCCAAGACAGACAGCATTAAAAAAAAGAAAAAAAAAGGGCTTTCAGGCATTCGGTATGTGAAATCTCTTAATTTTAGAACGTTTCCCAAAGCTCTTTTAAAATTTGATAAAATATTTTTCCAGAAATGACTCAAAAAACCTGAGCTACCGGTGACTATTGCATGAAATACTCAGTAAAGAATGCAAGGGCTCGTTCAGTCGAATGTGAAATTTACCGTTGATTTTATATGCGACTATTTTTGTGTATACCTTTATGCACTCGCTGTAGTTTCTACCGGCATCTTGGTTATACCTGCGATTAATTCGATCCCGACTTAATGTATTCATTGATCACACGCGCCCTTAGGTTAGTCTAAACTCAAGGTAGACACGTGAGCCAAAGCAGATGAGTAAATTTTTGTTATTTTCGCAATACAGCCACTACCAGTGGCGTACGCAGAAATATTTTTCGGGGAGTTTTATACGCCGCCGGTAAAAAGAAAAATACCCTGCGCTTAAACAATACCATAGAGATTTTTCTTCTTTAATGAAGGCGAAGGGTTAGTTTTCTTCACTGTAATATCTACATAAAGATACGAATGCACACAGGATCCGAAGAACTCCATTCATAAAAAGCATTGATTTTCTCACAAAAACAACTCATACGGAAAAACGTGGCTATTTACAATATTTTCGCATCATATACAACAACACAAAAGCTTCTGCTCTACAACAAGTCATCAACTGCAAACAAATGGCATTTGTCAAAACTTCTACCCCATACATGCAAACCTGCGGAGGCCTGTGCCCATGCGGTAGCACGCTCCTTCGTTGGCTTTGAAACGCGCGCGCAATCGGCGCGGCGGCGTGACGTCAGCCCGGACAAGATGGCGCCCAGCTTGTTTCCGGCTTCACAAAATGTCATGTGACGGCCTCTCCTCTTTTTTTCCTTCCTCCATGGGTTGCACTACGTACTCGCCGATTGGTCCCGACGAGCTAACGAGCACGTGGTGTTATCTGGCGATCTCAGGGAGTACTGCGCGCACCGGTACGTACGCGCTGACTGGTCCCGACGCGGCAGCTAGCAACCACGTGGTGCCATCTGGCGTTCTCAGGCCGTACTGCGCGCGCGCAGTAGCGCCTCGCGGAAGCGGATCGTGCTATGCTATAACGCTCTATTATCCTTTCTTAAAGCTCGCACAAAACGCTCACAAGAATTAATTAGGCACGCTTGTCTTTGTTCTACCGATGAGCAGTAGCGGCCGCTTCGCTGACGGGTCAGCAACCACTTAGCTCAATGCGAATCTAATTTCACCGTGTCCCACACACAAAAAAAGCGTTATACTGCTGACTCGGGCACACCATTTGCGATCACCGCAGAAGAAGAAATCAAACCGCCAGTGTCAATAAAAATGTAACGTACCTGACCGGCGGAGAAACATGCGTTAGCGACGCTCTTCGTGCATTCACTTTTGCTTTTAGGCACTCGAAAAGAGCAAATAATGTCTACAGCTCAGACCAGAAACATGTTTCTTCGAATTTATAACTTCGCATTGATATCGCTAATTTCACTTAGTTTCGGAAATCCATTATTACACCACTGAACTGAGATATAGGGATAGTCGAAATATTTTTTCTTAGCAACTGAACTGATAACGTTTGCTGTAGTTTCAAGCAGTCTCCAAGGTCTACACTATAACAACAAGGTACTAAATACCTGACCTCAATTTTTTTCTTCTCTTTAAACTTTGGAGCGAATAAATATCCTGTGTAAGCACATTCTGTTGTCTGCAAGTTTTCGAACCTGCACATATTGCTCAGGTTTCAGCGGCCGTTTCGGTATTGGTGTCGACCTCTCTATGCAGCATTACACGTTACTCAGATCAGATCGAAAAAAAATTATTGTATTTGTTCAGTGCTAGCGAATATGTTAATATCTGCTGTGTCTTCTTATCGCCCTTCATGTATGCATGCCGTCGATCAGCTTATTCCCGTCGATATAAAGAGCCATCACTATTTGAGGTCTTTCCTTTCTAAGACGACACAGGGTCTTATTATCAGTGAGGGTGGTTTGAGTGGTCCTGTTTTGAGACAGCCGCGTAAACCTGTTTCTCGCCTCCTACTGCAGCTACAGCTACCACCTGCCATCGGCGCTTACTTTCGGAACACCCGGGCCGAACGGCACGTGGAAAGTTGGATTGATGGCTGACATCGCGAATAATGTGAGCGAACTTTTTTTTCTGCGTTCTTGGCTTGAGGCGTTGTAATAGTGCCTTGAACAGTCAGGCTGGCTCTACAAAGTGTGCTCAGAGACACCGGAAGGCTTCATTCACACTTGTTCGAACATCGTCTTAGTGGCGAAGAAATCTCGCGTCAACGTCATCCTCGCAACATCGCGAGTTTATTTTTTATTACATTAGCCTCAATGCCCGTGGGCATTGCAGACAGGATGGCGGTTATATATCAAACCAAAAAAAAAAGAATTTTAAACCACACTGGTTCGACATCATGGAATAAAACCTTTATGGGAGGGATTTACGAGCATACGAGATGACAGTTATCCAGGTTGAGCTGCATATTCGTGTTTCAGGGACGGACGGACGGACGGACGGACGGACGGACAAACGGGCGGGCGGGCGGGCGGACGGACGGACGGACGGACGGACGGACGGACGGACGGACGGACGGACGGACGGACGGACGGACGGACGGACGGACGGACGGACTGACTGACTGACTGACTGACTGACTGACTGACTGACTGACTGACTGACTGACTGACTGACTGACTGACTGACTGACTGACTGACTGACTGACTGACTGACTGACTGATTGATTGATTGATTGATTGAGTGATTGATTGAAAGTGCTTTATTTTGAGAGGGAGACACAAAAACGCTGTGGGGGGAAACTGGGAATTTCCACGTATGTCTCTTTTCTGAAATACTCTTCCATAATTAGTCCCTGTGGGGGGACGTCCCTCTTCTTTCCTCGTTTCCCCCAGGGACGGATTAGACAAGCACATTTTCAAAAGAGGTGTGGCGTTCGCACATTTTGAAAAGAGGCTTTCGCAGTTGTTAGTCGGTTAGACTAAGATTAGATTTTGCTGAGTGGGATACTAGCTGCACGCTAATAACCAGAGATAATGAAGTGAGCAGATCTGTTCTCAATGAGTTCAGTGTTGATCAAAGTAAGTTCATGTGGGTCGCAAATTGCTGAGGCGTATTCCAGTTTTCGACGTACAAGAAACTGATACAATGTTAGTTTAAGATGTAACGGAGTATCAGAAAAATTGCGCTGTAGGCAGCCAAGCGTGCAATTTCGCATTGTTTATGGTGTAATTAACGTCGGTATTTCAAGAGCAGTTTATATAAAGCACCAGATGCTTGTTGCATTTACATGCTGTGAGGTCTGTCATTGATTTTGTGCTCGGATATTTCGGCAGAAATCAAACGGTGTAAGATACTCACGTGCTTGCATTGGCCGATTTCAATAGTCATTAGCCTTGTGCTGCACCAGTTAGAAAACACCATGTGGTATGTGTCATAAAGTTCAATCTCTCTCATACCAAGAATATCTGGAGAATTGCATTTTTCAAAGGGAAGATGTTTATGACCGCAGCTTTTTATATATCGTACGATTCCGCTATCATCATCACCAGCCTGACTACACTCACTGAAGGGCAAAGGCCCCTTCCAAGTCTCTCCGATTAACCCTGTTCTTTGCAGGCTGCGGCCACCGTATCCCCGCAAACTTCTCAATCTCCTCCGCCCACCTAACTTTCTGCCGCCTCCTGCTACGCTTGCCTTCTCTTCGTATCCACTCCGTTACCCTTAAGGACCAGCGGTTATCTTGCCCTCGCATTACATGCCCTGCCCAAGCCCATTTCTTCCTCTTGATTTCGAATAGGATGTCATTAACCCGCGTTTGTTCCCTCACCCACTCTGCCCGCTTCCGATCACTTAACATTACCGCCCATTATCCGGCCATCTCCCTTCGGCAGTCTTGCATTTCTTTTTTTTTTCTTGGGGGGGGGGGGGGGGGGGGGGGTTGGTCCTAACGTTCTAACTATTGTCAAAGACGTTTCCTAGTGATTTTTTGTGGCCGATTCAACTACTCACTGCGAGCGATTAAAAACCTCTAAAGAAAGATTTTGGTACTCATCGGAATAATGAACCATTACCTTCAATATTCCCATAGGCACGACACAATATTCCACGTTTGCCTCGAAATTAGAATTAATTTTTAAGAATCCTTGACCTACTCTTGCCTACAACCGCTCCCGGTACTCGTTGTTTGCAATATGGAATCCAGAACAAAGCTTATCATCCTTTATTCTCAACTGCAATAGAGGTACATTTTTATTTGACTCAATTTGAACTTTATGCAAATGACAGAATTGCCAAACAGGCTGGAAGCCCTCATATATGAAACCCTGCGTCATCGTTCAGGTCACTATTTGTGCACTGGTTTAAAAGAACAAGGAATGCACGTTTTTACAAAGACTCTATAACATCGGCTGCACGGGATATTTCCATTCTAAGCGCTTCGCTTGCAGCAATATCAACCAGGACATAGAAGGAAATGTTTGTGTTAACCGAATATACTTTTGCAGACACAAGCCCACTAAAAAATGAAGAATCTTGCAGCTTTTCGCGCACCTTTCTTCTCGCGCCATATGGGAGCAGTAATTACTGGACAAGCATACCCACCCCGCCGTTCCCCTTTGCTGCCGGCTAACAAATTCGCCCTCTTTTACTTGTCGTCCTATATTCACTAAAGCCCAGCCAAGCAACCGATGTGACTTGCACGTTGCTGTTAACTTATCTGCGTACAGCGTGTCCCGTGCAGATTCAAGAGCATGCTACAAACTAAACAGTTTGAGAGACTTGCTTGCCTGCTTGGGGTTGGTGACTTGTAATAAACTCTGACGCATCTCCAACCAAAACTTTTATTTTAATGAGGAGCCAAACCGGCTTCGAGACGTTTGGTTTTAAGTTAAAGTTTTGGTTGGAGGTGTGTCAGAGTATATTCCAACAGCATGCTGTACAAAACACCCGTCACTGCCTTCCGTTCTAGATTGTGGATATGACGCTGCCAGGCGTTGCGAGAACTGTTGACCGGGACGCCCTCGCCGACACCACGTCACCAGTCCTCAACGTACCGGTTGGTATCCTCGCAGGCAGAAACCGGACTAGGGACACCAATATCGCCGGCTACTTGCTGACGTTCGATGTAAACGTAAGCTGTGCTTCGCGCTTTCTTTCGATTCTGGAAAAGTTAGAACGCCTCTTAAGATCACTCCTCTACTACTCCTACAGAACACTCTTTCAAGCATCCGCTATGCAAGGAGATTAAGTTTCTTCTACCATTCATTGGGCAGCAGTTGAAACGTCTTGGGCATCAAGAATTGCCCCAGCAGTTTAATGGAGCGATGTATAAGCATTTTTTAGTTACACAATTGATTGTGAACTTGAACGCAGAAACCTAGATTCCTGGGTGCTAGGAATATGCGGCATTCTTACGAACGCAAAACGAGTGCACAAAGGCAGAAAGTGAGCACACGTGTTGCGGTATCCGTCGGTATACTGGCAGTAAGACACGACTGTACTAGTCGACGTAGCACATTGCAGAACACAGCATATTACACTAAAAAAATACCCTCATTGACGTTATGTCAAAAAATTTTCACGCTTAAAGGGCAGTGACAAAGCTTGATCTTAAAGAGCTTCAAAGATAAATCTTCAAAGATAAACAACTTGCTGCAAGTTGTTCATGAAACGTAGGACTCAAGTGATTTACAAGATTCAAGTAACTAGAGGGAAAACATACATGCCTCTATCAAACAGGCCGACTAAAAGAGCACCGTTCGGCAGTGAAGTCACACTGAGTATTAGGGTATTTTGGCGAGCATCGGATAAACAGAATGTGTGTACCGGCAGTTTAGCACAGTGTTGTCGCGTTTCGCAGTCGGCGGCCATGAGGCGGGAGGCACGTCCGACCAAGGAGATTTTATTCACAGACACGCGGATATAAAAGGGCTCAGATCATACGGCATCATACCTGCTTAAAGAAGCCGAATCTAGACGTACATCACATATAACGAAAAACTTGATTTGAAACACACGATATAACATTCGTGATAGCGCTAAAATTCCTCACTGACGCAGCAACTATCAAATCTAGGCCATTATCTTTGACCTCAGAGGAAGTGCAATGCACAAAGCCCAGCGTTCCAGATCCACTCATGCATTAGTAACACGTTGTGCGTTTGGCCTTGGGTTATGTTTATTTACGCATGGGCGTGATCTCACCAGTAAAACCTGATGCTTAGCATTTGTCCTGTCGTTTCGTTGCTTTGTGCCCTTATGTTAACACGTTGGTTCTAGAACAGCGGTCATTTGTCGCTCGCATCCAGAAGGTAGACTGTTCGTGTAAATCACAGGTCATCTCTTTGCTGCGCACAAACCAAATATGTCGTTGTCGTTATTTCAGTGTTCTTCTGATACACATAAAGGCTTTAGTTTCCTCGCACTGCGATAACTGGGAAACAAAACTGCTTTTAACGGTCGAGCTTATTAGCAGGCACAGGCTGAGGACTTTCGCTGGTTCTTCGCAGCATCGCCCTCTGTCATGCAAGTATTAAACGACCGTCTTTTGTAATCTCTCACCCCTGTATTCCCCGTCCCTATTTCACAGGTGTGGGCGCTCATTTTGATTTTCCTGTTTCTGCTGAGCATCGTCATGGCCTTCCTGGATGTGACATCTCGCCGAATGCGTGGAACCAGAGCAGTAGGCACCGAATCCTGGAGCCAGCACTTCTGGATGCTCTTCGAGAATATGTTTTGCGAAGGTGGGCCGTAAAGGGGCAGTGCGCTGTCAATTTCACTACGTTCACTGCCCTCTCCAAGGGGCTGAAATCGAGCGCGAAAGGATCTTCGCGTCCACTTGTTTATTGCGGCAATCTGCAAAATGGTGAAGCCTAGGCAAGCAAGGTCGTTAATGTAAATTGGGAAAAGAAAGGTGCCTATTGATGAGCCTTTATGGCGGCGAGTGCGAACTGGCCTGAAATGAAATTCGAAGTTTTTAGAGTGCATGACGTTCTGGCTGGGGTGGAAAAGAAGGAAGTCAAGCTTGTTGAGAATTAAGGTTAACATGGAGTGGGCTCCCGTTTCGTCCTTTTAGTTCCTTCTTTCGTCCCTGTCTTTTCACGCCGCTTAATTTGGATCAACTGGATCGCCAAAGAGTACTAATCAAGAATGTTTAGACCAAGCTCTGTTCGGCTTAATTTCTATTGTAACAGCTTACAGCTCTTTTTTTATTGGGGGGTGGGGGACGTGGGGGGGGGGGGGGGGGGTTAAAACACTGAAGAAAGATGATTAAGCCTTTGAACTCCGGTCAAGAATTAGGATCACCTTTTTTAGTGAAACACCTATAGTGCGTTCCGCATAGGATCACTTTACATGGGCCATGCTGCCCAGGTGAAAAGATCAATTAGCCCAGAGAAACACAGGACTGCGTGAGTAAAAAAAACTTCGGTCATTTCGTGTGCCACATGCAGTCCCATGAACTGCCACCAAATGACATTGGGTGGTAGAGGTCCGGAGCAAATAGAATAATGAGTAGTACATGCATTTATTATGGCATCCACAGAAAGTTTTTTTCTGGCGAAAGCTCGTGAGAAAGCTCGTGGGAAGAACAGCGACTTCTGGTCGCCCAGGCGGGTCGACATTCTCGGCCAGTAAATTATGGCCGAATAAAGGTCTACTACTACTACCACTACTACAACTACTACTAATACTACTAAGATGTAACACAATCAGCTTCCACTGGATTTCAGAGCACCACAGTCCATGTCTTCACAAGTTTTGAGGAGATATACGCTACACCAATATATACCGATATACCGATATCTCCGCAGATCTCCCATCGGCAAGTTTGCATTTTTTTTAGAATAACGCTCGTGCTTTTTCTAAAATCTTCGCCACTGGTTTTCTATGGCAGCCTCTACTTCTAGAAGCAACCGATGAAAAACTTTAAAAGAAAGATTTTGCTACATCGGATGACTGGACCGTCACATTCAATATTCCTAAGAATACCTTAAAATATTTCAGAGCTGCCTCACAAATAAAATTCATCTGCCAGGATCCTGCACTTCGTTACGAAATACGACTATGAACTAAGCTGGGACGCGTGGTCACATAGCCAAATTTAGCGCAACCTCACGATCAACAAAACACTACATCAAGCTTTCACAAAATCAAAGCTGCGGTACATGAAATGCAGTCTTATCAAAGCAATGCTACCGCACATGTGCGCTCCGTACAATTAGCTTCAATAAACTTCAGCGTTTAATTACTCCTTCCACGTTTCAAGTCCCCCTCTTTAGAACTGTTAAATGTGCGACATCACACAATAAGAACTCACCCAGATATCTCTCATTAAGCACTGTCGAAAACATCATGAGCAAACAATCAACGTGACCTCATGGAAAGGCCGTTGTCGGAAACATCATGAGCAAACAATCAACGTGACCTCATGGAAAGGCCACTGTCGGAAACATCATGAGTAAACAATCAACGCGACCTCATGGAAAGGCCACAGCAGGCTGAAGCGTCTGCCCGATGCGACGATACGACACACCGTTCAACTCCGCTCATTGAAAATATGCCCCCTTGAATGCGCAGTACATGCCGTGTATCTTCGAGAGGAAAATATGCCACACTTAATGAGACCAACCGCTCTTGCAGCGTCTACAGAGATCCCTGAGAGGGCAGTGCTGCGGATGGTGAGCGCCGCCTGGTGGTTGGCCATCGTGGTTCTGATGAACGCCTTCTCAGGGCAGATGCGCGCCTGCCTCTTGGTGAAAAACGAGCTCGAGAGAGTCAACACGCTGAAGGACATTGCTGCGAGACCTCACCTCAAGGTTTACACCCTCAAGAACACCGTTGCCACCCGATCCTTGGAGGTAACGGCACGCATTGTTGGTACCGGATGGTGGTCTGAAAGCGAAGCACGAGGCAGCTACATTAGGAGATTGTCGACTAGCGTGCTCTAGGGAATAGGGATAGGAGAAAACGCGGAGTGGACAGAGTGGACTCGTCCTTCCGGTGTACACCCTCCTCCCTTCATTTTGGTGACGCGAGTGATGGGGGTTCTTTTGAACGGGAACGCTACTGGTTTTTGTCTGCACTGGGATCACAATGTGCGACAGGGCTGCTTCCACGTTTCGTGTGAGCCATCTCCTTCTCCGTTCACTCATACAGCACAAGAACTTCGTGTTGCCACATATTTTCAGCAGGGCTCGCACTTAGGTCAGCGTGTGCGGTGTGCTTGGCGTACTATTGGCGTTACGGGGGGTTATAACGAAGTTGCGTTCGGCTAGTTTTTGATTTTTTTTTGTCTTCTAACAGAGTTATCTCAGACACGCGAAAAATAGTTGAGGGCTGAACGAATAATAGTTTCCGCAATGTTGCCAGCGGCATGGGTGAATTTTGTTATTTCGCAATACCTTTTTTGCCTTTCTTACACGATTATTTGCGAAAGAGATATGGGCACCTCCCGGCAAGTCTGCGTTGCTTCACGTTTTTTTCTTAAATGTTTCCTTGAGCACTTTACTTTTAATACTTTTTAGGTTGCTGCCCGAAACTAATATCTCCTAGCCGAACGCACCGATGGCTCATTCCTCAGAAAACCCGCGAAATGCTGTTGGAAACAGAGCCGAGCTCGCACTAAGCCTCTCGCTTCGCCGCTCAAGAAAGCGCCAAACTACCGGTATCGGCGAAACCAGGAAAATGGGCGCGCTTCGAGGGCAAGGAGCGGCGGGGCGCATATACCAGGTGTGCAAGCTAAAGTAACCAAGATTTTAAAAAAGATGGAATCTCCTAGCCCTGTTAAACTAACTGAGCGCGGTCGAGGACAACGTGGCCCAGAGTTCGGTGTTATTTGGTTCTCTAAATTTAATTTTAAGTGGAGACTAGTTCACATTTTACCCCGCCGCTTCTGGAATAAAGCGCCAATTGAGAAATACTAGACCTCGATGAGAAGGGTATATGCTTGGGCTTGTTGGTGCATATTTGAAACGTAAAAACCGTAGCGCAAAGAGACGAGGACACAGAAAGAACGACAACACACGGCGCTATAACACAGCGCCGTGTGTTGTCGTTCTTTCTGTGTCCTCGTCTCTTTGCGCTACGGTTTTTACCTCGATGAGATTCAGCTGGCTGAAATGTTTGCACCAAGGTGCCATTTGCGTAGCTTTTTTTACCGGCTCAACTATGAGACTCTAGGATGCATATAGGCCGCATCTATGCTCCATTGACTCAGGCAGCGCCTGTAAGCGCAACTATGTGTAGAAAAGAAGAAAAGGTTACGCGGCACGTTGAATACAAAGAACTGAGGTTGTTAGGCTACTTCAGCTGCATGGTCACAAATGTTTAAAGAGATGCGAAAGGAGACGTCAAAGTCCGTCTGGACGGATAGGTTAGCGGCACGTGATAGGAGATATCTCAGTTTTGCAGCAAAGAAGCTTTTATAAGCCGTCAAAGTGACTAAAAGCGAAGTACATTTTGCTAGGATTCATTTAACTGCGGCTGGTAATGAGGAACGCTATTTCGCAGTCAATGGGCATTTACCCGTCAAAATAAGAGGAAAGTCGCGCGGGCAGCATAGCCAAGAATGCGAAGCCTCATAATTAAACTGCGCAAAACAGGCGATGGAAAAAAAATGGTTAGACGCAAAAGAGAGCGAAGGAAGGAAGGGAAAACTTTATTTACACTAATGGTTTTTCCTGCGGTTTGGGGGCATCTTCAGAGACGTCTTGGTTCTACCCCCAGGAGCCTTCTCTGTCGAAGTCGTCCGCCTCTAATCAGTGGTCGGTTGCCCTCAGTCCAGGGCTCCGCTGGCCACTGCCGCCCGTTGAGCTCGCTGTACCAGACCTTGTTGGTCTTCGCAGCGGTCGCTGGACAGCAGAGTCTCCCACTGCTCCGCACTCGGGTTTTGCATTTTGGAGACCACGTCTATGTTTTGGCAGGCCCATGTGATGTGGTATAGTGTAGGTTTTTCGTCGCACCAGGGACATTTGTTCGTGTATATCGTAGGGTGCATTTTGTTTAGTATATGTAGGTTTGGGAAAGAGCCTGTTTGTAATTGTCTCCAAGTGACAGCTTCCTCTCTGCTGAGAGATTTGTGCGGTGGGGGATATCGCATTCTTCTGCCTCTATAGTTTTGTAGTATGGCCGAGTATTCCCTGGGTGCTGGCGCGAGTTCCGCGGTCTCGTCGGAAGCTCGGAAAGTAATGTATCCTCGAGCTATCCTGTCGGCCTCTCGGTTCCCTGCCACCCCCGTGTGCCCCGTTACCCACACAATTTTGTGTCGGATCTTGTCGTTTTGTTCTTCCCGGTTTTTAATTCTGTCACTCGCTGCGAGGAGTATACGGAGCGCGTGACGACCTATCCTGCCATTCATGTAATTTCGGCAGGCTGTTTGAGAGTCCGTAAGTATTGTTAGTGACCGCCCGGTTCTATAGCCCTCCGCCACCGCTAGAGCAACGGCTACTTCCTCGGACTCTGCGCAAAATATTTCGCCTCGCATACCGTCCATTGAAGCTGCGTGAGGCCGTTGTGGTACACAGCATGTACAGAATAGCAAGCTCTGAACGACATTCAGGCTCTCTGTAAAGCGGTTTCGTTTTCACTTCAGCCGTAGAAATGGCAACTTCCTGCAGACTGCGGGCGTTATGAGACTACGGAGTGATTGTTTCTTCACGCGCGCATGTATGTCCGTCATCGAAGTGCGAGCATGGGATCTATGTTTTCTGTGTAGAGGAGAGGCGAGTGTGTTTTGAAATATACTGAAAAATATCCAAGAACACCCATCACCTGTCATGTGGCCCACTTAAGAAAAAAACAAAGATGTCCAGGCTTAGCTTGGTTAAGCCAAGAATGCGTCGCATATTGCGCGGTCTTTTTGCGCGAGGTATTGCTTGGCGACACTCGATTTTCTCAGCAGCTTTTCCTCCGTGACGTATGGATGGATGGATAGGAGCGCCCCCTTTGAAACGGGGCGGTGGCAACCGCCACTATGCTCAGCCGTTGTTTTTTTTTTCGTTTTTTTTTTGTTTCTCTTCTTTTTTCTTTTTATTGTGTTTGCAATTCTCACCAAGAATCGCCATCATCTTTACCTACGCTTTTTCTTCCGGCTGTCGTGACGTCACGTCATGTGGTTTGGTGACTGCCCGGCCGCGCCCAAGGGCTGAACTGAGTGATTTCAATATGCTACGCAAAAAACTGGTTGGCGGTCTGGCATTGGTGCAAAAGCAATATTTTGCAGGTGGAGACCACCGCCACGTAACTAAAAGCACGATTGAGGTGTCCACAGAGTAAGGGAGCAGGTTATGCGCGTCCTCAACTTTTTCATCGTCAATGCCAATTTACCCAATGTACCCCGGCGGCCTATGCTCCAATGTCGCGTTTCTGCAGCAAAGTTGTTTTCAACGCCAACACGTATTGCTCTAGTGCTTTGTTTCTGCCACAACGTTTTCCACGTCAACGCATGCAGCGCTCATTTCTCGGTCACTACCACCACATAACTCAGAAAGCGAATTTTAAGGCGAAAGCTTTTAATGATCATCGTTGTCGACAGAAGGTTGTCAGCAGAGGTGTCACGCTCTTCAAGTCAGACCAGAAAGGAATCTTTGTGCACGATGTGATTCGAACCACCATCCTTTTGTTCCGCAGCCGAGCGTGCTAATGGCTACGCTACTTCCTGCCAACGCATATGTATTTCCCCTTGTCTAAGACGCTGGAGAGTGTTTGCAGAAAGGCGTCGAATCAGACGGATGCCTCCCAAACGCCCTCTAGGGCCTCCAGCATTTAAGATTCACAAACAATTGTGTACTTAACATCTTAACCACACATCAGTGACACAAGCAGCTGCACCGCGCTAAACGCTTTCGCCTCACCGCACTTTAGGTCAGCAAAGTTCCCCCCTGAATTTTTTTAGCTTTAGAGTAGCAACACTTGACGAATACCGAGAGTGTGCTGCAGTTTTTGGCAGTGGCCAGAGAAGCTGGTCTGTTCACGGCGCCGCGGGTTCGACTCCCAGTCGCGACAATGTTTTATTTATTTTTGGTTTGCCCGAGGTAACCCTCAGGGTCAAGCTTCAAACAAACCGGTGAGCGCGTTTGAGCTCGTGAAATAGTTATTTCGCACTAAAAATCTCCTAGCGCAGGTTATCCTACATGCTCTACGCACGGTGGAGGCACGCAAGGCGAGTTCTTATCTCCTTTTATTCGAATGTCATTTTTCTACGGTGAAGCCATTGCTCACATATTTGATGTGCAGCTAACATAGTGTTAACCGTACAAACGCTTCGGAGAGAAAAGCGTTCAACCAGCTGATGTATGTTCGTAAAGATTATGCGCGCATTCCCTGCCCACAGCTGCCGCCGGTTTGCGACTGACTACAGTTGGGCGGTGGGTATCCTCATTCATTTCCGCATGCCACCCACAAGAAGCTATTCGCGATTGTAGAAATCGTAACCACCGAAGCAGAGTCGATCACAAGAGTCGCGGCCATCCTACGTATTGAGCAGTTACAGCGCAGTCGACAAACACGCGAAAATCGACGGAAGAGCGCGCTGTTTTATGAGCAATGCGCGTGCAAGTTTTACTCGGGTGTTCCCCAGGAATAATCTACTGGTCTTGTTTAGCTCGATATTTTCGTTTAGTGTCCGTCAAACATGATTATCAACTCCGGCGTAGATAATAGAATCAATGTCCCTTAGCGGGGAAGGCACTGCACAATAAAACACCGCAATTAACGCACATGCTGGTTCCGTATATCGAGTGCCCTATACTGAAAGGTTCCATACGAGTTGCTCGAATAGGATTATGGGAATTTGTAGTCCATATGATATAGAGAAATATGCAGGCATCCAAACGTTTTTTTGTATAGAGTCCATAAGTTTTCTTTACAGTTTATTTCAAGTAACTTCCATAATACGAGCATGACATCATATCGAGCCGTAAGGCTTCCAAACGCGCTCTCTATAATGTCCATACCCTCCATACTGACTCCATATAATCCATATGAAAATATATAAAATTATGGGACTCGCCTTATGGAAACTTTCACTACAGTAGGCTGCGCAGTCACAATATAAGCGTGCCTCTAATGCTCAGACATGCGTGTAAAAAGGTTTAGCGTCAAACTTGTATTCAAGAGTCAACAACCACAATAAGGTCTTCACACTGTCGCCTTCTCACTAAGACCTTCACATTGCCTTCCCTTCTTTTTTGACCAACGTGACGCAGTCTTCTCAAGGCGCCGCCGAGAAAAAAGTGTGGAGCATGATTCGTCGCGACAAAAGCGACCTGAACGGCCTTCTCCACTTCCCGGAAGAGATGCTCCTCGAGATCATACAGGAGAAAGCAGTGGTCATACATGCAAATACGGTTTCACAAACCGAGGTAAGCTCTTGTCTACTCCCGCTTTGTCTAATCTTTTCTTTTGGTTTCTCAGCCGTTGGACATCAAAAAAGCACCCATTAGAAGAGAAAAAAGCTGAAGCTCAAGCGCGAGACTGAATATTACTCTAAAACTCTAGTAGACAGTTGGAAGATGCGTTCCTCAGGAATAAACTTGTGCACTAAGAAGTCCCGTCCGAGCGCACCCTTCTTTGCTTGCGCCGCCTTTTCTTGTGAGACAGCATGTCCACGGATTGTGACCACTGGTGAACGGTACTGTTCAATTGTAAACCGCGTAAAGGCACTGTTTAAAACAGCCCGATGGTACACGAGACGGACAAAAGGGGGTAGGAGAGAGTCGTTCACAAAAGCAGAGAGACCACTCTAAGTAACGCCTAATGTCTGCTAAAAGGCCAGGCCTACAGACATGTTAATAAATATTCACGAGTAAATGCTTAGGACTTACCGCAAAGTCGGCGGCGCCCAAGCTGCTAATCTCCGGGCGCACCTCTTACTTCACCTCAGTCCAGAGCTCTATGGCACGGCGTACCATATACCATACAATATCTTACCATATAATGAGGATATATATTGCTACGCTCATTCGCTCAGCGTGTCGTGCCTGCTCGGATTCTTAGGAGTGTATAATCCTTTCTGGGAGTCGTATACCAGGTGTTTCAGGGAATACTTTAAGTAATTCTAAAAAATAGGTTTCTGAGGCTAAAATATGAATTTTTATGCGTAGTTATTACCAGTGTTGGCGGACATCGGAAAACCGGTGAATAATTTTAAGTAGTAAGCTGGTTAACTAGTTTTTAATACTTAACATTTTACCTATTAGAGTATAGGCGCATTGATGCAATTAGAGATTTGTAGCCGGTCGTTAGTAATAGCCATATCAGTTTTTTTAGAATTTAGAAAACGCGCTTACCCGTGGTGCTCTAGCTCAACAAAATTTGGCTTTTCTGACTACTTACGTACGCTGGAAAGGTTGCTTTGTCCTGTATGCTTTTCGAACGCGCATGTATTTTGGCACGATATGTCGAAATCTTGTCGAGCCACAGCGGTGAGAATAATCGCGTTATCGAAATTCTAAAAACTGATCTCGCTATTACTAACGACCGGCTACAAATCTCTATTGCAGCCAAGTTCTTAGCTGAGATAATTAAAAAGTTAATTATCAGAAATTAGGTAACCAGCTTACTATTAAAGACAATTCACCGGCTTCCCGGTGTCCACCAACATTGCTAATACTACGCCGCAAAAGCCATATTTTTGCACTAAGAAGCCTGCATTTTTGAAAATTACTTAGTCTTCCCTGAAACACCAGTTTTATGCTTGTCTGGAAGCTCCTGAGCGCTTTACCTTTCTCCGGATCCTTCCTGTGTCTTACAATTATCGACCTGAATGTTTCTCATAGCACGTTCTAAAACAACACCTTACCCTTGAACGGCGTTCATCAGGTATCTGAAAGAGAAACTGTTTTTTGTTCACTTTGACCACAGGCAGGCAAGTTCTGCAGTGAGGGCGAAATCGGAGAATTTTACTTCGGTACTGAAACCATGTATTCGCTCCTCTTTGGGGCCTACATCAGCCGTCATGTGAATGCGACACTTCGAAAACGCATCAAGAGAATGTAAGGCTCTTTCCTTGATATTTCCTACTAGTGATTTGAGTATTCACGAGTTGTTTTTTCCTACCCAGTTGTCAACACACAAACGTGGATGCTAACGAAAAGAGTTTAGCTTAAGTTAAGAACAACGCAACGAGCTATGGAAAGAAAAACAATAGGTGTAACGATGAGAGACCGGAAGTGTGCAGAGTGTGCGAAGGAACAAACGCGGCTTAAAGACATCCTAGTCGAAGTCGAGGAAGAAATGGGCTTCGGCATGGCATGTAATGCGAAGGCAATATAAGAGATTGTCATTAAGGTTAACGGAGTGGATACCAAGAGAAGGCAAGCGTAGCAGGAGGCGGCAGAAAGTTAGGTGGTCGGATGAGATTGAGAAGTTTGCGGGGATACGCTAGCCGCAGTTGGCAAAGGACAGGGTTAATTGGAGTGACATGGGAGAGGCCTTTGCCCTCAGTGGGCGTAGTCAGACTGATGATGATGATGACCTCGCGCCATCTCTCTCCCAGTACGACTGCTCTGCGGGAGTCAGGAATCTTCCATCACAAGTATGACATGGCTCTCCCTCCATTGGATCGCTGCCGGAACATCGAAGGAAAAGAAGATCTCACGTTGAAGGACATGGGTTCTGTGTTCTACGTGTACGCCGCCTTCACCGTGGCCAGCATCCTCGTCTTCATGGCGGAGATGATCGCAGGCTACTTCACTCGTCACGCCGGTCGCTCACGACGTGCACCGCGAACGTAGAGGGGCTTTCTTGCTCTGCCGGTTCCACTACACTTAGTGCACGGCCATTTGAAGTCGCCTTGAGCGAGCTTTTCACCACTACCCCGGAAATGTTGTTGATTGCACAGGCGTGCCGGGCACATGTCACTCCATTCTAGTACCCACTCGTCACACTGTTTTCGTTGAGTGTAAAAAGGAAAGAGCATTTTGCGAAGTTATTGCGTAAATGAATTCTTGTTCATCAATCGTTACCTTTTGTTGATGTTCTCCAAAGGGGACTTGCAGCATAAAATAAATAGTTTCGCTTCATGCCAAGGGCCCAAGCTAACGACCGTGCTTCGGCCCTGCATTTGTTACGGGCACGCAGGTTGGCGTTGACAAAACTTTCGAAGCAGTTGGCAATTAAACATTTTTTGTCAGGAGGCTGACACAGTTACAGTTGCAAGAATAAGATTGTCTCGTGGCTTTAAAATTTATCTGTATGCCGTTTAAAAGGTTAAAGAGAGCTTTTCAGCAAAGCGACAGATGTTTGTCAATTCTGCACAATATAAATTTATATTTATAAATATTTTTATGAATTGCTGTCATTCCACTTGAAACATGACCCTACTTGTCAACAATGTCCTGTGCCCGGCGATGGCTGTTTTCTTACTACCATTTTCGCCATTTTCGGAATTTTCAGAACGAATGAGGTACTCCATTTGGAGCAAAAATGTTCGCTATAACTCCAAAAAGTAAGATTAGTCCCGAGATGTGGGACTATCTTTCTCATTCTCCTTTTTAGTGCGCACCACTAGACGGGGCACCAGCGAAAAAGCCGTGACGTGCAGACGAAGTGTCGAGTAACTCGGGAAAGCTCGAGTAAGCTCGGAAGAGCGTAGCAACAGGCGCAGTCAGTGAAAAGATGGCGTCGCGTCAGCTGCAGCCGAGTGGAGAGGGGGTCTGAACATGAAGACTGAGAAACATGTTTTCGCGCACTAGCAGCTGCCAGAAAGAAGAGGCAAAGGATCAAATCGGCGAAGTAGCATGCAGTGCACCAATAGGTAAATTATGGATGAAGCCGGTCCTTCCGGAGATTCTGAAGCCAAACGACATGCACAACTTGCTGAACAGCAACGCAAAGAAGAGAGCGCGAATTTGAGTCAACCGATCCAGTAGCTATAGCCAGGCGGTAAGCTGCAGCAGAGCGGGGAAGAGAGGTTTCACATAGCTAAATATATTGACACGGGTATTATCCCTCCATCTGTTATGATAGCGCAAGCAAAACTTTCGCTCCTTGAAGGTACTTAACTTTGCTCCGTGCCTGAAGTCCTTACTGCGATTACTGTCCTCTTGCGCGACGGTAGTAACATTTCATTTTCATTGTGTCTTTGCTTTTTGCGCTTGCGTGTTGCTGTGTATCCCAATAAACTTTCAGTTGAGGGTGAGTGCTTGTGTAGTGATGTCTTCTTCGTCGTTTCCATTTTGTGATCATTAATCGTGAGAATAGTACTACAATGCTAAACGCGATGCGGAAACAGTTGAAGAGCGAGAAAGAAGAGGCCAATGATGAAGGTGCTGTGGAAACGTGCAGTAAAGAGGCGAGTACAGGCGGCTTCAGAGGCTGCCCGAACAGAGAGACGGACGAGTCGAATAGCAACGAACAGTTAGGGTGACCTATCGCAAGAGAGCTGAGGAACGACTCTAGGAACATTTGGGTGCAACTCGATTTAGCATGCTTGTAAAAAGCTGAACAAAGTCAAACAAGTCCAAACATGCCAGCGCTCTCAAGTCGCTTTCAGCGTCACCAGGTAATCCGGGAGCCATATTTTTTTAAAACTGAAGTCTTATCGGCGCTGGTGTGCGTGGAGACGAAATAAAAATATAGGTACGGGCGGGCTCTGAAAACTGGTGTGGAGATGGAGTGATTAAGAAGCATATGCTTTTCGATAATGGCACGAAATTTTGTGAGATGTAAAAGCGCGTCCAAATGACCATTTTGCACTGTTTTTATCGCACAGCTCGAGTGCACTTCTTGCCAAAATTTCCTATAAAGTGAGAATTTACTAATTGGTCTTCGAGGCTTAAATTAGTTTCAACGCCCGCCTTTCTAAACCTTTCTCTCTCGACGTCTTCGATCATGCTTTGCAATTCGGCTCTTATCGACGGGATTCTATCATCAAATCAGATATTGCTAACCTTTGCTAGCTTTTATCCCCAAGTACAGGCCATTTTTTTGCCTGAATACCTTATGTGAACAGGCAGAGAGCAGTACTGGGAAGAGAGAGTGTCTCCTTGTCTGATATTCCTCCTGATTGCTATTTTATCACTCCTCCTGTGAAGGAATAAGGTCGCTGTTTCGAGTACCTTCATATATAGTTAATATACAACCCCGCACCAAAGGGAAAGGAAAACGGAGACCACGAAGGGAAAGTACATTTCACGTGAGAAGAATCCCGGGACAAGGGAAAGAAAACTAAAAAAAATGTGCGGAAGGAGCGACTGGGGAAGGAAAAGATCTCAAAAATAGATGATACAGGAGCAGACCAGAAGGTAAAAATAGTCAGAAAGAAAAATATAAAAGCGGAAAGCAGCCAGAAACAGTCTTTATAAAGCACTGTCAAGGCAGGCGTGCTTAAAACCCCATGGACTAAACGACTGCTGCCCGCCACCTTCCGTCCGCGTTCCCTCAGTGTTTCACCCTCCCATTGCCGAACACCGGTCACGTGCCGGGCACAGTTCGCCACAATCGCGCTGCAAAACACTACTAGTGGCGCATGCAGGCATCCCTCTCCCCGCATCATTAGTGCCGTTTCTAGATTAGCCGCGTGATCGCGAAGTTGTGCTGCTGCCATTTTGATTACAGCACAGGTGAAACTGACGACAAGCGACGCGCCGTCCGTCTGTCCGCCCAAAATATTCACAAAACGCGGGAGAATAGCAGACAACAGCGCGAACGATCTCTCGCTTCCAGGGTCCTGCGCGAGCGGAGAACATTCAGTTCCTGGCAGCGCACACAAAAGATAGGGGCAGAAAGAAATACACCGCAAAGCGCTGTGGGATGAGAAGGAAAGTGCTTATTAAGCTAAAAATGCTTATTAAGCAAGAAGAAAGTGCTTATTAAGCAAGATGAACTGCTGGGCTAGTAGGCTTTACGCGATTCAATACCTTGCGCACGAGCGACGTTTCCCAGGTTAGCCGCCAATATGGACGCTGGGGGAACCGTGGCTACCCGCCGTGGCGGCTCACTGGTTAGGGCGCTCCGCTACTGAGCCGGAATTCCAAGGTTCGAAGCCGGCCGCGGCGGCCGTGTTTCGATGGAGGTGAAACGCAAAGCCGCCCGTGTGCTGTGCGATGTCAGTGCAGGTTAAAGATTCCCAGGTGGCTGCAATTATTAAGGCGAAAGCCTTTAATGCCTCATACTGTCGTGACCAAGGAATGTTGGTGGTGGTGGTGAAAAACATTTATCGTGCAATAAATTTTTACACTGGATTCCCGTAGATGCGCAGTTCTATCTGGGGGTCACTGGGGAGGGGCTTCAGCTGCAGGAGTTACGATTTATTTGGAGAACAACGGAGGCCTGTGTTTGCTAAATGAGGGGTGGTGATGTCTATGGCAGATTGCAGGATGTCCTGGGCTGTTACAAGGGATCCTCCCGTTGCCCAGAGGGTTATATCATCTGCGTATATGGCTATGTGGAGCCCTGGGATAGCAGCAAGGGCCTTTGCCAGTGGCGCTAGGGCAATGTTAAAAAGTAAAGGTGATAGAACCGCCCCTTGTGGGGTACCCCGGTTAGGCAGGGGGAAAGGCTGGGAGGCAATATCCCCAAGGTGGAGTTCTGCCGTGCGTCACTGAAGGAGGGCCCGAATATATTGCCATATGTGGGTGCCGCATCTAGTCCTTGCTGGACTTTCAGGATGTCACTGGATACAAACCAACATTATACCATACCACATGGGCATGCCAGAAAATAGACAAGCTATCCATATTTGAAAACCCGAGTGCGGAGCAGTGGGAGAGGATGCTATCCAGCGACATCCTGAAAGTCCAACAAGGACTAGTAAGGCGTGCACGCAGGGCAGCTACCCTCAGCGGAGCCCTGGACTAGGGGAACCGACCCTGATGATAAGATGGAAGACTCCATCTGAAGCCGCAAAAAATAATATTGTAAGATAGAGCAAATAAACGTTTCCCACCACCACCGTGGTGGCTAATGTCGTGAGGATATGGTGTGGCTTATCGTGTCGAAAGCCTTATGGATAACCAGGGACCGACCGACCGACCGACCGACCGACCGACCGACCGACCGACCGACCGACCGACCGACCGACCGACCGACCGACCGACCGACCGACCGACCGACCGACCGACCGACCGACCGACCGACTGACTGACTGACACAGAAGGATAGAAAAAGATGCCCAGGCTTAGCTTGGTTAAGCCAGAAATGAGTTGCATATTGCGCGGTCTTTTTACGCGAGGTTTCTCACTCGGTTTCTCACTCGATTTTCTCAGGAGCTTTTCCTCCGTGACGTATGGATGGATGGATGGATAGATGGATGGATGGATGGATAGGAGCGCCCCCTTTGAAACGGGGCGGTGGCAACCGCCACCATGCTCAGCCGTCTTTTTTTTTCTTTTTTTTACGTGGTTTGGTGACGTCACGTCACGTGGTTTGGTGGCTGCTCGGCCGCGCCCAAGGGCTGAACTGAGTGATTGCAATATGCTACGCATAAAAAGGAAAACTGCACGGGCCTGCCGACTGGCTGCAGCTGAGCCACCACCGCTGCCACGTGCAGACAGAAGAGAATTGAAAGATGTGATAGCAATAGAGAGAAAGAAAAGACACGCGTCGCAGTAACCGCGTCCGCCGAAGCGGAGACGCTGGTTGCAACAGATACTCCTAGTCTATTGTGTTTTGCATGCTTTCCTTTTTCCTACTGACGACGTACCGAGCCTGGCTGGCTTCCTACAAGGTCAACGATAAACTAATGTGGTTAATGAAAATGTTCCCGTAAAATCTGATAAACGTAACTAGAAGTGCTGCAAAGGATTCGACTTTATCCTCGCATTATCAACATGGTTAGCTTCGCTAAGGAAGGTTAGGGTACTCGAGGATATAGATGTTGCTGGTGACGTTGAAGCGATTTGCAGTCGGATCGGCATCACAGACCCTATGCGATGCGTGCAGTATGCACTCGTGGCCCGTCCTAGCGAAACCGCTTGCGGCAGTATAGTGCTACTGCTGTTGGCGAAGGCTAAGAACATAGAGGCTACAAACTTGACGATCGTTATCATTTGATGTTCGCAGTATTCAAATGGTATGAAAAGAATGTGTAGTTTTAGAATCACTGCAGTGCTGAAGCGTTCAATAAATACAATGGCTGCTCAGTGTTCTTACGCAACATTTCACTCATATGCTGATATTTTGCAGCTATAGACAACAAGAATCGAACCAGAGTGGCAGACGCATTTTCTGGCCGCAAATAATATTGAAGAATAATGTATTTTGTTCTTCCCCGAAGCTGCATCTCGACCTGTCCGGCATTCTGTATTGAAGGCTTCTTGACTGACTTGTACGCGCATGCTCGTGCTGTCTATTACCCGCTTGGAGATGCCAGCAATTTGACATGCTCGTTATTTTCTGGTTTGTGTTTACATTGCTGTAATGTGCTCCTTTTATTGCGAAAGCAATACTGCTAGCACTTTTCTGCCTCGGTGGAGGTCGTTCCTTCGCTCCGGCGCGGCTGCGGCGCACGACCACGTGACAGCGTGACGTCACGACCAGAGGAGAGAAGGGGCCCCAACCAGCGCCATCAGTGTCTAGGTGGCTTTGCCCCAACTCGTCTCCTCGGCCGTAGTCGTTCCTTCGCTCGGCGCGGCGGCTACCACGTGACGGCCTCCTCGGCCCGCCGCGTGAGGGCGCTCGCTAGGAGAGGATAAACGGGGCGCCGCAGGCGCGCTCCGCTTAGTCATGTCTGAGGAGTTGTAGAAGGCGTCGCTGGAGCGACGTGCCGTGCCGAGGATACAGATGAAGAAAGCAAAGAGCGGTTGGCTAAGTAACGCTCCTATGCCGCAGAATGGCGAGCCCGGCGGCGTTCTACAAGTTATCTTTCAGTCGCAACAACAAGGCATCGTGCCGAACGGGTGGTGGCGTTCCTCCCTCCCTTTACGGTGCGGTTAGGGTGTCCACCGAGATGACAGAGAATTACTGCGCCATTTCCTTTCCTCAAAAAGCCGGTAGCCACGCGTGACCTAGAGACGCGGCGCACTGCGTTCCAAGACTCTTTCAGTCGTAGCGCAGCGGCGGCCGGTAGCCATGCGTGACCTGTAGACGCGGCGCACTGCGTTCCTTCAGTTGGAGGCGCTGCGCGCTTTCGCAACCTACCAGGCTTAACCAAAGCTAAGCCCCCGCCAATTTTTTAAGGCGAAAGCCTTTAATGCCTCATACTGTCGTAAGCAGGCGCGTCGGCAGGAGTGTCGACAGAGGCGTCGGCAGCCGTGTCGACAGACGCGTCGGCAGCCGTGTCGACAGACGCGTCGGCAGGTTCGTCCGCCTTTCGGCATCACTGCTTAAAAGGCTCAAGGTTCCAGCATGAATAAAGGCGCATCTAGCGAATGCATGGGCTTCATAAATAAAATAAAAGGAGTAAAGTCAAGAAAAGGAAAATAAAAAAATAAAAATAAGAAAATAAACAAAAATAAAAACAAAATAAAGATAAGGTGTGAAAATAAAAATAAAAAAGAATAAAATTAAGAAAACGAGCAAAAAATAAATAAAAAAGAATATGAAAAATAAAGAAGTAAATAAAAACAAACACTGGCCAGGAAACGCTTTCGCCTTGCAGCACTTTAGAGAGCCAAAGTGCCCCCTGAATTTTTTTTCCTCTTTCCAGGCACATGCTTGTTGAGTGCGTTTTGGCTTCATCAAGCGTAGCAGCTGACCGTTCAGTGTTGCTCTTGTGCGGCTGTTATGTCAACATCGTCCTTTTATTATACATGTAAAATGAGCTACGAGGGTCCTCGTTACACTTTCCGCAATTGCAGGAAAGGCTCAGACGCGCAAATAACAAGCCTCTGCTTTCGCCGTTTTCAAACGCAGAGTGTAAGTCGGTTATAGCGAGATTTGGGCGGCACCGCATGGCCGAGCGGCGCCTTATGAAAGAAATGGGGTCCCGCAACGCTGCAAGACCAATTCACGTTGCTCGTATGAGCCGAAATAGTAAGCTTTGTGCATCGATCTGAAGTACGGTATTAAGCATTTTATTATTCCCCTTGCCGATCAAATGATGGCTATTCCCATTGTCGATCAAAAAGCAGGACACAAGAAAATATATAACGCTTTGAACGAAACCGCGTCAAGTTGTTTTCACTAGGATTATGTGGTGTTTAAGAATGAATAACCTTATCCGACATGTTTTAGAGGGAAGTTAATTATTGAGCCTGTCCTGATGGTATTCAGATCCATTTGTCATACGTAACCGGTGTAAGCAATTGGTTGTTTAAGTTGAATACTGTGGCACAGAGCCTGTTTGCTTAATACTCGGGAGAGTACAAGTGTTTGCTTTGAGATACACATCCGCATAGAAACATGACTATTCCAGGATTCAACTAGACGCGCGAAACGCGTACATCGTAGGGAACAAGCGTGATGTGTTCGCTGTTTGTAGGATGAAGTGATAGAGCTATACGTGTAAGAAACATTCATCTGTATTCCCTTTTGACTCGTTGAGCGTGGTCTGATTGTGAAACCCATAACGGCAGGAAGCTTAACAAGCTGGGGTAAGCGGTGTGCTGTGGCTGTATTCTATATAGATCTATTATCGATTTTGCGTGATGGATATAGTTGGTCCTATATTGCCAACCGACCAATGTTTGTTTGGCAATCAGACCTCATTGTTGGCTGCATATAGCAGCCAACAAAGGCTGGTATTGGCTGCATATAGCAGCCAATACTAGCCAACACTGAGGTCCGATTGCCAGCCAGCCATTGGTCGGGTTGCTTCCCACAGAGGCTCGCAAACCGCGGCTATGTCACCAAAAAACAGTGACCAGTGCCGTAGGGTTTGTTGGCTGCATATCGCAGGCAATAGCAACCAATGGCCGTAGATTTTTGGTGTTTTTAGTTTGGCCATTTCGTTTATCAATTTATTACTGTTTTTATTTATTTTCAACCCGTTTTATTTATTCATTCATTTATTTCTTCCACAGAAAACTACACGCCAAATGGCATTTCTTCAAAAAGCAAAGGTGTCAATTACAAGGCTAATCTGAACGAACAAACGTAGCGTTTAAAACAGGACACAGAAAGATGAGGACAGGACGGGGCTACATGTTTTACGGGGCTACATGTTACGGGGCTACAGGACGGGGCTACATGTTTTAAACGCTACGTTTGTTCGTTCAGATTATGTATGACCAACTGGCCCCACAGTGTACTCTGTTAATTACAAGGCTAATGCAAGATTTTGGCCAAGATTTTGGCTCTCGGCACGAGAAGAAGTGAAGAGCGTTAAAAAGCTTTCTGATTGTGCTGCTTAGTATTCAACCTTCCAAGCTGTGCTGTGGCGTACATGTTCAATATTCCCAGGTGACTGAAAATAATTGGAACGATTCCGCTACAGCGTCCCTAATAGCCCCATGCAGATTCGGGACGTTGAGCCCCCACATGCCTCCCGCCTATATCTAGGGTGCATTAAACACGCAAAGTGGAGTTAAATACTGAAGTATTATTATGAGGAAGTCAAATATTCGGATAAACAGCCTGTAACAGAAGCAGCGATTCGCCATCCCAGGTGACGTTTTGGAAGTTGCAAGGGAGTACGTCTATCGAGACCAAGCACTGACTGTCAATCAAGGGCACAAAAAATACCAGAACAAGATTACGTTATAGCGCAATTGACAAAGACATCGAGGTTATGAATACCTTACCACATCTCCTGAACAGAAAGTAGTAGCATGTGTTTTACAGAACTTATCTATTGCGCCGAAATCTGTACGTCATGAAAACAGTTCTCATTAAGTTGAGGCGATCGTAGCCACCTATGGATAGCAAAATTACAGTGGTCGCTTTAGAAGAGTGGAACTAAAGAGCGTGGATCAAGAAACACACTCGCGTTGACGATATCGTACCGCTAACAAAGAGAAGTAAATGTAATCGAGATGTGCTTGTAATCCTAGGAAGAGATAACTGCTGCTGTCCTGTGGGAGTAGATTGGATTCCGATGGAAACGAACTGAAAAAGATTGGTTCTCAAAAGTAACCGAGCAACGTATTTTGTTTCTCATCCGCATAACGGAGGTTCTACAGGACCCCTAAAGACCGAAAGGTGTCAATAAGGCGAGGATAAGGGTTCAGCTTACTTTACATAGAATCAGGACTTAAGGGCTGCCATAAGGGCTTTGCTACGCGGCTAAGAAACGAACCACTGTTGCCTGGTTACTTTTGTCAAAGAGGGTACCTATCCCTGTGCGGCAGCAGGATTCGAACCAATCACCTCCTGCAGGCGAGGAGGATCACCAAGCCACTATGCACCCATCACCTCAATCCCTCCGTCCCTCTTTTTCGCTCGCTTTCAATCGTTCTCCTCTGCCCTAAAAGTGGAGAGCGAACTTACTTCGCTCTCACCTTTGCCGCCTATCAACCAATGCAGGTGGTATGTGGCGCCGCCTACGACGATGGCGCGAAACTGAGGGACCAGCTTCTAATAGCTAACGCTCTCAAATTTTGACAGCGGTATTGCAGTCAACTTTGAGGCTAAACAAATTCTGACAACCTCTCACGCTTTCCAGAAACTGCGTGCCTGTGAAGCACCCAGAGCAACGCCCACCTGTTCACGTGACTGTATGAAGTAGGTATGAAGTGACCTCCTCTGCGCCAACCGGGCTCGAGAAGGGAACCCCGGTGAACACACACAGCGAAAACTTCAGATTTTTTTTCTCTACTTCGTTGTCTTCTACATCATTGGCAATAAAATTTTTACGACGCTTACCTTACGCTTAATGGTTATATGCGATACTGCCCCTTCTACATTCCTCAACGTTGCGGAATCTTTTAGTCTGAAGCTTTCAAACAAGATTTTTTGCCTGCTTGAAGAGCTTCCCAGTTTCGTGCCTAGAAAAGTATCTCCTGATGCCAGTCCTTAGACTTCGTTGTTTAAAGTATGATACCACTTCTCAAGCGAAATTTGGAATTTGTACAAAGATTTCACTATGCAAAGCCAGCTGAGTACGCCAGTATCCAATTCCAGAAACTTCTTGCGTAGTTTCTGGCCGGTTTCTGCCCGGTATCCGTCTCCCTGACCGTCCCATCGATGTCGCCCACAACTGTGGAATCCGGCGTACCTCTTTTGTTCACCAGCTACTGGACACCTTAATAAAACTTTTTCACAAACCTCGCCCCCGTGACTGGATGTCAGTTATAAAAGTGCACTGCCTTTCAAACCTTTACCTTTTTTACCTTTACTAAAATTCATCACGAATAGCAGCGCACATTTGTTAATTGTGAGGAAGTCATCGAAACAGCCAGGTAAAGTTCTATACATAACGACTCCAACGCCTTACCAATAAAATATAATTGCTCCGCTTGCACGCCGCAATCAGCTTGTTAACCTTCCTAGCCTCGTTATTCTTTACAGCATTCGATGGGATGGTTTAAACCTCCTTAAGCAGCCAATCTTGAGCCACAAGGTAACTTTGTCTACTCAACTACTATGCTTTGCGCATTTCTAAAGAAGGAAATGGAGCTGACCCTTTTTTTTTACTGCGGATACAAATATTGCAGTGCTCGATGCAAAAACACCGAAGACGCTGTACACCGTGGCCATGTTTTGAATACTGCGCTCATTGCATTTGACTTGCAGAATTCGGACGTCAATGCAGATATGTACCTCTAATGCAAGCACCACTGCAGCCTTAAGCAAACCCTTCTCATGGCTATGCAGATATGTGTCCCTAATGTAAACACCTCTGCAGCCTTAGGTAAATCCGTGATGTGAAAGAAATCAAATACTAGGACGAATAATTATTTACCTTTTTGGCACAACCACGAGGAAATTGGTCTATTGCATTCGACGCGCAATTAATCAGGTTCCTCGAGAGATGTTAATAAAGTGCTCCATTCATAGGGGTTGTTTGCAAGCTTTCCAAAACAGGTGGACCGGCGAATGCTAAAAAACTTCATTTGCGTTCATTCCCTCACGACACCTACCTGGCTCAACATACCCCAAATTACAGAAAAAATAGAGAGCAGTACTCTTTTCCGGGCGTCAACTAGTAAAGCTTTCCTGTGTTAGTTGTGGAAGTAAATCAATAATTTCGTACCCGAAGTTAGCACCTTTTTTTCCTATATTCCTATATAAGGACTGTGCAGCTTTAAGGTGCAGGTCTAATCAAGGTAGACTCGCCCATCGCTGAGGAACTTCCAGCAAAAGTGACAGCAACCACAATGGCTTGTCATCTACGAGTGGGCGTCCTTCCGGTAAGCACGGACAAAACACATGGTTTAACACCATATAGCAAAAATTTAACCACGTAAGATTTCTCAACCGTGAACTTTATATCACAAACTCTGAATAAGATATTTTTACAGCCCATCGCATCCTTCGCATGTGTGCACTCTGATCTAGAGGCGATCATCAGTACTAATTTCTCTTACGTAAGTAAGAAACACAAAAGTTAATAAAAATAAAGTTATATTCAAGAGCACCGACAGCGGTTTCTTTTAGAGTGGACACCTCATCTTATAAGACACAGAAAAAAAATTATATACTAATGACTGCTAAATTTGGGCCCTCGGAGACCTTTGCAGCGTAGGCAGCCACGTGGAAACGACAGCGGCACCCAAGTAGGGCAAAGTTCTTTCATTTGAACTTCGCAGCAGTGGGAAAAAAACTCGATAAATCATTAAACCCTAATCTTTCTCAGCCTCATTTTACGCCGCCTGCAAGGACATAAAAACAATCTTGTCAGGAAGCATTCTGCGCACAAGAATGTCACGGTGCAGAAGGCAAAAACCTCTGGCATTTTAATACGCCAAGGTCTCCTTCGTAAAAACGCACCAAGTAGTGCCGTCCAAGGGTATGTACACCCCCCGTCAAAAGTATACGGCCCAAGGGGTTTGCTTGTGAGGCCTGCTGCATGCCTAGTTATGCATCCTCAGCGACCGTAACCTCTCGAACAATAAATGGCGTCGAGTCCTCAATCCTCCCAAGCTTTGGACAGCTAGATGTGGCAGAGAGCCCCGCTAGACAGCTTAGAAGCAAACCCCTTGGGCTGTATACTTTTGACGGGGACTGTACGTGTCGGCCTCGCCGTCGTCTTAGGGTGCCGCGTTTTGCACGGTATACCCGTCATGTTGCGAAAATATCTTCTTGGGCACAAATATACCTTTCCTCCGGCTGTTTCCATGTACACAGATAACAGGGCGGGTAGAAGCAAATGCATTGCCCAGACTACTGCTTACCTCAACTTGTATGTTTCTGAATGCATGGTGCAAATGTTTCCTGGCTCCTCGGCACAACATATTTCATAAATTCAACGGATACTGCGCCTGCATTTTCAAGTAATGCTCCAGCGCGAGTGCATAACTAGTAATCGGTTCACTATCACACAATAACCTTCTCCAGAAGCCTGAGTAATTATGCCGTGAAGGGTAAACTCAGAGTGCAGGACGAGTTCGCTCTGACTATTGTCATTAACATAGTCTTCTCTCGTGAGGAAGTTTGTTAGTTTTAACTAAGTCGACGTAGTCAGGGTTCCCTTCGTCCACTGGGATGACTTGTTCCCAAGGTAAGGTCGCAATGACACATCTAAGCGGGGGCTTACCTTCGCCATTAGTGATAGGCTACAGTTTTGCATAATTTCCTAATTTCTAATTAGCACACTCAAAACTACTCATGCACGTATTAGTGCATGTCTTCAAGATGCTTCACAAAATAAAATACCACAACGCATTCACTAGTTCCACATTATTTAAATCTTAAACAGTGAGCCTTCGTCGCCTATGCGTAGCGCATCCCTCTCGCAATCCGAAGGACATGTGTTCTATTCCCACCCTCCAGCTACATTAACCCAATTTTCTTTCCAACTCAATTACTACCCTTTGGTTACAGTAACCTTCTTCTTAAATTTCTGTTTATCCGAACACTTTTGGCGTCTTCCTGAATTTTAATAATTCTTTGTTCCTTCGGAATTTTGCGATCACGGCCAACGAGACCAACACCGTCGCAGGCTCTTCTGCAACACTGCACTCTTAACACCGTTGCGTTAAAATTGTTGCAAACTCGACTACTTTGTACAAGCTGTACCGAAGCCAACAATATAAGGCGGCATCTACCCACAGTGATAAAAGTTTCACTGCCAGCCAATAGAATCAGGACACCAGGAAAGTGGCATTATTTCGCGTAAATGTTGCTGTAACTCCTTGCTGCTTTGGCTGTGAAAACATCAACACCATGCGATGTTTCGCCACTGATAGTCTACTTAAAATGCGAATGTATGTACGAGTGGTGTGTCCAGTATATGCGCGTGAAAGCCTAACGCTGACCGCTTCCTTGAACCGCTTAAACAGCAGGCCCCCTCGGAAAGCTTACTGCTAGCTAGGCGCTCGGCCGCTGAGTTAGAAACCAGACTAGGCAATGCGGGCGTTTCCACGTTTTTTGGGTGACCCGGTACTCGACTCGTGGTTGTGATGCTATCAAATGTGCCTGTACGTACTGTCATATCTCTGTCCATTACATCATCACTTGTCACGACCATCTTTTTTCTCCACTTCCCCTTCCCCGGGCAGAGTAGCAGTCCAGATTATAATTACGTGAGGTAGCTCGGAAAGAGCAACCTGGATCGCACAAGCCATACTGGTAGCAGCACCTGCCATCCCAGGGCACAGACACAGCACTTAATCATTGCATCACTGAGCCAGTAGAGGTATGAGGACTCCCACGGATCTAAGAATGTGAAGTAGAGAAAGACCAATTATGAATATATGGGTATTAGTTTATTAGTTATCGCGTCATACCCTTAAGGCAGAGCGGGGGCCGTGGTAGGGCGGCGACTGCATTCACAAGGTTAGCACACGTGAGATCTCGTAAGTGTCTTAAGTGCAAACAAAGTCGTCTCCTTTTCTCCGATCGAGCGTCGCATTCGGCGTTCCCAGCAGCAGCTCGAGTCGATGCAGCGAAAGCGGGTCGAAGACGAAGAATTCTGCCAAGCTGCGCGGTGGCGGCTACGTAGAGCCATGCAGAGGTAGAATTGCCAGCTGCCTGGAATCGAGCAACGGGTTCCATAACGCCGCATTGCGCGGCGACTGCGTTCACCAAGTGAGCGGGCGGGCTTACGCCTTCTCACACGTAAGCAGTCTTAATTGTCACGGCCGACCTTTTGTAGTTACTCTAACATTAGTACACATCCCAAACACACCTTACGAAGTCATACACACCACAATGAGTTCACTAGGTACCCCTCTAATACGGTCGAACCAACTACCCTTCTAGTTCTTTGCTTCTTGGGTGTGTCGTATTATGATGTGCCTTCATCATCATCATCAGCCTGACTACGACCACTGCAGGGCAAAGGCATCTCCCATGTCTCTCCAATTAACCCTGACCCTCGCCAGTTGCGCCCACCGTGTGCCCGCAAATTTCTTAATCTCAATCGCCCACCTAACTTTCTGCCGCCCCTTGCTACGCTTGCTTTCTCTTGGAATCCACATCGTTACCATTAAGGACCAGCGGTTCTCTTGCCTTCGCATTACATGCCCTGCCCAAGCCCACCTCTTCCTCTTGATTTTGACTAGGATGTCATTAACCCGCGTTTGTTCCCTCACCCACTCCGCCCGCTTCCGATCCCTTAACGTTGCACCTATCATTTTTCTTTCCATAGCTCGCTGCGTTGTCCTTAAATTAAGCTGAACCCTCTGTGTTAGCCTCTACGTTTCTGCCTCATAGGTGAGTACCGGTAAGATACAGCTGTTGTATACTTTTCTCTTGAGGGATATTGGTAAACTGCCATTCATGATCTGAGAGAACCTGCCATATGCGCTCCACCCCATTCTTATTCTTCTGGTTATTTCCCTCTGCATTGGCTCTTTTCTCTAGCTTCGTTTCTTAGGTTTGTTGATTTTCCACTGTTTTCTTTATGTTCGCAGATAGCTCATGTAAATAAAACATCGCATCATTGTAATAAATACCATGCTGAAGAAAAAAAAACCTTTCTTGGCGGGCACCCAAAACGCTTCGGTTCGAACAGCAATGGCGACTATTTTCTTTTAATCATTTGCTTCTATATACTTATTTTTCTATATTGTGGGATTTTCTTGTGACTGACGCAGGATGACGACCGACGGCGGGTTTTCAGTAGAAAGAGCTCCTTAAGCTACGGCGCGAAATCTGAACTCACAAGTTCACTGGTTTCCACGTTTTCAACGGAAGTACGCGTTTACAACTAACAAAAGCTTCATTTATAAACAATTTGTGACTTAAAATTGTTTCAAACAAAATAATTGTTGTATAAATAATTGGGTGTATTGCAAATGTCAGTGTCCGAAAATTATATAAAGATGAAAGGAAAAACCATTCAAGAATTCTCCTTCTCACTGGCATTGATGACCTCTCGTTTAAGGAAAAAAAAATAATTAAATTAAAGATACATTTCAGGTTACTTGATATTTGAAAATTCCTACCGCCTACCAAAAGAACATTGAGCTTCAGCTTGCCAACCCTGATCGGCCTTCTGCAGACGCAAAGTTAAAAGCATGCGGGTAAAAACCGCAGCGCGGTGAAGGCGGTCGCCGCGATACCGCGGTACCCGCTCCGCCTTAAAGGGGCTGCGAAACACTGCCTGGGGGAATACCGGCTATACTTCAGGTGGGTTCTTTATGTCACACAGATGCTGACTTAAAAAGAATTACAGGAATCGATGCACAGGAACGGGAGTTATTCAGTGAAGAAATTTCAAAATACAAGCAAACAAAACGCTGCCCTCAACTCGATTTTGGCGGGGCTTCCCACTCCTATTTCGCTCTCCCAATGACGGCACGTGGCGCAACCAATCAAAACAGCCAGCCAGAGCACGTCGCGGAAGTTTGTACTCCATGGTTGCCTGCTCTCTGTGAGACTGGCAGCGTTGTTTCCGTGCCAGAGCGGCCCTGGTGGTGTATTTTTATTTTACTTGCCTTGCAGGGCTTTTATCTAAGACAAACAAATTGTCTTTGTTGATATAATATAAAACGCAGACAGGTGACAAAATGTTTCTCTATTTATTCACACAATTTGCAGTATATTTACTGTTTGTCCGGTCATCAAGCTCGCGCCAGGTGATGTCATATCCGCTGCTAAAAACCCGCCACTGTGTGGCAACACCATGAGAGCCATGACGTAATTTTGGGGGGGACATTAAAATATTAAAAAACGGAATATACGCGGTGTTACCGACGCTAATAGCACCATTATAACTCACTGTATGCAATCAACAGGCAAAACAGTTAACTAAGATTGTGTTTCTGGGCCCCTTTAAGGGACGCGTTAGCTAATGGGTTAATGTTAGGGGTGTGCGAATATTCGAAATTTTCGAATATATTTCGAATATTATATTTTTAGTATTCGTATTCGATTCGAAATCCAAGTATTCGTATCCTTTCGAATATTCGACCCGAAGCGAATATTCGTATCTAGCCGAATATTCATTGTGAGTACCGGCGTTCATTTTGGTCCGCAAGCCCTATCGACAAAGACATAACAGCATGGCGGCGCCCAGAGCAATGCTGGCTAGTGTGTCGACCGCGGCCTCCCGGCTGGCACCGGGAGCAATGAATGCCGGCGGCCGCCGCGAGGAGCGCTGCAGAGCGGGTGGGTGCGGGCCGCGCTCCTACCGCGCTCTGCGACTGCTGCAAGGGGACTGCTCAATTTTTTTGCTTTCATTAAGCTCTAACAGACCACAGCTTTCAGCTGTCACGGATGCATCTGACTATAAGTTTCAGGGTTTGTTTTGAGCATTTGACAAGTGGCGGCGTATTTAACGGTTGTATCTTGCGAAAGCTTGTACGAAGTCCGGCGCGCAACCACGGTTGCGCGCCGAACTTCGGTTGCGCGCACGGATGTTTGAAACTCGCGAGTTTCAAACATCCGTGCTCACACAGGAAACACGGGATTTGTATTCTAGCGACGATTGCATAATGCCAGCTGAACCCATCCCTACCCCCTATTCAAAATCCCACCCGACAGGACTGAGAGGCAACCTTATCCGGTTGCTGCACCCTCGAGGCCCAAAGGGCCTTAACTCTGCGCGCCCGGGCTGCGGCAAATGCCAATGGGGTGCCTGACTAGGCATCCCACCTAGTGGTTGTAAGGGCGTGACCCTTCAGGTCACGACCCCCAAAACCTCTCCCTATGATTAAATAAATGTTTTCACTACCTTAATGGTCTCTTTTTTTATATAAAAACCACTTGAAATGCTGCAGTTATATGGGCTAGCATTTATGCGTTCTCTCTGTGTACTCTACATTTGCTGACAAGTAAACACATTAAGTTTTTTCATATCTTGTGTATGTGAACAACGCAGGCAACAAAATTGCGCAACACTCGTTTTTATTTACAATGAACAACAAACGCAGGGAAACAGCAGAATTACATGGAGACTAGGAGCATTTACTGGCAGCGGCGCAGTTTAAGCAACTTTTGCCGTTGCCTTTGCGCCTTCCCTGTCCCTGTTGAGACCTTTGACAAAAAACCGAACCCTCAGGAGAGCATAAAACTTTGCAACATCTGTTAGAACTGCCTTTTCATGCTCTGGGCAGCCAAGTTCTGGAAAAGGCACTGCCTGTAGCTGACCCAAAAATTCAACTAGACTCGCTTCATGGAGTTTGTTCTTGCTAAAAAACTAAGTAAAGGCATCTTCCATAGCCTTTACGGCAGTTGACAAGTTCTGGCTAGGGTACACGAGGCCCCCATTGTCAAAGTGGCTAGTAAAATACGAAGCAACATCGGCACTAGCTTCAGATTTGCTTACACAAAGGCAGCCTGCACACTGTGGACAACCGTTCTTGGCAATAATCTTTCTTGCTACATAGCCTGTAGTATAATAGATTAAAGCACTATTGCTCTTTTTTTCTGTGTATGATGCATGGTCAGCACTAGACACGACAGCTTGAACTATATCATCAGCTTCATTGACATTTCCACGGTCAAGGAGGTGATCTATTTTCTCTGAAAGGAGCTTGCTCGTTTCTTCACACAGCTCATCTGGACTTAAAAGTGCTCTGATTACGTCTGGGGTGCAGTTTCCTCCTCTAGGGGGTTTTGCCAGGTTATAGAATGCCAGTAAGTTGACAGTCATCAGAAACTGTGAAACTGTCGGGTGGTCGTTGCACCCCGATGACTGCCTAATTATGCCGAAAAGGTTTTCCAGCTTATCCTGGCTTAATCTAGATGTTAAGAGATACTTGAAACCCACAGTCATCGTCAGGTGGGACAACAAGTCAAGTGTACTCTTGATGGTGACCCTTAGACCAGCAGATGTGCTTTCCGTAAGAAAGCCACCTCCGGCTGGTTTCGCATGCTGCTCCCATTCCTGCAGGTACTCAAGGAAGCCTTTCAGAAAGTGCACGTTTGGACGGTCGGGCTGAAGTGCCTTCTTGCTTGTTCGCGACGTCATCACACTAATCAAGCGATTCATTTCTTTTACAAAATCTACTGTTGGCTGCACGGTCCTATACGAGGATTCAACCTGTTCTCTATAAATGAAAAGTCCTTTGATGACCTGGTCACTAAAGAGCTGAAATGCGATGTCAACCTTCATTTTCTCAAAGCAGTTGGGCTTAATGTGTGCATTTGTTATGCTTGGCATCACCTTTAGCGTAACATTTTCCCGATCTACTTCGAAGGCTGCTTGTACAATGCCACTGTGAACATGTCCAGCTGGTGTCAGGTACCCTTTTGCAATGAACCCATTTCTCACATTCTTCAGTAGGTGTGGGAAATCAGACAAAAAATAGAGTTGCCTCTTTGGATCCACTGGATGCTTCGTGCTGCTTCGAACGTGGCTTGCGGAACCTTGTCAAAAAAAGAGAAAAACTTAGCATCGGTGCATCATCACAACTTTTAAACATAGGAAACTTTAAAGCTGAGCTATCACCACACTGTGAGAATAATTTTGTATATTACGTGAAACTATACAATCTTACCATGTATTCCAAACAGCCGCCACATGCTTCTATTCCAGCTGGCGCCGTCGCAGGTTATGGAATCCACGAACAGACCAGCTTTTTCCGCAAGAACAGTTGTTTCCAAAATGATTTTTGCCAGTGTTGGCGCTTTCACATTGCCCTTTGAGGCAAACACCCCTAGGATTTGAGTCCAGTTTCCTGCAGAAAGGCAGAAGTTATCTCTGAGATGCGCGTTTTACACATAAGGTTGCGAAGCACCAAAAAAAAACAGCTTACCAGTAAATGGCTGAAACAGCACAATCATGCCATGGTATGCCAGCACATTCTTCTGGTCAGCAGGTGTATGATCTCCGAGGTCAACGAAGCCTTCAATATCGCCTTAATTGTAAAAGCAAAGAAGGAACACGCTGTTTAACGCCCAGACATCTCTCAGCACAGGTCAGAATATGTATCAATGATGAGTATATCAACAACAAAAAAGAAACACGTGGTAGAGCTTATAAATGAATATTTACAAAGCACTGCGGGACTTGAGGAATATCGTAATGATTATCAGAACACAATTTTCTATATATGAACAAAGTACTCTTCCACGAATCCAATGAAGCTATACTCACCAGCTGATTTCACACTCAGGTGTTCCGATAGCTTTATTTCGTCGATGACGAGGCCCCATGACGACTGTAAACGTCCATGGTCTTCGTCTTTTCATTTAAGGCATTGAAGATCTTAGGACTGAGGCCAAAACCACCCCTGAAACGCTGCAGGTACTTTTGCAGACAAGTTCGCCCTCGTAAAACCATAATGGCTTCTCTGCGGAGATGCTCATATAACTTTGGACTACGCATCCTCATCAACATGCATTCTAGGATCCACTTGTCATCGTATCGCATGCCATTTTGTGACTTTCGTCGCGCAGCGAGGAAACAACTCTTGACAGCCAGCTGCTGCTTTGAGGGAAGAGACTTAATTTTCTTATCAAATGCTTCTTCACTAAGAGCCTCATTTTGCTCTTTCATGTGAGCCACTTGTTTTTTTTTGCATTTTCCAACTTTTTCTTCGTTCTTGACAGATTTCGAGAAATGTTCTTGCATTGCCTCTTTTCATCAGATTTCCCAGCAATTACACTTCATTTTTTCCTTTTTCTGCATGCTTGGTTTTGAGCCAGAATTCTTTGGTACTTGCAGAAAGCACACGACTCCTCATCAGACTTCGTAGACAACGAACACTTCTCAGCAAAAATCATGTCTCTGTAGGAAGTGTGCGTTCCTGAAGAAGGCTTTATGCCGCATCCACCGCAAAGAGTTGTTAAGGAAACCTCCTTGATCAAGCATTCGGCCTCTTGGCAGGTTGTGAGGATTTGTTTAGACTTCTCTCTTCCCCGAAGGTACACCGTGGCCACTGATTGCCCACCAGGCAAAGGCTTTTCGAACAATACCATCTTTTCAATGAAAAGGTTGGCGAAGTTATTTTTTTCAGCTTCACAATACGCGTAAGCTAATGAACCCGCTGGCACAGACGGCACTTTCATCCATGTCACTGGAATACAGATGTTGTGGAATGGATGCAGAGGCTCGGTGGTAATTGACAGTCTCTGTGCACCATCATTTTGCGATCCACCGGCGCTTGCTGCTTCACGACCAAAAGGTGTGGAACACTTTTCAATCATAGGAGCTCCGTTGTCGGAACAAGATCCTTCCGGGTCCACCGATTCGGCACTCTCAACAGCTAAGCACAACTCGGAGGCTCCGGACGGGGCCCGCCTCTGGCGCTTTGCTGGAGGCTCTTGCTCGCACAAATTTCTATTTTTTCTCTTTGCTGGCACTTTAGGCACAAGGTGTTTCGGATAATCCGTAAATATTGTAGGCAGGGCGTCTGGTTTCAAACGCGGTTTCTCACGCTGGAGCTCACTGGTAACGCCGTTTACGGTGACACTGAACGTGCGCTCGATACAAGTGCTCTCAAAATGTTTCTCGCAAACCACAGCAGTTGGCGTCAATCTTCTGTCTTCCCTTTTGATGTTTCTCTCCCATTCTGCAAGCCGTATAGCATCAGATGGGGCAGTAAACATAGAAACGCGCTCTTTGTTCGAGCGGTAACCGCTTTTACACAGCGGCACAAAGCAAGTCTTTTCTTTGCCTTGCCGCTTTGGCTTCGACATCTCTCTGTGCCGTTTATAGCCAGGCAAGGGAAAGCAAAAATCACGACTCACTCCATGAATTGACAACACTCTAAACGACACGCTGAACGGCATGCTGAACGACACGGTGAACACACACGCACGGATACAAGATCGCACACAACGCTCGCACAGAACCCCGATGCCATCCGAACGAAACTGCTAGGAGTACGGAACGGCTCGCATGTGCGAGGACTTACGCAGAACAACAAACGCTGTACCTCGCTGAACAGAAAAGACGTGCACAATCGGGGTTAAATCACGCACGTGCAGACCAACCGCTTGCTGCAGAGAGGCGCGCTCTCTGCTGCAAGAAAGGCGCGCTGGCCGCGTCGTCTGCTGCGGCAGCACCCTCCTAGGGTGCCTCGATGCGCGCGCGCCCTCTCCTCCGCACGGAGCGGCGGAGAGGGCGCGCGCATCAAGGCACCCTACACCCTCCCGACAAGCAGCGCCTCCTGTCGCCGTCGGTGGGCATTCATTGCAAACGGCGCCACCCTCTCCCATAGCGCAGCGCGGGCGGTCGTCACACTAGCCAGTATATTCTAGGCACTATAGCAATGCGCATGGATGATGGAAAATTTTTCGGTCGAATTTTTCCTTCGAGGAAGGAAAATTTTTTCTTCCAAGGGTCATGCCGTAGCTGACTGCGCTGGTACCTCGCAATACGTGCCAGGTCAGTGCCAAGTGAGAGGGCATTTTCTGTGGCTGGAGGAGTCGTTTCAGCTAGAAGGGAACTACTTCTGCCTGACCATGTGGAGCAGCTGGTTTTCCTTCACGACAACCTTTTCATCCGTGAAACTCATTGTATTATGCCATCATCAGCCTTCATTCGCACTTTCCTTTTCCTCCTCTTCCCTTTCCCCTTTGTGGAGTAGCAGGCCAGGGCCATGTTACCACCGGCCGACCTCTCCACCTTTCCCTCATTAAAATTCCTTTTTCTCTCTCTCTTTTATGTTTATCCCAGCAACGTGCTTTTGTGCTGATGGCAAGCTAGCCTTAATCAATGCTGTGTACTAGCCATCCTCTCTGATATTTCCACTCTTCTAAGAATAATGTTCGAGACTTTGATACTTTTTGTGCAGCCACACACACCTTTTGTGTTCATTTAATCATCGATAGTTGAACTGTGATGTTCTTGGGTGCTCCACTAAATGTTTTGTAGTGGATAAATGCGTCTGTACTTGATTATTCGATATTCGATTCGATATTCGGGATCAAGTATTCGATTCGTATTCGAAAAATTTGATATTCGCACACCCCTAGTTAATGTCCATATATGCATAAGTTGTCTTTCCCTACTTAACCTTCATAAATCTCTGGGAGTCGTCACACCGCTCCTGGTGCAGTGGTGCAGCGATTAAACGGTGCGCCACTGCCCTGGGGTGGTAGGTGCTGCCACCGGTGAGACTAGTGCAATCCAGGTTGCTCTTCCCGAGCAACCTCGGATGAAAGATCTAATATTAACGCCACCTGCCAGGTTGCATGAGGACGCCATCTTTTATCGGTTTGGTTAGGCTATTGGGGTTTAACGTCCCAAAGCAACTCAGACCATCGAGTGCCAACACACACGCATGCACACAGACGGGTTTTCGCACAATGGGGCAAGTAAGGCTTACACCTTTTAAAAATAAAGCCAATTATAAATAAGCTCATTAGGCGCCAAAAATTGCGCGGAATGAAAAGTCGGTGTTATGGTGCTTCATTGTACTCACACAAATGGTGCGTGTGAGGATGACTACGTAATGGGGTAGTATGTTGTGCATTATAACATGGACAATGACTGGTGATTGGTAATCGATAATTTTGATTGGTGATTGTTAACGGGTAATGTGATCGGTGGGTATGATTCTAATCGATGACGGTTATCGCTAGTGTGATTGTGGATTGGTAATTGTTTAGGAATGAGAAAGAAAAAGAACGAAAAGAGAACAAATAAGAAAAGGCGATATGGCGTCTACTCTTGAGGCGCTTCGCTTCAGCGTCCTCAATTTTTTTTTCTTTCAAATTTGGCCATCACGATGAGAAAGAAAAAGCGCAAAGGCACAAAACCGACAGCAGAGTAATGATCATGAACTACCAACAAGACGAAATTATCCATCCTCATCCCCATCGCCTTGCATACAAATACAGGTCATTATCATGATCAGTACCTGTGTTCCTCATTTTGAAGCGAAAGCTAGAGTACGCTAGGTTGTACAGCGTTGTGGCAGACACACGGCGCTGCTGCAATAGGCCGCAGCGCTCACTGGGTGAGGAAACTGTCGCCATCAGCCATTAACTGTCACCTGCCAGGGCGGCAGGGTTGGCGCGCTGGCTATCCAGTGTCCGGAACGCATTCAACTTTACAGACGCGAAGAAACGTATAGTTGCCCGATACACCATAGCTTTCACTCTCTAACCAGGTTTAGCAGTTGTTTAAACGCAGCTTTTTTTTCTTTTTTTTTTCAGGTGCCATACGTTTGCGACATTAAAGTCCTGGACGAAACAGTTGAAGTGACTGGGGTTACGGACATCTTCACATCATCTGTGGGATAAAAACTCAACTGTTCGTAAGTACATATGCAGTAGCTGCCAGCCGGCAAGATATTTCTTCCAGAAAAAGAAAATGGCGGACACGTGCAAAAAGAAAATAAATAATCCACACAGCAACCTGGAAGTCACTAACATTAAAGGGTCAGTCTACTCACCGAGATGAGTGTATAAATAATGGCATATTCTGGTAGTTGGCACCCTGTAACATCAATAACGAGGGGTCTGCGCCCGGTTTAGGCAGGAATTTATATTTTATTTCGGCGTTAAAAGTCGCGTAAAAAAGCATGGTGGCGACCCCAAACGTTCATTTTGTTCAAGAAAGTGGTAGTCTTTTTTTGTAGAAGCATAAGTGAATATACTACGTACCATTTGTATGCTCCAATGTCAGAGAAACGCACGTTTTGTTCTAGTAAAGTGTAGAAGGCGTACCGCTCGCTTTTTCTGTAAATCACATGAATATTTATAGTTACACGTACGCAAAACGCAGGCACATTCCCACTTTTAGTTCAGCGTATGCTAGCAGAGACGCAAAAATAAACTCAGCCTATAGTGGCGCCATCTGGTCGTCAGGACGGGAACCATTGCTGTAAACAAACCGACTCTCCACTTAAGCCTAGCAGCGACAGAATCGTCACTCTAATTATTAAAATGAAGCAAATTTATCTCTTATATGTTTTCTTATAGGCGAGATGAGACGAAGCGAAAGACAGGCGCCCCATTTATGGCCAGTGAACGCACTGAAAAAGGCAGCAACAACGAGAATTCAGTCCGAAGTAGTCCGAAGCGAGAGGTCCGGCTTCGACGGGCGCCGCCATGTTTGTCGCCGCGCGGCGGAAATCCAGATGGTTGCCAGATGAGACTACCATCTCATACAGATGTGTTCCCACATTAATAAATTCTATTTTAAAATGTTCTACCGCACTCCTTGGCACCACAGCTGGCTAAACGGTAATTTGAGTAAAGAGCTATCGGTGGCCGCAAAGAAAATATGGTCGATAAAATTCAGTAGACTGACCATTTAAGCGCAGATGGCGGGAGGCAACAACTTCACTTTCACTTGTGCAAATTCCCTTGCCTTGAACTACTATATGCACACTTATCCTACTTCTCAGAAGACGTTAAAGGGACAGTGCGGAGAGCTCAATTAATATTTCTTATAGCAAAATCCGATATTTCGGCATTTCATGGCTTTGTTGCCACTTGGCCGGAAGCGAAAGATGCATTTATTTCTAAGAAATTTGGATTCGAAGTTGAAAAAGTTTTTCCCGCCGCCCTGATTCAAACTTGGGATTCGTCTATGACGACACAGGACTAAGAGACGTGAAACATGACGTGCACATGACGTAGCGCAGACTCCGTGATTTCTGGCCGCTAGCGGTGCGGTCATTATGCTAGCCACCATACGGTCATGGGTGCGGCCTAGCTGCAGCCGAAATGAAAGCTACCGCCGGTCGCACGTTGAAGGCATCTATCAGCTGTTGCGGCCGTCGCTACTGTCGCTTCGTTTACGTTTGCACCGGCGTTTTGCCAGCGTTACGATGGATCCCGTTCTCGAAGTCGTCAACGAAGTTCTCGAAAATAGACACCTTTAGCATACCGTGTACCCTGTTACCGTTAGCGGACTACCGGGAGCCCGCCTACCGCCGGTGAGCAGGCGCTGATTCGTCCCGATGCTGCAGGCGCGCTTGTAGCTGCCGGGTACGTGGCGCCATCTGGCGACGCCAAGGAGATTTGCGCATGCATTGGCTGCGCGCGGGCTCCCGGAACTCAGGTACCGGTAACGGGAACACGGTACACGGTATGCTAAAAGTGTCTAATAACTTCGGCCTGCACTTCAGCGACCTCAGCCGCACAGAGCGTCAAGTAGTTGGAAGTTGATTGGCACAACCGGGAATGTTTCACCGGGTGAGCGTACGAAGACTCAAGGTGCTCTCTACACTGCAAACTGCCTCGTACGATCACCTAAAATCGTGCCATCATAGTTTTTCATCTACCGTGGCGATCATCTGACCAACCTTAACAGGCTCCTTCAAAAGTTAACTAGCATTTGGAGCGGCACTTTGAGTTCCTCTGCTGTTCCGTGCTTGTAAATAGAGGCGCGTCAAAACCACGCGGGCATGCAGAGCGCATAGACGCGAACCGCCATGATGTACCGAAACTCATCTGGCCGCCTGTGGCGCCGCTAAGTATTGATTTTCTTCGCTTACAACATTCAGGTTGTCTTTTGTCAGTCTTACTTGTGTGATAAAAACGCACTATTGGTTTTCAAACAAAACCTACTTCAGTATTCAACCACGCAACCTTTGTTTGTCAGCGTCAGTGATTCGTGGATTCTCGTGTCTAGCAACACTGTCTTGTCCTATGACGTCATCACGCTTGTACTTGCGAGCTTGGCCTGTGGCAGCCATACATGTATTTTGGTTCTTGCTCTTTTCTACGTTACAAGAGCTTTGTTGTCAGTTTGAGTGGAGTTTTTGTAATCAGGAGCGGGTAATTTATCGATACAAGCCAACACCAATTTCTCCTCAGTGTCCCTTTAACGGCAAAAAGGGAGCTGTAAGACCACAGGAAACAGCATACAAGTGCGTGTGACCGGCTGCCAATAGGAGAGCAACACGCATTACGAAGCCATCGTCTCTGTCTCGTAGCTCTCACCACACTATGAATAAGCGAGAAGTAGTATACAGACAGTTCCATCAATCAGAGCAAATCGAAAAAAAAATTCGCTTGGTCTAACCGCGCGTTTGTTAGGGCTCAAAATTTTCACAAAGAAGGCCTTTGGCGGTCAGTTTTGTTTCCTATTACGTTTGGTATAGTACTTGCCTGGTTCGGTCAAAATTATCGGAAATCTTCATCTTCTCCGACGGCGAACCAAAACTGCGAGCTTTCGCAGTAATGATACTGGTAGCGCCATCGTGTGCCCTCCAGACGAACTAGCGCTCTACTGTGCAGGGAGCATGGCAGGGAGGCTGCGGAGAAACTAAATGGCGAAGCGCAAGGTGCGGGGAGGGGTCAATTGCGTGCAACAACGTTTTCTGCGCCGAATTTTGACAAAATAGCCGAGAAAGCGCTTTCAAATCAGCCACGCAGCCACTTTCGCCCATCGTGAGTTTCGCCGCAGCCTCAATACACATCTTTAGCATACCGTGCACCGTGTTACCGTTACCGCTACCGGAGTACCGGGAGCCCGCCCACCACCGGTGTGCACGCGCTGATTGGTCCCACAGCTGCAGGCGCGCGCGTGGCAGCCGGGTATGTGACGCCATCTAGCGACGTCAAAGAGATTTGCGCATGCGCATTGGCTGTGCGCAGGCTCCCGGTACTCTGGTACCGGTAACGGTAACACGGTACACGGTGTGCTAAAGGTGTCTAATGGTAGAGCGCTCGTTCTTCCGGCGGGCACAGATGGCGCTAGGAGTACGACTGCTGCGAAAGCTTGCCGTTTCGGTCCACCGTCACCGCATAGGATAGAGATTTTCTATTAATTCTGACCGAATAAGGCAAGTACCCCATCCAAAAGAAGTGTTAAACAAAACTGACCGCTAAATGCCACTTCGGTGTGAAAGTGGAGCCCGAACAAGCAAGCGGATAGGCCGAGAGATTTTTTTTTTAGATTTTCTCTGATCGACGCAACAGGCGGTATATCGGAGCTTCGAAAGGCAATTTGTTTCTCCCTAAGAAATCCTCGAGTCTCTGCTAGCGGCTACCTTCTGCAGTACGCGTGTAGTTTCTGTGTTCACTGTCCATACGTGGCAACTATTGGGCCCTTTCTTAGGCATTCAGTAGGCGTCGCAAACAGGTATAACACGCCATAATGCGTGCATATTTGCAGATTAACGCAGTACTCAATCGTTAAGTAAATAAGCGGGGTGTTTTCACTACAGAAATTGCTTGTAAAAAAGGAGCAGTCACGATGCAGTACTTTTGACTTCCCCGTCTTATTTTTCGCTATGGTGGCCATACCAGATGACATAAAAGTGAAGAACTCATTGTATAATTACAAGAATTACCTTGATTGACCTAGAATATTTTGTATAAATTAGCATCAAGCCGGACGCAATCTCTTGAAACTATTATATGCGAGGAGAGGCAAACATGTACAATAATCTGTACGCATATCATTTTACCTCATTGCAGTGCGTAAAAAACAAAGCAAGCGACCAGAGAGAGCCGCAAACGCAACTTTCTCGAAGATGACTAACAGGGGCTGCTTGTTGCGCGTTGGCAGAAAGTTTGTAACAGCGCTCGGACACGACAAATCAACAAGGCAAACATTTCCGCAAGTATTCGTCTCGTTCCCGTTGTCCCGTTATAGCGCTGTTACCACCTTCCCGGTAATTTTTTCCACTACCACCGCCGTCACCCTCGTGACGGCAGGGCTCCACCGGCGGCATTTCATCCTAATGCTTGCCGTTGTCAACGCTAACGCATGCAGCCCACATCCCACTCTCACCCCACGTACCTATAAGTGCGATTCAGGCGTCCGCTGACCCAGGGAGCCAGTTATGCGCACCTCCTTTCCTTAAAATGAACGGAGTGTAAAACGTTGTCAACGCCAATGAACACAGTGAACGCCGACGGCCTATGGCTTCAGCGCCGCGTTTGTGGCATAACTTTTTCAATGTCTGGAGCCCACATCTCCCATCGCCCCCCGTGGCAGTTTCTCGGGCAGCTGTCCGCACTGTGCGGAAAAGTCTTCGGACATCTACCACATGGTGTGGGCCTGCCCCTCCAACCCTGCTATCCCCCCTAACCCCAACCCCACCCGGGAGGACTGGGAGGCGACCCTGCTCGGCTGCTCTGACCTGCAGGCCCAACGGGCCTTGGTCGCGCGAGCCCGGGCGGCGGCCGATGCCACTGGGGTCCCGAACTAGGGACCTCCACCTAGTATTTGTAAGGGCTGGCCCCCTCTGGGTCAGCTCATGCATAACCTCCTGTATTATACCTGTACATAAATGTTTTCCACCACCACCACCCCGAGCCAATAAGCGCGATTAAGGCGTCCACTGACCCAGGGAGCCAGTTATGCGCACTTTTCCTTAAAATGGCACAACGTTCTCAATGCCAAAGCATGCAGCACACATTTGTTCGTACCGCCACGGAGCTTAAAGCACTACTGAGGTGTCCACTGATCCAAGAGGGCAGTTATGCACCTTTCCTTTGCTTTCCAAGCTGCGGCTCCATTAATTTTGCAGCTTAAAGCGCCACTAAGGTGTCCATTGCTGGTTACAACGGAGAACGGCGTCGGCGATGGCAGTGGCAACGGTAACGGCGGCGCCGTGAAACGCAGAAACGGACGCCAAAGAGCTGCGCTCTAAAATGTTTATGCGCGTAGTTTATGCGACTTTTTACGCAAACTGGACTGCATGGTTTTTTGTAACGCTCCATAATGTTACTTACTGGCAGCACATTTTTATAATTTGATACATCTAGAAGAAAACAGCCTCTTTAAGCATATTCTCGCGACTGGAATTTCTGAAAACGGCAGTTTTGCTCGCAGATAAGTCGGCCGATCCAGCGTTGGAGCCAACGTTTATTTCTTTGTTATATTGCTTGGACGCAGAAAAACGGCGGTGGCACTTATTCACGGTTAGCAGGATTGTTGTTTTTTACACCGTCTTCTTATAAACCTGCGCATGTTGCCCGTGAGCTTTTTCACGCCGGCTAAAAAAGCTAGTATTGTTTGAGGTCGTTTTTTTTTTTTTAACGACCTTTTTGTTGTCGATCGTGGTTTCAATGCTCTTGTTTGAACTAACTACATAATCATGTTTCTTCTTCCTGGTGCAGCTATAGCTACCACCTGCCATCTGTGATTACTTATGGAGCACGTTGTGGTCTGCCCCTGGAGGTTGGACACCCCGCTCGCATCACTTCAACCTCTTGCTCCAACATCATATACCATTCGGCCTCCCCCGCAGTGATACTACGCTGTTGTGCCGCCTGTGGCTGGGAGTGGCGTTCACAAACGCCTATTCCCATCTCATCTCAATGGCTGACTCTCCTGCGTGTGGCCAGTGTGGTTGTGACGAGACGATCAGCCACCTCATCTGTGACTGCCCTCGTTTTGAGCGAGAGCGCGGTTGCCTAGTTGCTTCTCTGCTCCAAGATATGCAGAAAGTTGGGCGAGTTGGTAATACATGTTGAACTTAGAAAAGCGCAATAAAAAGACAGGGACAAGAAGAAGAAGAAGCACGCAGGACAAACGCTTGACATCAACTAGTTCTTTACTTTGGAAAAAACACATATATACAGATACATATAGAGGGCGGAAACAAATTATTAACCAGGTGCCTGAACGATAGGTTGAGGGAACACCGTCGTGCTGTGCAAGCTGTAGCAACGGATGGGCACCTAGCAGAACACTGCAAGTCATGCAAAAAATGCAAAGCAAATGAGCCGCAGTTCAATGTCACACGCACGTGCGGTAAAGGAAAAGAGAGGCTTCACAGAGAAATTATACAGGCCTATCGTATTGTAAAGAAAGCTGAAAATTGTATCAGCACTCCTTCCCTGACCTTATCACGCAAGGAAATTGCTTACCTTGATGCCTGTTCACGCTAAACACACTTGTGGTAAAGCCGATTCATTGTTTGGTTAATAATTTGTTTCCGCCCTCTATGTATCTGTATATATGTGTTTTTTCCAAAGTAAAGAACTAGTTGATGTCAAGCGTTTGTCCTGCGTGCTTCTTCTTCTTCTTGTCCCTGTCTTTTTATTGCGCTTTTCTAAGTTCAACATTCTCTGCTCCGCTTGGACTCGCGTCCTTTAACAGAGTCTAACGTTCTGGGGCCTTGGACACAACCTTCCAGACAACGGAAAGCGGTGAAAGCGCTCCTGAATTTCCTAAGGGACTCGGGGTTGCATTCCCGCCTATAATCTTTAAGTTTTCAGTGCGCGCCCTCTGTCCTTGTGACATAGTGGTCGCTGGCCACTTAGAAGACTCATTTCCTTGCCGCTCTTTTTCCTTTTTTCCCCTTTGTTCCCCTCCCCAAGTGTAGGGTAGCCAACTGGGCATCGCCTGGTTAACCTCCCTGCCTTTCCGTCCTTTTCTCTCTCTCTCTCTCTCTCTCTATGGAGGACCCGGGCCGAACGGCAAGCGGACGCCTGGAGTGATGTCTGATCTCCAGAATAATGTGAATAAGCTCTCGTTGTCTGTATTGTTGACTTGAGACTGTCTGACAGCAACGTGAACGACCAGGTTGACCCTGTTCCTTGAGCCGAGCACCAACGAAGCGCTTCACACAGTTTTATACCACTGTTTTAATAGCATGACGAAAATTCTATCCGGGCTCTGAGGGCAGCACGAAGGATAACTACCTAATAGATGTGGACAACCTCTGTTGCCGACAAAGAATGCTGATGTCTTAAGAAGGACCGCCGTAGTGCATACTTGTAACAGATAAAACGTAAATGCACTTATGAACATAGGCATTTCTAGGATATTTGTATTCCGCCGCCCCTTTTCCATGCCAAGTTTCGCTCGTGGCCCATCCCGCCTGTACTGTCTTTGCCAAAAGTAACCGGTTGTTTGTTTCTTAGCCGGGTAACGAAGCACTTATGGCAACCCTTAACCTCTGAATCTGAGGGAAAATGAACCTCTCGATCATGTTTTGACACATTTCCGTATTTAGGGATGCTGTTAAGGCTCTGCTATACGGTTGAGAAGCAAAAACTTGTTGCTTGGTTACTTTTTGCAAAGAGGGGTACCTTGTTACTGTAGCCCTGTGACATGTTTCTATAAGCAGAAAAAATAAAGGTGATCGTAAAGCTCCAGGCGAGCATTACATAGATGCTTTTATAGCGGACAAAATCTGGCATGAAAAACTCCAAATGAACATCTCGAACGCGCAAAAGACAGATCTGCGAAAAAACTTACAAAAACTTCACCGAATTTTTTCGTGCTCTGCCCATTCCTGATAAATTTTCCACCACCCTTTGCTACACGCTCCTTTGCTGCATTCAGTTGACTACATTACTCCCCTGCTCATTCGTTCCTTTACCATTTCCGTACATCGCCCGCATGTGCCAATGTACTTGGACCATAATGTCATCTGTAGTGTTCATTTTTTCCCTATCGCTTTCCTGTTTAGACAACCCGTTAACCATAGCGTTTCCCTCCGGCCTTACAACCTTCGCTTAGCTTTTCTAACCAGCTGGTGGACCAAGTGTCCATTGTGACCCAGCGCAAGATGTGATAATCGCCTATGCCTAAAATGCAATAAAATTTCATCTCTCTTTGTTGCTGGGGAGTTGCCTAGGATAGCTAGCGGCACTTCTTGTCTGCGTTATTGCACACAGAACAAACTGTATGGCATCCTTAATTCTCGACTGCATTAGGCGCAAAATTTTGCTGGACACAATGCTACGCCTATGGAAACATCCAAGAATTGCCAAACTGGTAGAAAGCCTTCAGACATGGTTCACAAGCGTCAACGTTCAGGTCAACAATGTATAATGTTCCGAAATAACATAGGTTCCATCCTTTTCAAAGGACAAGCACCTCGAGTATCGATTAGAAAGGTTTTTATTTCGAAGCCTTTTGGTGCCGTAATATCATCCGCGACATTGAACGGCAGGGAAAAGTCTTCTGCCATGTCTCTCCAATTAACAATGTCCTTTGCCAGCTGCGGCCACTGTATACCCGCAAACTTCATAATCTCACCAGCCCACCTAACTTTCTGCCTCCCCCTGCTACGCTTGCATTCTCTTGCAATCCACTCCGTTACCCTTAAGAACCATGCAGCAGTTTTATTTCCTTCGCATTACATGGCTTTCCTAAGCCCAACTGCTTCGTCTTCAGTTCGAATAGGTTGTCATTAACCCGCTAGGACTAGGATGTCTTTGAAGGAAGAAAAGAATTTTGCCGCTTTCATTCCACATTTAAATTTTTTTCGTAAAAGTTTAGCTCCCTTATTATTTATCATATGAGAACAGCGTTAACGGAGGAACATCCCTCCCCCCTTTACCGCCGCCTGACATATTCGTCCTCCTTTCCTTGTCATCCCACATACTCTTTAGCCCAATGAAGCCAAGTGGCTTGTACAGTCGCATGATTTGGAGGTTCTCGCGCGAGCGTCGTGCGACGTATCCTTCTGCGTTATCTGAAACTGGTGGTGGTAGTGGTGAAAACGTTTAATTGCTGAAATAGAGTTTGGGAGACACAGAGTGGCCTCGCTACATGGTCGGCGTCCCTAGTCCGGGACACCGCATGACAATGCCCCGTCTCTCGCCCGTTTCACCAGAGCCCTTTGGGACTTAAGCGAGGAGCAGTTGAGGAGGGCAGTCACCCATGCCTCTCTGGAAGGGGTAGGGGAAGGGGGGAGGTGCGGATGTTGAGTACATGCCCACACCATGTGGAAGATATCACAGGTCTCCCCACAGTGCGGGCATCGCCCATCCATGTTAGGATCGTAATGCTTTAAGATTGCAGGACAGAGTAGAGTACCTGTCTGCAGGTGCCTTAAAGTTCGCTCCTCCGTCTTACTCAGCCCATTTGCAGGGGCCGGGAAAAGGCGGTGGTTGTCGCCATAATGCGTTATTATTTCCCTGAATCGCAGCAGCGGCTGGTTAGTCTCCGAGCCAGAAGAGCTGGGATGAGGAGCCCGGTGAATAAGCGCTCGGGCAGCCGCGTCAGCGGCCTCATTACCTCGTAAGCTCTGATGGCCAGGAGCCCAAATGATTATTTTCGGTGTTGGATCAGTGGCAGTCCGTCTTAGAATGCAAGCAGCTAAGGGGGAGATCTCCTCTGCCAAGTAATGATCACATGCTTTTCGAGAGTCCGCAATGATGATTCTCGAATTGGCGTGGGCGGCAGCAAGCGCTATCGATACTTCCTCGGCTCGCATTGAATTCGGGGATCGAAAAGAGAGTCCATCAACGTGCATTTCCTGGTGAACGACAGCGGCCGTGCAAAATCCCGTGGGCGATGGCCCTGCTACGTCTACATAATATACACCGGGTCGGGAGCCGTGTTGTCTCTCAAGAGCCCGAGCCCGCGTTTTTCGTCTGTTTTCGTGCATGTCGGTGTTCATGTTACGGGGGAGCGGGGAAACCCAGAGCATATGGCGCCACAGTACTGGGATATGCTACGCCTCCTCTGGAGTGCAGTCGTGTTGGATGTGTAAGCGGTTTAGCAGGCGGCGCCCAGGGGCCGTCTGCATGAGCCGCGTGTATTGGTTCACGAGGTGGGCCTCCCGCAGCTCCTGGTAGGAGTTTAGCACCCCCAATGCCTTGAGTTTGGCATTAGAGGTAGCCACCGGGAGATCCAGGGCTCGCTTAGTTGCCTTGCGGATGATGGCGTCTATTCGCGCCTCGTCTTGCTTAGTAGTGCGGAGATATGGCACGGCGTAGAGGATCCGGCTAGTCACGAAGGCATAGACGAGCCGAAGCGCGTCCCTGCCCCGCAGACCGCCCCGCTTGTTGGAAACGCGGCGGATCATGCGCCCTACCTGTTCGCCTACTCTCTTGAGTTTCACAATAGTGGAGTCCGGTCTGAGTCTTTGGTGAATGAAAAGGCACAGAATAGGGAGCTCCTCCACCTCTCTAATAGGACCTCCTGACAGAGAGATGTGAATTGCTGTCCTATCCTTTGGGTTCACTCTGACATGCAGAAACTCTGATTTCGCTGGAGCACATTGGAGCCCACAGTCAATAGCATACGTATCGACTATGGAAGCGGCCAGCTGAAAGCGGGCCTTCATGTCCTCAAGGCTCCCCTCAGTGGTCCAAATTGTAATGTCATCTGCATATAACGAGTGTTGAATGCCTTCCACCCGGGCCAGTTGGCTTGGGAGGCGCATCATAGCTATGTTGAACAGGAGCGGTGATAACACCGCTCCCTGAGGGGTACCCCGTGTTCCCATCATGTAAGGGCCGTATTCCTCGCCCTCAATCCGAAGAAAGGCCTGGCGATTAGTCAAGAAATCTCGTACATACGCATAGTCCCTAGCCCCACAATCGGTAGAACTCAAGTTGGCCAGGATGGACGCTAAGAAGCTTCATGAAGCTGCAACAAATTCCGAAATCACACTATCCCTCCCGTACTATTTTCCGGCGGCTACGTGGAGTGGGCTAACCACATATACAACATTCAGAAACAACACGTCACAACACAACAAACCACCGAAGAGATCCCCGCAGTGGACACCCACCTCCTGCATTTGTGGGAGGCGCGCCGGAGCTTAACTAAACGGTGGAAAAAGCAGAAAACTAATCGCAAATTACGCGACCGCATAGCCAAACTCACAGAGCAGGCTGCAGCGTATGCTGCCGAACTGTCAGATTCAAATTGGATAGCACGCTGCGACGCCGCAGCTCATCAGATGAGCTTGAAGGGGACGTGGCGTCTCTTTCGCAGTCTAATCGACCCCTCCCAAACGAGAGAGGAGACGCAAAAGCAGCTCCGGCGGGCTCTGCAAGGGTATCAAGGTACGACGGCGCAACTTGCGGACACTCTGTGCGACAGATATCTATGTCGTACGGAGGACCCGCCTGGGCCTGAGTGCATGTACTCTGGCAGGCGTAATGAAACACTTGATGCACCTTTTGAGTTGCACGACCTCAAGGCGGCCTTAGCAAAAATGCGCCGGGGTACTGCTCCGGGACGGGATCACATAACAGTGAACCTGTTGGCGAACCTACCGGACTCAGCCTACCTCCATTTATTAGAATACATCAACCAGATCTGGGACGGGCGTCCACTCCCTCCTGAGTGGAAAACGTCACTTGTGACGTTTATCCCTAAAACAGGTAAGGCCGTGAATACGGACAACCTGAGGCCCATATCACTGACCTCATGTGCGGGCAAGCTTATGGAGACGATGGTTCGGGATCGTCTCTCTCCATACCTGGAGAGTAAGGCCTTCTTAGCAGTCAACATGTTCGGGTTTCGCCCCCACATGTCTGCACAGGATGTCCTTCTCCAGCTGCACAGGGATGTAATACGACCCACAACTATGCAACACAATGACAAAGCCATCCTCGCCCTTGATCTGAAAGGGGCTTTCGACAATGTTAAACACGGAAGCATCCTGGCCAACTTGAGTTTTACCGATTGTGGGACTAGGGCCTATGCGTATGTAAGAGATTTCTTGACTAATCGCCAGGTCTTTCTTCGGATTGAGGGCGAGGAATACGGCCCTTACATGATGGGAACACGGGGTACCCCTCAGGGAGCGGTGTTATCACCGCTCCTGTTCAACATAGCTATGATGCGCCTCCCAAGCCAACTGGCCCGGGTGGAAGGCATTCAACACTCGTTATATGCAGATGACATTACAATTTGGACCACTGAGGGGAGCCTTGAGGACATGAAGGCCCGCCTTCAGCAGGCCGCTTCCATAGTCGATGCGTATGCTATTGACTGTGGGCTCCAATGTGCTCCAGCGAAATCAGAGCTTCTGCATGTCAGAGTGAACCCAAAGGATAGGACAGCAATTCACATCTCTCTGTCAGGAGGTCCTATTAGAGAGGTGGAGGAGCTCCGTATTCTGGGCCTTTTCATTCACCACAGACTCAGACCGGACTCCACCATTCTGAAACTCAAGAGAGTAGGCGAACAGGTAGGGCGCATGATCCGCCGCGTTTCCAACAAGCGGGGCGGTCTGCGGGGCAGGGACGCGCTTCGGCTCGTCTATGCCTTCGTGACTAGCCGGATCCTCTACGCCGTGCCATATCTCCGCACTACTAAGCAAGACGAGGCGCGAATAGACGCCATCATCCGCAAGGCAACTAAGCGAGCCCTGGATCTCCCGGTGGCTACCTCTAATGCCGAACTCAAGGCATTGGGGGTGCTAAACTCCTACCAGGAGCTGCGGGAGGCCCACCTCGTGAACCAATACACGCGGCTCATGCAGACGGCCCCTGGGCGCCGCTTGCTAAACCGCTTACACATCCAACACGACTGCACTCCAGAGGAGGCGGAGCGCATCCCAGCACTGTGGCGCCATATGCTCTGGGTCTCCCCGCTCCCCCGTAACATGGACACCGACATGCACGTAAACAGGCGACAAGCGCGTCTACGTGCTTTCGGCTTTGAGAGGGATGGGATTAAGGCTGGTTACTTCAGTAGGGTGAGCACGTGTTGACTACGTGTTACAGGAAAGAGCTAGGTTAGTAACCGGGGTGTTCGGTTTTTCGGCAAAGAATTCCGTAATTCGCAATCTTCGCGCAAATTCCGTGAGATCTCTGTGAAGTTCATACTCGTTAAAATTATTGTTAGTTGGACAAAATGTAAGGCCATGCTTCAGAATCCGTTTGTCGCTATCACTTAGGGATTTAGAAATATCGACAATGTTGCTGTCAGTGTCCTGCGGCGGAAAAGGCGTATCTTTTGTCTGTATCGAAATTGGCGGGCGGTTGTGAAACTGTCCAGATGTATTCGTATCTAGCGGAAATTTATCTCTAATTTGTTTACGCTGTTGTTTATCGTGCAGCTTGCGTTCCTTTCTGGCTACAAAATCTGCTAGTGCCTGGCTTTCATCCGAATTTAGTTCTATCTTACTAAGTTGATCATCGAGGGAATTTAACTGCTCTTGACAATGTTCTTTTAAAATAGCTATGAATGAAAGGGGTGCGTCATTTGAAATCTTTTCCCATCGAGCGAGGAGTTCAGGCCTGAGCGCACCGAGGGAGCACCTAACATTAACTCGAAGTCCTTTGGGTATTGTCCTGTGCTGCGAGTAGGATTTGTAAGTGTGTAGGTGGAATCGGTAGTTAGTTTGTTTAGTGGCTAGTTTTCTGGCGACCAGGAAAATTCGTCTTTTGGGTTCGGGGCGATTGGTGCTGCCAGATGTAAGTCATCTGCGCTTGTGCCGAGTGGAACTCTTGACGGGTGTTGTGTGTTTAGGGGACTTCTGTTTGGGGGTGGTATCGGTGTCGATGTCCGCGTCGGTGACAATCTGGGTGCTAGAGTTGTAGTAGTAGTAGTATGTTTATTTGGCCATATTATATACAATATTATATATTATATACAAATATTATATACAAATATATATAGGTGAGGCTAAAGGAGGTAGACCAAGCATCCCTCCTGACAAGGCCTACACCCCGATCACACATCATGGAAAACGGGGGCCGAATGGACAATAGATAAAAAAACAATGAGCAAACATGATCACAATAGAAAATAGTTAATGATAGACAATAATATATATCAATTAACAATAAACAAAACATTTCATAATATGCAAATTCAACATAAAGGAACTTCAAAATAATATGCATAATATGCACATTCAAAAAAAAGCAGAACACAAACACACACTAAAAAAAACTAAGTATACAGAATTAGCTGAAATTTAACCGGGGGGGAAAGAATCGTCAGTTTTTTCTTGAATAGAGACACACTATAACTTTCTAAAGCAATCTGAATAAGAGACTGGTAGGTATTACACAATGTTATAATTTGATAATCGGTTGTTTGTTTACCATAATTTGTTCTGGGTCTTGCAGTAGATAGGGCAACGGAACGTAGACCATACGCAACGTTTCTTGAATTATAAGTATTAGAAAAAGAGCTAAAGTCATGCTTGACTTTATAAAAAATGTGAAGAGCCAAACTAAAATTGTATGAATGAAAGAAATTGCGAACATGAAATGTTTCGAAAAGTTTTGTTTCAACAGATGAACTTGAACTTAATAAACGTAGAGCTCTTTTCTGGAGAGAAAGCAGTTTGTATGAATCAGTTTTGTTGCATGTACCCCACACTAGGTTGCAATACACCAGGTGAGAATGAACAAGGGCAAAACATAGCTGTTTTTTAACTTGTAGTGGGAGGAGATGTCTAACACGATAAATAACATAAATAGATCTGGCCATTTTTAGTCTAATGTAGTTTATATGATCAGTCCAACCCAAATCGCTACGAAAAAACACACCAAGGAACCGGCAACTATGAACTTGCTCGATGTTAAAGTCATTAAAAAATAGTTTGATGTGATGATCTAATGGTTTGTTTTTTGAATGGAAGAGCATAAACTTTGTTTTGTTTACGTTTAATTGAAGTTGATTAACATAGAGCCAAACCGCTAACTCCTCAAGCCAGGCATTACATTGGTGTTCAATTACTTGGAGACTGGAGCCGGAAAAAAAGACATTAGTATCGTCGGCATACATCATGATATTAGGAGTTAATGGAATGTTTACAATATCATTAATATAGAGAATAAATAAAAGTGGTCCCAGAATTGAACCCTGAGGGACACCGAATTTTATCATACCAAAACTGGATTTTACATCATGAATCTGAGTGTACTGTATCCGTGCAGTCAGATAACTTTCCAAAAGTGAATTTGCCACTCCACGGATCCCGTAAGTATTTAATTTATGGAGCAGTACTGTATGTTGCACAGAATCGAAAGCTTTGCGCAGATCAAGAAAAATTCCAACAGAAAAAAGCTTAGTTTCAAAATTGTTAATTATAGAGTTCTTAATATCTAACAGAGCAGATTCTGTTGATTTACCGGCCTGAAAGCCATACTGTTGGGGGCAGATAAGATGTTTAGCTTGTAAGAAATTGTTTAGTCGCCTATAGAGTACACGCTCAGCTAACTTCGAAAACAAAGGCAATACCGAAATAGGACGGTAATTATTTGGGTCATTTTTGTTGCCTCCTTTGAATAAAACGGTAACGCGAGCGACTTTTAATTTGCTAGGGAATACACCAGAAAGTAGCATTCTGTTACAAATATGCGTAAGAGGGCCAGCAATAATATTTACAGCACATTTGATAGGGAAAGCAGCAACTTCGTCATCTCCAGGTGAGCAGGTGTTCCTAAAAGAATTAATGATAGAAATAACTTCATCCACTGAAGTAGGGGACAAAAATATAGATTCAGTACTGCAAGAGGGTAAGTATGAGTCTACAGTCCGAGTTGAATGACAGCTAGCAGAGGGTCGGTATGCTCCGGCAGCTAAAAAGTGTTCATTCAGCAGATTGGCAAGTGAAATTCCAGCATAATTCACCCCATTGACTTTCAGCTCAGAGGGAAGACAATTCTTCCTGTTCCCTATAATAACGTTAATACCTTGCCAAAGTAATTTAGGATTGTGTAAGATTGACGAAAACATATTAATATAGAAAAAAGATTTAGCTTTCTTTAGATCTGAGTTTAATTTATTTCGAAACTTCTTAAACTTAACTAAATCATCCGGGCATCGCGTTTCCAAAAAACGAGAGAACATTTTGTTCTTTTCTTTAATTTGTTTCAAAAGTGCTCCTGTCATCCATTCTTTTCTAGCCTTTCTATGTTTTTTTATAGTTTGAGTTGGGAACGCAGCGTAATAGCATTCAAGCAGCTTCTGAATAAATCTATCATAAGCACGGGACGAGTCATTTTCACCATATACATCTACCCAATTAATTGTAGACAACAAGTGACAAAATCTGGAGATGCTCTTTTCATCATTAACTCTACGAGCGTGAACGGGTGTATTCAATTTGGTCGTATCAGGAAAAAGTGAAAAGAAAGGCAAGTGATCACTAATCCCAGAAGAAAAAACACCGGATATGCAACTCTGAGGTGGGAAATTAGTGAAGCACAAATCAATTAATGTTTCAGAGTGCAAGGATATGCGACTAGGCAATTCAATAGTATTGTCACAACCATTAGACAGCATTATTTCATTTAAATTAATCTTCAGAGCGTTATCCTCCAAAAAGTTAAGATTGAAGTCACCTAGCACAATGATACGCCAGTTGTTTTGGTTTGCAAACTTCAGAAAACAATCAATGAAGCGAAAAAAATTGTCAGAATTTCCTTGAGGGGGGCGATACACAACCATAATAGCAACTCTATGAAAAGCAATGCAGACAGTTTCAAAATCAGAACAAACAAGTGAATAATCCGACAAGACCTCAAAACACAAATAATTTTGCACATATAAAGATACACCACCACCACGCTTTCCATCTCGAAATACTGAAATGGGTTTGTAACCAGGAAACTCGCTGACATCTGCATTTGAGGTAAACCATGTTTCAGTGAAGGCAATAAAGTCAAAATTAAAGTTCAGTTTAGTTAATTCAGCTTCTACTTCTTCTGATTTATTTTTTAGGCTTTGACAATTCAAGTGGTAAAGAGATAGTCTGTTGCGAGGATTGTAAGCACCGTCCTTTAGAAAGTCGGTGAATGACTCGGCAGTAAAATAAGCCATTGTTGAGCAGGTGTACTGCGCAGTCTCGCAGCAACAGTGATTAAACCATCTTATCAATGTCCTCCTCACAAGCTATCCTGATGGCTCGTGCACCAGGTTGCTTTCGAGCGTAGATCTTTCCTTCCTTTGACCAGACGAAAGCATACTTCATTTCCTTAGCCTTCAATCAATCAATCAATCAATCAATCAATCAATCAAACGTTTTTATTTTCATCACAAATTGATGAGGGTTGGTTCAGGCAAAAAGTGGAAACAACTTCCACTTGAAACAGCCTGAACACCCCGTATACATGACTTGCAGCGCGGGGGGACACGTGAACAAAACAAAACAAAAAACGAACACGAATAAAATTTGCGTGTGAAATAAAGCGCAAAACATTTGGCACTTAAGCTGTACATTCTAGTGATACAAAAAACATGTCAAGCAATGCGGTCACTAGATCTCAAATATACAAAAAAAAGTGCGTCAAGTGATCAAAATGAGGTCTCAGGCACAAACAACATAAATAACATTACAATCGTAAACATATGTCCCGGATGTCTCTCTGATTGCAGGTGTCAATACAGACGTTGTTCAAGATAAGCTTATTTAGCAGTGTTGGAACGCTATGGCGGAGCATTTGATGACCATATGTAGTGCGTGAAAAGGGGATCCACCAAAATTCAGGATTTCGAAGAGTATATGCTGTTTCATTTGGTTTTAGCGCGCACATGTCTAGAAAGCTGTCGTGGATATGGTGAAGGGATCTTTTATACCTTGTCGCTAAGTAATATTCGTAGAGCTTTGAAATTTTGATGATATTGAGGCAGGTAAACAACTCATCCGTGTGAGCTCGGTATTCAGCGTTTGCAATAAAACGAATTGCTTTCTTTTGCACACGAAAAAGCTTTTGGATATTTGTTTTGTTTAGCGAGCCACAGTAAATTCCTGCTAGAAGCCGTCAGGTTATCAAAGAATCGAATGTCATCTTCGCATTCTTTGCGCTTTGAAATCCAGTCTGTTTTTGTGGATCGGTTGGCAAAACGGATCAAAACCACAGGCACCTTGTCAGGTTGAAATGGAAGGCGGTGTAGCCCTTCAATGTCCTTTGCTACAAGTGTGGGCAAGTCAAGCTTCACAGCAAGGCTGTTTACTTTGCTCAGTAAATCTTCACCATCTGTCACAGGCATTCCATGTATTTCCATGTTTTGCCGCCTACTGTACTGGCTCAGGTCGTTCAATTCCTGACGCAGTTTTCGAATTTGCTACCCGTCCTGGTTTGCCTCAATGTCGTCAACTCTCCTACGTAGGAGCTCGATTTCCTTGTCATGCCTATTAGATACTTCGAGCAATTTGTCATACGTGTCAGACATATGTTGTACAGACATTTCAATGCTTGAAACGGTTTCCTTCAAAGATGTCAGATCATCCACTTTGGCCGTGAGATTTGCCAAAGACTTACTAATCTCAGCAAGCTGTTTGCATAAGACAGCAGAAGATGCATCACAGCTGCTATCATGACTGCGAGACGCCGAAGATCGACATGTCAAGCATTTCAGGGCTTTTCTTAATTCAGCATTTTTTGCTTTGAAACTCCGCTCCCCAACCCCTGCACACTTCCCTATATGAAACCTTTGACAGCAATCCGCACGTCATAAATTCTTCACCATCTATAATGTCTTCGTAGCATGCAGAACAAGGATCAAATTTTTCAGATGACATTGCAAGCAAGACACTAGACCATGGGCAGCAGTGGCAGCAGTGGCGGCAGTATGCACTGGCAGCTTAACAACAGTAAGAAAAGACAAACTGACCTGCAAATTCAAAACAGTTGTTTGAGAACTCTTGTGCAGCAACGTGCCACCGCCACCGCTGCCCGATGTGTGAAGGCGCTCGACGACTTGCGCAGCTTTATAGCCAGAAGGAAGGGGCGTATCTTCACGTGATGACAGCACGATAGGCAGCCGCACACGGTGCGTCAACGAAGCAGCAGAGTGCAGATCGCGCTTGATACGGAAATTCTTGCAGACGGACAGCAGCGAAGGAACTGCAAATTCAAAACAGTTGTTTGAGCACTCTTGTGCAGCAACGTGCCACCGCCACCGCTGCCCGATGTGTGAAGGCGCTCGACGACTTGCGCAGCTTTATAGCCAGAAGGAAGGGGCGTATCTTCACGTGATGACAGCACGATAGGCAGCCGTACACGGTGCGTCAACGAAGCAGCAGAATGCAGATCGCGCTTGATACGGAAATTCTTGTAGACGGACAGCAGCGAAGGAACTGCAAATTCAAAACAGTTGTTTGAGCACTCTTGTGCAGCAACGTGCCACCGCCACCGCTGCCCGATGTGTGAAGGCGCTCGACGACTTGCGCAGCTTTATAGCCAGAAGGAAGGGGCGTATCTTCACGTGATGACAGCACGATAGGCAGCCGCACACGGTGCGTCAACGAAGCAGCAGAGTGCAGATCGCGCTTGATGCGGAAATTCTTGCAGACGGACAGCAGCGAAGGAATTGCAAATTCAAAACAGTTGTTTGAGCACTCTTGTGCAGCAACGTGCCACCGCCACCGCTGCCCGATGTGTGAAGGCGCTCGACGACTTGCGCAGCTTTATAGCCAGAAGGAAGGGGCGTATCTTCACGTGATGACAGCACGATAGGCAGCCGCACACGGTGCGTCAACGAAGCAGCAGAGTGCAGATCGCGCTTGATACGGAAATTCTTGCAGACGGACAGCAGCGAAGGAACTGCAAATTCAAAACAGTTGTTTGAGCACTCTTGTGCAGCAACGTGCCACCGCCACCGCTGCCCGATGTGTGAAGGCGCTCGACGACTTGCGCAGCTTTATAGCCAGAAGGAAGGGGCGTATCTTCACGTGATGACAGCACGATAGGCAGCCGCACACGGTGCGTCAACGAAGCAGCAGAGTGCAGATCGCGCTTGATACGGAAATTCTTGCAGACGGACAGCAGCGAAGGAACTGCAAGTTCAAAACAGTTGTTTGAGCACTCTTGTGCAGCAACGTGCCACCGCCACCGCTGCCCGATGTGTACGTCACTAATCGCGTAGGTGTCTGTGTGAAGTGGTGGCTTTGTTGTTTAGTGGCTACTTTCGTTGGGATTCCTACGTGCTGTTCCGCTGGTGTGGGATCCACGGTTACCGTCTGTGTGCCAGCGTCGCGAGTCTCTGGAGTGAACTGTGTGGAGGTGTCCTGGGTGTTGTCGCTTTTGTGGGTGGTCTGTTGTTGAGTGTTGGCCAGAGTGGGAGAGGGAGCATAAGTGGGCTGTAGCGTCCGCTTAAATGTGTTTCTCAGCCGCTACTTTATGTTGTCTGCCATTACTTGGACGCCAAAAAAATTAGGGTGAAGTCCATCTCTGGCCAGGAGTGCCTCAGGGTCATGATGGATCTGAGCGTGGTGGATGATTTCAACGTTTTTTTGGTAATGTTCCATGTCCAGCAAAAAATTGTTGAGCTTAAACGAGTCCTGTGCGTGAGCTGCGAGTTGGCGGGATTGTGGCATGTGTCTGTGGTGCAAGTTGAGTACCCTAGGAAGCACGGTTGTCAGGTGCAGTTTCGTGTTTGGTCTGTTGGCATGGACCTCGTGTACCACTGTATTCATGGCCTCAATGGTCTGTTCCGCACTGCTGTGTTTCAGGCCATTAGTCCCGCAGTGAATGAATGAGTGCGTGATGTTCTGTGGTGCTGCGGCTATCAGTTTCCTTATGTCATTGGTTTTGGCGCCGCTCTGAAACCTAATGTATGGTGCATGTTCTCCGGGAGGAAAGTGATTGTGGAACACATGACCATGATCACATGACACATGATTGAACACATGACCATGAACACATGACCATGAACACATGATTGAACACATGACCGATACGATGACGTCTACTGTACAGTAAAACGGAACGAAAGAAATGCGTCGCACCACAGCAGAGAAATTGCAAAGTAACCTTTTGGGGTCTTCCCTGGGACGCGCAACTTTTTGGAGATTGCTGGTCGTGAGAACGTTTTTTGGGTGCGCTCGGGGAAAATGCGCACACCCTGGGGAGATTCCAACTGTCCCAATGAATTTTTTCGGGACATTTTGAGGAGGCTTTGTGTGTGCTGAGGAGCCAGCAGAGCTCTGTAGCCTTTCTTAACAAAGATAAAGGCGTAGAAGGAGACTGAGCGGAGAAAATGGGAGGACGGTATGCAGAAGAGAGAGAAGGGGAGCTAAGTAGCCCGCAGCCTTACGCTAAGCACGGCAACATGCTTCCTTGACCGCAGAGTTCGCACTTTCAAGAGCACCTACTACTTTATTTGAAAGATGTACGATCTTAATCTAGTCAGCCAACCAGAGAGATTCCATGTATCTGAATAAATTCATTCCCACTGCTACCACTACAATGCTAATTTGAGTTGACTTCCGAAGTGGCGAGCCATCACTCTTGATTTTGTTATTAATACGTGTTATTAAGGCTGAAATATAAATGGCGATGTTTAATTATTTAAACCCATTATGCATCTTTGAAGCCGTTCACAAATCGTAGACACATGTGTAAGCAGTCGTTCATGAAAGCTTGGCATAAGCCAGACGCCTTATCGCCGAATTTCGCTTGGTGTCAACAGTCTACGTCTCAAAAAAACAAAATTTTACCAATATAGCCAAACTGAGTTTGCATATTCACTTTATAACAAAGGTTAAAGTCGCCATAAGAAGCAAAAATAGCGCTGCACTCTTCATATAGTTTCAGCTTGCGAAAACTGGTCGAAAATGCTTTCAATGTGGTGACTGGGAAGTGCTTCCGCACTGCCACATGCAATGACATTTAAAGCCATCATGCGCTATTGTTGTACGCGAAGTTCCTTCTTTTTTATTTTTTGCTTCATTTATACGAAACCTGAGCATGCATAATGAAGCCACTGAAGCTGTCAAACGAGCTTTGTAGAAATGGCAGAACATATTTCAATCTAGCTGGAAGTGTTTGTTCTGGCGTGGCAATAAATTAGAAGACGCTGTCATGTCGTGAGAACGCCACCAATATAGTTTTCCCACTCGCATTTTTAGCAAACAGGAAAAGGCGCGTGACTCGTAATACAGAAAAGAGCAAAGCTAATCTAGTTTTCTTTTTTGCGCTTTCCTGTGTGCCTGCACTTCTAGCAGCAATTGGAGAGCCTATAAAAGTTCGTCTCCAATTGAATGACTGTTGTGCTTTGAAAATGAATATCTCTAAAATACATGCATTTCTGTCGTACCGTTACACGTCATTACTCTGGCTTATGAGAGTAGTAGCATCGAAATGAATATACACTCGGTGGAGAGTAAGCCAGAGGACTAAGATACTTCAAACTCTTTTTCTATATGCTTGAATACACAATGCAGCAGTAATATCTGGTAACATGTAGTAGCACCATTTTTAAAATTAGCTCCAAGTTCCTTCACCAAGTGTCACCAAACGTTTAACTCATTAAATGCACAAAAAAGCATTTTTCCTTCATTCGTCTTTGCTTCTTGACAGTGGCTAATCCAAGCAATACAGGCCACTTCCCTTATTGACATTAGGTCAACATTATACACTAATGCCTTTAAGCTTAATTTATTTCATCGGATGCTGAAAGGTAGTGTGTGAAGCCAGATCCAATTAATGATTATTACTGTTGGAGTTCAAATACCACGGCTGTTTTTTTTTTAGTATGAAAGCACTATTCCGATGGGCAAACCCGCAGCAAGATCTTGCGATGTTTGTGGGTTTGTGTCAAGTGAAATTATGGGTTTACGAGGTTTGCGGATTTGTCAAGTGATATAAATAAATGAAAACAAATCACGTAAATATCCGCCACTATAATTCGAACTCGCGGTGGCCACAATATATCAGCTTCACTGGCCACAGTGCGAGAGCACTAGGCTATCACTGCAGCTCAACACGCTTCGTGTTCGCACTTTCGCGAAGTGCCTTGCACATCGTCTTCTTCGTAATTTATACTTAATGTTATCAAACTAATGTTCCCGCTTTGAGCTATGTGGCGGCAATGACAGAGAGATGCGCACTGCATGCGTGGCGTGGACAACATTACGGCAGAAACACGGCACGAGAGCAATACGCGTTGGCGTTGACAACACACCTGCAAAAACGCGGCACTGCAGCATAGGCCACCCTCGTACATTGGCGTTGACGATGAATGGTTAAGACGCGGATAACAGGCTCCCTGGGCCAGTGGACACCTCAATCGCGCTTACAGGCACGTGGCGGTGGTGCTCACCTAGAGTAAACTGTGCTTTCGCACAATATTTTTTGCTTAGCAGTGCTTACACACCTGCCAATTTTTTTTTTGCCTTCCTGTAATCAAGTAATGCACTCAAGAATGGCTGTGGCTGAACTCGGCCGAGCCAGGTTATACGGAGCGGAAAGCAACCGAACCAATGGCCGATGTCGACGCGGAGACGCTGGCAGCATCCGCTGCCCTTTCCGCTTGGGATACTCTTGTTGCCTGTGCTGCTGCTTCTCCAGACGTACAGTACGGTCCACTGTTAAAGGGAACATGCGATCACGTGGCCTCCGCGCTTCGCGGAGCGCTGCCGCCGAGAACTTGCGGGAATTGTCTGCACAAGATGCATGCGCAGTAAGCATAACAGCTGGTCCTTCCGCGCATGTGCCTGATACCGCCTATTCTCGCCGCCTCTAGGCGGCAGGGCTTCGTGAAGCGTGGAGGGCACGCGATCGCATGTTCCCTTTAACAATGGACCGTACTGTACCTACCATTCTTCGTCGGTTTCATCAACTTGACGGGGCCGCTTTCACCACTTAGATCTAGCCAACGCTGCTTCGTGACGCTCTCTGTTGTAGGGTTCGCTAGAAGCAGCCCGACGCCTCCAATGCTCAGTCGAAAAACTCGTCCCGGTGGTCGGCTCTGGCTCCATGTCTCTGCGGTGTCCAGGCGACGAACGCTGGACTTCATACAGCAAGAGCAAATCACATGGTTAGTCACGTGACACAACTGGCGAGAGCGAGCGGTCGGAGCGGTGGAACACCACCTAGACAAGTTCAGGCCTCAGCGCTCCCGTCGTGACGTCATGCGTCATCGCTTGGCGTACAATAATGTGTTTTAATAAATTGTTCACAACAAAACGTGTTACGAAACGCAAGTTGGTTTATTTGCTTTTTAGGGTTTCAGCTTTTTTTTTTAAGCATGTAGCGCCCGTTGTCGGAAGTGTGGTGACGTCCCGCCGACACCGAGCGCCAATATCCGGGCACCGAATCCTTTGGGCACTGAAACGTGAACATCCTGGCACCGTACGAGATTCAACGAGACTCTCTAAGCCCTCCTACGGGACCGGCATACAAGCGCCGATTGCTCTCCAAACAATTCACAAAAATTAACTGCTGCCAGTGTCTTCTCAGTGTTCATCAAGATATCACTCGAGCTATGCATTTAATAATGCACGGAATTATAATTTCTGATTTCTAATAACGCGTGCAAAAAGCACATACATGCCACGATACACTTCGTTGTCATACGTGATCTGTAAGGGGCTTTAAGAGAAGGCCGCTTAGAGAAAGAGCGGAGCTCCAGGGCGAAAAGGGCTTTAAACGGAAAACTGCTTTCGCGCCCTCCCCAAGGATGGCGCTACGGTCCTACACTCACGCATGTAAAAGACCCCTTCTGGCAGGCAGATGTATACACGCTCGCGGAGTATTCGAATGCGCTGCATATGCATTCTTGTCAGGCCTGCGTCTCGTCGTGCCCGCGTACGCTTCTGCATCGTCCTGGATTTCAATGCCGCCACCGTCACAGCTGCTTAAGCCGAGCAATGGAGCCTGATAAAACGAGAGGTAGTAAGTGTCTTGCGGAAAGCGATCGCTTTGCGAGTGATACGCCACAGCAGAAGACTGCTCGCCGCTGCCCTGCCGACAACCAACAGCACCGATTTCAAGATTTTGACTAGTACCATCTACAAGCAATGTGTTATGCCCGTAAACATTTTATGCTTACTTTACTCTCGGTTACGGGAGAGGCAGAGATTTTTTTAGATTTGTTGTCGTCATCAACGGTTCTGTCATTCATCCGGATGCAAGAGTTCTTGAGAAGGATGTTAGTGCTGCACCAAAGAATGTGTTTCAGCACAAATTCGCACGTGTGTCCGTCGTCACAGGCATCAAATTCACACTAGTCGTCATTTGTCAGCAAATCCATTGCCAGCTCCGTGACGAGCTTACGCTGGTCTGGAGCTCTTAAAAACTCCGCGCCCCTTGCGAGCTGTTCAACTACGACATAACTGTGTGCGACGGCATTCACTGCAAACATTGCCGGGAAAACAAGCCCTCCGCGATCAAGCAGCTTCACAAGATCGTAGTTTTCCTGGTTGGGCGAAACTGTGATGATCTTGCTCATTGTTGTGTGTTTTTCCAAGCGCACGAAGTGCGCGGGGTAAGCCATCGCTGAAATCTGTAGAGCAACCTTGACGTTTTGCCTTTCAAGATTGGATGGAAACAGCGCCTTCCTTGATAAACTATGACCGTATCTAAGAAGCTGGTCACACTCAAGATTGTATGCGTTTGTGATGGTGGCGAATGACGCAGTGAACATGCGCCGTGGTTCTGCTGTATCATCCTCGAATTCGGGGAAGTAGAAACACAGCTGGCAGAAACACAGCGATAAATAGCTCGGGCAGTTCGGAAATTTTTAAGGAACAGCATCCGGTCGGAGAAGCAAACGGAACATGGGTGCAGTTATCGTACAGCCCGTAGTATCATCCACATAACAATCCTCCCGAATGATGTCACCTTTAGTGAAGTGCAATTCGCAAAGCTGCATGTGAATAAAAAAAATTGCCGAACGTATTCCAGCAAAGCCTCCCTCAAAACTAGATATATGGCGGCTGAAATTCCACTAACAACGCACGTGCACGTGTTTGCTTTGTATTTTTCAAGGAACAAAAATAATGATAGCAATCTTACCCTGGAATGTGCCGAAGGAAGGAAGCCTTCTCGGGGAATAGCGCGCAGCCATGCTGTCTTCAGTTCTGCATCTTCAGGAAATTTGAACACATGGACTTTTGGTCCGGATTTGTAGTTGCCGCTACACCCAGGCACGCAGCACTTGTTTGGCATATTCACCACTGTCCAATCAATCATAGCAGCGCACGTTTTCACCACTTGTAGGACACTAGCGTGAACACGAGCAGCACAGGGCCGAATAAGTATTGCACAAAGCGCTTCACAAGCGAGAAAATGACCACACGATGCAAGCAGCGCACGGTACTGCTCCGCCGGCCAGCAAGCCCGAGCATGCTCCGACAGTGAAAAAACATGGCGGCGGCGGCGGTCAGCGCGTGGGCGGCTAGGCCTCTAGTCGTGACGTGGCACTGACGTCAGCCTGGAGAGCAGAGCCCTAGGAGGCGGTGGTCGGCGCAGCGGCGGAAAGAGCGGTAACAGCTGCGGCGAGCCTCCAGTTAGCAGTGAAACGCAAGCGTCATTTGGCAGGGTTGCCAGGTTTGGCTACTTTGCGCCAAATTGGCTACCTTTAGGACCGCTTGGCGACAAAAATTTGAACTTGGCTACTTGGCTACTTTTTGGCTACATTTGAAATCGAAGTTAGGACTGTAATGGACCTCTTTTTGTGCCAATGGTCCATGCATCTTTGCTTGTCAGAATGCCATACGTGAACACCATTATTCTGCGGTGCCAGTCTTTTTGTTTAAATTTTGCCTGTAATCATGTCCCAGACTTAAAATACTTCTCGCTCCTGTGTTCTCCCAGGCGAGATTCCGCCTCCGCTATGCAATGCTGTTATGTAGGTTTCCTTAGAACCAGCAAGAAGAAATGTCCCATCTCCATTCACTCAATGCGCTTCAGCTAAATAAGGATGCGAATTGCTACTTAGCTGATATGCCTTGTTTCCTCAGTTGGATACTGGTTCAAAGCGCGTTGATCGGCCACACATGCTAGCCCGACATCCAATTGGATGATGCTGGGAATTACAGTCTTGGTTAAAATTTTTCAGGGCAAATACTGTTTCCTTTTAGCCGATTACTGGGGAACGGGGAAGAGCAAAGGGCTTTGAAACGCGGTGACGAAGACTCTTTGTATCGTCCAGCGATATCCGGAGAGCCATGAGTTCCCCAGTATACGGCTGAAAAGGAAGCCATGTGACCTGAAAAAATTTGACCAAGGCTATGCTTTTTATGTCTTTAGAACATATGAACTGCATGTGGCGATCAGTCTGTTTTTGGAATATAAAGCTGAAAAAAGATCACAAGAGAGAAACGGAAAAAGAAATAGGCACATCAGAATCAAACCCTTCTTTATAGAGCAGTGAAGAAATTTCATGCAAAAATCAATGCCAGGCATGCCATATATATATATATATATATATATATATATATATATATATACACACACATATATATTTGGGAATTGAAATTGCCATGGCTGTGGCTTAGGAACACCAATTATTTCTCCTCTGAAAAGAAGAAAAACTTTTCTGATTACTTTTCCCACGCTCTCTTTCCCTTCAGAAATTCCTCGCGCGTTTCCGTGCTTCTGCCCTATGGTGTTCATGTATTTCCTTTCATTTGATTTGCGATGCTTTTGTAATTCAGAGTTATTCGCATTCACGATTGCTCTGCGTCCTACAACAATTATATATTTCTTGCGCCCTTTGTGCTTCTGTTGACGCTTTTCTGCAACTTTGGCGCTATTTTTGGCTAATTTTGACACTTCGGCAGCTGGTTGGCTACTTTTTTGGCTACTTTTCTTCTTTTTGTGGCTCCTTTTAAAATTTAGGACCTGGCAATCCTGCTTTGCATGAAATAAGTGAAGCTTTTCGCTCCAATAAATTGGCAATGTGCCTCTCACTCCTTTATTGCACTTTTCTTCCAACTGCTTGTAAATGTCGGTCTTGACTGTTATGCCTGCTGAAACCATCTTGGTCGTTGTATCGAACCTAACTGCCCTCTGTACGGCCGCCTAGAAGAGTTCTCAAGGCAGATGAGTGCTCTACGAGTTCTCGGGTGTGGATGGCATGTGCAGTTCGTTCCGCAGGCTTGTCCTCTACGTCGCCGGTGGCACTGCATCAAACGTAGTGGCGACATGATGCCAGTTATACAGTAGAAAAAGTAGAAAAAAAAGCATATTGTTAAATGCACACAATTCTTCGTATATTTGCATCGTTATTCATTCGAAACATTCGATAAGTCCTATTTAAAAATATACCTCGAAGGACGCACATACCATTGGTTGGCTCATTTGGACCGCACGTGGTCAGCCCTCATACTTCCCGCACTGATGGAAGTCTAGGTGTCTTACCATCGGAATGAAAATGTTGCAACAAAGAGGAAAAGCGTATACAATTTTTATAGTAATGTACGGCTCGAATGAATACGATGCTTCCGAATAAGTAAAATTGAGAACTCAGCCAGCTAGGTAACCTACACTGCGCTAACTAGGCAGCTAAACGGAACGGAAACGCAACCGTCTTCGCCCCAGTTAACAGTCCTCGTGAAAAGGAGACAGTTTACACATAAAGTAACACACTTTACTGTCGAGTATAGAACTTCAACTTTTAACAGCCGGAACAACTTCTGCCATAGGCATTTTTCTCGCTTAGGGGTAAGCCGGAAAAATTTCATCCTCCATGAAAGAAGCCAGAACTAATCACCAATATTTAGCTTATTGCTACTAATCATAATGAATCAAGTTTTCGAACCAAAGTCTGAAGCACTAATAATATTAAAATGACTGCTGTGATCGCTAACTTATGCAGGTAAAGGTTGTTACAAATAAAATCTGTGAGTGCGTAGTTCCACAATCTAACGGTCTAGCTGAATACTATGCCTGAAATAAATTTCTCATAAAATGTAGCTGCTAATGGTTGATGGTTACCACTGAAAAGTACTGTACGTAAAATGAATAATTTCAATCCGAAAATGACTCCGCACACTGGAATTTCATGAGCGAAGGCGTTAAGGCTGGCGCTTATGAAATGCGCTTTGCATATGCAGTTATCATCTCAAATGATATACACGAATAGCTAATGCATTTTGCATAGAGGTATGGGACTCCAGAAGCGTGAGAATGAAAAATAAACGCAAATAAAACCTTCAGTATCCCCCCCTCCCCCCAAAAAAAACGGAAAAAAAAAACTCTGATGTCATCTTCTAATTTCGCATGAAAAACGAAATACAGAGAAAAAGTTTAGGAACGCTACCCAAGCTCTAGCCGTCAGGCCAGAAAAGCCCAGACAACACATTTAAATCTTTCGAAGAATTTGTGAAGGACACTCGGGTTATCTTCTTTTCTTTATTTCAGCTTACAAAACGCACATTAGTCACTCATAGCAAACCCAGGAATTTATTTAAACCGCAGATGAGGCTATCCGAACTTTGGCGAAGTTTTCCGTTAAAATGATAGTGTTACGGGATTGGAGAAACGCAGGAAGGGCAAGGCCGGAGAACAAACGAAGAAAAGGTTGAGAGTGTTGGAAAGGATGCTACAGCCGCGGTCTTCTGCGGGTCAGGGCGGACACCTTCACAGTCGACGAGGTGTCCGAGCACCGACGTCTGACGTTCACCGAAACGACATTTCTTCGAATTAAGCACCAGACCAGCGCTTAATTAGAACAGAACTAGAACAGAATTAGGACAGAAAAAAATTTGCTGACGATTTATCATGGCTAAGCGCGGAATTTCGTGCAGTAGCGCTAGTTACGGTGGACACTTAAGGTCCTTACTGCTAAACGTATTTCACCTGTAGGCCTCTACCATGAAGATCTTTAGCCTAAAGAACTTCTACCTAAAAGCCTTTACTGGGAAGGCATTTTTTGTGAAGACGTTCACTCTAAAGGTGTTCGACCTACAGGTATTTGACTTAAATGACTTCACTCTGAAGACATTATAACCTTGAAGGCCTTCACGCAGGTGAAAGCCTGCCAGGCCTACAATTCTCGCAGGTTGCCCACAACCCGGTGGGCATGTGTGCAGCCTGCCACAAAGCAGGTTTTCAGGGACGTACAGTCTTTGTCAAAAGTAACCAGGCTGCAAGTTTTTCTTCTCAGTCGTAAATTCAAGCTATTATGCCAGCCCTCAAGCTCTAAATCTCTGTATGGTAAGAAGAACCCCTCTTCTCACCTTCAAAAAACTTTTTGATCTTTAGGGAAGCCGTGAGGACTCTACTATACGAATGAGAAGCAAACCATGCAGCCTGGTTACTTTTGACAAAGACTGTACGTATGGACGGAATTGTAAAATGCGCCAAGCAGCGCTACCACACTAAAAACTTTGACCGTACATTCAGTACCTAGCGGGGTCCGAGCCAGCGCCAGCGCAAATAGAGGAACGAAGCCCAGATTGCTCGGACATTACTTTTTATTGTCAAGCAACTGGGGAATGTTGTAAGATACTGCCACGAACGAACTTAATGAACGGAATGCTATAGCCCGGCGGTGCGTAGCTAAATCTTATTATTATTATGAATTGCTTTGATTGTTATTGGTTGGTTAATGTGTTACTTAGGGGAACGCCTTTTTAAATTTACTGATACCGCACACCAAAAGTGCCCGAAAGCGTCATCGCCGCCTTAGCCCTTGATGGAAATATTTGTTGATGGAGGCGAGTATCACGTGTTACAGGGAGTGGGCGCAACTAAATACCTTTATACACTGATTGGCAGCATCACGTGTCCCCTCGCACCAGTCACAGAAAAGCCGTTTATCCCCCCCGCGCACGCACCACTGCGCACCTTCATTCCTTCTTGTCCCAGACTGCAGTAGACTGGAATGGCCTGCCTGCCGATGCCGCACTCTACACCAGCCCCGTCCATTTTAAAAACGCCATTGAAAATGTTCTGTTTTAAACCCCATGTCATTCACTTCAGATTCATTTTGTGTATTGTTTCCCCTTATGTAATACCCCTATTCGGGGGCATTTGAGGTGTACAAGAAATAAATAAATAAATAAACCGTTCCGAAATATTTCCGCAGACACACTGCACACGCAGTTATTTGCATAGGAAGTGTACGTAGTAAGCTAGGCCTGTAATTGGGCTCAGCCTGTGGTTTCGGGCTGGAATGATATAATAATCTGCAAAATATATAAGGATGTTTTATGCCTCCCCTATGTTTGGTTATCATTTCTATTCCATTTCCTTAGGAGGTCCGGATGTCGGGCAGAACATTTACCGCAGTAGAATGCTGGGAAAGGCGCGCCTATATCTCGTCTAAAGTGCAGCCAAGTAAGTGTGCGGCACCTTAGAGGTAAGCCATGTAACCAGGTTCACAATAAAGGCGCGAGTACACTAAAGCTAGTTTTTCTGACATTCTGTCAGGTCGGCCAAGTTACATGGTGATGTGAGGGCGGGCACACCGGGGGCCGTATACTATAAGCTCTCCATTTTCAGTTCTCTATTTCGTGTCCGTTCCATCCTGTCAGTGGTCGCTCAGATTTTACCTGCGGCTTTCTAGCGTCTGTGGCAAGCGACCCAGTCATTGGGTGGATGGCGGCAGGACCTTACCATCGGCTACATACAGCAGCCTATAGCGGCCAATGGCAGCCAGTGGCCAGGACTGGTCACTTGCTGTTGACAGAGCACTGCAATGCACCTGGCCATTCGCTGCATATTGCAACAAATTTCAGCCAATGTTAAGGTCCGGTCTGGTCTGAGTTTCACGTGTGTACCTGTCAGTACACGCGTGACACTCGCTGCGTTTTTTGCGGACAGTAGCTAGCCGCGGAAACGTCACAACAATGGCAGTGTTGTTACGAGTGCTTCAGTCTATACGTCATTTCTGAAACTTGGTAATTTTCAAAACTTCTTGCGAGCGCTTCCTGACAGACTTGCTTCTACAATAATTGCCACGTCTTTTCTTCTAGTTTTCTCTCTTTACATAGAAGCTGAAGAAAAACTTTTAAGAGGAGAAAATTTCCGTTGAAGTTGCCCTTGAGGCGTTAACCTATGCTTGTAGACCTTACATCATAAGTGCACGCAGTATGCATTCTGAGTCCAATTTGCGGAGGAAGACCAGATCTGAAAATGCAAAAATCATTGGGAGGAAACGACATTTCAAGCGAAACCTATTCTGGTGTAACAGTACATCAATGTTGCTAGAGAAATGTATATTGATGCTAATGATGTGCGCAGTAGGAATAATTTTATGTAGTTTCAGTTGACAGCTCGGATTAACATTTCTTGCAGACATCGGAACATTGAATCAAACTATACACTGTGAAACCGTTCCTTGCGACCATTCCAACAATTTCGTATTCTTTCTTTGCGGCTTATATGAATATATATGAATCATTGTAATCTATCAAGACTATATATACTGTCACGTTGTGGTGACGGCAGTCCAGCGGTCAGGAAGGCACCAACAAGAATTGCAAACGAAGCTCTTTATTTGGCCTGACTTGCGCCCGGAAAAGAACTGAATCACTCGGCGGTGGCATAAGCAACAAACGTGCTTGTCAGTCGTCAAACTACGAATGCCTGCCGCTCGCGGCATCGCTCAATTTAAAGCCGGCAAGGAAACTTCGAGACAACAGGTTAAGATCATCTACAGTAACCTGGAAATACGTAGATGCAGCTCTTCATGGCTGTGATCAATCGAGATTCGCCCGGTCGCTTCTCGCGTCACGAACACAAATGATAACACTCCTTTCCTGCGGCCTTGCGCGAACGAACGGACACTACAATGATACGTGGCATTACCCCCCTCACAAAGAAGCATCGCCTCGATGCTTTAAAATGAGAATAAACACGGAGAATGTTGCAAAGAATTTTGCATTGCAAAGTGGTGAAATTATTTTTTTAAGCCCACGCTGTCGCATACGCCTTATCTGTCGAATCAGTTGCTTCTTATCTGCATGCGCAAAGCTCTTTCCAACAATATCAGGACAACTTTGGACTGGCAGGATAGCTCCTATATTTGGGGGCGTCTGCTTAATGACGCAATGAACAGCGACCACGAAATGCGACCATTTTAGAACAAGTAGGAACTACCACATGTCAAATTCGCAGCTTATTCTCGATCTGAGTACGAGGGTACAGTCAGCATGCTCTGCGTGACAAATGTGGCAGGATTTTACGTAGGTTAAAGAGTACGTGCGCGAAAGAATGTGTTCAGCTTCGTTGGTCATGGTTTTTGCTTCGCTGGGTCCTCGTCACGTCAGGCGACGCTATTAGACTCAGGTTAAGCTCTTATCGAGGTTAAGCTGATCTTATCTGTTCACGCGCAGACGTAAGTTTATGAAGACGACGATGTGCAATGCACAGAGCGAGAGTGTGTTGCAGCTTAACACGAGGCGTGACTGCTGCGGCGGTAGCATAGTGTTCTCGTGCAGTAGCCAGCGAAGCTTATCCGTTCGCGCCACCACGTTTCGAAACTCAGTCGCGACATTATTTATCTTATTTTTGCACCCTCAAGGTCAGAGACTCCACGAGGTTCTTGGTTGGGTTTAACCCCGTGAAATAGTGACCATAAAAGACAGTACAGTCTTATTAAGGGCAACCGATAAAAATTCGGCCTTCTGTGCAGTCCCCGTTTTTTGTAAGGGGCACATGGGGCTGACATAAACGCCACTACGGATATAAAGTTATAAACGTCTTGCCGCTGGTCTGAACTGTGATGCGACAGCTGTTTCATGTGCGGCTACAACCTTCGAAAATGAATAGTGCGGTCTTTGTGCTGGGAAGGGGCTCAGCTGATATCGAGGTGTAAAGTTCCGAAGACAGACACCGCTTTCAGCAGAGTTCAGAGATCTCAAGGTGGTGTACTTACTCCAATAGAATTGCTGAGCTCGCCAAAAGCAGTATAAAAAGCACTGTTCTCTTCATATCGGTTCCTTTCTGGAAGTGTTGTGCAAAAGATGCTCTTGATCTACAGGCAGTGTTCCCGCAGTCAGTGATGTCTCGGTATTTTGCCGCTGGCTCATGATTTTAAATTATGCGCCTGCTTTTTGTTATTATTTGCTCTTGTGGGGATGAAATCTGCGGCTGCATAATTCGGGCACTGATGTGGGCAAGAAGCCCATAAAATTGAGCAACTAATATTTTGCATGGGTGGCGATCAGAGCCATATCATTATTATGAATTTAATTAATTTGCATCAAAAATTGCATTGATTTCAATTTTCTGTTATGTCATTGATAAGGAGACCAATTGCAGTGTTCTCATCGGTGCTGGCAATTGTCGAGTGTTCATTCTTGTTAAATAACTCGTCACACACAATAGGGGATATTCAAAATTCCGCAAGTGCGCTTTCTCGCAGAACAATGTTGCCCAAAACAAGATGGCTGACCATGCGTTTCCAGCTGAAACAAAGCAAGCAGGACTAGTTTTTTGTTTGATTCTTCAAAAATACATTTCTTACATTCTATCCACACCTTTAGCACCTGTCCAGTAGCCCACGTAGTTTCTTTATAGCGAAGTCGGCCATCTTGTTTTTCGCAACATAGTTATGTGGAAAAACGCACTTGCGGAATTTTGAATATCCCCTATATATTTAAGAAAGAGCATGCTGACAACAATGCGCATCCTTTGAGACGACAAAAAATCTAGAAATTAACGCTTACAATACAGACGTGTCAGCTGCATATTCACCAGGTATTGTGCCGTACCGGTTGAAACAAAACAGTTTCAGGAGCATACCGAGAACTAAGCCCACCTGTAAGTGTTTTCTGTGCATCTGCAAATAAAATGAAACAGCTGTACACTAGTCATGGAGTCACTAACAGCCTTGTTCTTCATGTTCCCTCTACGATGCCCACCACCTACGAGGGTAATTCGTGCTACAGTGAGAACACCTCAGCTCTTAGGCACTTTTTCTGGCGTTATGCAGCGCTTGGTGACAGTGAAGCAGACCGAAAATTACAAGGACCCATAAAAATTGTAAAAGTTTAACATGGGTTGCTTCTGTGTCTTTCATCTAAACATCACGCATGGGAGTCCTTGATGAGTCAAACAGACAGATTTCGTCTTTCGGCAGACGTGTGCTGAAAATGTGTATTATCACTGAAACGCGAGAGGTACTCATATTTTTTTTTCTAAAATATTAGATATGTTCCTCCATTTCTCGAACGTAAGTTCAGCTTGAAGTGATGACACCGTATGTTCCACATTAAACAACTTCTGGTAACCTTTAGCGGAAACAAGTGCACTGAATATCTGAGTTTGTTTCACCACTCCTTCCCCAACACTTTGCACGCCACCCAAAAACATGCAATATAACCGCTTTGGAAAGCAAGAGCTTAGAAAACCACATTCATTCTGTTGTCCCAGTAAAATCCTTCCAGCCGCCTAAGCTATGACCATAACATTGCACGAATAAACTGTCGCACCTTACCACTAGTCTTCATATTTTCCAGACGCGATCACACTATGAAATGGCCTGCCAAATTCCATCGCAGCATGCACTGACCGCAAATCATTACGGGAAAAATTAAACGAGCGTTTTTCATGAGGGCAACCTTTTCCGCCATATTCATCTCGGTACTTCGAACAGCTGATTGTTGTTACTTTTCTTTTTGATGTCGTGCCTTTTACACTATGTTCCTCTTGTATAGCTCGAGTGTTCCATACAAAAATTTTGTTTTTGTTCCGATCCCATGCATTCTACTTAGCATTGTACAGCACCCACAAGATCATTTAACTGCTGCATATTGTTATTTTTCTTATCGTTTTCCTTCATCCAATTATTCTTTCCATGTTTTGTGTGATTACGTTGTCACAAAGATCTTGAGTTTGCTTCCCCCTTATGCAATGCCTTCGGGCCTTTAAGGGAAAAATAAATGACATGAAATAATGCACTCGAGAAAAAATAATAGAAGCACTCTCATAGTCCTTCGAGATTTTTTTCCGGTTTGAAGCACTTTAGCGCTGCCCCGCGCTTCATCGGCGGCAGCGACGTTTTTGGCCAACTTTTCCACAGTTCCAGCGTCGTGCATGGCTACACAAAGCTACCTTTGGCAACACAGTCGAGGCTTTCTGTCTCTTGACCTAACTGGCTGTATCACTTAACCACGGCAGCAGCACTACTGGCTCGAAGTCTTTGGAAGCGAAGGGACAGATAATAGGCCTGATGACATTTTAGTCTCTAACAAACGCTACATAATAATTACAACGAACAGCGCAATAAATGACAGAAATAGCCGGAGAGCCTGAGGCGTCGTCAAACGAACCATTTCTATTCAGCATATATGTTTTATCTTCCACTGTCGGCAAACTAAGGGCAACGTCGTTCGGAAACACCCGGGCCGAAAACACCCGTGGGTCAGGTTTATTCTTTGCACCGCCTGTTTGCTTTGCATGTCCCTTTCGCAACTCCTGCAGCTCATGATGATTTTCGCAGTCCAATTTGAGCAATCGTTGACACCTTTGTTGTAGTTAGCAAGCAGAGAATTTGCACTCTTATAAGTATTTGCATCTGTTCGTATTTCATTGTCGTAAGGTCTGCCCTTTCTGCTTTGTTTATTTCGAATTTCGGCCCTTCACTAGACATAATAACTATGGGTCAACTATGGGTCCGAACAACTGCCTGTGCTTTCTTTTTCGAAGAAAAAATGTTCAAAGATTGAAAAGGAATGATAGCTGGAAATTTGATTTCGTCGAGAAGTGTCTTTTTCGTTTTCAGTTGTTATAACTTTGGCAGGCGCAGCCATTTTTTTAGACAGGTGTTGCCGGGCAACAAATGATTTAAAGCATATTATTTCCCAACTTGACCTCTTTGTTACGTGATCGAAATTCGCGCTAAAACCTGCTATATAATACAATGCGAGCTTATTCCGTATTATGATTCATCTAAACCCTGGAGTTGTTCAATCCTGTGGTTGTCGTTAGTGCATCAGCAGCTGAGTGTAAAATTCAGCATAAGTCTACTTCCTCCCGACATAAATCACATGTACACTGTACGCAGATGTGAGATGTATGGTCCTTGAAACACGGCAACTCCGTGTCATAAAATAGCATCACATGTCCAGCTTTCTCGGGCAAGCATTTTAAAAATTAGAAAATTGTAAGACACTGTTATTGAAATATTGAAGATAATAGTCCGTTAATCTGATATGTAGCAAAATCTTTCTTTTACAGTGTTACCAACGATCGCATTTCACAGTTAAGACCGCCATAAAAGAAAAACTATTGGGGAATGCTTTTGGCGATAGCAAACACGTGACTAAAAAAAATACAAGACGGCCGTCGGATTATCTGCGAATATATTGATTGTTATTGTGAAATGTTACATTGTACGAAAAAAATGCGTTCATGAACGGTTCCCGCTCCAAAAGGTTTGTGTCCAGAATTGCTCGGTGTTGTATGGCCAAGCAAATGTCAAACACGTAAACGTACGTTTCGTGCAAAGTGTTCTTTTGGATGCAATTGAGTGATGCCTGAACGTGCCTTCGGACGTGCCCACAGTGTCATGGAGTACGTTCAACTTCACCTATTAATTCACACCACGCACAACTGTCTGGAATGCCCTTCCGTTACGTGTCGCAGCTGCAACTTATTTTTGAATGTCTGCTGCTCTGTTCATGGCTCGGTTTATTTTGTTTTCTTATTTTACCATTACGCTTTGAAAGGTGAAATATAACCAATTAACAATTTTGCTAAAATGTCACGTGATGTGTTTTTTCGATGTATTTGTAATTTCGTTGTTAACTTCATTTATTTGGATGTTTTCCTTGTGCAATTCCTGTGTAATGCCCTAAGCAACGAGAGCCTTTATTGATATTTCGTATAAATAAATAATGGAGCGCATCAGCATGCTATCGCAATTTTTTTAGAGCAATATATTTCTTTCTAACCCTCTGACTTGGCATCTTATGCTGTTGCACAGCAGCTCGTCAAACTCACTTGGAGTACTGCTTTTACGTTCATATCTGATTGTTCCTTCTCTTTGTTTCATCGTCTGCATAACTTGAACCTTTTTGTTCGACAAAAAAGTTTTCTCGATGCTTCACTCCGTCATAACATGGAGGGCCTACCTGTTGCGGCGGGTCATGCCGACAAGTAATGACACGGAAGCTACCTGTATTTTGTACAAAAAGATGAGCACCAAATATTGCACCAAGTAGTTTACTTCAGCACCGGTATATGTGTATATGTATATATGTAGCACAGTATATGTATTTACTTATTTCAATCATTGTACCATGTGACATGTGCGATCAAGACTTCACCTTGAGGCTAAGTCATTGAGACCAAAAAAGTTTACATAAATAGCACAACCTTCTTTTACCTTCTTCGGCCAAGTATATTCTTGGCCTTCAAGAATACACTCATCAGGCCATTTTTCTTGTGTACATATATACATTCATATATAGCATATATAGCATCTAATGAATCCGCGTATTCCAGACGGTCGCTCCGTGCTTATTTTTAATACGCTCGTTAACTTTACCTGCCTACTGTGTACCATTAAAATGATATGTGTACAAAACACTTTTATCGCATTCACCGAAAATAGTGATTTCTTTGATGTAACCGTAATTACTTTCCCGTTTCCTCCATATACTCCTTTGGTTTACTTTATGTCCAAAGGGCAACCAACTTCCTGGGCTTTTTGATAGGTAGTCTGCTTTTGATGATCGTTTCGACCTATGTGAGCACGCTGCCTCGGCAAATAGGGGCAAAGTTCCCGGGAAACACGTTCAGGAAAGCATGCACGTAAAGATAGGGCAGGATGCTGGTGCGCACATCCTGCTTAAGCAAAGAAATGTGGTAGAGAAGACCGTTGTTCTCTGTCTCATCCCCAGACAAGGACAACGAAACGGCAACTGCAAATCCACCTTTATTAGTTTTCTCTCACTACCACCAAGATTAGCAACACCGGTACAACTAAAGGCACAGAAGTCATTTTATTGGGTCCGCTAAGAGTGTTTAACAGGTACTACTCTGTGCTTGAAGCCTTGCTGCACAAACCAGCCAGCGCAAAAGTTAGGGATAAATGGCACCTTTTGTGTAAAGATACAAGTCCGCGCGGTAGTTGTCTTGCTGTTTATTGCAGTGTTCCTAGGATAAGGTTAATATAAGTGGTACTGAAGGCCAGAATTAGGCTGACTGAACACTGATATTTCCTTATAAAAGAATCTTCTCTTCGAGAAGTATACTTGATCTCACATGTAGCATGGTTAAATAGTAGAATGTAAATAACATTACAGTTTTGTTCTCGATGCATTTTGCTGCTAGTTAGTGCCTCTGTGCTTCCTCTTGGCGAAAACTAATGCGTTTGGAGTATACGGTGGGACATATATAAAGGCGAAAGCCTTTAATGGCTCTTACTGTCTTCCGTCCGTTAACAAAGCGTGGCACACGCGTTTAACTCGGGAACTAAAAGAGGCAGAAGCAAACCAATGGTTGCTTCAGATATAGGACAAAAAAATGAACCTAGATGCCAAGTTTAATGATTGCAGAGTAATTAGTTAATTAACTCTAAGCAAAAAAAATGTCGAAATTACGTCGTATTAGCGCGGACGTCGATATAGCCACGGGAACGGTGTGACTTCACATCCACCGAAAGTCGTCATGGCATAGTGAAAATTGCCTCAGAGTGGTCGGGAAAATGTCGGATTCATGTCAAATTAGAGGGAGAAATGTGTAATTAATTGTAATTAACACTTAAGATCCCCGAAATATGTATAGTTTGGGTATCGATATAGTCACGGGAACGGTGTGACGTCACATCCAATGAAAGTCGTCACGGCATAGTGTCCTCGTCTTTCGCCTCTCAACACTTTAGTTGCCAAAGTGTCCTCAGGATTTTGTGTATTAAACATATTTTTTTTTTTCATGAAGGAACTAAAAATATGCAGGAAATAGGTTCCTAAAGTTTGATGCTTGGCATTCGAAATATATTCTTAAATTTGTCAAAAACGCCTCACTTAAACCATGCTTCAAACACGTTTCAAGTACGTGAAAAAATATGTATGCGGTTTTAGCGTCTTGTAGATATGGTAAGCATGAAATTAATTCTTCCGAAGGATACGTGTTCTAACAAACGGGCAATCTTCGTACACATATTTTCAGCGCTCTTCTACCTGCCATAGAAGAATCTAGTGCTCGAAATATTGTTTCGGGGAATCGCATTTGCATTTTGGCAATGTATTTAAAGTGTACTTTATTAAACACGAAATTAATTTCTCCTAAGTATACTTCAATTCTAAAAAATAGGCAGTCCGCGTAAACATATTTGCAGCATACTTCAAGCTGCCGTGAAGCAATCTAGTGCTCGAAATCTCGTTTTAGGGAAGAGTGAAAACTCTTCCTTTTCTGTCATCCTTTCGCTTGTAGTAACTTTTAGCAGGAAGCCAATCACCACTTATTTACATAACGTGCGAAGAACGTGATAGCATTAGACCGGTAAAGGCACCTTGGGCACTCGGGACTGAGCATGCCAGCGAAAAGGACCCCGACTCGCAAGGCCTACCAACTCCCATAGACACCCATGTATTTGTTGCTTGACAGTTCGACTCCTTACCGATTCCTGTTGCAAGTTACCATTAACAATTCGGTTCTAGATCACCTCAAATTCGAAAGCGACCAGTCTGGCACTTGTGCAGCAATTTGGGGGCTCGCAGTTTTTTTGCCAAAAACACCTCCTCGGGCAAGATATTGTGTCGTCAATAGAAAGGGAGGCGGGGGGGGGGGGGGGGGGGGGGGGGGCGGGCGGAGGTTATATATATATATATATATATATATATATATATATATATATATATATAAGGTACCCAACTGCCACTCTTGTCGCAGCACTTCGTAACATCGGTGGTCCATGGTCGGCAGACGGTTGGTAGGTTGTTACTAAGAAGAATAGAGACAACTCTCAAATGGTTTTTATATGTCACGTGCACATTTGTCTACAGACTTTCTATAAAATTTTACACAAATTTTTTGTGAACTTTCCAAGCCTTCACGCCAACAAAGCATCACGATAGCATCGAAATAAGTTGAAGTATCTGCTCAGCTGTATTAATTTCGACAACTCAACTGCGAGCTTGCTTTCTGTAACGAGACATTTTTAAAAATAAATTTCGTCAAACTCTCGCTGTCATAGCCTGCGTCTAAAAAATTTTCTTTCAACAAAATTCTCTCGTTTCGAGGTTGAAATCTTTATTCTACTTTCCTTGGAACTGCATCAGTCTGCCCGGGCCTTCAGTGAACGCGATAAAAGCTAATAATACGGGCGTCGCACTAGTGGGCTCCTGTAATGGGTCACGCTATATGGCAAACGGGCGCCATTCGCCAAGCAAATCAGCGTTGTACGGTCCATCCTATCAGGATAGCAAGTGCAGTTTGTACCGCAGGTTTGGTATGCCCGTCTGCCGTCGCACTGTTTTGGAAGAAGGAGAAAGATAATTTCATTACAAATACATTATTGGCACAGAAATATAGCTTTCCACAACATGGATTTTTTTTTAGATGTAGTTGTAATTTAAATACGCAACCCAATCGGCACCCTCAATGAAATAAAACGGCCCTCTGTATGAATCAGTGGAGACAAGCGTTGCTTCGACAGCGCTGTTGTGCTAAGCAGAAAGACCTGTTTGAAAGCAGGGCCTCTTTTGTAGTCTCAATAAATGGTTTCAAGAAAGCCCGCAAAAAGCATGAAAGGTTTATTTATACAACTCTGCTCACCTGCAAATAGCACTACCAACTTTAAGCACCACCGAGACAGTTAAAGTACGATTTGTGCAACGATATGCGGTACACTTCATTCTACTGCACGTTTTCCAAGCGGCAGTGACCCTGGCCTCAACGACCAATAGTCCCCAACGACCAATAGAGGCTGGTTTACCAGCATTCCTTGAGGCTTTGACTTATCGGTGGCTCGAAGAGTCCCTGGGTGGGCTGTATGCGCTAAACATAAAGATAGACGATAGACAAAATTTCGTTTTGTCCTCCGTGGCATTGGCTTGTAACTTTACAACACCGTAAAAACAATTTTTTGTACTTCTTGTGACCCTTTTTGCCATAAAACTACATCAGTCCTTGCGAAACTAAATGTTCCCTTGTGTCGACGAAATATGACCACATCAGATTTTAAATAATAGAGCGGGTGGCCCTGGCGTCCTAACAATATATAAAGGCCGTCGGCTCACCACTACGTCATCAGTTGAGAATGTAAGACTGGACAGTTCTTTGTTCCGTGCTTTGCTCCACCATTTCCTTCTTTCTTTGTCGGCGTACGCGACGCACACCATGCTATCAGCATTTCTGGTGTTATTCCGGAGTGTGTTGTTTTACATTTTTTTAAGGAGGAGTTGTGTGCATGCTTTGGTGAGTGAGGGAAGACGGCCTTTAATGCCTTGGCTGTCCTAAAGTAAAATGTGTTTGTTCACCAGCCAGTATACGCCGATTGCATTGTTTGGCTGAACTGCGTATGATAGGTAAGCCAAGCAATTTTAGGAGACGAAACAATCGACGATCGCAGGTGTTTTTCAAGGAATGAAGGTGTATTGGTTTGCGACGCTTGGTTATAGTATTGTTCTGGCCCTCTGAAAACTCGACGTTTGGTTAATTCTAACATCATCACCGATGCCACGAAAATCTAATTAACTGGTTTCTGCAGTACACCAGATATTTCAACGACCCCAACATATTTTCCTAAATACCTATAGTGTTGCTTAAGCAGAAGTAAGGCATTTTCTCGAGCATACTGTACGCCCCTTTGGGCGTAAGTTATTTTGAACCTAAAAGAATGCCCTTCCTAATAGGCCGAAATCACTAACTAACTTTATATTAAGGGCTGCGTGGCTAGTTCGGGGCCGCGGTCAAGATGATTCTATATCAGTTTTTGTAACCAAGAAAAAATCTTTATCCGAAGCCGAGCAGCCCGAGCAAATGCGACGCTATTTTCCACGTACAGCGGAAACTGTTTTTTTTTTATTCACACAGTGCTGCACACCTTTTATATGGCGAATGCCGGGTGTGTACAAAGGCAGGAAGATAATGTTAACGTCGATACTCAGTCCAAGAAAAAACTATTTCTATTTATTTTCCTAATAGAATGCTGCGGAAAAGTAGACCTTAAAAAAGCACAACAGGTAGAACTGAAAAACTCTGAAATAAATTATTTGAAAGATATCTTGAAGCTCCTTGTAACAGTCACCACTTAATATAATTTTCAGAGATAAAGAATTTCGCTTGCTAAGCGATCGTGGGCAAAACAAAAAGTTGAAACTGATAGCGTGAATGTATGAGACCTGAACTAAGCTAAGCGCAAGCGTAGCGTCCGTCATTTATTTACATGTCGCAATATCTAAGATGCGAAATTCCAACTTCCAGCTCGACGATACTGCGACATGCACTTTCGTTGATTTTTGTCCCCCCCTTCCCCCCCCCCCCCAAAAAAAAAAACAACGGCCATTAGGGTACCGAAAACAATCCGTTTACAGCGACCGCTGTCGAGTTCGCGCTTCCCGCTGCTGCGGCGTCGGCGTTATTGCAACACCGCGCTACATTTATTGGTTAGCACGCAGTGTAGTCACGCATGACGTGGCCAGTACGTGCCACGCTCACTGCTCCGCATGCAGTGATGTGACGCATGGCGTCGCTCCAACGCGGAATGGAAACGCACTACGCTGAGGGGTCCGAACACAGCGTCGTCAATAGTGATAGCATAGTGACATCAGGTGTACTCTTCCAAATAAGAAGGGAAATAATAAAAAATAAGCAATATAATAATCACCACCGCACATAGCTCTCGCTTAGCTTTAGGCCTTGGCAGTCATGGTAACAGTTTTTATTTTCAACCACTTAATCAAGGAAAGGAAAGAGCATGCAGTGCTAAATAGCGCAGCCATCGCAGTTTGGATGCCATTTCCATTGCAACGCGTCACTAGTGGACGTTTTGTTTACACTGAATTTCCTGTGCACCTCATGAGCGCAGGTCTGGTTTTAGGGGGTTTCCCTTAAATATTTGATGAACACTGTTCCCACTTCGAGTCATTGATCAATTCGTTCTCGCCCTGCCATAAGCTTGCCGTCCCGGTTAGCTCAATCGGTAAAGCGACTGCTCCGGTGAGGCGGGGGTCCTGGGTTCAAATTCCGGACCAGGACGAATTTTTCTTTAACTGCGAAGCTCCTGGGAAAGCTGCATAGCTTTCCTTTGTAGCCATAAGGCTGCGCTTGGGTGGATGCCAATGAGTAATTACTCCGTTATCACAAATCTAATCCACCGTGGCGGTGTCCCCTAAATATCTGACCAGTTTTGGCTTTCATACAGAAAACTGCATCGCCTTTCTACACTCTCCAAGGTTTAAAAAATGTATCTGTTCACTCAAAAAATGATAGGGTAGTGGTGCTGAATGCTGAGGTCATCAGTGAATGAGAGCCGAGTCGGAATAGGGCTTAGGATAAAAGAAGATAATTTAAAGAAAGTGAGGGGGGGGGGGGGGGGTAGACCTTAAATAGGCTCTAAAGCTTCGCCTGTCGGAGGAATCCCAAGACGGAATCGAGAACCAGCTTTCTATGGTGCGCTTGTTCAGTTGGTAGCACCCAGGAATCGCCCAGTCCGTGGCTACAAAAATCACCATCGGCAATCACCACCAAACTATGAGTTTTAAAGCGTTAGTTTTTCAATTTTAAATATTTACCTTCGTAATTAGCTCGATTTTCATAATTACTTACACCCGGGGCTACTAATGGTATATTATTGAGAAGAATTTATTTGTATCAGGACTATTCTGTATCCCTAAAATTTTGAAAAGTGTTTGCTGAAACAGCTGGCATACACCTACAAAAGGAGCAAAGCCAGAGCACTGCGCTATTCTGAGTCTGCAACTCTTCTCAATGCGCGCTGGCATGCCGACACAATTGTCTGCTTTCCTTTAAAAGAAGGCGGCCAATCCGCACGCGATATGGGCAGCGCATCGGCATACGACTCTTTTCTTTTTCCGCTCAAGTGAAGCAGTCATTATACCTGTGTCCGACGCGTCAACTCACCACCTCCTCCACAAAATGGCATGAGCCATTTGCCTCCGTCCCTGTATTAGGGCGAACATTCTGTCAGTCGTATCACTGCGCCTGCACGTGGGGGTGGTTAAACAACTTTCGCACACGCTGTTTACGAAACAAGAAACACAAGAATGCAGTGAAGTTCCTCAGTGCTTGCAGACAGGGACTCACCGCAGCGGTTGCAGCCACCGCTTGCAGGTGCGACTAGGAAGCGATGAGCAAAGAAAAGGTGCAGAGGAACACATCTGAGGCGAGTTCCACTGTACAGTTATCGCAGAACACCAGTAGCTTACACACTGCTGCATAGAATTCTTGGAGATAGTGAAAGTGCTTTACATTCTTGTCGCCACTCAGAGGCAATAGATGAAGTGCCCGTAGTTTCTCATGGCACGGCTGATTTTGAGAACGGAACATACTGAGGCTTACCGAAAAGGTGCAGGCAAAGTGCATCCTTCTGTAACCTCGCCGTGGAGGAAGTCCTGCACTGAAAGGCAAGTCTCAATGAAGTAAAAGTAAGCACCTCTGCTCATGTAGTGCGAAATAGTATTTTCTCTTCGTGGCTCATAAAGTTATATTGAATAATTATCTGTGTGCCAAGAAATGCCGGAAATCACTTTGTGCATATAATTATGCCCCTCTTTATGCCAATCTTAGGGCATCCAGTATATACATGCGGTTTCAGCAAACTTGTGACGGGTTCTTGCTAAAGAGCTGCTTCCATTTCTTATGAAACTTCAAGTACGTAACAAAGGCGTATGGGAAAATTTTCGGTGTGGTTTCTTTGCTAGGTTCACTCAGTTGTCAGAAATCATATGCAAGGAACGTGCACTGACAGTATGAAGTGCAACACAGTGAAACCAAGTACATCGTTCCATGCATTACGAGGCATGACTATAGTACAGTGAAAACCGCACGAAAACCATACAATTAGACCTAAGATCATACCACTCCCATCCTTGTGCAGTGACGGCAGGGAAATATCTGGCAGTTGACAAGTTTGGGTATGCAGGAACTTGGTCTCATCGTTAGCTATGTCTAACAGACGCGAGAATACGGTAAAAATGCAGACAAACAAGACACTTTTTCTAAACTCAGATTTGTTATGTTAAAGGGCAAGAAAGTTTACAGGCGGGAAACGGCAGCACATTTTAAAAGGCATGGCATAGGGTGAGAGAAGCCAGTGAGCGAGTAGAAAGAAGAATAATGCAGAAAAAGATAAGCGCAACGTGTTCCAGATAAGCTATCTCCTTCCTCTAAACAGTAACAGATGGCAGTCGCACAAAATTCTTTTTCTCGAATGGCTAAAGACTGGCGAACTTCGTGCGTGCGCGTATATGCATGTCTTAGAGGTGAACTGTTACTAGAACCAAAGAATACATAAGGGAAGGTTACACTTTATAGTTGTGCTGACTTTCGGGAATAAATAAGTGCGCATAATATAGAAAGGCAATCATATCACATCTTCCAACTTTTTCGACCTGATAGGTGCATGTCAGACTTCTTATCACCGCTATATCTTTCAAATTTCTGGACGCACCAAGAGTTACGTCATTTAACAGTGAAGTTGCTGCCTGTTTCAACTGCAGCGCAACTTCTAGACCTCATGTGTTTCCTCTTCGAATTTTAATGACTTAACTTTTTAGCAGTACAGAGTTGGTCAGCGTGTATCCGTCTAGGGTTACGTAGCATTGTTTGGGCCCATGCAACACTGTAGTTACTTTCAGCTGAAAATGACACTGGGGATAAGTTAATAACACCGAGGATAACACTGGGTATAACTAGGGATAACTGTTCACCGCAAAAATCGATTCTGTGGCTCTTTCTGACTGTATTGGCGTTAAAATAATTTCCTGCCATTCGATTCAAACTCGAAACGTCCTTATTGAAAAACACAGGTTGCCAGCCGTTTAGAAGTGAGTAGTGGTGTAGCGTAGCCTCTGAATCCGCGCCCAAAAATCGGTGTCGGCGCATGCATTTTTGGCGCGAAATCGTCCAGTGTTGGCGACACCTGCACTGCGTTTTTCGGTATTCCCTACCATTTATAAAATAGCTCCGTTTTCGGTGAGAGTCGCTCCTTTGTGATTTCAACGCAGTATCTTTCTATACTTCAAAACTTCTATTTGTCCGCAGCGTCCATTTAAGAAATTTTTTTCCACACGCAGAAAATTCTGCGAGAAAACGCAAACTATTTTACTCACTCGTAGGTTGTGAATACAGCGGCCAGGAAAAATAGAAAAATCGTGGTACGCTTCATATAGCGTTCCTTTGAGAATTGCGCTGCAAACAAAATGGCACAGTTATGACAGCGAGCAACTTGGCTTTTGTCTAATATGGAGTGTTTTATGCCCACCCAAGCTCTTTTAAGATTCAGTAGCACTTCCTCTAATTGTATGTCGTGCTTACTCCAGCACTGCTGCCATATCGGCATCAATTATCTTGGCCTGCTGACCCCCGTATGCATGAAATATGAGCTCTGTGTATGAATATGTCGGTGCAAATTTTTGCGTTCCTCGATGCATATGCTTAGCCGCCGACTCCGCACCAAGAGCTGGAGTAGATGGTTGGGCTAACTTCCTTTTTTTATTATTCTTGCTTGGCAACAGTGTTTTTCGTACAATATGTATTAGAATTCATAACTTCGAACTTCTTACATCCTTACGCGGCAACATCCCGCTTCATTGAATATGCATTATAATTTGCATCTACTTTGCTGAGTGTCTCCAGCGTTGAGCATTAACTATATCATACCACCCAATCAGGAAAGCAGCCAAGCTCTGCAAGTCCAGGATAAAACAAACTGCGTTTTCAGGCTTATTTCAGGGAGACGTTTATAAAACCTTTCGCCTTGACATTTAGGCATCCAGGCAGCCGTACATCTTTGCAACACGAACATTCCAACGCCCTCCGTTGTGCTCGTTGGTGCGATTTCTAAGGGCAAAAAGGAGCTTGACATCCTGCCTTTAGCTTTGCATTACGTCCCAACTGAAAGTAGCACAAAGTGTCACGGCACACTGATACAAGGCAACGGGTACTCGGCTTTTTAATTTGCCTTCGATGAGCTCAGTTTTTTGCTGATCCATTGATCTGCGAAAGTTCAGCACTGGTTTTCTTCATGAGAGAGAGAAAGCGTAATTGGAGCAGAAATTTTTTCGCTCTTCGCCAAAAGCAATGAAATTGCGTGAAAGCCATCTTTCTTGTCGACTTTTAGAATCTTGCACACATAGTGTGCATAGCGACCAACACAGTTCCCACTTCGAGTTATTGATCAATTCGCTCTCGCCCTACCATAAGCTTGCCGTCCCGGTTAGCTCAATTGGTAGAGCGACTGCTCCGGTGAAGCGGTGGTCCCGGGTTCGATCCCCGGACCAGGACGAATTTTTCTTTATCTACGAAGTTTCTGAGAAAGCTGTATAGCTTTCCTTTGTAGCCGTATGGCTGCGCTCGGGTGGATGCCAATGAGTAATTACTCCCTTATTATAGTGTGGAAACCGGTTGATTCTTCTACGTAGTCAATGAAAGGAAAACTCATGCAATTCGTTTTACGAGCTAACATGGAGTAGTCGTAACGTGTCTCTCCTTAAAAACTAGGGCACATAATACGGTCTTTAGCTTTTAGCAGTATGGACAGTTGGTTTTTCACGGTGGCTGAATATGAGAGGAAGGGAGAGATGGTGGCTCTTTAATAGAGAACAGCGATTTTAGTCTGTAGTTAAAGAAAATTCCGCTAAGCTACTCTATGTAGTCACTAGACTTAGAACTGTACCCACTTATTTTGGGTTCAGGGAGTGATAATTACAGCCGAGGCTGCACCAGAGCACTGTGTATCTCTTCTTGCGCGCTGTTTGCCGCTTTCTGGTCTTTGCAGAAACGGAAGAGAATGAGATTAAAGTGGTCACCCTGCCCTGGGGATGTTGTAGGTGAAAGTGAAAAGGCAACAGTTATCAGTGTCACGTGTTGCTGAATGTCTTCGGCAGACAAAATGCAGTACATAATAACTGCATCACACCAGGAGCAGTTTCTTTTTTTTATTTTTCAGGTCGCCAGCAACGCACATGAGTACTCACACGGACCCATTTGGAAATTTGTGGGTGTATATCTCGCATCACGGGAGGGCTATGAGAAATTCAACAAATGCAGGGTACTAGAGGCGGGCAAAAGTCGACAACACGATGAACATCGAAGCCATAATCGAGGAAAACGCGCAGACTCTCCAAGACCTCGCAATCGACATCGCAACATCCCCCACTCGTTTAAAGAATGGATGATCTGAGATGCTGATTACCAACTTGAGAGAAGACTACCGACACCTCATCAAAGATAAACTCATCGCGTACTTGGATGAAAATGCCGAGGTTAGCTACCCGTTCGTTCACTCAGACCGGTCATCGATGTCTCCGCTAGCCCAGGCACCACATCCAACCTTCGATATTATTCTAGCGCTGCTTAGACACACACCGTGTGAGTGGAATGACATCCAACAGTTATACGTATAGCGAGTATTGATGAGACAGCGTTAAGGACCGCGTTCAGCGCTTAACGCCGGCGTTGGCAGCGTGTCAAGATAAGCAGATGGCCCACCTACAACCTACAGGGTCTGTTCTGAAAGTAGTAGGACTGGTTTTTTCCTGGGCGAACGGGTGGACGAGAGGCGGTCTGTGCGTACAGGATCGTTGAAGGGGGATATTGGGAATGCTGGGGAAAATCGGCAGTCGGCTGTCGGCCGTTGAAGAGAGCAGGTCGCTTGTACTGTGAACCCCTGTCGAAACGTCTCGTCACGCAGAATCATGGGGCGTTTACTGGATCAGCGATCAAATTTTGTGTAAATCTTGGTAAAACGGGCAAAGAGACTCGCGACATTATTAAGGAGGCCTACGGTTACGCTGCCATGGGTAGATCAGGTGTTTTCTGAGTAGAACAAGCGGTTCCGAGAAGGTCAGGAAAGATTGGAAGACGAAAACCGCTTCAGACGCCCTTCGACCAGCGAGACCAACGAAAATATGTAGCGAGGGAAACATTTACTGAACAGTGATCGTAGGATGAGTATCAGAATGATTGCAGAAGACTTGAGCTTTCCTCAAACTCAAGTTTTTGGGATCGTGACAGAAATCTTAGCCATGAGGACAGTGTGTGCGAAGTTGGTGCCGGGAGTGTTGTGAGAGGAGCAAAAGTCCAACCGGAAAGTGATCCGCCAGGATCTTCTTCATCATGTGAATGAGGACCCTGATTTTTTGCCCAGCACAAGGCGGCAACGCTACCTCAGGCCCCCTACAGCCCCCACTTTTCCCCGCCAGACTTTTTTCTATTCCCGAGAATAAAATCGACACTCAAGGGGAAAAATCACGGATCGGTAGAGGCGGTTCAACAGGCCGTGACGAGGGAGCTAAACAGCACTCCGGTCCAGGCGTCCCTGGAGGCGTGCGAAAACTGGAAAACTCATTGGCAGCAGCGTGTAGGTGCGGAAGGGTGCTACTTCAAAAAATTCCAATCGTTTGTACTATTCTCTTGAATAAATTTTATTTTTAAAAATCAGTCCTACTACTTTCAGAACAGACCATGTATGTCACGTTACCCTGTGATGTTATCACAAACGGCCCACCATGGCTGGAAATTCACTGATGCCTTGTGCCAGCTTATATTCCGTTGTTTGTTTGTTTTTTCTTCCAAGAACAACTAATCGTCTAGAACAGTCGGTACCCATATTTGCACAGCACTTCAGTATTACTTTAAATATGACTTGTTTTAGAAGACATGATGATACCATAAGAATAGTCACAGAAAAAGCACAAAGAATAAAAGGGGGAGGAAACTAACTTGATTTGAGGCCAGCACTAGCGCCCCGTGAAATGTACAGCTTCCTCCGCTAGTTCATCATCATGCCACAAGGCGGAGGCATGTGATATCATGTCATGGCTTGACCTGAATATGTTCTACTCATTGCGCGACGCAAAAGCTTCAACCATCAGTATTATCATGTTTATGTTGACTACTTGGAAAGGGGAAGACAATAACAGTGTTCGACCAATGAGATATTATGACGTGACACGGAGAACACGTATTCGAGCGGCCTATAGGGGCAGGGCTAAGAAGGGAAGGTAGCTGCCCTTTCTAGGAGGAAAAAATAATTGTTTACGCAATAGTTCACTGTTTCCAGTTTTGTTTTTACCCAAAATCGTTCAATACGTGCACTGTCCTCGGGGATGTACGTGCAGGATGGCCTCGGGGATAATGAAATAACTAAATAAAAATAAGCAAAACTATGCTAATGAGCGGCTAAACTAATGAGCAGTGTCCAGTATGTTCGGCGTGTCCGGCAACACGAGACAGATTTAGTGCATGACTGCATTACCTCGGGCAAGCGCGTTGTCGTCCCGATGTATTTGCAGCATTTAGCGTTTAAGCCACAGCATTAAGAGCCATTACGAGGAACATGAACAAAAGTGCTAGCATGCGTAGCAGCCGGTGCAGATCGCAGACATTGCGAATGCTCCGCAAGGCAGCTCAACTATACTATGAGCCGAAAACTGCTCCCCGTCGCTCTGGCATATCACGAGAAAAGCCATCACGCTGGCAGAAGATCAAACTTTATTTTTCTTAAAAACCTTGATTACATCAGTTTCCATGTGATGGTTTATTGTAAAATAGTTAGACTTTGTCACGCCTGTGCATGCGGTTACGGGAACAGTGAAATGACTGCGAAAAGTTTTTGGTGCTATTTGTCTACCTGAGAAATAGTCACCGATAATATCCCGTAAGGAAACAATAAATGAAATTCAGGCTGATAGCATGCGTAGCATTCCTATTAGTAAGTGAAGTACACGTTCAAGGACACCTCCTTATCATACGAACAAAGCACATTCTCCAAACCGTAAAACACGCCGTGCGGAATAAAATGAACTTCTAAGTGTGTTTTTTGCGCACATGCCATAAAGGCATAGTCTGATTTCGCAGTATACTATATAGAAAATCATGTAACGCCTTTAGAAGCCTATCGAATGTCGTACGGCACCTTTTTTTTTTTTTCACTACAGCAATGATCCTATTTGCGTTGATCCGAAATAGGCCAGCAGTGTTCTCCTCGCCATGTACACCGAGACAACGTCGAAGTATTCTGCATCCAGAGCTGTACAATTTTAGGAAGAAAAAAGGAGCCGGACAGGTGCCTGCCCGATTAAACGACCCCTGTTCATCCTTTACGCGATACTTTACTATACTCCGGCGATTGTTACGCATCGTCTTTGCAACGCTCTGCCGCAAAATTTTTTGTAAACACTCCTTAACAGCACAGTTACAGTCGTCGCAATCAAAGGATTTCGCCACCCTTCTTTCTGCCGTGCCTGCGCCGAGTCGGTTTCCCTCACTTGTCCTGTCGACAAGCTTTCGCAACCGCAGTTTTCCTTTGTCCTGCGTTTTTAGACGGAGGCGATGACTACGTCTGATGTCTGTGTTATAGACCGCCTTCGCCAGGTTTTTTTTTATGCTTTTTGCTTCCCGACTAATGGTACGCGTAAAACTCGAACTCCTGTTTTGGAGGGCCGTCCAACTGGCAGAAGAGGCCGCCGGCGAAACCAACCCGGCCAGCATCGACTGCGACCATCCCGTGCGGCTGGGCCGCTCCTAAGTCCCCTCCCCCGTAAAGGGGGGTGAGACAGAGCGGCCCAGGCAGTGTGGTCCTTATCTGTTGGACAATAAAAGTTTTCAACAACAACAACAGGGGCACGGAAACGCGCGTGTAGATTTCAGAGCAGATGGTGAGCCTGCATTCGAGGCAAAAGAGGAAGAAATGAACGAGTGAGGGATATAGGCGAAGGGGAGAAAGAGAAGGGGGATAAGGGAGGAGGAAGAGGGGAGGCAGGAGAGACAGGACAACACAGCGCGGACGACGACGACGTCATTTCGCCAAGCTTACCTTGTACAGCTGTCGCTGCAAAAGAGTCAAAACAGTCACCCGCATCAGCTTTCAAGGCCTCGTGTCGCAGAAAAGCCGGCTATAGTCGTCTGTGTTGGCGTCGTTGGCAGTGAGCTAAAAATCCGCGAAAAATTTCCAGAAGAACAATCTAGGGAGCAGATAGGCCACACAGGGTCACGTGACCATGTGACGTCATCACAACCTGCCCACCGGATTCTGAGCAAGCTGTTCACCTTCGCATGTAGCTGTTCAATCAATGACTGGTCGCGAGAGGTTGCCCAGGAAAAGCAACCTCATCTCGCAAGAACCACCAGTGGCAGTACTGGCCATTACTGCGCTGTGGTGAATGGCTTAACCGCTGCAGCATTGAGCCACTGCGGCAGGAGCGGTATGAAGACTTCCAGGGGTCTATGACTGCAAAGTACAGAATGACCAATGCCACATGTATGCGACTTAACCCATTAGCGCTATCGCGTCATATATACTAAAGGCGGAGCTCAAGACCCCCCTCAGTTTTAGAGGCCCGTGTACTGTGCGATGTCAGTGCGCGTGAAAGAACCCCAGGTGGTCGAAATTTCCGGAGCCCTCCACTACGGCGTCCCTCATATCCTGAGTCGCTTTGGGACGTTAAACCCCAATAACCAAACCAAACCAGTATTTTCAAGCTTAAATAACTTGGTGTGAGTGGTGAGGGGATATAGGGCGGCCGCAGCTGGCACAGCACAGGCATAATTGGAGAGATAAGGGAGAGGCCTTTGTCCTGCAGTGGGAGTAATCAGGATGATGATGATGATGATGAGTGGTGCGAAAAAAGGCTGAGTAGAGAAGCAGGCAGTCAGAAAACAATAAATTCATTTTACAGCGGCTTGAGATTTTTACCATGGTTTTATGACAACACATAAACACAGCGTTGCATTTGCAGCCATAGCCCTCATTGATGCAGCCGTAGCTCTTGTGGTGGAAATAATGGTGGTCTTCGTGGCGGACTTCGTGGTCTTCGTCTTGGTGGCAATTTCTTTAATCCATAAGGAACTCTAGCGTTGTTTGCAACGCAGAGAAGGCCAGCATTTTCGGACAGGGCCCGGTGAGCGAAGCGCGAAGGAAGGCAAGTGCAATTTGTGCCGCACCAACTCCCTACTTGCAGCCCAAGGCACTGTTCCGAAAGCAAACACATAAAAAGTATGATATGCACCGCAATAGAGAAGCGAAATATACTGTCCTCAAAACATAAAAGACAGACAACACCTTCAACAAACTGGGTAAAATAAAACCATAGGTGGCGGAAACACGCTCCACTGCGCATAGTTTCTGGGTTAGTGAATGTAGTTACGCCAATCGAAGCGACTCTTACGCCCTAAATGCTAGAACATTGGCTAGAAACTTGAACAAACTTTCCCTATGCAGACCTTATAAAGCCTGCGTTTTAGCTTTGGCAATGGTGCCAGGAACCGAATATTAGTTATAATCCGCGAAACATAATCTTCTCTGCATCGCATTATGCCAGGATATGTGTAAAAGTGTAAAAAAGAAACCTTTCTTATCGGTGTTGGAGCAATCAGTAGTAGCAAAAACTGAATTATGTCTTATCAGAATGTACACGCCTAATAACAGGGGTCAGGCAAAACTAAGCCTTCTTTATATTCGCGGTTATACAAATAATGAATCAATTTCGAAACGAAACATAACAAAATTTTCTGTTGTCATAATAGATTTTCCTGTAGCTCTTTGGGACCTGACAACAGAAATTCTTGTCGTAACAGCAAGACTTTCTGTATTATTGAGTAGACTCCTCTCCTAACGACAGAGCCAGCTATGTCGCAACAACACACAACACCACAATAGTACAGAAAAATCTGTCGCAACGACACGATGACAGAAAATTATGTTGTATTTCGGGATCAGCCCTGTCGTATTTTTCGACTTGGAGGGAAAGCTACTGCAATAAACTAGCAGGACAAATAATGTATTTCTATAATTTCAGGACATTTTGGGAATGGTTTTTGAGCATTTACAGGCAGCAAACCGGTTTCATGCAACTAAATTAGTAGCAACTAATTATTACTGATTATATACTGATTTGCGAATACACTAACTGTTTCGCGCTTGATAACTTTAGAAGCCCTTATTCATTTATTCATATGTTTATATTACAAAGGCGGGCGAGTTAAGAAATGGAAAGTTTTCAGCCTTTATTTCTAGCCTAGCGTAGCTTGCAGTGTGTGAGAAAGGCAGGAAAGAGGTTTCAACTTGCCACAGGACTGCACAGGCAGCCTCAGATCTAAATTCAAGGTTGCAAACTAGGTTACAGATCTGCACTTCGTGCATTTTCCATGCTCGTTGTACCCAGCCTAGGACTGTTACTCCTCTACCATCCTGCCGAATAAGCTAACAGAATGGCACACCCAGTTGTAATCGCGTTCAACACATAACTATAACTTTGAAGCTTGATGTGTTTCTTTATTCACCATTACCTCCCTTCGAACATAAAAAATTCATATCGCCCTCATTTTCCGCTCCCTTGAGCAGTGTTGTAGCTATGCGTAGCTGCCGCTATTCGTTGGCGTAATCACAAATGATCAGACTTGATCCAGTCGTTGAAACTTAACTCGGTGAATTTATTTACATGCTAAATACAAGAATCAAATGCAAGCAACTGCACATCTCTCGGAATGCTCGAGCAGTCAGCGAAGCTAGCTGCTCGTCGTTCGGCGTCCGGAGTACAACTGGTTCTTGCTCTCCCCACGCTGTCCAAAGCCCCTTCCAACCGCGGCACCTTTGGGGGGCATCGGCGGCCGCGCTCACACAAAGAGCTTCCGCTTTGGGTGAGCCGGCACGGCTCCTAACTGATTACTTCGGAAGACCAGAGCGCGAGCCTCCAAACGCCCCCCCCCCCCCCCCCCCCCCAGGCGCTCCCCGGGCCAGAAGGACATGCGGCGGAAAACGACAAGTGGGAGATGGCACACACAAAAAAAAACTAATGGGCGGTAGGGTGAGCCCGTCCTTGACCGTCGCGCCGGAAGGTCGCAACACTCCCCCGCCGAATGGGTCAACGACTCATTCTACGCTTCTGACAGCTCAAACGAGTACAAAAGCTGTACAGGCCGTCTAACCACTTTGCCCTTCGGCAGCCGGACTTCGCAAGACCTTATCTTTCCGTCGCGTCCGTGGAACACAGTTACAAGGACTCCGCTTTTCCACAGGAGGCGAGGAAGACTTTCGTGGACCAAAACAATGTCCCCAGGCTACAGTGTTCATGTCCTTCACCAGTTCTAAATGCACAGCACGCGTCACAGCACAAGTGCACAGAACAATGTAGGATTTAACTACACTTGAACCCTCTTTCACGAGGAGTGGGCCCGCAAAATCCACTCCGACGACCTCGAAAGGCTTTGCTTGAGAAGTTCTGTCGGGGGGGGGGGGGGGGGGGGGGGGAGTTGGCCCGTGTCCAATTCGACGCGGGTGGCACTCAGCCGCCGGCACACAACACAGGAGCGCACTACATCTTTCACCAAATGCCGGCCACGCACTATCCAAAACCCTTCGCGCAGTTGCACGTGCGTGTCCCGCACTCCTGCATGCAACAACTTCTTGTGAGCCTGATGCACTAACCGGACAGTGGATCTGTGCTGCTTCGGTAGGACGATACGGTGCCGCTCGTCGTAGTCCTTGTCCGCTGAACAGGGGCGACTGCGTATCCGTAGCAACCCGTTGTCATCTCTCCGTAAAGCGAAGTCGTTGAGGGTTGAATCTCGCGGCGTCCTGTCTCCTTTGACTACGCGCTGCAGCTCGGTACCGTATGTCGATTTCTGTGCCTGCTTCAGCCAATAAAGTTGTGCACGTTCCAATTCAAGAGCCGTTAGGGGTCCCGTATGTCTTTGTCTTGTTTGCAGGTTATTTACAAACCGCAGAATCCAACCTGTCACCCGGTTTACCTTAGTTGCGGAGCTGAATCGATTCAAGTCTAGGAGTTCGCTTTCTTCTCCGCAGACGGGGTTCGTGGCTTTTACTCCCCTTTGTTCAAGCTCGACAGGAGTGAAACATTTCAAAACCGGCTCTACCTGTTCATCTGAAACCGTCGCTCTTAACACGACTGCATGAGCGCAAGTCGCTTCCTGGCCGGAAAATGAAGTTTTGCCCTGCACTGCCCATCCAAACACTGTTTCGAGTGCCGTTAGCCGAGCGTCCAATTTCTCCATCCTGCCAGTTAGAAATTCCCAGAAGTGATCTGAACCGACCAGGACATCGATCAGGGCAGTGTGGGGATGCTGAAATTCGTCACCCGGTGACAATGAGAGCTCGCGCAGAGTCTTCCTGATCTGCTCGTCGGGACCAGGGATGGCTTGGTCGCATATAGTAGGTACCTCCAAGGACTCAATTTTATATTCTGTTTTCGGGTCATCTTTTCCAAATAGACACACTTCGACGCGTCGGAATGTGCGTTACTTTTGTACTCCTCCGAAAACTCCAATAGTGAGTATTTCGGTTCCTAGCAGTCGGCAACCGAGCTGTCGCGAGCAGTCTTCGGAAATGAAGCTTCTTTGGCTTCCGCTGTCAAATAATAGTCGAGACATTCGTTTTGCCCTAGCCCCTTTGTTCCAAGCGGTCCCCGTCGGCATTAGCACATTTTGTTTGGGGCGATTCTCCTCGGCTTCGGAAGCATGCCGGATGACTTCTCCAGCTCTTTCGGTAGCTCCCTCTCCTTTCGATGAGTCATTAATGAAGGCGGGATCGCACATGGAGGTCGCATGCCTTCGTGTGCATTTTTACAGATCAGTCTTATTCTGCAATTCTTGGATCTGTGACCTTGTTTCGTGCAGCGAAAGCATCTGCCTTTGGACGTTAAAATTGTTTTCTTCTGCTTTACATCCAGATCTGAATTGCAATCTTCCCCTCCGTGATTGCTTGATCCGCAGATTGGGCAGGAGGTGTTCGACGCTGAGCCATGCAAAGCTGCGGCCGAGGAAGGTCGAATGCTCCCTCTTGATTCTTCCTTTGGCCCGTTAAAATGAGACGCTGGCTTACCGGGTGCAGTTTCAGGTCGATGCTCGAAGGCTTTCTCGCGGCTCTCCAACTCCAGTCTGAAGAACCGAAGTAAGGACTTGAGTGGTGTCCGGCTGTCCGTCGCTGTTGCTGAGGATGTCGTGGACCGGGAACAATCTTCTGCCGTTGTCGATGACGTTGTACTCGGAGCATGTTGGTCCTCTGCGTGCGCGCGGTGATAGGCGAGGACGAGCTCCCTTGGAAGTGCACGAAGCAGGACGGGATACAGCATCGCGTTGTAACTGTCGTCGCCAACACCCAACGCTCTCAAGCCTCGCATACGCACTTGCACGTCGTCGTAGAGCCGCCTTAAGTCACGCACTTTTCCCGCAGACATCACACCCCGGATATCGATGAGCCCCTGCATGTGTTCCTGTATCAAGGCCGCTTGGTCGCCGAATCGCTGCTTAAGGATTTCGATGGCATCAGTATAGCACTCAGCTGTAGCTTGAAGCCCGGCGATGGCGGCTTCAGCTTGTCCAGAAAGCAGCGACTTTAGGTAGTTAAAGCGGTCAACAGGGGAGAGGTCCGGATTCGTATGAATAGCTGGCTCAAACTGCTGCCAGAACGGCTGCCAATTTTTTCTTCTTCCGTCGAATTTCGATAGTTCCAATTTCGGAAGTTTTATCTTGCGATGTGCGGAAGTCGTAGAGGTGGTCGCTGATTCCTTCCGGCTTTCAGGATTTGTCTTGAGTTTTAATCTGCAGATGCTAATGGCAATCTTGTCGGTATACTCAAGGACCTGTTCAAACTCAGCGTCTGCGTCGTCATCTTTGATATGTGGCTCGATCGCGGAGTCCACATCGTTGAGCTGCCGTTGCACCAATTGTAAGCGCTCGAGAAGAACGCTCACCTTTTCGATGTCGGGTGCTGTCTCGGCGGCCAAGATGTCGTCGGCTTCTTTAGTGAGACGCGTCGCTGATGCTCTGACAGCCTTCCTCTTCTTCTTCAGCACCTCCATCTTGTCGTTGTCGTTGGGGTCCGGTCGATGTAAGAAATCCGTTCCCGGGTTTCGGCACCAGAACTTTTGTTGTAAATATGCGTAGCTGCCGCTATTCGTTGGCGTAATCACAAATGATCAGACTTGATCCAGTCGTTGAAACTTAACTCGGTGAATTTATTTACATGTTAAATACAAGAATCAAATGCAAGCAACTGCACATCTCTCGGAACGCTCGAGCAGTCAGCGAAGCTAGCTGCTCGTCGTTCGGCGTCCGGAGTACAACTGGTTCTCGCTCTCCCCACGCTGTCCAAAGCCCCTTCCAACCGCGGCACCTTTGGGGGGCATCGGCGGCCGCGCTCACACAAAGAGCTTCCGCTTTGGGTGAGCCGGCACGGCTCCTAACTGATTACTTCGGAAGACCAGAGCGCGAGCCTCCAAACGCCCCCCCCCCCCCCCCCCCCCCAGGCGCTCCCCGGGCCAGAAGGACATGCGGCGGAAAACGACAAGTGGGAGATGGCACACACAAAAAAAAAAACTAATGGGCGGTAGGGTGAGCGCGTCCTTGACCGTCGCGCCGGAAGGTCGCAACAAGCAGCTCAAACAGAATTGTATTATTGCGGTTGAAACCTTTGCAAATGTTAAAGTTCTGAAAAGTATAAAATATTTCCTCGTGTATCTAATTGGTAGCGGTGATCGTAAGGCAGGCAAGAAAATGGACTTTTCGTAAGTTCTTTTTAACACACTCCCCCACGGAACTTATTGCCGCAAAATCAGATAATTTTTTTACTTACGGAATAGATACAAGAGTAGTAAATTCTGGCTCCAACGGAGCCAGGAATTCCACATCTGGAAAACAAGAGCTAGAAATTAAATGATTATAAGTAATCGTGGCTGCTACAAAAATAACGACTAGTAGATCCTGCATATGCGAACAATATGAAGTGCCTGTTAGATAAAAGCAATAAAACTTCATTATAATACAATTGGAGAGATTTATGAGACCTCGCTAAATAGACCATTGAACACAAGAGGGCTGGATCAATAAAGCTTTTTTGTTTTGTGGGTTTAAGCCTAGATTTAACCTCTTCTCAAATTTCACGAAGTGTCCCGATTAATTAGGAGATCTCACTGCATCTGGCAAAATCGCATTCCGTCTTTTTACGATTCGGGCCTGCTATCGACCTAGGAAGGACATATCCGGGGCTAAGCCTAACGTTGCTAACCGCGTCATGCTTAAACAGTATAATATGCTTCACTTCATTTTATATTTCTTTGCGACCATTCTGGAAGCATTTTACATAAATGCTGGGTTGCAGAGTGAGAAATTGTAATAATGCATATGCAATTTATATGCGATGCCGTGCGACATGTGCGTGGAAGAAACGCGTCTGAGCAAATAATAAGCATGGTTCTTATTTTCTAACGATCCATTTAGTTTTCGGGTCATTATTGTCCTCTGTCATTAGTCGCCATTCACAGTAGCGTAGGCCGTTGGGTACGACGTAATGCTGGTGGTGACAGGAACCTGTAAACGGTGACACAACTTAGAATACTGGCTGCTTCATGTGACGCTCCAGACACCTGGTACAATATTTTATAACAGTTAATTCATATTGTTACGGGGATTTTATTATTTTTAAATTTTTATTTTTTAAATTATTACTTTTAAATTATTTTTTAGATTATTTTATTTCGTCGTGACATGTACAAGGACGACAGCAACAAGAGATGTGAATGCATATGACCAGTCACAAGCTCAGTCACCGTACTGGCGCTGCACCCAGTCCGGCCCAGTCTCCTGGCGCATTAGAATCGGCGATCCGATGCAGCTCTCCGAATCAGCGAAAGAGGAAGATACCAATCGGGGTTCAATCAGAACTCGGGATCTGAATCCTAATCGCCCGATGAAACACGATATTTGGTTTCTTCATATCACCGATTGAATCCACAGACTGCGACATATTACTAGCGTTAAAATACACACAGGGCATTGTAATACGTCATTACCGATTAGAATACGTCATTACGGAGCATTCACAGTGAATTCGCAGCGCAACTACAGCACAGTTTCTTTGCAATTAATGGATTACAGCCGCTAAAGCTTGCCAGGCATGAAAAAGCATAGTCGTGATCCGTCGTCGGGCGCAATGGAAACCGGCCTGCCAGTTTGGTTTGTGTGGGGGGAACGAGTTATGCTAGTAAGCGCATAATTCACTGACGTGCACCTGTCGGGACTAGCGGGACGCGAAAGCGCGCGATCTACGTCACAAAGAGCAGCGACCAATCCCAAAGAACGAAGTGAAATGAAGGCGAAGCTAATATCTCCAAGTTACGTTTCCCGAAGGAATTTCTTTGCAAATACAAGCTTACCATGGCCTCGGACCGCATATATACATGGTCGTCAATGGATGCTTTTTTTTTTTTTAATTTGCATGAACAGGAATGGAGAAATTGCTGTCTGTCAGCGCCGCGGCTACTCCTACAATACTGACAACACAATGCGGGCCCCAGATATGAATGCCTCTACTGTATGTTCACTACATTCGAATTGAAGCGTATACGCACGGATTTGTGCTGCGTAGAAGACGACGGGGAGCAGGCAGTGCCGCGGGACGGAGGAAGTTGATGAAGACGACGCTCTCCAATGCACAGCACGAAAGTGTGGTGCAGTTTAACACGCATCAAAGTTAAACGATTAGCTTGGCACCAATTTACCTTCTTTTGGCTCTCCTCACTGAGCCCTGGCCTATCCCCCGTCGTGGGTATGTGCCATGCCACTAAGGCAACAACAACACGAGGCGTGTTGCCTGTGGCGATAGCCTTATGGTATCGCTGAGCGGCCCTTAAAGAATATCTGTTCGTGCAGGCGCGGGTCCTACTCATTTCTTTTTGTCTTCTTCATGGTTTGACCTCTAACTCAGCTGAAGGTCAAATTTACACGGTCCGCGATTGAAGCCCGAGTTCCCGTAGTGAAGCTTTCACTTCAAAAATGGTTTAGTTTGGTTTGGTTTATGGGGTTTAACGTCCCAAAGCGACTAAGGCAATGAGAGACGCCGTAGTGGAGGGCTCCGGAAATTTCGACCACCTGGGGTTCTTTGACGTGCGCTGACATCGCACAGCACACGGGCCTCTAGAATTTGTCCCACAAAGAAATTCAACCACCGCGGCCGGGATCGAACCCACGTCTTTCGGGTCAGCAGCCGAGCCCCATAACCACTGAGCCACCGCGGCGGCTACTTCAAAAATGATATGTGTTGGTAGAATTTACTAGCACCACTTCTTGCTATTCTCTACCTAGACCGAAACACATAGCGGTTTATGAGGAGGTGACACGTAGCGTGGGGTGGGCGCAGTTATCTAAGCACGCATACCCAAGTATAATGCATTACAAGAGGTCCACAGAAGTAAAACCATTTTCCAGCGCTGGGCTGTTAAAGCGAATGTTCTCAGCCAACATTTCTTTCTTGCCGTCAGAAATCGTCCCCGGCCACGTGACGACAGCGTGATCGCAGCCCGCGCCTAGCGTCTCGTGATAACTTTGTCGTAGTAATTTTGGGGCACGTGCGTGCAACAATACGGGTGTCAAGTACCTTGAAAGCCCTCTAAAGAACACATCTTGTAAGTGAACGCTCTCAGATGATGAGGAAGCGACACAGCGTCACTCGCCCGCACTGTAGCATGGTGGGTATCTGCCATTAAACCTGAGGACATCATCATCATCATCATCACTGGCGGCAGAAACGATGCGCCCGAGAGGAAGTCTCCTGTGAAGGACTCCAGGTTCGCACTAACTCAACTAGCCCGAATGTCTAATCGGCACACATTTTGCTTTTCTAGGCCTCAAATCACAGTCTCATATATCTAACTCACAGCTAAACGCTCTGGTGTTAGTGTTTATCACCTCTATATAGCCTTGAATTGAAGGCAGAGGCCGCCACGGTGGCTCAGTGGTTATGGTGCTCGGCTGCTGACCCGGAAGACGCGGGTTCGATCCCGGCCGCGGTGGTTGAATTTCCATGGAGGCGAAATTCTAGAGGCCCGTGTGCTGTGCGATGTCAGTGCACGGTAAAGAACCCCAGGTGGTCGAAATTTCCGGAGCCCTTTACTACGGCGTCTCTCATAGCCGGAGTTGCTTTGGGAAACCCCATAAACTAAACCAAACCAGCAGTTTACTAAAACGTAAAAATTTGAAGATTTCTCACTTACTCAGAGGCGGGGAATAAAACTGCTGTAAAAGCTAGCAAACAGACTAGGTGTTTTATCTCTATTCTCATTGCGAATCGCAGGGAACTGGAGAGCATTTTGTGTGGTAGAGAAGCACTTCGAACTGGATATTGTCCCGATGTTTCTCACACCTCAATATTTATAATTCAGTTTCATTAGCTTAAACCTAAATGCTAATGCTCAAGGGACATGCAAGTTTCAAGGCGTCTTCTTATACAGAATAAATATACGAAACATTAAAAATATAAGACGATAATTACCTTGGGAGTTGAAAAATGTCATATGCCGGGCATTAATCCCACTCGCTTCGAATAGCTCAAGAGAGAGAGAAAGGAATTTTAATGAGGGAAAGGTGGAGAGGTCGGCCGGTGGTGACATGGCCCTGGCCTGCTACTCCACAATCGAATAGCTCAAATCACTCAAAGGCACTATAATGTAATTTGGTAGGCCTTGAATTTTTAGCGTAGCGCTGTGATTCAACTTTATAGTTCCATTTTACACAGACAGCTCTTAAAGGGCAGTTCGGGGGGGTTTTTCGAAGTCACTGTGTTGTAATCGAATAGCTCAAATCACTCAAAGGCACTATAATGTAATTTGGCAGGCCTTGAATTTTTAGCGTAGCGCCGTGATTCAACTTTACAGTTCCATTTTACACAGACAGCTCTTAAAGGGCAGTTCGGGGGGTTTTTCGAAGTCACTGTGTTGTAATGAAATTTATCCTCTACATTTATCTCTCATTCCTGATTACTTTCACTAAGTTTGGCAGCAGTGCCACGTTAATGTGGACCAAAATCGATTTTAAAGTTTGCCGTTTCTGTGGCATCAGTTAAGATTATTTCTACACGTAACACTGCATTTTCGACGGCGCTAACACTCCCGTCACGTTAATACCCGCTCCCGGTTTGTGTAAGAAAATTTTCAATCTCAACCATTTTATCAGAATCAGTTTATTTTAAACGATCAGCCACTGCGTACACATATTAGACAAATACAGGAGGAGGTCCGAAAGCCAACTGCTGCAGGAGGACCTCCTCTTGCAAACATGCAAAAAATAATTACATATAAACAACAGCGGTTAAAACTGAAACTCATTACATAAATTAATTAATAAACCACGCAGAAATACAAGATTATGCAACTATAAACGAAACATAATTGGGGTAAATGTGCATAAACGCATAAATAGAGGGAAACAATTCTAGTGAATGCCCCGTATGCGCTACCTGTGAAAAAAAAAATTATTGTGATTGAAGAAAGGCACGAAAGCTGCGCTTCAAGCATGAATGTTAAATTATTGCTTTATACTAAATTGTAATGAATTCCATAAAAATGAGGCAGAGAAATTTACTGTGAATTTGCCGTAGTTCTAGGCTTCGGTAGGAGGAGGTTGTTTTCACACGAGAAGCGAGTGATACTTCGTCGAGAAAACTGGGTACTATTAATTATCGGAATGGGAAGTGATCTTTAATTATGATAATGCCAATGAAATAATGAACCATGGATGAGACTCCTAGGACATTATGAGCCTGCAGTAAGGGTGTAGCGCTGCATAAATAGTTATTGAAGGTAATAATGTATGTGGTTTGATTCTGTATGCGTTGTAATCGTGGCATGTGTGTCCTGTAAGCGTTTTCCCATGAATAAATGCCATAGCTAATATGACTATGGATGAAAGGGTAGTAGAGCGATATGAGCGTGTGCAAACTGAAGTATTTTCTTACCTTAATGAGTAATCTTATACCATATGCTGTTTTTCTTGTTAGGCAATTTGTGTGTGTGGAATTTTAAGAAGCAGTGAAGTTCTATTCCAAAAAATAACACACGATCGCAAAGATTGAGCGTTTTCAGTAACTACTTCAAGCACTCGACGCACCGATTAGAGTATTTCTAGTCACTTTTTGTGACGTGACTTCCGCGTCACGCAAAGGATAGCTCCTAGTCGCGGTCTTAGTACCGATTTCGGTTTGCTGCTTTAGGTGTCTTAAAATGGTTCCATTCGTATTTTGGAAAACTGTTTGTTTTGGTGGACAGAAGGGCATCTGAAAATTTGGAGGGCAGTATGAAGGGTATGACGTGATAACGTTAATGCCCTTATATGCAGCATTGGTCATTATCAACCTTACATCCATAGGTCCCAGGGAGTCCTCACACCATTCCCGCCGAAATGATGCAGCGGTTAAAGGTTGTGCCTCTGCCCTGTGATGGAAGACGCTGCCACCAGTGGGGCTTGTGCGACGCAGGTTGCTGCCACTTTTTTTGCTGGATAGCTCCGTGAAGAAAGACTCAGTAAACTGGCACCAAGGGACCATGAGATCTGGCATAGTTACATTTCACTTTGCGTGCACAGAAGGGCACCACTGAGGCCATCTTTCGCCAAGATGTCGCTTTTTTGGGCCAAAGGGTGCCGATGCTTCCACTGCCAAACCTATATACCGGGTGTTTTATGCGAAGCATATTACTAGCGGTACACTACAGCCCTTCGCCGTGGTTACACGCCGTGCACACCACATGGTACAGTGACGTCACACCACGTGACATACCACGTGACACATGACGTCACGACAGATCGCCGTCACGCGCTGGGAGAGGGAGAACGATGCCATCGCACAGACACCGGAATGTCCTCGAGCGGCATTCCCGCGCATTTCGAACGCGCGTTCACACTCGGTGTAGGTGAAACGCTCGCTCCACCGGGCAGGCAGACGCGGCTTCCGTGGCAATCCTGGCGCTCACCCAACGCGCGTCTCGGGGTTAGTCGGCGTTCTGCTGTAGCCATGCCGTTGCCTTCCCCCACGACGAAGGCTTCTAGTGGTTGTATTAAAATGACCAAGTATTCAACCAAGGAAAGCCATGTATTACCAAGCCTAGCCACCAATATGCTTCGCATCTGACTAGGCTTAACCTTAGCTAAGCCTCAGCCATTTTTTTTTTTAGAAGGTCCAAAATTTTTAAAGGTAAATTCCCTTAGATTTATTTTAACCCTGGGGCTATACTGAGGGCTAGGGCGGACGCCAGGTAAGAGGCAAACTACTTTAATTAGTTCGCTGATTAACTGAATACGTTAATTAACTGTTATAATTTTTATTTTAGGGGATATGTTGTATTAGCAGAATTGGAGATCGCCTTCCAAACAGTCCAGCCAAGAAAAGAAATTCATGAAAAAAATTTTTGCGCGCGTTACGAAGCGAGAAAACGTCACCCTGGTAGGCAGCTTCACACTGTAACACAGCGCCTGTGAGCGCCTGTGACGTAGTTCGCTCCGCCCTGCGCTTTGAGTCAGTGCGTTTTTGTTCCAACGCGGCATCCGTGGGGCCACGGAGCGAATCGAAACAAGCAGCGATAGCGCAGGCCGCCCGTCCGGGCTTCAGGTGATATCAGCCGTGTGACGCAAAGCGCAGGGCGGTGCGAACTACGCCAGAGGCGCTCCCCGCCGCTGAGTTACGGTGTGAAGATGCCTACCAAGGTGACTTTTTCGCGCCTCCTAACGTGCGTGAAAAACTTTTAATTGAAATTGTTTTTTTCTCGGTTGGACTGTTTGGAGGACGATCTCCAATTCTGCGAATACGACATACCCCCTAAAATAAAAATTAGAAAAGTTTATTAACATATTTAGTTAATCAGGGAACTAATTAAAACAGTTTTCCTCTTTCCTGGCACCCGCCGTGGCCTCCAGTATAGCCCCAGTGCTAAAATAAATCTAAAGCAATTTACCTTTTTTTTTTAATTTTGGACCTTCCAAAAAAAACACCCGGTATATCATTAAAATGGCCGCAGTAGCTGCGGAGGGAATCGTGATGGACCTGGTGGTGGCATTGTTGGTTGCCTTCGTGTTGGTGAGGCCCTCCTGTAACCAAACGGAGCCTTGATGTTGTTTTCCAGACACCGCCTTTTTTTTCAGATTCACCGCATTCCTTCAAAACCAGAGTTCAGTCATAAACTGTGCAGGTATGAACTTATTCTCTGTGTTATAAAACTTTCTAGTTATAAAGTTACAAAACTTTCACATTTGACTTTGTTAGTCGATTGGCCATTGCGTCAATCTCTGCTAAGAAATGTATTCAATTAATAGTGAAAATAATGCAATTTCCTTATCCTTCTCTAGTAATAAACATCAATATACTGCAACGTTTCCTAATTTATTCTGCTCTTCAGCCAAAACGACCAGGTGCAGGCGGCCTCCCCGGAAAACCGGGCATTTGGTACGGTCGCTGTGATACTCGGTGTTGTCCTTGCTGCAGTCGATGAGGGAATCTCGGTTGCTGTACCGGTCTTGTTGGCACCCTTGGAACTCGCGTGAAGAGATGGGGCGTCCGAGCGCCGTCAGCCAGGCAAATCAAAGCACTAGGCATCAAAGTGTTGGGATGGCAGGTGCAGTTCATGCCACAGGCACTTCCTGCCCGTTGATAGGCGCACTGTGTACAATGCAAAATTATGAACGCAGATGCAGTAAAATGGAACATTTAAAAGCATAGCACCACATGCAGAAACCGCGGTTTTATACATGACATTCAGCTCCATACTTGCAGTAAATTAGCGTGTGTCTACACCTCACCACTAAACAACACAGCGCCTTGTTTGCACTGACACTTTACTACTACTACTACTACTACTACTACTACTACTACTACCACCACCACCACCACTACTACTACTACTACTACTACTACTACTACTACTACTACTACTACTACTACTACTACTACTACTACTACTACTACTACTACTACTACTACTACTAAACTACTACTACTACCGCACAGTATATATGTGTAAAAATTTTACCATTTTTTAGGCGCTAGAGGACAACTTACTCCCTTTTTACACCCATATAGGTGTATTTGTGTTTAGAGTGTATGTGTAAAAATTTTACCATTTTTAGGCTAAGCTACACGAACTACGCCGCCCCTATTCCATGCCTAAAAAAATTTCTGTAATTTGCAGTCCAGTACTAATACTCAAGATGGGCCACTAAGCAAAACACTGGATACCAAATGTCTTCGCTCGTTTCAGCAATGATACACATGAGCTTCAGTAAAATAGAGCGAACACTCACACACCCGAACAAACGCCACACGCAGCTTTCGTCCGTGTTTTTGTTTCTTCCTAATGTGAATGTGGCTCTTGCTCTGCAGTTATGTCTTAACAATGAGACTAACTCGCCCAAAGGCTCGTTTTACTCGAGCAAAGTAGAGTTGTTGCATTTGTGTAATGTTCAGTGCACAACGCAGCAACTACACAAGCGAGAAAAATATCTTCCATCTTCGCATCCATAAAGCAGACAACTTGTAGGTGCCTTTGTACAGATTAATTTCTGCGCTCAAACAAACCTTACTACTACTTCACTGGGCGAAATGATGGCGCTGTGTGAGAACACCGAGTTAAAATACCTCTGTGAGCCATATAAAGCAGTTGTTTACTTCTTACGCGTAATAAGGATATATTTCATTGAATTTTACGTATACCTGAGTGCATTTCTAGCATCTCCCCTAAAGAAAGAACTGCAGTGGTGAAATTATACTTTGCTAGTACAGATGGTCTTCAATGAGTTCCTATTTTAACGGTTTTTATTCAGAAGAGGGTGCGCTGACTTGAACAGGAATTGCACATATCTTAGCGGCTTATGATGAGTATGACTTACAAGTGCATGTGAAGTATATATAATCTACAGCAATATCTAGAGCAACGTCGAAATCTCAAAATCAGAAATTGTGTACAACGCGAACTAACGATAACGCCATGCTAGATTCTTGCGCACAAAACTGAAAAGGGAATAGAGACTTTTGCACTGCCTTAAGGCATAATTTTTTTTTTTGGCATAAAAGCTGCTGTATTCCTCTTTATTTGGAGTGTTGTTTCAGCTCAAGCCGCCAGACCGGCCAATGTAGTTGCCGAATGGAAAGGCACGCTGTGCATATACTTCTCGAATTCCACTCAACTAACTTTATGTGCTGTGCCACATTGCTTCCGTCCGTCCCTCTTCTGAGTATAATACTTATTAAACCAAACTTAAAGAGACCAGACAATTTGGTTTCAAAAGTCAGAAGTTATAATTATCGAAGTTCCCCTAAACATTATCTGAGACTAATTGCATTTTCCGCTGCGATATTTATCCATACAAATGTTATTCTGGAAGAACTTTCTATCACGCAAACCTTGTACTTGCACTATATTAATTTCGAGAAAACATTCGAAATGGTTATTCAGCCAGCGGTCTCCAACTGGTAGCATGGCTGAAAAAAAGCTGTCAGTATGTCCGGCCTTGTGAACACACCACAACCTCATTTATTTACTATTCAAAAAATTTAAAAAAGCTTCTAGATTATCTGAAAGTGGAATTATCAAATGGATTCAGAAAAACAAAACTGATGAAAACCGTTTCATAGCACAGCGGACTTAATTTCTGAAAACAAATTGGGCAATTATTCTGCGGTCTTGAGTGAAAACAGCATTGCAACTACCACTTTTCGCACTTCGGTCATGCACTGTGTGCACACTATCGGAAATATCAAAGCCAAATTGGTTCAGTATTGTAAAGGCTTCCGTAGACTCTTTCAAAGAGCGACGCGCTAGCGGTAGCGCCTCAGTAGTATTCACAGTTCAAAAAGTACCAACATGATGACAAATGACGAGAGCACATTTTCTACGAATGACCCGAAACGTCAGCAAACGGAACGCACATTGGCCCCAAAATGGAAAGAACCCTTCTGAAGAGTAGAAGTTAACACCACAGATGCACAAAATCATCGCCCGAAATGGCGCGCATCTGTGCACGCCTGGCTGATGCGCGGCCTATGGCTGTCACAGCCACGAGCTACTAACGAAGCTTAGAAACGAAACTATGCGCCTACAGTAGCGCACGTTTCGCAAATGTCATTTCTTTTACAGCATATAGTGCATGCTACCATGCAATTCAGAGCTTTAGGAGTGATAGGCGGATGATCCCTTCCTGTAGTCATCATTCTCCGACGTTGCCCCTTTCGGAAGGGCATCCATTTTAAACTATTAGACTACAGAAATGGTCGAGTTTACAGCTGGCGAGCAACCACCAGCCTCCTTTATCTGACCTCGACTTCCACCAAGCAGCGCTTCAAGCCGAAAAAAGTTTGAATTAACCGAAACTAAAGCTAGAATTCAGCGGATGGAATGCAGTAGGCAATCATAACAATGATATATGTTAAGATATGTCAGTTTGAGTTATCGGTTGTCTAGTGTTGAATCCTTCACTTTCTGACACAGGCCGGTCCCTCTTTGTGGCAACAGAAATGCAACCGAATTTCACACTTACTGAGGACTTTTTTCAGCACACGAGCTTGTTTATGAGCATACTAAATTGAGTTTAGACGAGCTTCATTCTCCATCCGCTCACTGTGTGTTTTTAGATTTCTTTTTGTTTTTCACCAGCGTCTGAAGCCTTTTCTTAGTGGGAAGTGTAACCACGTTGTACACGGCAACTCCACATCGATAAATTTTCTACACATTCCTCTAAGCAAAACTCTATGCGTGCATCATTTCTTGATGTAATAGAGGAAACTGTCCAGTGGTACGCTCTGCTTCGCGAGCGTTTAATGGGCTGAATAATAGCTTCAACGGGCTTTTTCGTTTCCACTCGTTCACTCCCAGCACGAGTACGCGACGCATTTCTGTGCCTGAATGTCGAGGAATCGTATTTGAGAATTTTCTGCAGCTCATACATGTCCTTAACACCGGTGGCTGCACATGTACCAACTCAGCAGAATTAAAGAAGTTTTCCCCTATAACAAAACCACGTGAGCAGTGCTACGCTTTATATATGTTGGAATTATTTTGCTACTCCTGAAAGCCTTTAAACCAACCAACGTTTAGGTTTCCATGAGAAAAAAAAATGTCTGCTAAAACAAGAGTCTCCTCAACTGAGGCCCTTTTCAAAAAAGTAACAGCTTCAAAGGCTTACATCAAATATGCACGCATATCGAATTCCTTGTCCGATGGTGCCCGGAAGTCCAGCTCTGGAACAAAAGAAAGCAGCAAAAAAAGAAGCATCAGGCATTTAGTTTTTGTCAAATCATGTGCCTCATGCGATAAACGTAGCAAATAGCATTCCCGGCAACTGGCTAATAGTTATGCTATATTGATTTCATTTACCTCAAAATGAGCAAGAGGATTTTCTCAAGTAGGGCGCTCTGTTTGGTGCAACGCCATCGAATTCGCTTGCGAATTGCACATAACGTCGTGGCGGGTGCGAGGCTTACAGAGTGTGCATCATCCTTCGGGGCAACAAATGGGGGGGGGGGGGGGGGCAAAATATCGATTTCTTTGCTCCAGAACGCCTGTATATTCCGCCAGCAAATATCAGCACCATGACATGTGTAATAAATATCGCACACTTACTCGGATACAGCTAATAAACCTGACACAGCAGTTAAAAAAAGCCCTACAGCCTTCATGGTGGCCGCTCTTGCGTATGGAGCAGACCCAGAATTCTCGTGTTTTTGTCGTATTTTGTATAGGAGCTTGCGTCGCCCTGACTGCGGAATCGAAATTTACACTCGCCCAAGTGCTGTTCTTCAAGATTAAGTGTTTCAAATGTGAGCTCTTCTGATCAAAAATTAAAGATATTTGCTGCACACGTTGCAATGCAAAGGAAAAAGTACAAGTACTGCTGGAACTTTAAGCAGTGTCTGCTGAATCACTTAGTGGCTCAAATTATTCCCATAAAAAGATATCTAGGCTAGATCTGAGAGCGAATCTGATGTTGTAGACGGAGTAACAAGTGGTTCTCGTTTTAATTACCATAGACTCTAATAAATGCAGTAAGTATCTGCGAACAGCTGTGGTGTATCGTGGTATATAGAACGTATATTTCTAGAATGATACGACAGCGACCAATATCACAGAGCTACAATGAAGGCATGCTACAGCGTTACGTATGCGCATTCTTTAATCTAGTGCAGGCTGCTATGCTGCTACGTAGTGAACAACGAACACCCGAGCACCGATACAATCCGCAGCTTTAAAATTTCTCTTTGAAAAAAAAACCTTGATATAAGTGATTGGTCTTTGTTTAAACAATTTCGTGGAAAATACAGCACTACGATTCTAGCAGCTTGGTTGTTCGCTCCTGGAAAGATTTTCAACCACGGCAGAGAAACTAAACCTAGAATTACAGAAATCGTCATGTAATTCGAAACACTAAGTTCTTGGTTTCTTAAACGATGCGGTGGTATTCAGTTTCCCATAACTTAAAGAAGGCTTTTAAGACTGCCAGAACAAAGTATATTAAACGAGACAAAACTTTTATTCTTTTACCACCATTTTAACAGCTTTCCACGAAAAGTGTAAAAGGGTAAGCGAGCAGCTGACATGTGAGTTTAACCGCCCTTTTGATTCAACGTAACAAGGTTACCTCGCCTCGGGGTTAGCAGCGTACTTGCGGCATGAATTATTACTACGTCTTCAATTGGCAAACATGCCCAACAATTCTGGACAAAATCATTTTTCAACGGGAAAGAGTTTATGAACGAAATCTGTTCATATATTATACGAGTTCTTATAAAAATCAATATATCCGAATATCTCCCATGAGCAAGCTTGCATTTTTTTTTATTTTCACGTTTTTGCAACCGTCAAAAACGTTCCCCCATTGGATTTCTATGAATTCTTAACTGCTTGATTCGAGTGATGGAAAAATTTAGAAGAAAGATTTTGCTAGCATAGTAAGAATGCGTCATTACCTTCAATATTTTCACAACAGAAGATTACAATATTCCAAAAATCAAAATTTTTTTCAAGAATGTTGTACATGGTTACCTTACCCAGGTGGTAACAACATACTCCATCCACAGTGCCGCCGGGATACAATGGGTAGAAGCTTTCTCCTGCCTTGTGCTCCGCTTCTTTAGGGTGAAATGATTGTGAATCGGGTCCGTGACCCCAACTTGAGTAGAAGACACAACCTTGTGTCATGGCGCTCTTTGGCCACAAGTGCACTTGCGCTATAAAAATTCATCATCATCATCATCATTCAAAGTTCGTCCACTGCCCGCATCGAGTCGTTTAGACTACCTTGGAAAACGAATAGGGAATGTTTCTGACGATAGCAAAAACGTTCACAGCGACAAAAAAATGCAAGACTGTCCGCGGCAGATCTGCGCTGCGGATGTATCGACTGTTACAGTGGTTAAATGTCCGCTATAGCTAATGCTTGGCGTCCTCGCCCGCTCGTCGATGAAAAAGAAAGAAAATAAAGCAATGGTTGAACGCGGGCAAGCCAAGTTTGTCGAGCGGTAGCTCGGTTTTGCTTGCTTTGCAGGGATTTCGCTTTTTCTTCGTAGGTAGACTCTCGCTGTACCTGTCGCCGAGCACGCTGCTGTTCGCGCCGTTTGGCGTGGGTGCGCCGGTTTACGTGAGCCCATGGATGGATGGATGGATGGATGGATGGATAGGAGCGCCCCCTTTGAAACGGGGCAGTGGCAACCGCCACCATGCTCAGCCCTTTTTTATTTTTTTCCCCCCTGTTTACTGTGTTGGCAATTCTCACCAAGATTCCCCATCATCTTTACCTACTGTTTTCTACAATTCTAACCTTATGCCACATCTGTGCTTTTCAGCCACCAATCCTCCAATCGCTTTTTGCTAACTTCCACTGCAGATTTATTTACATGACCATTGTGATCTTTAAACCCTAGGGCCTCAGAAAGAGTGACTGTGCCTGCATCGACATCCGGATGGATACCACCACATTTGATTATGAGGTGTTCAGTTGTTTCCACAGATCTACCACACACTGCACATGTGTCATCTTCTTCGTTAAATTTCTTTTTGTAGCTGCGCGTTCTAAGACACCCTGACCTAGCTTCAAAAAGTAGGGCACTGCCTCTTGAGTTATCATAGAAAAATTCTATGCTACGCTGATGCCAGCGCCATCTACTGAGAGCCGCTGTTCGGTTCGGCAGACGTAAAAGACGCGCCATTGGCCGCACAATTTTCTTGCGTGCGCCGTTCGCCCCGATCAGGCATTTACTTGCTCCGTCGTTCATGCGCCGTTCGCGCCGAGCGGCGGCCGGACATAGGCTGAGCTTGGAGATGAAATTGACGGAACAAGCCATTCTCTGGGTTTGTAGATCCGGAAGTGAGCTTTCGCTCTAAAAGAATTTACTTCAAGGCTCTCGAAGGCGCGCTCTCCCGCAGGCGCATCACGACGCACGGTTAAAGTCCCCCTCTCCTTGCGCCCTTCGCGGAGCGGGGCGCACGTGGACAGACGTCCGAAAGGGTTCTAGCCCTCTCGAGAATACAGGGAAAGGTAGATGTAGCTTGACGCGTGCTGCGGCGCTTCCTCTCTCTCTCAGCGCCACCGTCCGCTTCAAGAAATTTCGCAGTTGGTTATATTGTTACGTGGCGGCCAGCCGAAGAATGGGACGAGATGAACGATGAACGAGAGCTGATTTAATGGCAGCTGGCCTAGCGCGAGCGCTCCGTCCCGCGCCACTGTCAGCTTTGTCTTATTTATTTATTATTAGTACCTCAAAGGCCCACTAGGAGCATTACATGAGGGGTGGGCATACATATCATTAAAAAAAATGAGTGAGGAATGATTTGAAGTATTCCAGGCCAGGATGGATGAAAGCTTCAGCGGGCAGGTCGTTCCAATCTCTTGCGGTCTGGGCGAAGAATGATTTTAGGTGCACAGAAGTAGATGCTCGAGGTGTATTAACAGCTTTCGGATGACTGGTGCGAAGTGAAAGGCGGTATGCAGGGGTGATAACGGATTGGCTGAAATGCGAATGATCAAACCTGTGGAAAAGGCAGAGTCTGGCTATTTTTCGACGGGATTCAAGGCTGGGGAGATTAGCTTTTGTTTTCAATGCTGTTACGCTCGTATGATATGAGTAATCAGAATATACGAATCTTATCGCGCGGCTCTGGACGTACTCAAGGGTTTTGGCTAGGTTAATTTGTTGGGGGTCCCAGATTGAGCATGAATATTCAAGTTTAGGACGGACAAGAGTTAAATAGGCGGACAGTTTTACGGAAGCAGGTGCCAAACGCAAGTTACGCTTTAGATAACCAAGAACACGGTTAGCTTCGTTGGTTATGTTCATTATGTGGGTGGTCCAAGAGAAATCCTATGTTAGGCTAATACCTAAATGTTTATATGAAGATGCGTGTGATATCATGGAACCGCGAAGGGTGTAATTGGGAGTAGGATACGATTGACGACGATGAAATGATACTAGCGTTGTTTTATTAGACACTTTTAGTTGGACGTACGCAGTGAGCTTGCGTACGCAACGACACCGCGGGTAACGAATGCGCATGCGCAGAACGCAACGTATCTAGCCGCGCGTTGCGTACGCCCGCCCGCTGTAAAGCATAACGTAGCGTACGCAACGCGGGACGCTACGTGCTACGTAGAGAACATGGCGGCGATCATCTCGCCCGCTTCGGACCGATTTCACTTCTCCGCTGCTTTCTTCAATGCGATGGCTCGCTCTAAACTGTGCTGTTAGCTTTTATTTTGTCTACTCTCACCCACACGCCAAAATATTAGGCACAAATGCCCCTTGTTTTTCAGATAATGAGGCGATTTTTGACCTTTTAAGCCTAACTAAGGTTGTGTACGTTTATCGTCATAGCAACCGCACCTGTCGAATATTGTTTTTAAGTCATGTGCCTACTTTTGCACTTCATTAAACATTATACATTTTTTCCTTCATTAAAAACAGTAATATACTATTCATATTGTCAGAAACTGAAAAATGTTCAGCCGAGCGCTACAGCGCTTTCAGTGTTTGTCACTAGATGGCGACACAACACAACGGCTACGCGACTGCTCCATGGGCTGTACGGCCAACTATAAGTGTGACGGGGGTGTCCTTTACAGCGTACGGAACGTAGTGAGCGTTGCGTACGCAATGTCGATACGTACGCAGCAACTAAAAGTGTCTATTAACGTTTAAAGACATTAGCCGGTTTGCGCACCACTCTTCCACAAGTTTTATGTCGCACTGCAGATGGTAAGTGTCTCTGTTACGAGTGATGCTCCGGTAGATGACGCAGTCGTCGGCGAACAAACGAACGGTGGAAGATAGATTACTTGGGTGGTCGTTGATGTAAATTAAAAATAGTAGAGGTCCTAAAACCGTGCCTTGAGGTACGCCGGAGGTAACAGGGGAGATGGAAGATGCATGATTGTTAGCCCATACAAACTGTTGGCAGTTAGTCAAAAAATTCCGGAGCCAATCGTATACTAGTGGGTGGAGGTTTAGGCGCGAAAGTTTAAATAAGAGGCGTTGTTGGGAAACTTTGTCGAAAGCTTTTTCAAAGTCTAAGAAAAGAGCGTCGACGGGTGTAATCGTGTCCATACTAAAACTGGTGTCATGAGTCACACTAACTGGGGCCACTGAGTGATCATCGCGATCGCTGACAAAGAGATGCGCGAAATGATGATGTGCTTAAGATGACGCTACAGCAGAGATGGCAAGGCTAGGTGTAGTGCTGGCCTACACGATGAAACATATGTGCGAATGAGCCCTGGTCCACGCAGCTTCCGAGCCGCTGGTCGCCAGGAGCCTACGGCATGGACAGGGGGACAGTGTATTCACTTTCACTTGTCAGCGGCGTCCCTGGTCGGTAGGTCGGTAGTCGGGTTGGTCATGGCGTCGGCTCCAGTTCGTCGTGTAAGTTGGTCAGGGCGCGGGAGTAACGGCAAGGTCGGTTGCGGTTGGATAAGGTCTGACAGCTGGGGCACTGCCAGGCGACGCAGGCCAAGAACTCAAGGCCGACGACCATGGCAGACGCAGCACGCCGAAGGATGCCGATGGTTCCCCTGCAGCTCACACCAAAAGTTACGGGTGTTAGCTCCGCAGCAGGCGCGACGGACCGCAGTCAGAAGGCACAGCAAAACCAAGTCACCCAAGCACTAGCTGGAGCTGCAGCGTCCCCGTCGCCCTCGACTGTCTACACGGTGATGTGCTTGGTGGTCGGGACCAGGGTCTGCACCGCATGAGGATGAGGTGGGCAGACCGCGGAGAGAAGCCTTCAGGAGAAGCTAGGAAACTTCGCGGGTTTATTTACATTATTTACAGTATAGCAAGGAGACCAAAAGTCAGAAAAGGGAGGAAGCTCTACAAGAGGTCAGGGAAGAAGCTCTGTGACACAGCACAGATTGCGGCTTAAATGCAGTTCACATTCCCCAGACACTATGCTAGGGAATCTGATCTCTGGTTGAGCGTCCAATGGACCTTTAGCTTCTTCTTAGGCTCCGCCCTCCCCACGTGACCACGCACACCGCACAGACACACACACACTGGCAACGAGGAACTTGGCGCCTGGCCGTCGCGAACTGTTTGGTTTGCCGCGGGCCGACCAGGTCCAAAGGTCGTTCGCTGCTGAGTGACGATCCTGATCGTGGGAGACGCGACTGCTGACGGCTCCCACCGGTGACCTCTTCAGGTCGGAGGAAGGGACAAATCCGCCGTGATCACCCCCGCTTTGTCGGCTGCTCAGGGCGCACGCGGGCAATGGGTTGGCGCCGCCGTCGCCTCCGCCGTCGCCGTCGCCGTCTCCTGTGCTAGTCCACAGAAGAGCGCAGTTCGGCACCAGTGCCGCATTCAGCATCGCCGGCGAAGGGTATTAGAGCCTTTGTTCACGCCGACGCCGTCGCCAGAAGCCGCCCCCAGGCCAGCATTTCCTTGCGTATTCTCTTAAAAACAGCGCCTTTGATCAGCGTAGCCCGATGGCGCTAGCCCGGCTCGCCGTTCTCCCCTGGCTGGGCCCCCGATCACAACAACGGTGGCAGGCATTTCTCTTCTATTGATCTTCGTTCAGTATACTGGCAAATTGCTGTTGACGAACGGAATCTTGATAAGACTGCCTTTGTCGTCCCTGATGGCCTGCACCAATTCAAAGTAATGCCTTTCAGCCTCTGCAAGGCTCCTTCCAGTTTTGCATGATGGACTCACTCCTGCGTGGCTTCAAATGGACGACGTGCTTGTGCTAGCTAGATGACGTTGCCGTTTTCTCCCCCACGTTCTAAAGCCACCTACACCGTATTTATACCATCCTTGCCATCATCTGTCGCGCTGGCCTCCGACTGAACTCCAGGAAGTGCAACTTTGGCCAGTGCCAATCTAAGGTCGTCGGCCACTTGGTTGGTGCTTCTGGTGAAAAGCTCGACCATGACAAAGTGCGTGGCGTTCGCGAGTTCACCATCCCCCGCTCCTCAAGCGATGTGCGGAGTTTCCTCGGGCTCTGCTCGTATTTCCACCGGTTTATCCCGAACTTCGCCGACACGGCCTGTACCCTTACCACCCTCCTGAAGAAGGATGTGCCTTTCTCCTGGAGCCTTGGCCGGCCAATCTCGCGCCTTCACAGCGCTTGTTGCGGCCCTCACTGCTCCACCTCTTCTGGCCCATTTCAACCCCTCGGCGCCAACGGAACTTCACACAGACGCCAGTGGCCATGGTATTGGCGTCATTCTTGCGATGCGCCAGCACGAGCACTATCGTCTGATTGCCTACGCCAGCCGCCTGCTATCTCCCTCCGAACGCAGCTATTCCATTACGGAGCGGGAGTGCCTTGCACTTGTTTGGGAGTTAACGAAATTCCGCCCTTTTTTGTTTAGGAGGCCCTTCTGCGTAGTTACGAACCCCCATGCCTTGTGTTGGCTGTCCTCTCTTAAAGATCCCACAGGCCGTTTGGGTCGCTGGGCCTTGCACTTGCGGGAATACACATTTACAGTTGTCTACAAGTCCTGCCAGCAGCACAAACACGCTGACTATTTTTTCACGCCATCCTGTCGATCCTCCTTATTCCCACGCCCGTGATACCGACGATTGTGTTTTGTCCGTATCGGACTTTCCTCACATCGGTGACGAGCAGCACTGTGATCCATCTCTGCCCGTCATAGTCTATCGCCTCCGCAGCGACCCTTCTGATCCTGCTCTGCGCCTGTTCTTGCTGCATCATGATACTCTGTACCGACGCAATATGCACCCAGATGGCGCCGACCTCTTGCTCGTCGTCCCGACCTATCTCCGTTCCACACTACTTGCCCAACTTCATGACGCTCCTACTGCAGGGCACCTCGGCGTGTGACGCACGTATGACAGCGAAAGCATGATCAACGAGTTAGACAGGCAGAGCAGAACGGTGGGTCTAGAAATTAACACGCAGAAAAACAAAGTAATGTTCAGCAGTCTTGCAAGAGAGCAGCAGGTCGCAATTGGTAGCGAGGTGTAGGAAGTAATGAGGGAATATGTCTACTTAGGGCAGGTAGTGACCGCTGATTCGTCCGGATCATGAGAGGGAAATAACTAGTAGGATAAGAATGGGGGGAGCGCATATTGCAGGTTCTCTCATATCATGAATGGCAGTTTGCCAATATTTCTAAAAAGAAAAGTATACAACAGCTGTAACTCACCGGTACTCACTTATGGGGCAGAAACATGGAGACTAACGAAGAGGGTTCAGCTTAAGTTAAGGAGAACGCAGCGAGCAAATGGAGAGCGAAATGGTAGGTGTAACATTAAGAGATCGGAAGCGGGCAGAGTGGGTGAGGGAATAAACGCGGGTTAATAGCAACCTAGTCGAAATCAAAAGGAAGAAATGGGCTTGGGCAGTGCATGTAATGCGAAGGCAAAACAACCGCTGTTCCTTAAGGGTAACGGAGTGGATTCCAAGAGATGGCAAGCCTAGCAGGGGACGACAGAAGGTTAGGTGGGCGGATGCGATTAAGAAGTCTACGGGGATACGGTGGCCGCCGCTGGCAAAGGATAGGGTCAATTGGAGAGACATGTGAGGGGCCTTTGTTCTGCAGTATACCAGTCAGAGTGATAATGATGAAGATGATGATGATGATGATGAACAAATCTACTACTTTTGAAGTGATGTGGCACCGCGTGCGATCGATACCACGTACGCAGACAGTGTGACACTGTAATAAAACGTCCCTTCATGAGCGACATGCGTGCCATTTTATTAGCTTCATACTTCTACAATAATGGCACACGTCTCACACATTTAGTTCAGTGAAGCAATGACAGACTTTTTAAAGCGAAAGCCTAGCTGGAGCCAAGGTCACTGGGAGGCCACATTTGACTCTCAGGTGGAGGAGCGATGGAGGTGTGTCTGTCATGTGACTAACCACGTGGTTCGCCGCCGCAGATGCGCCGACCATCGTTTTGTCAGCTGTGGTCACGTGACTAGCCACATGACTCCGTTTGCTTGAAAAGGCGGAAGGCGCCGCCCTCGCGTGCGCGCCTGCCAGTTTCTTGCTATGGACAAAACGCGTCGGTTGGAGCCGACGTCTTCTCGCAGGAAGAGGCCAAGTCTGATCGTCCGGCTGACATTGCCAACCATGCGAGGGATTTAGCGAATAGAAGGGAACGGAAACGGGCAAATCTGGCAGCACAGACTTACGAAGAGCGGCAGCATCGCCTGGCTCAGCGGCGATTGAAAGACCCCGAAAGACAACAAAATCAAGCATAACCACGGCACAATATAGCTTTCGCTTCTATATCCAGGCATAGCTGAGCTAAGCCACAGCCAATTTTTATTATCCCCTCTTTATCCTCAGAACTCTTTTTCGTTTTTGTTTTTCTGAAATGCACTTCATGAGTCTTATGAGATGATTTATTGGACCACAGCTTTGCTTCGGAAAGTGCCGTTTAAATTTATTTCTACACTGAACAGAAATGCCAGCGCAGGTTGAAATAAAGAATTACTCGATTATATGCGCCCGCCGACGTGGACCGGAGTATGGTCGCTGGGCGAAGCGGTGGATGCACACGAGGGACTTGTGATAAGGCTCCCAACGAGGTCCCGGCAGGAGGAGGCATATACAGTTGGGAGCGCACGTCGCCCCTACTTGCCAAGGCTCGCACTGTTTGCAGAATAAAAACGGAGACAGAATAAAACACGTTGGAGACAACCTATATTTTTTCACATTTGTCATTACTTATCCAAGCATTATTTTAATTAAAACTTATTGGCGCTCAGATATGAAACAAATGCTTCACGTATGGCATTACAGTGTCAAGCAGAGAATTTTTCAGGACGCCCTGCAGGAATTCATGGTACAGGACCTCTGCGCGTTTAGTTTCGCAGGGTTATGGAAACTAAGCTACATCAACCTGGTTTGGTTTGGTTTGGTTTGGTTTGGTTTGGTTTGGTTTGGTTTATGGGGTTTAACGTCCCGAAGCGACTAAGGCTATGAGAGACGCCGTAGTGGAGGGCTCCGGAAATTTCGACCACCTGGGGTTCTTTAACGTGCACTGACATCGCACAGTACACGGGCCTCTAGAATTTCTCCTCCAAAGAAATTCAACCGCCGCGGCCGGGATCGAACCCGCGTCTTTCGGGTCAGCAGCCGAGCACCATAGCCACTGAGCCACCGCGGCGGCTCGCTACATCAACCTGAAAAGAGTTATGAGCAGTGATACCTTCCTTCAGAACATCGTTTAGACCTGCACTTTCACCTAGGTATCACGTGCTATAATGCACTGGACACATAACTCCTCCTGCTATGTTAACTCCTCCATTTCATGTGTCATGCCGACGCCACTTACATTCGGCAGGCAGAGACAAACTCCCTGCCCTGTGACCTGTATTTCCATTATATCCTACGCAAACCTGGCAACCCCGCCTGTCTCGTGTCTGCTTCCAGGCATCAAGTCAATCGGCTCAATATTGGAAATGTATTGGCAAATGCAGGTCCTACACAGTACCAGTGTGAAACCATCTATTTGCAATACTGGGTCGATTACCTGGGCTGCTTGTGGTAAGGACGAAGAAGCTCTGGACCCGTATTACGGAACTTTGTCAAAAATCTGTCAAAAGTTATTGGCAGTGGCGTCAAAATGACGAAACGATGTGACGTCGACGCCTGACGCAAAATTGACGCAATAAGGAATCAGCCAATTACAGCAGTGCGGCGCCCCGAAGCATTTGCCTGCACGACGAGGGACCGTCTGCTAAATTTTTGCTAAAAGAGGAAAGAAATGCACAGCGATAAAAATAATTATTATTTTATTTTGCCAAAAAATGATGTTGAAAGCTGAAAAATATTAAGAAAAACAAGAAGCGCAAGAAGTTAGGCTATTAGATTTCCTGGTGGGTAACTTTTGCTGCCGCGGGGGTGCGCAGACGGCGGTAAAACGTCAACAAGCCGCTTTGCACGTGAACAGCTGTTCCACGCCTTGATACTGTTTTCTTACGTGGCGACGAAAATCAAGGTACTGTGCGGTTGTTCTAAGTGCAGAAAAATCGACGAAGCCAACTTGTTAAGGTCTGTGTTGTTCGGCTCTTACGATCGATGAAAAAAGTGTCAAAGCGTGAAGCGTTGTATGTGATGTGTGGTCGTCTGTTTCTTTTTCCTCGACCGGTAAATAGAAGACGGCCACGAAGTGCGATTTGCAGGTGAAAATAAAGTTCTTTGCCAGCCTAAGCATGTTTTATTTGTATGTAGCTGTGGCACAGAGGTGTCGTCGGCTGCCGAAGCTTGCATGAAAGCCGCCGGTCGCAAATAACCGCTGTGCACACAGCACCCGCCGCTGCACCGACAGCGCATTCGCACGCAAACCTCCAAATTCATCGGCGAGTTCGTCGCATAGCCACACCGCAGTCTGCCTCTCCAGTCGAAAAAGCCGTCGGAACAGCTCGTCCGGCAAGTCAAACGCGTCTTCGTGCGCCCTCCTTCGCCGTTGCTCGCGTCGCCGCAGCCGCCTCAGCCACATACGACGACGCTGCCGCCGCCGCCATTTTCTGTCAAAAACGGAACGGTCCAATTTTGACCGCCTCCATGCGGTCAAAAAAAATCGTCAAAATGCGCCTGCATAATTAGGCGTGTAACGTCACCACTTCTGTCATGTCCGTGACGTAAACGCCAGCCACCCATGACGCAAGAAAGCAACATGGCCGCCGGACACAGCCGACCAATAGGAGCGCGACTACGGCGGGGCTTTTTGACGAGTTTTTGACGCGTTTTTGACAAGTTTTTGATTTGACAGTTCCGTAATACGGCCCCTGGACCGCCCCGCATAGTAACAATGCCGAGCGGGAAGCCGACCAGTGCCAGGACTAAACTGACCATCGGCGTCAAATGACCCCGCGAACGGCGCAATTGACAGCCAGAAAAAGCGATGCCTGAGCGTCGACAGCCCTCTATGACGGTCCGTCCGCAGCCAAGTGTCTGCAGCCGTACGTGGGCGACCCACAAGTGCTTGTGAGCGACATGAGCATAGAAGCAACGCAGAGTGTTTCAGTAAAACGAGCTTCTGGGCAAGTTGGTTAATTTGCTTCCACATAACTGCAGCGTGAAAAATGACGAGCACAAAGGAAGAGAACACCTACGACAAGGACAAACGCTGCTTTTTTTTAAGCATCAACAGAAGGAAGTGCTTCATTAACACAGAAAGAAGGGCCCACTGTAGAAGAAATATGCTTTAGTAAAACGAGCTTCTGCGCAAGTTGGTTGTTTTGCTTCCACATACTGCAGCGTGAAAAATGACGAGCACAAGAGAAAAGAACACCTACGACAAGGACAAACGCTGCTTTTTTTATTAAAGCATCAACAGAAGGAAGTGCTTCATTAATACAGCAAGAAGGGCCCATTGTGGAAGAAATATGCTTTAGTAAAACGAGCTTCTGGGCAAGTTGGTTGCTTTGCTTCCACATAACCGCAGCGTGAAAAATGACGAGCACAAAAGAAGAGAACACCTACGACAAGGACAAACGCTGCTTTTTTTATTTAAAGCATCAACAGGAGGAAGTGCTGCATTAACACAGAAAGAAGGGCCCACTGTAGAAGAAATATGGTTTAGTAAAACGAGCTTCTGGGCAAGTTGGTTGCTTTTCTTCCACATAACTGCAGCGTGTAAATGACGAGCACGAAAGAAGAGAACACCTACGACAAGGACAAACGCTGCTTTTTTATTTAAAGCATCAACATGAGGAAGTGCTTCATTAACACAGAAAGAAAGGCCCACTGTAGAAGAAATATGCTTTAGTAAAACGAGCTTCTGGGCAAGTTGGTTGCTTTGCTTCCACATAACTGCAGCGTAAAAAATTACGAGCACAAAAGAAGAGAACACCTACGACAAGGACAAACGCTGCTTTTTTTTTTAAAAGCATCGACAGAAGCAAGTGCTTCATTAACACAGAAAGAAGGGCCCACTGTAGAATATGCTTTAGCGTTTGTCCGTGTCGTAGGTGTTCTTTTCCTTTGTGCTCGTCATTTTTTACGCTGCAGTTATGTGGAAGCAGAGCGTTTCGTAGACGATATGTGCGACTTCGGCCTGCTGCTAGTTTCGGACGCATCGATGGAAGCGACGAACAGAAAGTCGTGTATAGACTTAGCCTTTCACGCTCACAGCTTTGCACGGGACATGCAGCTGATTGATGTGCAAGATAAGTGTCCTTTTGCTACCGATCGCCAAGCTTTGTACAGGGCGCAGACCTTTCGTCAAGCCTTCTATAGGGTTTTTGGCTGCGCTTCTGACGTGTCTGTGATGTTAAATAAAGATGACTTGACTTGCTACGCCCTTAAGTGACCACAAGGCCGTCCTCGTGCGCTGCTAAGCAATGAAGAAAAAAAGGAGTTGCAAAACATAGCCTCTATTTTTTGCGCATTTACCAAACACAGCGCGCATGTTTTTACTTTAGACGCTTTGCGCTGCGTAGAAAAAAACCAAAGCAGCACTGCACAGTGCGCGGTAGAGCGACTCTCGCCGTAGATTTATGCGCTAAGTAATGAAGCTTAGCACTGCCGGTTTAGTGTGCATGAAATTAGCGACTACAGGGCTGCTGCCCTCACGTTATTCTGAGGTCCTACAAATGTATCGTAAAAATTATAATTACCGAAGCGGGACAGGCGCCTGGGAATGGGGCTCTAACTCTTCTTGGAGGAATTCCCGCCCTGAAAATAAAAACAGTATTAACATCTGTAAAAACAAAACTTTACAAATCCTTACAAAAGCTCTAATACCGTCAAGAGAAAGGTATATAACAGCTGTATCTTACCGGCACTCACCTACGGGACAGAAACGTGGAGGCTAACGAAAAGGGTTCAACTTACAAACGGGGGTTAATGACATCCTAGTCGAAATCAAGAGGAAGAAATGGGCTTGGGCTGGGTATGTAATGCGAAGGCAAGATAACCGCTGGTCCTTAAGGGTAACGAACTGGATTCCAAGAGAAGAGCAAGCGTAGAAGGGGGTGGCAGAAAGTTAGGTGGGCGGATGAGATTAAGAAATTTGCGGGGATATGATGGCCGCAGCTGGCCCTCATTTCTCTTCAAAGTGAAGCGGGAGTTTCCTAACCACTTTGTCTGCTGCCAACCGATGCTTCACACACCAACGCCAACGACGGAAACTTTTTGCGACAACAGACGTTGTAATGCTAACGCACTAAACGCCTTGATGGGGCTGGTATTGAGCTCGGGCAGACTTCTTAGTGGCCTCCATCCAGAGGAAAACAAAACAAATTTTCTACAAACTAGGTAGCATATTTATAGTTAATTAGTTCTGACGCCAAACGGAATGCCGACGCTCTAATTCTCCTGTTGCAGTATAGCTGGCACATAGTCGCCAACTAGGAACATGGAGCCCGCCACATAGAGCGTTTATGCCTTGGAATACTCTTCTCAGAATATCATTGTAATGAGCTGTGTCGGCTTCTAGACTTGTTCCACTGCACACGCACCATTTCCCAATCACACAGCAGTTTCTCCGTGCTCATCCATTTCTAGCGGGTGCTGCGCAATGCTTCGCAACGCGTACGTTTATTCATTGACGTCTATTTATGCACTTGTTTGTACAATTCCGAGATAAGATTAAATTTAGGAACGCAATTCATAAATTGATGAATAGTTCCTTCGAGATTCCATTAAAAAAGTAAATCTCTAGGACCCATGAAGCACGCTCGCTTATGAAGTTGACAGGGCATAAATTTAGAAGTACTTTTCCAACCGTAACATAAACGAATTTTGAAATGTGAGGAAGAAACTGATTCCGAATAGATACCTTGATGTTGTTTCTGGACTTGGTTTTATGTACCGGCAAGATACGTTAAAATATTTCCATCGAAGCAGTTCAGTTAGCATAGCAGCTAGATCTGCTCCAAGCCTAATATTTTTAATAAAATATGTTTAAAAATTTAGTACTCACTTCGATGAAACGTAGAAAACGGCGAGAATGACAATACAAAATGCTAAAGCTTTCATCTCCACTTTATGCGGAAATTCGACTACAGCGTAGCAGATGTGGCTACTTTTCTCTCCTGGCAATTTCTTCCGTGCTTCAGATGGTTAATATGCTGACATCGAAATGCCCTTTCTGCAATTTTTTGTGCTTCAGCGAACGCCCAACTGGTATCTTCTTGTCTTCTTGGCACATGCTGTATGATTGAATGTTTGTATGTATTCCCCCCTGCAATTATGCCTTCATGGCGCTGCAGAAATGTAAATAAATAAAATAATAAATAAAAGTACCGCAGACTAGAAGCTGTATGCTCGCTTCGTGCTTAGCTGCACGCGTAAGAGCGAAAATGTTAAACATATTCAAGAAATAAAAATACATTCCAGATATTAGACCTTTCATTTTTTAACGACAAACAGACACAAATTTTGCATTAAATCGTTAGGAAGTGCATAAGTATGAAACATTCTTTGGTATACAGTCTACATATATGGTGATTTTTTTTAATGAAAGTCATTCTGCGAACATAATGACTTCGTCGTAGTTGCTTCTCCCTTCGGTCGTTCTGTGTTACTTAAGATTTTACTCTTAGGTTGGTTTCTTTTTTAATATAACCAGCTTTCGCCGCTCTAAAGCAGACCCCTCTTAAGTTCTGAGGAAGTTCTATTAGAGGAAGCTATTTGTCATACAGTTCAGGTCAAATTAATCCATAATGACTGTGAGTTAAACTTCCCCTCCTGTTCTGGTCTTCGAGGCACTGGTCCCTGCGCACTTGCAATGCATGTGGCATACGTGCACACCAACAGCCGGCATTTAATAATGCCGAATGCTGCTTTTTCTTCATATCCTGATTGGCACATGACCGGTGGAGCGAAGCGCCGCCCAAAAACTTACACTTCTAAAAGACACGTCCTTCAGTCTTGTTGAGCTTCGAAGGAGGGGTAAATTCCACATTCGAGTCAGGGCACGTGTACTTTTTATGCGAAGCATACTAGTTTAGCTACCACTTCAGCCCTTCACCGTGGTTATGCGCCTCCAAATCACGTGATACATGACGTTACACCACGTGACACGATGACGTCACGACAGTAGAGAAACGGGGGCCCACCTTGCGCCGTCGCTGTGGTTGTGCGCCTCCAAATCACGTGACACGATGATGCCACACCACGTGACACGATGACGTCACGGCAGTGGAGAAACGTGGGCCCACCTCGCGCCGTCGCTGTGGTTGTGCGCCTCCAAATCACGTGATACATGACGTCACACCACGTGACACGATGACGTCACGACAGTGGAGAAACGGGGGCCCACCTCGCGCCGTCGCTGTGGTTGTGCGCCTCCAAATCACGTGATACATGACGTCACACCACGTGACACGATGACGTCACGACAGTGGAAAAACGGGGGCCCACCTCGCGCCGTCGCTGTGGTTGTGCGCCTACAAATTACGCGACACGATGATGCTTCGCATTCTCCAGGATTAACCAAGTTAAGCCTCAGCCTTTTTTTAGGGTGATCGGTAGAATTTACAACGTCGAAGTAGGAAAATTATTTGCCTTCTGCTGTACACAAAAATTCTGAGCCACTTGTGCACTAAACAAGCCGTCACTGAGAAACGTCCTGCGGTCCTGATTGTTATATCGATGTGTTTTCATGATTCATTATCTGAGCTGGACGCATACGTGTTCTAATGTTCAATGGATTGTGCTATCATGCGGGCTGCTTAAAGAAGCTTTAGCATGGGATGTAGATCTACCTAGTGCACACTGATATCATTCACCTTACCCGCAGGCTCGCTATTGCATGGGCTCAATACCATTTGTTATCTCTGTGCTAAAAAATCTCCTCCGAGATAACTTTCTGTCCGATCATACAAGGGCCGCAGAGCCAAATAATGGAATTGTTGTAGCTGGCGTATGGGGATAACATACGAAAATGATGAATAAAATCTCTGTCAAACCTATTAGGACTGCTCGCTAGACGTCAGTTGACATTTGGTGCAGAAATGTTTTTAATCAAATTTGTGTGTTGCTTTCTGCAACGAAATCATTCCTGTTACTAATGAGAATAATTTAGAAAATTTACAGTTACAGCACAAAATGTACGTCAAAATTTGACAGAATTTTCGAAAGCTATTTCAAAGAATTGGTCGTTCTGATGGCCTTGGGTGTGGCGGCTTGCATGGTTTCGGGAGTCTAGAGAAAGCGCTTCTTTTACCACTGCGGCTTGGAAAGAACAAACCTGTATTGAATGTGCTACGCGTGTGCACAGGATTCATAGTTCATCCGACCATCCGGGAGGGCTGGGAGGAATAAAAGCATACTGTAGACTCCGACACTACTGTAGAAAAAGACTTCCGGGCTATGGGTGCGTTGACGGATGTGAAAGACTGGAGATATGCAGCCGGTTCACGGCTTCCAACAAGAAAGCATTGAAACTAAATAGTGCATCGGTCAGCGCCAGCGGCACCTTCCACCCGTTTAATGACTGGGGTTCTGTGAGATCCCGGATAATTCGGAGAGGATGTGATAGGTGCAGAATAAGTGAACAGTTCCTTTGTTTCTCCTTTGATGACATGAACTTGGCTCGAAGGTAGAAATCGCAGTATGTGGCCTCTTCTGGGCGCTGACGGGTACAGCAAACACAATCACGGCGAAGAGCAGAAAACTGAACTTTACTGTTACCAACTTGTCAAATTCATGAAAACAACTTGTCCGTTCACAAGTAACCAACAACTGCAACTCAGCTACCATAGCTGAGAGATCTCTTGGATCGCGAATCGCGGCTTCGTGCACATAGCACAGGAAACACGAGGTTCGTCTACTCCGCCACACCAAGCCTAACCAAAAATCAGAACGAAGCGCAGTATGCCAGGTTTTGCAGATGTCTCGTTTTGTATGCTACGCCGTGTCTCAGTCGGGACGCCAGACCGAAGGCAGGAAGAACTTGAGTCGCCGCAATGCACTCGCAAAGGCGAACTTTTTGTTGCGAAAGCAACACTACGCTAGTCGCCGAGCCATTTCGCGGAGCTGACGAAAGGCCATGCTGCGCATGCGCGAGAAGCAGTGACGTCACACGGCGCGCGCCGCCGTCGCTGCGCGGGTGACTCAGAGGTACCGCCGCCGCGCTCGCCAGTTGCGCATGCGCAGTAGCGGCGCATAGCTAGCATGCTGGGGCGCGTGTTCGCCAAATGCAGCCGGTACAGCCAGCGATGACAGCGCCGCCCACCGGGAGGTAGCAGCCACATTAAGATGGGTTATAAATATTCATTTAGAACGACGGCCTGACATCGCCGCTATGGCGCAGTGGATTAGAGGCACGTGTTGGGTATGGAAGGTCGGCCGTTCGACTCCGCTCTCTGTACTGTAATTTTATTGTTTTTTTTAATTTCATTTTTTTCCATTTTTTTCCCTTTTAGGTCGCAAATCGTGATGCTTAGTGGCATATGACGCCATTTAAGAGGATTTATTATCCCTTTTAGGTAAGCCGTTGTGACAATCTTCAGTCACCGTGATCAATTCACCGTGGTTTCAAGCCTTGTGGCTGTACAGGCTGCAGTTGGCGAATACGCTGCCGGGGCCGCCGCTGCTGCCGCGCGCTCTCCGTCGCCTCTCTCTCTCTCCTCGTTGCTTTCGCAATCCTCCAGGTTTAACCAGAGCTAAACCACTGCCAGTTTTGCGAGAACCATCTCGAACCTTTGACGCCGCAATGCATGAACTCTAAAATATTAAAGAAAGCTTATTTGTACGGACTGCGGGATCTACGTGGAGGGATTAACGCCTTAAAGCGACTCAGGCTACATCCCTTCGGCGGGGTGAAACATCTGCTGCAAGAGAAATCTCTCACTCGAGCAGCGTTTAGATTCTTTCTGAAAACCTTTCTAAGATAATTTATATTCCAAGTCGTGCCACCTTCCAGTAGAATGACCAGAGTTTGTGCATCATGGCTAGTGGTGCGTAGCCCACTGCCTAACAAAGAACGAAGGAACACAGCCGAATCAGGCGAGAGAGCGACGCACGAGCTAAAGACGTTTTCACAGTATTTTACAGGCCAGATGACAAGCATTTGGCAAGCACATAGCGTAAGAAATAAAATAAGACGCTCTGAGAAAGGCGAACCTATACGGCTTGGCAACTCCTGCTATTTATTGCAGGACTTCCATAGCAACACTACATTGAACAGACACCACATTTCCAAGTCAAACATAAAATGTGCATTGCTTTCTCGACGCTTAAGAGGAAACCAGCAATTCTCATTTCAAAGCAGTGAGTCGAACTTACATCTGTCACACTAGCAAATTTAACGTCCTTCGAATCGAACGATATTAGCATCTAATGTCATTAATCGGCTGCTAGATGGGAACATTTATTGTCATCAGGTTAGAATGACGTCCGCCATCGAATGAGTTTGGAGAACTCATTCTCATTCGATCTCGGACCTAATGTATACTCCGGACACCAGATATGCTGCAGAAACAATTAAGCGACGCGAAAAATTAATGTGCGCACCGCCAAAGTCAGAAATTGTAAAAAAAACAAAGTGCTGAAGAATGTTAACTTCAGTGCGAAATTCGCACTGGAGATTGTCATGGATTGATGAACGGTTAGCTCGGAAGCTCTACCTGAGAGCGTCACCTTTTGGAAGTCATTTCACGCTCCGCGCGTCTCCGCCGTGTCAGCCATTTTTTTTTTTACATTTACCGGATTTGTGGTTGACTTTATACTTTCCTTGGATTTTGATGGCTTAAGTGCTGCAAAATGGTCGGAAATAGTATTTCAAGCCTATAATATTGCACAACGATAATCTCACCCGCTTTTGAAATGGTGCACAAAAATTTCTAACACCTTTTATGCACGCTGATGTTGTTTATTGTACCATTTTTTGTCACTGATCGTCATTACTATTATTTACGAATGACATTATTTTTTACTCTGCAGCACTTAAAGACATCGAATGACATTTGAAGCATCGAATGTCATTCAATTCGTGTGACATTAAATTTGCTATTGTGACAGGTGTATCAATAAATTTTGTTTTTGAATACCAGCTGAAGATCAGCTTTAGCATTTCTATTCGCTCCAAAATCGACACTGAGTTGTCATACTCAAAAAATTCTGGACAAAAACATTTTTTAACAAGACAATAATTTATGAACGCAATTTCTTCTATTGTAGCATTGTACTGTAACAATAAATATATTTGCAGATCTCTCCTCGACAGGCTTGTATTTTTTTGCTATTTACGTTTTGCTATCATCAAAAACGTTTCTAATTGTTTTTTTTTTGGCAGTCTTAACTACTCAACGCGAGAGATTGAAAAACCTTAAATGAAAGACTTTGGTGCGCATCGGAAGAATGCACCATTACCTGCAATCTTTCCTTAACAGTACCTTACAATATTCCAATATTCAAAACTTTTGTCCAAGAATCCTGGACTTGAATATTCAAACCCCACCCAGAATTGTGACACTTCTTTCTGCCTTGTGAAAAATGGTGACGTGAAACCTGACAGTCTCCTTGCAGGAGCACAGGGGATGTTCAAGCTGAAGAAAATTTTTCTGCATATCGAAAATTCCTAGCCCACATTATCACCGTTGCTGCGGTGGGTTGATTGCGAAGCCAAGAAGGAGTCATTGGTTTTAATAAACTTAGAGCATGGCGATACCTCCTTGCTACTACCCACTCCCCTTTCCCGTAGCGATGGTGCCAGAGTTGTGGCTGCTTAATCCTAGCGGACGCAACGCTCTCCGTGGTGTGGTCCGAGGCGTCAATACAGACCCAAATTTCGTATCGACCCCACTTGTGACTTTCGCATGCCACGCAATTTAGACTGGGGCGACCGTAATTTCCTGCACCGAATTGGCTTGGACGTTGCTTACACTAAATACTTTCTTCATAAAATTGGTGCATCCAGCAGCTCTCTGGGCCCGACATGTGGGGCTCGCGAAGATCTTGAACACTTGGTCTGCTGCTGCCAGATTTTCAATACTCACCGCAGGGTATTGCTAAGTACATTGACTCCGCAAGGATGGCGCTCTTTGCTGGAGCATTTCCTTAGACCCCGGAGTGATACGGCTTCAGCTGCGCGTGGGACAAAAGCCTTGCTAGTTTTTCTTAGGGACACGGTTTGATATCGTATATCCAAAGCCCACAGAGAATTGTGACACTTTCTTGAGCGCGTTAATGTTGTTCTCTGGTTTCTTCACTAATTATTATTTAATATATAGAGCGTGCGTCTTTTAAATAACGCGTGTTTATCATTGCGGATGTTCTCAGTTTACACCTACGAACAGTGTTGTGGTGCTTTATTTTTTTCAGCTTTTCTCTTTTTCCTTTTTTCCCCTCTTTCTCGCCCTCTTTCTTCACCCTCATGTGGAGTAGCATGTTAGATTCAACAACCAGGCACACCTCTCCTTTATTCATTAAAATCTCTCTCTAGCTCTCTCTCATCTCTTCGGATCGCACTGGCGGCATGTGCTTGTTTTTCCTGCTACTTTCTGTTCAGTTAACTTGCAGGCATATTATTAGACTACTAATTTCCCCATTGCTGAACACCAAAAAATTTTTTAAGAAAAATATAAAAATTCTCCAAAACTCTCCTTGCTTTAGGTGACTGTTGGCTTCTTTCATATGCCATAATGAGCCCCTCACAATTTATTCTTGTCTGCTCATTATCCTAACGAGGTCCTCGGTTCTGGCAATGTCGGTTATGTCAGAAACACGGTAGAAAATCTCCTAGCGCTCATCATCCGCTTTACCACGCATGTGTAATCACCGTATTTTGTTTTTTTAACGCCATAACGTTTAGGCTGTCGTGAAAAAACCCATCAGGTTTCTCCCTAACAAAGCGCCCTAATTGGTCGAGAAGATCGAGACGTCATCAGCACAGCCAGATTTGAAAAACTAAGAACTATTATATTCGAGTACCTTCCACTTCATTATAATGTGGGATTATACTAACCCGACCGATTCTTCCGCCTTAATCCATCCACTAATCCACCTTCATCAATTTTCTGGGGTGTGCCTACTTCTAAAATTTCGGGGGTCCTTTGGAACATTTGAGGATGGGAGGCTCCTCTTTAAGAACATGGTTAAGAGCGCACCAAGTTATTCTCAATTCGCTTTTTCTTACTGTTTCGATGGTTTTTCCTTCTTAGCTAATTTTTTCTTGAAACTTTCTTTTTCAGTGCACAGTTTCAGCAACATCAGCAGCTTTTTTCGGAATCAAAATAAGGTGCAATTCAAGTATCGCCTGCGCGTGTGTGCTCTTTTGATCACATTCCGTCCTGCGTGTATACGCTAAAGCGTCAATCATCTGTGGCTGACCGCTAGAGTTGAGATGCTACAGGCTGAGCTTGGGCGGCCTAAATACGCTCTCTGCTGCAAAAAACGTTCTGTGACGTATCTGCCACAATGACGCGACAAGGTCACGTGACCAAGCTGACCCACCTAGGTTGCTTCTGTGGGGATTTTCCGTGCATTTTTCGATCACGCTCAACGACGTCGACAATAACGGTGATTTTTCTACGACACAAGCTCTTTAACGCTGTGGCGTTAAAATAGACGCGGACAAGAATAACTGTATCGTACCAACCTTACATTAATTACAGTCATTTCAGCCACTGCTTATGTCTTTGCTTCAATCACTGCTTAAATCCAATTAATATTAGCAGCAGAACGATGGCATAAAGATTTCTGACTGCATGCCGTATTTTGCAAGTGGTTGTTTGTAGGCGATTTTGTTGCCGCTGCAAAATATAGTTCTTCAGCTTATGATTAGTGAAAAATTCTATGAATGCATTGCTGGACCTCAGGTTTTATTTGTATGATTTTAATTGTTTACATCAGTACGCTCTAACACATTGTGATGATGTCAAAACTGCAGGATTTCAGTGAAGGCGAAATGAAAAGTCGCCTCTGCTCACTGCTATATTAAAGCGCGTTAGAAGCCCTACACTAGCGCGTTCCTCATAGCCCAGGTGACACATCGGTAGATTACACCCCTCATACCTGCCATACGTTATTGTGCTGGCTGTCATCGCCTTTGCGACAAAAGCCATGATGCTAAAAACTTGGCGCCTTCTTTACCACATCTTTTAAGAATAAAGAGTGATAGCATTTTTGGAAGCACGCCCGCCCCAGAAAATAGATTGATGTGGATTAGTGAGGATTAATGGGTGGATTCAGGTGGATTCGTGGGGATTAGTGGTTGGGTTCATCAGACCTTGATGAGATTAGTACTGGCTTAATGTGGATTATGGGGGATTAGTTTGTATTAGTGAGTGGATTAAAGTGGAAGAATGGGTTTGGCTAGCGACTTTCACATGATAATCCAATGGAAGGGTCAATACAATCCCATATTCTAATCCAATAGAAGGTCCTCGCACATTCTAGTTTCAGATTTTTAAGTTTAGCGGTGCTGATGACGACCCTCTTGACGGAGGAAGAGAGTAGTTTTTGCAATGCGACAGCCTAAATGCTATTGCCATAAAAACGGGCCGCTATGCACACTTCATGATCAATCCCTTTGACGGCCTCGCGATCAGCTGTTGTCTTGTTCGAGGGTGTGTCTTCTTCCGCGAAAGCTTGATGGATTTAGACTCAAGATCACTGATGGTCCGATGTTCAGGCAAGAAATTCAGGTCTAGAACTATGTCGCGGGAACACTGCTCTAGTACCAGAAAGTTGCAGGATGCGTGTGCCCGTTGACGGTTATTCTAGCGGTATAACGCCCTCACGGTGCAATAAAGTGGCCTCCAGCTGTCTGGATCTGCGGGCCATTCCAAGCGGCCCTCACTTTCTTCATATTGTCGGCAAAGGGCATGGTGACGACGGAGTGCGTGTGTTTACCAAGGCGGTAACCTTGTGGCCGTTAAACGCCCCTTCAAGTTCGGTGGTTCATGTGCTCGAATCACGCATTGTTCTTGGATCACGGCTTCGTCGGGTGCTGGCACTGTGGCTTGGACGTATCGCCGTGGCCGCTTTTGGCGGCGTTCCCTCCTTAGAGTCACGTCGTTGTCGGGCTCATGTTCAGGTGCGGCGTCGTTTCATAGGCAGCGGAAAGCAGCATCTGCTACCACTGCCCCAACAGCATTCGACATATGACCGAATTAGGCAGAAGTGCATAGTAAGGTGTCCTTACACTGCGCTATAGATCGCCGATCAGAGGGAGGGATCGTGGACCTTTCTTTCGTGTCCGCCATTCTCGCCTCAAAATTTTTAATTCTTCTCTGATGTTTTCTGAACAACCTTGAATGAATAAAGTGTATAGGCTTCAAATACCAACGAATTGGTCCATGTTGGTGAACTTACGATGGTAATGATTTTGTTTCTAATGGCGCAGGGCAGCTTAGGCCTAAGAGCGCCATTGTACGAGGTATTTTGGTCCACTCAAGGTGGGGTCAAGGACCTATTCTAAAGTTATTTCATCGCAGTGAAGCCCAGCACCATGCCAGGGGAAATAGTGTACCCATTAGAAAGCGACGAGTGGGTGGTGGCACGGCAGCTCGAACCCCGAAACTCCCGCATACGAGGTGGATTCTCAAGTGACTAAGCCGTTGCTGCGGTTGTTGGTAAGCTTTTAATGGTCTTCGTGTAGACAGAGCGTGAAGTATGATCTCTTAATCACCAAATGTGTAGACGACTGCAGACTACTGAAACCTATATGGACGCCTGGCAGACCTATGGACGCAGTAGTGAACCACACTGTTTCTTTCAACTCGGCGAAGACATAAGCAGCCAGGACCGCAGCGCATCCGATGTTGCCACTCTGGACACTGGTTTGGAGATAAAAAGGAATAAAAAGTCATACATTGTTGAAGTTACATTGTTTTCCGAATAGTCATATGCGCGCATCCATGCATTCAAAATTCCGATTGATCGGATTTTGCGCATATAAAATCAAAATGCAGAATAAGGAAGAAAAAAGCCGCTGGAAGACGAACTCGTCGAGTAGTTAGTTGGCTCCGTCACTAAAACGTACCGCGTGCCAACGCACTCTGTACTTAAAGCTCCCAAGTGTTGCCTCCCTTTGGGGGAGGGACACCACAAATATTCATTGCAAGTAAAACATTGCATTGTGCCTGATATCAAGGCGAGTTACTGCTCATTTAGAACTTGGCATTGAAATCCTGAGGTCCAACACATATTTTGAGCGATCGATGTTTAGAAGTCTGTAAATCTGTACATGATCGCTGTGAGCATGAGAGCATGAACACACGTTCAAGCCCAGAATGACGTAAATGAAATTGGCCGGGACACCTGATCAATTGATTTAGTGGCGGCGACATATTTTTTTATGAAATAAAATATGCACATCTGTGTGACGAATAAAATTATAGTGTCTAAAGGGTATATTTTACAATTTATAACTAGCTACCTCTGAGGATTACACCTAACGCTGTCAGTACCGAAGTGCGTGGCCTAAAATATGATTGTATGGGCCTGCGTGAGAACCTGTTTTTTGTGCAAAATACGGAATCCAGGTGATACAAAGGCAATGTCAAGCAGGGGCGTTATCAAAAAACATTACGATAGCCACAACCTTCCGAGAAAATTCAGTTGAACGAGTGCACCAACCGCTCTCATTAAACACCTCGCTGTAATGATAGGATGTATTCAAGAAAATCATAAGCCAGTAAATATTCTCTGCAGTTATGCAGATAAATTGGAGTGCATCAACTAAAGCATGTAACACCACATGTATACATTCAACTTTAAGCGCCCTCCAGTTATTGATAAAAACAAATGTTAGCTACGTAACCGTTTCATTCCTGGCTAAATTGCACTCCAGCAATAACACTGCGACTGTGACAAACCATAGTGACTTAGAAACCGTAACTGATGCAACAAACAATTAACCCTTCCCCACGAAGTAAAATACGCTCAAAATTTCACTCCTACAGCAAAAAAAATTATTTCGGCACATACATACTAAGAACTAACGCTTACTCAACCTGCTGCGCATATTCGTTTTTATTATTATTTCTTTTTTGGACATAGACGATGTTTTTCATAGTATAGAGTTGTTCCGTGTAATGTTTTTTTTTTGTTTTTTTTCATTTCTGCACTTGTATTCATACACATGTATCTACCCCGCTGTTACAAGTTCTATTTGCATTGTACTGGAGTGTCTGTATGATTGTATTTCATTATTTAGACCCATGACTAGCCTACGGCTACGGGTCCAGACAGTGTTGGACACATCTTTGTGTACTTTTAAATGTAAATAAAGAATTTGAATTTGAATTTGAACGCACCATAGACGGTCATTTGAGAAAATTCAACAGGTCTGCGCTAGGTTCAACTTTTCTGCGTGGAGAATGAAGGAGCGATATTCAGGTCCACGCTAACTGGGTGCGATCTTTCGATGCAACATACGCACGCATAGTTTCCGGGTAAACTATTTCACAGCTATGCTACATCTACGGCACTTCATGGTGTCCGTGGTAGGGTGGCTTCGCGGCGTGTCAGCAATGTCCGTAAGTGTTTTGCACGCCTGCAGTATAAGTTTTGCCACATGGCTTAAATTTTTCTTTGAATAATTGGCTTCACTGCAGAGCAGCAGTGTAGTCAGGTGAACGGGTACGCCTGACTAACAACTACCTCTGCGCCTCCCCTCCTCAAAACGGAGAAAATGGGAAACTTTGCTTACGAATGCTTGTGCGCTCCTATAGTCGGATACAACTTATGGACGCAGTGGCTTTTCCCCGTCAAAGCCCCCCCCCCCCCCCCCTTCCAGCCAATGGCATCGGCCGGTTCTCATGAACCTGCTAGCGTGGCAATGCAAGGAGCGGCACCACAAGGAAGAGAGGGGTCTATCCCCTACCGTCTATCCAACACCCCCTAGACTTCCAGGCCGCAGCGCTCCTGCTGATCACGTGATGCGCGTCATCATCTGGAGGCGGCTGCGGGGGGCCGAGAAAGCGCGAGCCGCCGCCGCCGCTCGAGTCCGGTCGTTGCCATTGACATGTTTGACAGCTTTTGCAGGTGCACGGGAGGCAAGTGAATAGGGAAACGGGCTACCCGAAAAGCCGCGTTCGCGGGATATTCATCCGCAGCCGAGTTACATGGCAATCCTGCATTCTTATTTCTAAAATAACGCTTGCTAAATGTCAGGATTGTCCGAGATCGCCTTATGTCTTCACAATAAAAGTTTGTTGTTACGCACAAAACTTCTTGTTTCTACGCCTTCTTAGCACCATTTCGTCACGCGGATGAGAGTTCTGCGGCAGCGTCTGCCGCACTTCTTTTTGCTGGTATTTCGGGGTTTTTTTTTCGTAGCAAAGTAGCAAGCAGAGCGCTCTGGGCCTAACTTGCCTCGTGGTTGTGCTTCACCTTTTGCGAGATTTTGTGCCCCTACTGCCTACTGTCGGCGCAGCGATGGAATAACTGTGACGCCGCTATGCCGAACAAGTGTTGTGTACCGCGCTGCCGCGGAAACTACACGGCAGAGTGCAAAGCCCATGTATTCAGGTTCCCGCAAGATGACGAACTGCGAAAGAAATGGATTCGTGCAATACCGCGTCAGGGCTTCGTCTGTACGCAGAACTCCAGGGTAAGCAATTTGCAGATTCCTGACTAATATTTTATTCTGTGAAATCGACGCAGTGGTGGACATCTTTTCCTGACTAATTATAAGAGACTAATTTCTTGACCTGTGGAGCAGGCATTTTTTTTAAATGTCATTGGGATCTTTATCTATGTCGCCGTTGCGCGCCGGCTTAATTTAAAAACGGCGGTTATACTTGTAATTCTGTTTCTTCGAGAACTAAATTCTGTGGTAACAGTGACGGTAATAAATCTGACGACTAAATTCATTAAGTAACGCCCGCGTATCCTTTTCTTGTACACCTATTAAGGTGTGTATTTTGATATGCTTCAGTGAACAATAATTTGATATTCACTTAAGCGTTACAATGTAAATCTAATCTTTATAATTTGCCTTTTATGCGACCAAATCAAGCTTTTGCATGCGGTAAGGAAATAGTTAAGAAATGTGCTGTTTTGGGAGAACCTCCGCATGGTATATTTGCATTTACGGTGCATAGAGGAAAAAATTACTCATGTCCGGTGATATTTTTCTTAGGTATGCGAGGCCCATTTCCGCCCAGAGGATATCCTGAAGGAAACTTCATACCTCGATGATGCCTCTGGGAGAACAATCACGGCTCCTTTGCCATATCCGCGCCTTCGTCAAGGTGCAGTGCCATCCAAATTCCCCGCCTGTCCGATGTATCTCTCGACTGAGAATGCAACAAGGGAGAGCCCAGAGGCCAAGAGGATCCGCTTAGAGGCTTCAGCTATGCAGAAAGCTCTTGCGGAATCTGTGGAGACATTTCGTGAAGAGGAAGACGCAGACAAAATTTCGCGAATTCAGGACATAATTGCTCACTTGCGGCTAAAGAACTCCTCATTCTGGCACACTATTGAGGGCAATGAGCGGATTATTCTCCTCCACATCGTTGAAGATGAGGCCCCATGGATTAAGTATTCTGTGACCATCAAAGCGGACTTGGCCGTTACGTTCCACTTCATGAAGTGCTTGACGACGAAGCTTGGATCTTGCTTAGTCGTTCCAGCGACCGCAAAGAGCAAGAGAGAGCTAGAAGGATTTCTCGACAGCGTCCAAACATGGGACAGCAAACTGGACTCAGCCTCCGAGAGATCGGAAGAGGAAACCTTTACAGCCATCCTTTTCCTGCTCGATAAGCTTTGCGACACAGAAACAGAGGACAGAGGTCGTGCCGTCCGATTTATTCGCGAGCAGTTGAAGTTGCTCCTAGTGAACAAGATTCGGAGGCGTTATTCAGCTGAATTTATGGTGTTTTGCTGCCTTTTATTCACAATTTCGCCCCATGCCTACAAATACATGCGCAGCTACGGGAACGTCATCTTGCCACACCCAATGACAATTAGGTCTATATGCTCATCCTACGGCATGAACCCTCTGCTAGAACACGATGATTCTGCGTTCCTGAAATACATGGCCACACGGATTTCCGACTTGGATCACTATCAACGCACTGTCACCCTGATGGTAGATGAAATCCATATTAAACCTTTCTTTGATTATAAAGGCGGCGGTATAACTGGCGCCGCCCACAATTCGGCTGAAGCTGCTAACAGTGCCCTGGTTTTTATGGTTCAGAGCCTAACATGCAAATTCAAAGAAGTGGCCCACATAGTGCCCGTACGTGGCGCCGATGGTGACTTCTTGCATATATTGCTGAAGCGCATCATATGTGGACTTGAGAACATCGGTTATAAAATAATATGTGTCGTAACCGACAACAACAAGGTTAACGGGAAGGCAATGGAAAATTTCAGGAACTCTGCCCCTTGCCTAGGCAGCGATCACCCGACTTTTCTTTACCCGCATCCATGCTCAGCCGAGAGGCCACTGTTCTTCATTATCGACACTGTGCACTTGCTAAAATGCATCCGAAACAACTGGATTCGGCAACGCAATGACCAACACTGCTTCTCATTCCCTGAATTCGATGAAGGGATGTTGCAAGAACGGCGCATGCTCTCTGCATCTTTCGACACCTTAAGGGACGTCTACAACATCGAGCTCGGTCAGCTCCTTAGGCATGCGTATACGCTGTCCAGAAAAGGCCTTTTTCCCTCTGATATCGAGAAACAAAATGTGAAGCTTGCTTTGCAAGTATTTAATGACACCCTGCCCCCGGCCCTCCGAGTCATTTCAGAGAAACATACTTTGAACCACATTGAAGGGACCGCCAGTTTCATAGAAATAATTGTGAAGTGGTGGAAGATTGTAAACGTCAAAACTCCGTTCAAAGGCACTAGACTAAGGGATCCGTTTCAAGGGCCAGTGTTTTCTATGGACGATGCAAAGATAGTTTTTCTTTCCAACCTGCTCAACTGGTTGGACGAATGGAAAGAAAAAACAGAACATTACAACTCCGGTAAGCTTACCAAAGAAACTCACGGAGCCCTTCATCAGACTACCTACGGCCTCATCGAACTTTCCAGGTACTGCCTTGATGAGCTCAAACTCTCTTATGTACTGCTCGGGAAAATACAGACGGATGGCCTGGAGGACCGCTTTGGGAAGTACAGGCAGCTTGCAGGCGCTCAATATCATGTGTCCATTCGGCAAGTGTACGAATGCGAAAACAAGCTCCGCCTTCAGAACACTTTGCCTCTGGTGGCCACAAGATCTAGAGACTGCACCGACGAGGACCAGCAGTGGGATGGACTTCTTAAGGAAAATGAAAGATCGCGGCCTAACTGCAATGTGGTAGTCTCTGAACAGACACTGACCAAAATCAAAGACCTCATTCCAGTATTGGTGTACGTCGCAGGATATGCCGTTTACGCCACGCTAAAAAAGCTCAAGTGTGAGAGTTGCCGGGCCGCCTTGACTGTGGACAAGGAATTAACAGTCGGCGTGGAGGAAAAGCACTATCAACTTATTAGAGAGATGGATCGAGGCGGTCTGGTACATCCAGCGATGTTTGTGGTTAATGCTGTTGCCCACAACTACGCAGTAGTTGAGCAGCTGTCAAAGAACAGCGACTTCCTCAGTATGCCATGCCAGCGCAAAGTGGTCACAGACCTGACGGTGGAGCTCCTCACGAGCGAAGACAGCCAAGATTTCGACACCTGTGACAGCGGACACACTAGTGAACTGGTACTGAAGCACGTGCTATGGTGCAGCACCAATATCCTGCTAAAAAATTTTTGCTGCAGGTTAAATGACAAGATTGCTGATGCCAGTACCAAATCTAAGGAGAGAAAACTGAAGACACTAAGTAACAAGTAGGTGGGCGGGCCCCATAATGAAATAAAATTTCGTACTTGGATTACTCAAACTGTGTTTTGTGTTATAAATTATCGCTGCTTAAACAGCCGCAAAAACCAACTCCAAAAACAAACGCGTCTGATCAGGCACATCAACCTTAAAACGCCCAAAGAGACCTCAACAAAGCCTTCGCAGTCATTGGCTCGTAGCGGTGTTAATCGTAGTAGCTATCACGAAAGGCAATAATGTGTTCAGATGTCTTGCGCAGATATGGGTGCAAATTAGTGTGCGCTTTCACATCTTACAGAATCGGACTTACGAGACCCGCTCAGGTCATCCTTCCCGCTCGCATACCATACCGTCGCGGAGGGAGGGGTCTATCCTCCCTCCACGACGCTGCGCTGGGAAAAGCCGCTGCATCCATAACTTAGTAAGAAAAACCGGTTTGGTGTGGGGCACGGCAGAGTGTAGCGTGTTAAAGTCGCTTGATTTCGAGAGTTGTGATTCTGCTGTTTAATGGGTACTTTAAAATGTTTCCTGCGCCGCATTCTAAGGGCTATGCACGACAATCGCCGGTGTATGGAGAATTTTAGATGAAAGGGTGGTCAGAGGCCCTTCAACTCTCTACGATCCGAATCCCGTTTACCGTAGCTGGACAGGCATGTTCCTCCGCTCTCATTCCTCCATTCTTTAGTGGAAGCCCAGCTCTGAAAGCAGCAGAAGTTTGCGAAACATCAAGTCACGCTGTTTTCCCTCCAAAAATATAACAAAAATAATTCCGCGAAAAGATTCTCAGCTTCTCCAGCACTGTCCTCCCGGCCAAACTGACTCAGGTGTATTGAATATGCACGGAAAGCTGCTTAACGCGCATGCAGCCTTCTGTCCCTGTCTGCGGCTGTATTAAAGGTTTCTCCCATATGAAAAGGAACGACCAATTTCCACTCTGACAATTGTGTGTCTCGTATGCTGAGGTTCCACTCATTGCTCAGGTGGAGGTGTGCAACCAAGCAAATATCAGATAAGGATTTCTCTCATCTACCAGGCCCTATGGACTCGGGCATTATCTAATTCGACACTTGTATCTGGCAGTCAAAATATATCCAGCCACCACTGCGATTCAAAGGGGATGTCAAATAAATTCCATCCATTCATTCAAGTTTCCCGAGTTGGCCATGCAAAAAAAATCATACAAGTGTTCATGCATGATGTGTACGAGGTCTGTTAGAAAAGTATCCGACCTTTGGCCGAAGAAAAAAAAAACTGGCATAACTGGAGCGTTAGAAACCTAATAACCTTCAAAGTAGTCACCTTGGGGCTCCATATACATCTCCCAGCGGTGCTGCCATTGTTGGAAGTATTCCGAAAAGGCCCTTTTCGGAATGGAATTTAGCTCTGCTGTCGTAGCAGCCATAATGTCCTTTCTTTTCTGAAATCGCGCTCCTTTCAATGGCCTCTTGATTTTGGGAAACAGCCAAAAGTCGTAGGGGGACATATCAGGAGAGTAAGGAGCCTGTTGAACTACAGGAGTCTGGTTTTTCTCCAGAAAAGTCTGAATCAAATGCCAGGAATGTGCAGGAGCAATGCCGCGAGGGATGCGCCAATTTCTTGCTGACCTCAATTCCGGTCTCTTGCGCCGCAGAGCACCACGTAGGCGATGGAGGACATCCCTGTAGTACTCTTTAGTCATTCTTTGATCCTCTGGGGTGCGTACTCGTGGTGTGCCACACAGAGGGAGTCAAAAAAGCAGTCAGCATCACATTGACACTGCTGCGCACTTGGCGGGCCTTCTTTGGTCTTGGTGACGTGGAATGCGTCCTCTGTGACGACTGGGATTTGGTTTCCGGGTCGTACCCGTACACCCAAGACTCGTCACTAGTGATTACGGCGTCGGTGAAGTCAGGGTAACTGTTTGTGGAATCCAGCATCTCCTGTGAGACTTCAACACGAAGCTGCTTTTTCTACACCGTCAGCAGCTTCGGCACGAATTTCGCCGCAACTCTCTCCTTGGCCAAATCTTCGGTGATAATGGTATGTGCAGAAAAATTGCTGATGTCCACCTCTTCCGCAATTTCTCGGATAGTCACACAACAGTCCCGCATCACCACAGCGTTCACTTTGGCAATTACGTGGTCATTTCGACATGTTGATGGCCGACCGGAGCGTGGCTCTCTCTCCACAGATGTGCGGCCGTCTTTAAACCAGTTGCACCACTGCTTAATCTGTGTGCTGCTCATAGCATCATCACTGAAAGCCGTCTGAACATTCCGAATGGTTTCCACTTGGCTATCGCCAAGTTTCTGGCAAAATTTGAGGTAGTAGCGCTGCGCCTCTCGCTCCACCATTTTCCTTGCAATAAAAAACTGACGAGAGCACTGCGCACTGCCTCACTCAAACGCTGCTTCCCAGCGACTGACACTATCGGCAGGCGGGAAAAAATTCGTGCATGCGCACTAGGGTTCTAGGTCGGCTGCTGTAAGCGCGCTTGTTTCATATCCATCAGGTGTTCGCAAAAAAAAATAAAGTCGGATACTTTTCTAACAGACCTCGTATAAACAGCCGCTGTGAGCTTGATATGCATCTACTAGAAAACGCATTCATCATGCGCTGCGCTCAAATTGTAGAGTTGTAGTTGGAAGTCCGAACGTGAAAGCAGCGGAAAATTTCAATATTCACTCGTAGCTATGACCCATCTTGAATTTTTGGCGGCGTTGCAAGTTGTGGCATGTATCAGGATTAATGTGGAACTATGGCCCTTTTTTTCACTCTTGGCGGTGTTGCAAGTAGGGATATGTCTCCAGATCAATATCCAACAGTAGCATGCATTGCATGTTTGGCGGTGTTGCAAGTGACGGTATGTTTCAAGATGAGTGTGGGACTACAGCTGACTTTGCATATTTGCCAATGTTGCACATGCAAAAAAGGTTCCCTTCTCGATCAGTATTCTAACACCGAATCTCTCCGCGTGCTCGTCGAATGCTTTGCCACTCGGCCACACGAACGCTCAACCGCAGCGGTTTTTCATAAGTGTTCAAAGCCTGCACTTTCAAGTGTTCAGATTTTTACAAGTGTTCAGGGAAACCCACGTGGAACCCGCCTTCCATCCCAGATGAGGGAATGTGAAAACACTTCTAGCTTCAAAACTTCAATGCAATGCAAAGACAAACACACGCGCCCTAATTATTGACTCGTGATATAGTTCTTAGACTGTTGTAACCTGGGCATGTGCGCCGCATACGTCAGGTCATGTGACTTTTTTTTTAACTATAAATGTCTGTTCTTTTTTTTCTGAATAAAAAATAGTTGTGAGTCAGCGCTCGTTCGTATGGTTTCCTTCATCTTTGTGTTCCGTCCCTTTCGCGCTGTTTTTCCACCCAAAGTAAACGCCCCTAATTATTTTATGTTGCCCGCGCAGAGCGAGTCGTCCTCAGTGGGAACACTGGACACAACTGTTCTCGAACAATTCCAACCACGCTCACCTGATTCTACGCTCTGACAAGTACCATTCATGGCGAAGCTATCGTGTTTTCCGAATGACAGCGCACCGAAACACAGGACAGCTGCGACAAATAGCGCTTCTGGAAGGGAAACGCGAGGAGCATAAGGTAGTTTTGCGGAGCGTCACTGAAGCCTAGTCATGTAAACAAACCAGATTTCTCCCAAACCATAGTTGTTATCACGGCCCTGTAAGGACGGGTATACTAGAAAATTCAGCGAAACTTTTTGCTTATACTTAAAATTAAGCTTTTTGAGGCACAAAGACGGGTTTAGCTGCTTCGTAATACCAGTTACCTTCTTTGTCATGCCTGGGCTGAAATAGCTAGCAACAGCCAGCTCCGGAGCTTGGGCTGGGCAGAGTATGTCAGGTGACACGTGCACCGCTAAGTGCCGTGTACTAGTGGGCGGTGTTTTGCGCGCTCTAAAGCCTTAAGTACACCATCGCAGTACGTTGGATCAGAGCTTGCAAGATTGTCAACTAGCCTTCTACAGAAACGCATGTTGTGAAAACTCTCGAGGTTTTCTGCCCAGTATGACTGGTACACTGTTCGGAGAATCGGTGGTTGCAATAAGTGTTTCACTATTGCAGTGTAGTGTACATACAGCCCAGTAAATCCTGGAACTAGTATATTTCACTTCTTACTTCTTGGAATACAAATGAGCTAGAAATTCTGCACTCACTCGGACAGAATGAAGAAGATCGAGAGAACAAGCAGACAGACTGCCAAAGCCTTCATTTCGGTTGTCTTCCCAGTGCCTTGGGGAATAAATCGCAGCAGCCGTCCCGTGGAAAATATTCCACACATTCAAAATTACTGCGACATGCTAACGTGTTTTTATACAAGAAAGCTGACATGCATAATTTTGGCTGAGGCCCAACCCAACGCCAAACTACATTTCCTTACTTTATTTAAATGCCAAGGAGTTTTTTCAACGCTTTAAAAGTTCTGAGACATCGAAATATTAATTTATTCAATGCTGATACAAAATCTTTAATGTGAAAACTGAACATTATGATTCCGGCATGAACACATAAAACGAATCTTGCCCGAGATTCACCGTCAATTTGGGATTTTTTTATTAGCCCAGCATCTCTCTTGAACGATCACTTCTTTGAGGAACTTTTTTGCAATTGGTTCATCTATCCTCTTGAAGAATTTGCTCATCCACTGACTCATAGTTTATACCCTGCGCTTATAAAGAAGACTGACTTTTCGTTTTCTGCTTGAGCCACAAACAATTCGTGATCATACATATACAACTGTTACAACAGCACAGCTTTCCTTCAAAGCTGTTCTTCGCTGGTGTTTCATCAATGCCTCTGGAGTACACAGCAAGATTAAGGAAAAACTACTCGCTATTTGTGGTACTTCAATGCATCTAACATAATCGTGGAAAAAGCTTCTCTGTTACCGTCTTCAGCTGCCTTCTTACGACGATGTTGACAATTTATTATCATTTAACTAAAATATCGAAAATTGGGAGGCATTCTTTAAATTCATAACAACAAAATCCACACAGATACTGTGAATATTCTCATTAGTGGGTAGCCAGCATCTGCAAAGTGGTCACTTCCAATTACTTTCAGTCACAATTACAAACGCAGTCAACTAGAAAGCCCTTCCGACTGGCAGATAGGCATCTTTTAGAACCTTGCCTAACATGCAGGGAGGAATTGAACGCGCACATTTCCACTGTCGCAGCAACACATCTCTCGAATATATGATGACGTTCAATATATTTTTCTCCCTGGAGAAAATAGTTCCGATCACTTGTCCCATACATCAGTCTAATGCCGTTCTGCGCACTTTGAGAAAACTGTCACTGGTCGGGATATTCTTGGTCCAACGCCAACTGAGGTTTCTCATATTGCCAAAACAGCTGCTGTTCATGGCTTGCAAACAGTTCTCTCAGGGGGTTTTACCCGCGCCTCTAATAATAGTGTTATGAGTGTCGCAAACGCTGTGTTCGCTACTCCGGCCAGGTCATTTTCGCTGTCGAGCGAAACTACGAAAAATGTCCTAACGAATAGGTTCCTCTCGAGGAACCGCAAACATGCACGTTCGATTACAGAACACTCAGGAGCGTTCCCGATTACTTATAACTTCGCTACTTCGAAAGAAGCGCGTCATGTTTGAATATCGAATGTTCAGATAAATAAAAAAAGCAAGACTTGTGCAACCTGTCAAAAGGAAGTTCGAAGGCTCATCTCTATGCTCGTTTAATTCGCCGATTTTGCAAGCCAGCAAGTGTGCTTCGAAGCGTTGACATTTTACAGTCGTAATTAAAGTACAAAAATTAAACTGGCGACCCTGAGAGCAACGTTAAAGTATGAGAGGCTTATTAGCTGACTTTGGAAGTTGGAAGTGGTAAGGAATTGGTAAGGAATTTGGAAGGTAAGGAATTGGAAGGAATTCGTTTTAAAAGCTAGTTTTTTACGCACCGGATGACTACTAAGTAGAATTTCAGTGGGAATTGTAGGAGGCGCACATGTTAGATTCGAACGCATGCCTTTTAGGTGACAAGCGAGAATCTTTCTTTCCGACACTGTATCGTTCCATCACAGCACCGCATGACAAGCACAAACAGACCATATTGCAGGTCTGTTGTGTAGCCTTTATGAAATCAGCGCACCAATAGCCCTTGACTTGCAAGCCACTCCCGAGCGTCGTAGCATAGAGTTGAGAATATGGCATGCGTATAACATCCAAAACGTGCATTATTTCGCACAGACGCTTTACGGCGCGGCCGCATGGGCGCCTCTATATTTGCTCACGTCACCTGAAGCCGAAATGCAAAAGTCTCCAGTGTGCTACGTCGTTTTAGAGCGCGTTTAAAAGATTTGTCTTTTGAAGCGGTTTTGCGCTATATTGGCTGCTTTCAAAAGCGCTGGAGAGAATAAAAACCTGCTTTAGGGCCTTGGCGACTTTCTGGTTACATTCAGACAGTGGTTTTGGTCATTTGTGAGTAGATTTTAATGCAAGGTTGCATTTTACTGGCTACATTATCGCCTTTTTTTTCCACAGATTTTTCTCCACCGGTCTGTCTACACAACGAGAAAACTCGAGTAAATAAGACACACGTGCAAAAGTATAGATTTGAATAACATTCGAACGCATGCCTTCTAGGTGACAGTTCATTAGTGGAAGTGAGGCATGATGAGGCCGTTTGGACTGAGACAGGCCAGCGGCGCTGCTGCTAGTATTTAAAAATATTGTTTTTTAGGGAATGAATAGGCTCAGTTACTTTCTGGCTTCTATGTGGGCCCCTCAATCGGGATCTTCAACGCGCACCGCGCAGCACCCGTGTGCTGCACGATGATGGTGCACGTTGAAGATTCCAAGGTAGTCGAAATTATTCCGGAGCCCTCAACTATACAGCGCCTGCCTTCCTCCCTTCCTTCCTTCTTTCCTTATTCTCTTTCTCTCTTTCTTTTTCTTTCTCTCTTTCTTTTTCATTCTTCCTTCCTTCCTTCCTCTCTTTCTTTCTTCCCTCTTCACTACAACCTTCCCCTCTTGCCTCACCGTCACCTTGTGCTGCTGCGGCTGAGAATGAAGAAAGAAAGACGATGAAAGTGCGCGCGCCTCGCGACCGTCTCCAATCGATGGTAGGGGAGGGGGGCGGCGCAAACTTTAATTTAACTATCTACAGATAGGGTTTGGGGTCAGATCTTGAAGGTCTGACCCTTACAAATTCAATAGAGGGGCTAGTCCCTAATCGGGCCACTATCCCTGCCATGTGCCGGCGTGAGAGATAGAAATGCACTCTAAACACGAATAAGCCTACCAAACCCCATGGCAGATTCCGATCACTAAATTTACCGAGTACCAACTACTGGCAGCGGAGGCATATTCCCACAGCAAAGCACGGATCAACCTGTACTCCACGTGTTTTCTGTGCACCGATATAGAACGCTACGCTGCTTTTGCCTCACCAGGTTTCGCATGCGGAAAGCTGTTTACAAACATTGTTTACGTTAAGTCGGCGTTTCGCAACTGTTGCAGTAGTTCTCAGAATTGTTTAGCGCTAAAGGGTGGCCCATTCGGGAAAAGGTCATTATTTAAATCTCATGAGTAAGTAATGCTATCTAAAGCTTCTCCTGAGAGTTCGGCCAGTTGGTACATGGTCACCAAAATAAAGGCGGGGTTGACAGCGCTCTATATGCCGTCGACTAACTATGTGTAGTTTCTCTGCGCTATCACCCCTTCCCCCCCCCCCTCCCCTATCCGCCCACCATTTTTGTATTTTATGGAACACCTGTGGAATCCGAATGACACAACACTGCATCGACAGTGGTCTAACCAGTTGATGCGTTGGTGCACTGAGTTTTTTTTTTTTTCAGCCCGCACCAAATGCCATCCATTACACTCCATTACAGCGGACAAAATATCTCCAAAGGACAGTATTCATGAGTTTGGGTGGCACCTTTGATGAAAAGCTTTGCCAGTTACATTCCCCTCGGGTACAATGAGTTGCAGTGGCGAGCAGGGGCAGAAGTGGGCGAATCTTTAAAGATATTGCTGCGGATGATGTTTCTGCAGGGGCCACTTTGTCTGTGTAGCAACATACTGCACATATCAAAACGGCCACAGCACGAATGGTTTGGGTTCACTGCCGACCAACCTCGTCAGTACAGACCTCTGCCTGGCAGGCATTTCCGATATCGGCCCCGCCTTTGTCTCTAGCAACGCGAAAGTGGCGACGCTCTTGCTGGTCGGCGTTTGTCCGACAAAATATACGTGAAACCTGTGTTGTTTTGACGACCTTCTTCTTCTTAATTCAACTTTTGGCGCAATTCAAGTTCTTTACAAGGTTAGTACACTAAAAAGTTATTCCTTAACTAGTTAGCGGAGCATAATACTCTAGCTTTCTCAAAATGTGTTGACAGTATTCTCAAGTTTAATCCACAAATGTGTTTATCCACTGCACGGATTTTCTTTTTCGCGTAATGTATCAAAGAAGGGGCGTTCTATAAAGCAGTGTATAAAAATGATACTGCCAAGTTTTTGAAAAATTCCCACGCTTTCTCGTATTCGCTACCGTGTGCTACACATTTTGCGCAGTACTTCATGTCGCTGAAAACGGATCTATTCATACCAAACACCTGTCATGTCCACTGACAGCGACAAATATCACCCTTGTTGCTGCTTAGAAGCGCGAGTTTTATTTTGACTGCAGTTTAAATCTTGGTGGTAAAATTGTCGCAACTTACAGCAATTTACTGACGCAGCAGCTTTGAAGTGGCAGAGCTATGTTTAATAGAACGTCAAGCTGAGCCCATAATCCAAGCTCCATCGCTCAACAGGAAGCCAGGTAAAAGAAACACTGAGGACAACTCTTATCAAATTTTCGCTTTTAGTAAAAATGAATTTTATTACTTTTTCTGGGAGTACCAATGTTTGTCCAGCAAGAAGAAATGCATTTATTTCTGTGAAAATTGCATTAAAAATCTTTCCTGCCACTCATTTGAAACACGTCACTTCTACACCAAAAAAAAAAAGACTCCGTGATGACTGTTTTGAAATGAATGACGGTTAGCCTAGCCTCTGAGATATGCTCAAAAAAAAAAAAAAAACTGGCGTCGCACGCAGTTCACTTCACAGATCTTCCGGTGATGGAGACACCTTTATTTTATTTTTTGGCCTCTCAAGTCCAGCTTTCTTGGGCATCACTTTTATTGTGAGGCAAGTGGGGAATATTTAAAAATACTGTTATCAACATATCGATGAGAAGGATCTAATCTTCCTATACGTAGAAAGATCTTGCTTTTAAAGTTAGTCCTGCGCTCGCACCTTGTAGTTAGGACTGCCATATAGAACCAAATTGTCTGCGTTTTGACATTAGCAGGAAACAACAAACATCCCGAGGAGGAATCTGTGAATATATTGATTGTTACGGTGCAGTCTTACAATATGCGAAAATACTGCATCCATAAAAAAACTTGCTGTTGCAAAAATGCTCAGAATTCCTCGGTATGTCTAGCATATAGAACGACAGTTTGCAGTGAAACTAGCGTCATTGTCATTAGGAACATTGTAATGTATTAGTGCAGGCAAATTTCAATTTGACCGAAGTTTGTTGCTTAGTGCATTTTTAAGCTACAAATGCCACCCAAAAATAACGACTTCAAAGAAGCCAAAAGTTATAAAAAGAATAATTTTACATTTTTATTAGGCAAAGTGAGTTGTGGTCCCTTGCCCTTATGGGAAAACGTTGTTCACAACAGACTCCAGTGAAGCAATAAGAAATCGTGAAAATCATAAGGTTCATCGGTGTGGACTTCGCCTCGAAAACCACTGAAAATAGCACGCGAGTAGCGCATTATTATCCACACCTGTTCGCTACCTTCAAACGACGAAGATCAGCGAAACATCCTAGGGACATCAAACAAATCTACGCAAGAGTTCCGAATTCAGATGATCAGCAGTCAGTCAGTTTTCGACGTCCCAGACATTGAGTCCTTCCGACAGCCACTTGTCGTACCCTACTTAAAAAATCATCCTGTGGAACGGCAACGACACGAAACATATTGGCCTGTGAGGTAAAATGCAAAGTTCATTCAACACAAAAGAAAACTTAAAGGCGCATGATCAAGAAGCCACTGCTACCTATTAACAGGATCACAGAAAAAGGCAACATTCGAAGTTCACCGCTGCCTCCATCTGTGGAAAAAACATGAACTACGTTATGCTAGCTGCATTCATTCGAAGTTATGCACCTTCAGTCCTTAAGTAAAGGGGTGCAATTATGGCAGATAGCTGTAATGGGGAGCTGCATAGTCAAGAGACCAAATTACGATAATTTGGTCCTGTAGCTCACCACACTGTGAGTACGCCTCCTGTAAATATGTATCAGCTGGGGAAAGCCCGTGCATCACATTCACCAACAGCGCGTAAGAATGACATCCTTTTTTTCTCTTCAGTTATGTCTATTAGTGTCTATGAGGTGCTAAGTGCTAGCAAGCGTATACAATTATTCTGCCTTCGGTTCGCAAAAAGCAGCCCAAACACGCCGTTTCCATGGATGGAAACCGCAAAATAGTTACAAATAAATGTGACGAAGGAACTATCGAAACTTAATGGAACAGTGCGCACAACACGGTCGCCTATGTCTGCGTGAAATTCGCACAGTCTAGACTGCTGGGTACGTGTTCGTAGGCACTGCACCCAAAGGCGGTGGCGAAATCGGCGTTCATCTTGAGAGGCGCATTTACGAAGATCGCGGCGTCCTTGTCGACACGGCACCGGAAGTAGGTGTATCGTAGATAGAAGAACTGCGCGTCGGACATCTTGTCGAAGCCCGAAGCAGCTTTCGGTGTGTGCCAGTCGGCAGCTGCAGGGCCAGTGGACGATGGGGAGGACAGGGCTCCCACAGCAGCTGCAGCAGCGATGTGCAGGGCCATCGTGGACGGAGCGATAATTCTACGGTGGTACTTGCTCAGCTTCGAAACCGAGCTCAAGACGCAGTTCCTGCGAAGAAACGCGAAGTCAGAGCAGGAGAGGGTTTAACGTCCTCGCAGCCGCATGAGTTCCCTAAGAAACTGCAACATGCTTAGTTATCCGCCGCTATGGATATTGTTCATTTTATTTCGAATAAATAAATAAATTGGTTTTTGAGGAAAGGAAATGGCGCAGTATCTGTCTCACATATCTCGGTGGACACCTGAACCGCGCCGTAAGGAAAGGGAGGAAGGTGGGAGTGAGAAGAGAGAAAGAGGCGCAGTAGTGGAGGTCGCCGGCATAATTTCGATCACCTAGGGATCTTTAATGTGCACTGACATCGCACAGCGCACGGGCGCCTCTTGCGTTTCGCCTCTATAGAAACGCGGCCGCTGTCAATCTCTTTTGGGGTATTTTTACAGGTGTGGACAAAAACATAGGGTATGTACAAGTATAGTTTCAGTGGCTACAGTTTGAAGCTTCACCAATAGCCCCAGCAGCATAGTTAATCGGCCCAGAATAGGAAATGTATTGGCCAATGTCGATCTTACAAAGGACCACAGTGATACCATCCATTTCCAATGTTGGGCCAATTACATTTGCTGCCTGGGAGGATGATACAGGTGCAACACATGTGGCAAAGACAAAGAAGAAATCAAGTCATAAGACCAGAATGGCGCTTTCATCCAATAAACACATGGGGAGAAAGCACTGCAGTAAAAAAAAAACCTGACAGGCTGAGCTGCAATTGACGGGTGCAATCGATTCCAAATCTCGGACTACATGTGGAAAAATGGACGTCGCAAGGTATTATTGGAACAAAAAAATTCAAAAGTCAGTGCATTACCAGTTTGTCTTGAATGGTTAACATGAACGACGATTGTAGTTGAAGATAAAGCGCACGGGTTTTCTTCGCACTATTTCGAGCGTTATAACGTTATCGTTAGTGTAAGGGAACCGGGCTATATTCGCGTACTCAAATGCTGGTCCGATGAACGTGACATAAGCGAGAAGTTTCTTACAACTTGTGGAATGTCGCAAGGCCCTTTTAGGGAAGAACAACTTAGCCTATTTTTGAAAATTACTTAGTCTTCCCTGACACACCTGGTGTAGAATGCAACTTGGCCGAAGCTAGCGCACCCCCTCACGCTGGCTACGTCCGCGCCCGAGAATTTTAGTTCGCAAATGCACAGATAACCGGCGAGCATATTTCCATGTGACAAAGCTCAAGTACCGCAACCGGCAATGTCCTGCACTTGTTCTACCTCCTACCAAGTTTTTGTCCTGGCCCTCACCAAGAACTCGAGAAGTAAGAGTGACATTCGATACACAGTTGGAGCGCCTATTCACTCAGTCTCCATGCCCGCCCAAAAAGTTGTTCGCCATTGGTTGAAATTACTTTCAGACGGCTCGATAATGTAACGTCTGACAGGACCCGTTTTCACGTTAGTGTGCAACGCAGTAAAACTTGCATTACCCAACATTTCAAAAACACATAACCACAGCGTTGATGTCCACACTCCTTTAAAGCAAATCATTTCGTTATAGGACCGAAATGCACATACCGCAAAGTTCAGCTGACATAGGCACTCGCATAAGGACTTAAAGTAGCCAATTTTTTGGTGGGTGCTTTATTCTTTGTAATGATGCTGGTTTATAGTCTGGTTTTTTGGCGTTTAACGTCCCAAAGCGACTCGGGCTACCAGGGACGCCGTAGTCAAGTGCTCCAGAAATTTCGACCACCTGGGGTTCTTTATACCGTGCACTGGCACCGCACAGTAGACGAGCCTCTAGAATTTCGCCTCCATCGAAATTCGACCACCGCGACCGGGATCGAACCCGCGTCTTTCGGGTCAGCAGCCGAGCGCCATAACCACTGAGCCATCGCGGCGGCCTGTAATGATGCGCAAGACATTATGGATTACCTCGTGTATTCTGCTACGGCCGGTGAATAATTTATCATCGAATTTATTTCTCGTGCTCTTTCGGTTTCAACCAACGAACGATTACTGTGACGTCGAAGTGTGGTTATAGGTCACGTGAGGCATGAAAAACTTCAATATAATCACTCCTTCTATATTCGTTGTCATTCCGGCTCTTGAGGAAGGCTGGTTTCAGCACTGCAGTGAATTACAACCATGAAGCAGCGATTATACCGCAATTTTTCCATTCCTCACGTGATGTATAACCACATTGACTTCACAAACCGAAACAGCATAACAGAAACATTCGATTATAAATTATTTAGCGGTCATAGGTGAATACCAAATGGTGATTCATGAATAGTAGTGTCTTCCGCATCAGTGTAGAGAATAAAACATACCACCAAAATTAGGTGTCTATACTCCTTTAAGCCGGGCACTCTGAATGCTATATCAGCTAATATCACTGCCAATTCTGGCCCTATAGACAAAATTTCACGGTAAACCTTTTCACGACAAAATCTCTCGAGTTTAAGCGCGAAGAGGACATATGCAACCTAGATTACATCACCTACCATGTGTGGTCAAAGCTTACACGTATAAGCGCCCACGGTCACAGTTGGACAATGGGTCACAATATGAAGTAGTGACCGTTGTCGGTTGCTAGCTTTCATTGAATGGCTTTCATTTAACAGTTTTCATTTAACAGTTTTCATTTAACAGTTTTCATTTAGCAGCTGCTCCGTCGCTGCCGATATCGCGTAAACAAATTACAGCCAAGATCGAGGCCCTAACGATCCTTCTTTGATCAAAGTCACGTTACATATGGTTTTCGACACATAGAACACACATCAAGGAAGACTTGTAACCTCTCCAGAAACCCGCAGCGCTCCGCTAAGGCTGTATTTACTAAGCGAGTAGTGTTCAAATCACCTGTGTATCCTGATGGCCTCCTGTGTCTGTGGAGACCAGGTATTTCCTAAGACAACCTGATCCCACATCAGAGCCGCCAGTCTCGAAGCTATCACAGCGGCGTCAGCGAGCATCGGATCGGTGGTGTTCACGCTTAGTAGGCTGAACGCAAGCGCTGGCACGTACAGGGCCGTCTCGCTGTGGAACCGCATGTTATCCCTTCGAGCGCCTCTCAGGTCGTCTCTTATCACCGGCATGCCTCGACGCCACATTGCTGCTCTGACGTCGAACTCGAAGCTCAGCGTCCGAAAAAAGTTCCGCGCGAAACCCTTGGTTGACAGGTCGGGTGCTGGAACGTCCAGAAGGATGACGTCTGCGGGCAGCAGGAGGGTTATATTTTCGACGAAAGCTTCAAACTTTGCTGTGTCCCCGCCCACTGCCATGATTCTGCGGAGCGGTGCATAGGTAACGAATGCACGCCGCGTTGCTTCAAAAACGTTTCTGATTTGGGTATTCTTCTCGTTGCTTGTGAGAGCGGCGACATAGGTTCTGCGCCATAGTTCTCCGAATTTCAGCGCGTGAGTCCGGCAAAGCCTCGCTGAGCTCATCGTGGGGGAATCCAGCACGTCGTACACCTGAACGGAGAGAAGTGCTTCGAGGGCCACGGTCATGATCATGTGACACAGCGACAACGGTTGGTTCGAGGGGTTCCACAAGAGTCTCATTTCTTCGAGGAAGGTAGCCTTGGACACGGCGTACATGGGCTTTCTTGAGTCTACGGCTACGGGGAACTCTTGGAGGATGGCTTTCGCCTGCGAAATTTCGAGGCCGTGGAAGGCGTCGCGAAACTCCTCCGGCGTAATCTCCTCGACGGTTTGCGTGCCTGAGCTGTTCGGAAGGCGGCTCTCCCACGCGGTAATCTCTTCAAGCCTGTAGTTGGTTCCGAAATGAGCATTGGTAGCCGATAGAGTAATGCCTAAACAGGTTTCAGCGCAGATGGACCTGTAATTTTTCATGCGCGGGCGGTTCAATACGAATGCGAAGCCCTTTCCAAATAGGTGTTCGACACTAAAGAAGAAAGTTATCCGGTAGCGATTCGGTATTTCAATGGCGGAGCGAAACATGTCGCTGGTGTTCATGCGAGGTTTGAAGTTTGTCATTTCGAGGACAGCAGCCAGAGAGTCCCTGAGACGTAGCTCTGGCTGCCATATTTCCCTCAGGCATGACGTGTAGAAGCGGTGAAGGTCAGCAGCCGCTGGCGAAGCGTACAAGGTCGTGCCCTTGGCGAGATTTCCGTTTATGCTGTCCTGTGATGGATAAAAAACCGGTTTGAAAAGAGCTGTTGCAGCAAAGAGCTGTTGCGGCACTATATCAGTCATTCAAGCGCACCTTTCCTGGACATCAGCGTCGCCTGTCGGGTTCTAGGTGCGAACAACAAACAACTAAATGAAGACTCTTCCTTCACGTTGCATCAATCAAAGTGATGCCGGGAGCGTGATCAAAAAGCCGACAAAGTTGTTGGCTTGGCAGGAACCACGCAACAACCGGCAGCAGGAGGCAAACAACACAATTGCGCTAGCTTTGCAATAATTTCCGATATGAGAAAAAAGAAAAAATAACAAGCACACAATCGTATTTTAAGATGCAAATTATGGGGAAAATATATACACAATATCATTATTAATCAAGTAATACAGTGACATACATTAGCATACAATAGCACAAAAAATGCAGTAGCATGCATTAGTTTACAATAGTACAAAATACATTATTACGCAATCATAAAAAACAAAAACTAGGAAAGAAAAAAAAAGGTCTAAACAGCACTATTTGGGAGAGACGACTGTAGAAAATGGGCGGAAGCATGTCGGATACACTGCAATTTCCAAGATCGACTACTCAGTGTGTCAGTGTGAATATTTGCAGTGTTTAGTTTATTAACAGAGGTAACTGGTGTCGTAATCTCTGACGACCTTAGTTGCATCTGCTGAAGGGGGCATCCCAGTATGGCATGTAACGAAACTGCTTGGTTTTATTTTTTGCGTTAGTTGTGTCGTTTCCTCCAGAAGTCTTCTGTGCAGCTTTCATTCATGAAGGACAGTACGAGAGTGTACAGGTGCCATCAAAAGTAAATGGAAGGTAATATTACCGAAAAAATTTAATAACTGCCCGCTCAATTCATGCATCTTTGAATACATATGTGCAGACTAATTGTGATTGTGCGAATTGCACTGTGCACCACCAAACAAGGACCATTATGCTCTAGATTTAAAGAAATTAAATTTTTTGGACAAAGTCGACTTCAATTTACTTTTGACGGCGACTGTACATGTACAGATGACGGACTAGGATGATGTTATGAGCTCGAATAAACTGTGGGTGAGTCGGGCTGTTGGTTAGATTGCGCACTGTCTTTTTTGCAGGACCTGTAATTGATTTATGTTTGTTAACGTTGTAGCTCCCCATACAAGCACAGAATAGTTTAAATGACTAGAAAAAAGAGAGTCGTCTATTAAGCGCTTTATTTTATGAGGGAGCATGTTTCGTAATCTGCTTATTACATCACAAGCTTGTGAAAGTTTTTTGCTTTAGTGTTCGCACGCACCTTAACCAGACGTTATTCCAAAGGGCAAAAACAGGCCTAGTTTCGGCCTTCTCTGTTATCAACGTTGTGACTACGTCATGAAGAAAGAGAAAACGCCTTTTTTTTTCACACGGTAAGTTAATTGGCATGGCTGGAAATTCGAGCGCTGAAAATACATTTACGTTCAGTGCTTCAGTGGAGGAGGACCAAGCAAATAAATTTTAAAACGAGTTAGCGTACTGAATATTGATTTTTCTTGTATTTTCTATAAAAGGCCCTTAATGGTTTGCTTCTTGCTTTTTAATGCGTCCAAAGGATAGTTGTTGCTTGCCGATATTTCTATTTCTTAATGCGCCAATTCGGTTTTAGAATAAACAAAGGTAAAAATGCAGGCTAGTTTCGTTAATGAATACTAACAGGGCTCGATAGTGAGCCCATGTGTCCACATCCCAAGCACTACAGGCAATGGGCCAATATTGCAAATGGATTGTTTAATTCTGGCCCTGCATAGGTCCAGCGTTTGCCAATACGTTTCCAGTACTGGGCCGATTACTTGTGCTACTTGAGCATGCGAGTCTGGCGGGGGCTTGGATGGTAGCCTTGGTGGCGTGAATATATTTTCTTTGCACAGCTCAATTTCATCAGTTGCACAGATTACATAAGGCACGAAATTCTCGCTTTCACACAAAAAGAACTGTGAAAGGCGTCGTCGGTAATAATTTCTAAGCAGCCACAAATTCACGACGCTCAGTGGTGTAATAAGTTCGCTCCGAGAAACAAGAAGTGTCAGCTGTGTACTGATACGTGTGAGATAACTCCTAAGCATATCTCGATAGGCGTATCCAAGAAAAAGAACAATGTGCAGCTACGAAAATTTATCGGCGCACTTATTTGAACGCCTCAGAGCTAACGAGCAGTAACACAAACCGACCAAAGCTCTAGAGCACTTTGCGCCGGAGTAATAATAAATGTGACGAAAATTAGTGACAATGGTGGCTCGTCAAGTATATGGCACTGTCGGAATGATGCAGTATTGTGAAGGACGCAACCAATAAGTTGGTCCATATGTGGAAGTTTTCACAGAAAGGTATTGCTACTCTATCGAGACAATGATATGACCATTATCATCGTTCTTAGCCACCATGCTGCATTAGCATACGAAGCAAACGGAGTGGCGAAGCAATGGTCGAAGTACGTCACGGCAAGAGGCCTTCGGACACAGCTGTCCAGCTCAGTACTATCAAGGAAGTCTGAAATGTCACCTTGGAGTGCGCCCAAAGTATTCCGATGTGTCAGGAGTCCTCCTATCGCCCCCTCCCCCTCCCATCCACCCTTTTAACGCACACACACCCTTCTTCAGTAAGTAGAAAGGAACGAAGCTCCGATTCCTCTAAGATTACGTTACTGGCGCGTTAATGGTAACGTGCTGCCCAGGACATAGCTTTGCGCGCGCGCCTTAGTGGGGCTTACCAGGATGTCTTGGCCGACGCCTTTTCTCACGAGACCTTCGTTGATCGCCTTCCTGCAAACGTGCGCGAAGAAGTCCCTGCAGGGTGAAATGCTCTTGTCGATGACTGAGAGCAGGTGGGCGGCTTCTTCGCGACAGCAGAATCGCTTCTCTGTGACGTTCCCTCTGCCTGGTACGGGAGGGGACCGAAAGACTAACCAGATGAGCGGGCCGGCGACCGCAAGCAGGCACAGTGCGCCTGAGGCAGTGACCATCACTTGCTCTTCCTTCCCTTGAACTCGTCTAGGCGTGGGAGTAGCAGAGGGGGAGCGCACAGCGGAAGAATCCGCTGCATCGACCGGCCTCGAAGGTTCCATGTTCGTCTTCTTTTTCTTATCGTCACGAGCGGAACTCCCGCGTGCGAGCCCGTGCCGAGATATTGACAGACAGATGAGAAATTTTCAAGTGTAGGCAACGCTGAGTGCAATGTGGTGTAATTAAAAAGAAAAAAGCTTCGCTACAAATGTTTATGAATGGAACGAGGAACAGACACAGGAAGTCTCATCCCACCTGTCAGATGTTGGGGAGAAACTTCCGACCATTTACCCGCGCAAAGAAGTTCCCTTAAACACGACTTCGTAGAGGAGGGCTTTGATTCCTGGTATTGTCAACATGCAGCGCATATACGCATATTGATATATGTGGGCGTATTCTTCACTACACTGTCTTGATCGCCGACTTGAATAGGACAATGAAGGGCCATTTTGGTGCTGTTTCATTGTTTCAGGAGAAGCTGCTCTGAAAAGAAGAAAGCAGGCGTGACCATCGTCACAGTATAGTGCCTAGAATAATCCCGATCTGCGAGATCTTTCGCGCTTCCTTCCAGACATTAAAAGTGTGTCATCGCACGCACGTATGCAGGAAATCTGTACACTTTTATGACCCTTCAGCTTTTTTTCTTATTGAGCTATGAATGTATGTTTGGCGTTATCCAATCGTTAACGAACCCACGAAGTTCCTGTGTACTTTAAGGAAACGTGATTAACAGGTATTCATCTGTAGAGTCATGTTATATAAGGCAGCATTCTCAACAAGAAAGAGATCAAGCTTTTCTGCTCGGTTCTTGTTGCTCAGTCCTTAGTCCGCTAGAAGTACGCGTGACGGAACAACTAGACTCCTATAGTCGGATACAACTTAAGTCTGCAGTGAAGCTCCGCCCACATTCAGCCTCCGCGCACAGAATTCCTCCACGACAAAAAAGTAGTCCGCTGCTTAAATGTTTCTTGTTATGTAAACAATAAGATCATCACAAGAAAAAAATTATGAGCTCTAGGGTTTTGACACGTGGATTGTTTGATATAGTCAAGCATTAAAAAGCTGATTTCGTTTAAAATTGCGATTGGCCAGCGGAGTAATACAGGACTCCGCGGACCACGGCCCAGTGTTAGCAACTGCTGTTTTTTTACGTTGTATCCTACTATAGCCTCAAGGAATTAGGCGATGAACTGTACTACTTGCTGCTTATGGCTGCGATTTGCAATTAAGCCACATGCGTGTAGTACCTTCCTTTCAGCCTCTGTTTAAAGAAACCTTGTATCCTTGTTAATGAGCCCATTATATGGCGTTATGAAACATTTAGCTGCCCGCTACTATCCATGGTTCATAATGTGCATCCTCCGTAAGTGGCGTCTCGAAGAGTCGGTTTCGAATCATGTCTTTCGAATCATGTTATGGCGCCATGTCTGTTCCATACCTTTGCTCTGTCGGACCTGTCCCGTCAATGTTTACAGGGCAGTGCTATGGCCATACTGGCGGCCGAGGACCCGGGATGTTGCGTTCCAAGGACTGTTTACTTGCCGAGTCACTTTAAGGCAACCTTTCCAGGTTTTTTTTTTTTTTTTCAGTTAACAAAACAGGGATGATTCGTATATTTTCTGTGGTTTAGAGAGAATGGAAATTCCTTCGCAAGCGCTTGTTACATTGATATCTCAGTGGCGCAGGGACTGCCTTTCTCCGCCTCTGCTACACATGAAAGTAAAAGCTACTGCTCAATAATATTTCGTATATTTTGCAATTCAATCACATTGAAATAAATGTTTCAGAACCATTCCTTATCTTTGCGCTGCGCTTTGACGGGTTTCGGTGGGAGGGCACGGGGGGGAGGGGGGGCGCCGCGGTGGAACTTGGTTTCCCCTAAAGTAGAACCCTGCGCACGCCTATGCTCACGGTTACCAGCGTGCTATACCGAGTTTTTGCACAGGCACTGGAAGCCTGGATGAGCGAATCAGTGGACAGAGGTTGTGTAGAGTCAGCACATGGCCTAACGGAGTTACAGTGGCTTTCGTCCTGGCAGCCGACTAGAGGACCTCTTCGTGCTTACGAACTGCGTCGACATCGCAAGAAAGGAAGACAAAAGACATCTACTGTTCGCTCGACGTCGAAATGGCATAAGATAACGTTCCACATGCAACTTTTTGGGGTCGCCTTAGTACTCTGGGGAGGTCGTCACCACTCCAGGATACAATAATGAGGCTGTAACACGGTCGCGGCTTTGTTTGGCAACGCCGAGTCGCGAGGGGTCTATATATCCAGAAAGGCATTCGGCAGGGATGTCCAGTGTCTCCACTCCTCTGCCTGCTATAAGTACCAGGCCTGGAAAACCACTCCTGCAAACAAACCTCTGGGCCTCGGCCCAAAGTCCAATACTAGCGGAATCGATAACTCCCAAAGATTGTCGGGTCTTCCCGTTGCCGATGATTTGGTATTTATGGAAGACGTTCCAATGGACGTGCAAACTATGATTGACATTTGCACCGCGGAGCTCAAGAGCCTTGGCCTTGGACTCAACCAGCGGAAATCCACGATTATCCAACTAGCAGGAGACGCTTCTAAACACCTGTTCCTTAAATTGAATGGAAAGCCCTGGCAGTCGACACGTCGTGCAAATACCTGGAAATAACGTCACTCACTGCGGCCGACTGCGAAATGGCTAAAACAAAGTTATAACAGCTTTCGCTGGTTAAGGAGCTATAAGCTCTATAATTTTTTTTCTCGCTTTTTCACTTTTATTTTTTATTTTGGTTTTTATTTTATTATTGCACTTTGGCCCGGGCACCAAATTTAGCAGGGCCCATCCGCTACACACGGTATGTCCTCAGGTATATCTGTCTGTTTATCTGTCTGGCTGTCTAACTGTTTCTATCGATCTATCTGTCTGCCTATGTATAACGATACCTATCTATCTATCTACCTGGTTTGGTTTTATAGGGTTAACGTCCCAAATGACTCAGGCTTTGAGGACGCTGTAATGGAGGACTCCGGATAATTTCGACCAACCACCTGGGGTTTTTTAACGTGCACTGACATCGCACAGTGCTCGGGCCTCTGGCATTTAACCTCCATCGAAACGCGACCGCCGCGTCCGGGATCGAACACGCGTGTCGTGGTGGATCTATCTATACGTATCTACCTATTCTATCCTACCCTCCCCTGCCTACCTAATGTACCCTACCCTACCTTACCTAGTACCTACGATCCATTTCTCCGTTCGTTGATCAAAGAGTGTCTTGAGGATCATGTCCGGGGAGTTTTCAGTACTACCTCAGGGTTTGTATCAAGAACGTTTTTTTTATAAGGGTGCCGTATACAAAGCTAATGTAAGAGAAGCAAACCAGAATAGGCAAAAAGAAGAGGCACAGCACGGATTTACAGTGTCCAGAGCCACATAGAAATACAACCAGGAAGCATGCGGTACAAGAGGCAAGGTTTATAGAAGCAAGGATGTCTTATCATATTCGGACGGCGGCAATATCTCCTCAAGGCATACAATTGTAAATTTTGGATCACAAAGGTTTTCTTCTTTTCATCACTATTTCATGCGCACGCATATCTTTCAGTAAACCTGCAGTTTTTAAGTAATGAGAGCCGAGTGCGAGAGATAAAGCCGGTTTGATTTGGTTTGGTTTATGGGGTTTAACGTCCCAAAGCGACTAAGGCTATGAGAGACGCCGTAGTGGAGGGCTCCGGAAATTTCGACCACCTGGGGTTCTTTAACGTGCACTGACATCGCACAGTACACGGGCCTCGAATTTCTCCTCCAAAGAAATTCAGCCGCCGCGGCCGGGATCGAACCCGCGTCTTTCGGGCCAGCAGCCGAGCACCATAGCCACTGAGCCACCGCGGCGGCTTTGATCTCAGGTAAATTTCATAATATACAGGGTGTCCCAGCTAAATGTAACCAAGCTTTTAAAAAAGACGAAGTGCCCTAGCCCAGTGAAACCAACTGAGGGTTGTTGCCAGTCGCGTTTCCTAGTCTGCAGTATTTTATTTATTATGCAAACGTAATTAATTAGCAGAGACTAATCAGCTACCTGTTTAATTGTTGCCTTCATGAAGAAAGTGTCAATGCAGGAATTGTAGATCCCTTAGAAAAATAACCGGCTGCCGTGTTTGCAACCAAGTACGACTGATACAGCTTCTTTTATTTGCCTTAAAAGAAAGCCCGCGAAATACAAAAAGAACCACGTGATAGGGACGCAGTTTCAGCGCTCCCAGACGACCGGTCAAGCAACGACATTCACTTTGCAACGCTGTCCCGGACGGGGTTCGGCGTTTTGCGGTGGTTGCGAGATATACGCCAGCAACTCTCGCATGAGCGCTAGGGCAACCGCTTCTTCAGCGCGTGACGGTGCAAGTTCGGAGGCACGGCCACATGCCTATCACTGTCGCGAATCGGGGTGACGCGTCCCCGACTGCTGAAGGGGAACGCTTTCGCGTACAGGTTCGAAGAACAAAGGAATCAAACAAAACAAAACGAAGTCGTGTTTATATTTTAAAGGAAAGGAGCCAATAAAAGAAACGAAAACACCAAGGAAAATACACACTAGAAACGCGTAAGGGATAAAAAGGAGAGAGTTCACCGGATACACAGCGTCCCAGGTGGTGCGGGAATGCCTTGCAGCTAGCACAGACGCGGGTTGGCGTGCGTCGCTGTCGTTGCGTCCAGGGGGGCGGTGGTAGAGAGCCAAGAGATGAGGAACGGAGATGGATACGGGAGACGCTGACGAACTCCTGTCAGTCGCCCCCAATAACTGGGCAGCTTCAGCAGGCAAACCGTAGCCAGGTCCTGTCGATGGCGTCCCGATACACCGTAGGCCTGTGCAGCCCATCCAAGGAATCCGTGGCAGCAAAGTGGCGATCGCAGTAAGCCTGCGTCGTTGATTCAAGGGGAGTCCACGGCAGCACAGACCCGAAGTTTGACGGCTGCCACCTCCACGCTTGAATGAGCTCAATGGTCTTCCTCAACACTTCGGTTTGCTGACACGTCAGCCTTCCGGTCCTCGTGCCCAACGTTGCTCGTGCCTGCCTCGCGCACACCATAGGCACGCGCACACGCGCAACGCGGGGCTGGCACGCACGGCGCTCCGCTGTCCGACGCACCACTGCCGACACGCCGCGTTCCAAAAATCCCTCAACAGTGTGGTGTGCACATCACAATCACTCGAGGCGAGGTTTCGCGTGAAAAAGCGCTCCGTGCGAGCCGCGCTAGCACCCGCTTAAAGCATTACGATCCTAACACGGATGGGCGATGCCCACACTGTGGGGAGACCTGTGATATCTTCCACATGGTGTGGGCATGTACTCAAAATCCCCACCTCCCCCCTTCCCCTACCCCTTCCAGAGAGGCATGGGAGACTGCCCTTCTCAACTGCTCCTCGCTTGAGTCCCAAAGGGCTCTGGTGAAACGGGCTAGAGACGGGGCATTGTCATGCGGTGTCCCGGACTAGGGACGCCGACCATGTAGCGTGGCCACTCTGTGGCTCCCAAACTCTGTTTCAGTAATTAAAAGTTTTCACCACCACCACCCGCTTACTTTCAATGACGCATAAGCAGTTCCTGGCGCATATCTCGCCACCACCTCAAAACGCCGAACCCTGTTCCGGACAGCGTTGCAAAGATGAGCGGATGTCGTTGCCTGACCGGTCGTTTGGGAGCGCTGAAACTGCTTCCCTATCACGTGGTTCTTTTCGTATTTCGCGGGCTTTTTTTTAAGGCACACAAAAGAAACTGTATCAGTGGTACTTAGTTGCAAACACGGCAAACGGTTATTTTTCTATGGGTTCTACAACTCCTGCATTGACACTTTCTTCCTTAATGCAATAATTAAAATGTTAGCTAATTGGTATCTGCTAATTAATTACTTTTGTATAATGAAAAACTACCGCATATTAGGACACGGACTGTCAACTACCCTCAGTTGGTCTCACTGGGCTAGGGAACATCCTCTTTTTTACAAGCTTCGTTACATTCAGCTGAGACACCCTGTATATTGTCCTGCGATAGGACCATTGTAGGACATGGAATTTTCACCCTCAAGTCGTCCAACAAAGTACAAACTGAGGACATCCGCATGAGGACATTTAGCACACGTGCTCAAAATGTACTCAGTATGTCCTCTTCGGGATGAGGACGTTTCGACCATTTGAGGACATCCTCAGGATGTTTGGTGCCGTGTGGATAAACAATGGGTAAACAGGGATGATGTGCGGACTTTTCTGCTTCAGAGCAAGCTGCAGGCTGTCTAATATTTCCGAATGTTGTTGTCAAGAAGATGTACGCCTGCGTCGTGAATGGCTGCAACAACGTGCGCAAGCTGCTGTTCAAAACTGTAGCTTCTGTCAACGGGCTTCAGAGAATCCTGATGGAAGCTGCTAGGTGTCTTAAATATCTGTGCAGGTGCAAAGACATCTTGGTGAATGGGCGGCCAAGTCGGAAACTATATGTTCATCCCTGACCACTGCCACGTGGAAGAAAGAGCAAGGTCCTGGCACTGAAGGCAGCTTTCTTAGAAGTTACAGTCCAGGGAATTCAAACAGCACTGGATGATCTCCTACAATTTGCAGCGCATGGCGTTCATGTCATCAACATGTGGCATAGTAGTGCACAGCTGAATGCTTGTGCACTGAAGCAGTTTTGTCTCCCATAGCCTCAGTCGCTTTGGGACGTTAAACCCCAATAAACCAATAAACCAACCAGTTTTGTCAAAATATCCGATTGATGCTAAGCGCTACAACAGCCAAAAAGAACTTAGTGAAAAACTAAAATGGCTGGAAGGCATGAAACACACGTACGTAAGAATGCGAAGCGCGCCTGGTCTAGTATAATGTCGTTTAACTGTCCCAGCCTCAGTGTTAGCAACTTTGTGGCATCAAAGCAGCGTGGTTTTCACCATGTAACAGCACCAGTAGCACCAGCTAGGCCACATACTTGTTGCCGGCCTCGTGAAAAGGGCGCATACCCATGAGAGGCGGCGGTAAGGGTGCTATGTCGGCTATGTCGCCTGTCTTTCCGGAGGCGTAGCAGACGACGCACGAGACGTAGAAAAGTGCGACTGCAGCGCCATTAGCTTCATCGACGTCCTTGGTAGACATGGTTGTAGCCTCGCCAGCTAGCGGGTAGGAAAGGGAAGCTGCCAAATTCATTGGCAGCATTGGCCAAGACTCTGTCGAAATAAGCTGTCTGAAGCACGCTAACGCAAGTTGGCATATTCGATGAACTACACCAATGCGTTATTTTATCTTTGATATTGACACCGGTGCAACGTCTCGCTGCTTTGATTTCGATGCACTGCTTTGATTTCAGTCAACACCGGTGCAGAATATCGAACATGCTCCCCTCTGTAACACATGGCCTCAGAGACCTAAATTTTATAATTTGGAGGTCTCGGAGGCCGCAAAGTGCTACGCGGTAACGATAGCAACGCGGCAATGCGCTACGCACCAACGCACGTTCATAGAGAACCACACTATCTGCGCCTGGACATGTGCGTCTCCACAGGAAATACAGGTGTCAAAATCAGTAAAACGGGTCAAGAAAACAATTTACGAAAGCTCAGACGGCTCAGAGAAACGCCGAATCGCCGGCATGTGGCGGCGCTGGTGATGCTCACAGTTGCGCGCGCCCCCCTCTGCGCATCGAGGCACACTATCACGTGGGTACACTGTAACGTGGGTAACTGCGCCGTCCGAGACCTTGCCTTTTAAATGGGCGGCGAGGGTGTTGTTGGGAGCTGGCGTGTGAAAATGACTCCGACGCAGCGTTTTGTCTCGCGGAGCGATGAAACGCAAGACGCCGATCACTGTGAGTCCTATCCTTTCATAGCAATAGCGTATCAGGTTGCTGCATGTTGAAAAGCTTGCGTTTTCGCTGCGCTGGCTGCACATCGTCGCTGGTTCGCCTTCGTGTGAGCGCTCTCAGACCATGAATTTGAAATCCGGAACTACGAATTCAAAAAAGGGCAGAGCTGGTCGTCTTCGTCTGTGAGCAGCGGTCGCGCTGGAACGCAGGTGTTTTTCTGTCAGGGTGGTGGGCGTGGAGAGCAAAAGCGTTCGAAGTGAGGCTTACTGTTTGCTGACTAGTTCGTGCACTCTTGCCTAATTAACTTAATTAACCGCACCGCGATTTGACGTAATGTCTGGGCTGTCTTTTATTTTGTCACTTGTAAGCACTGCTTGAAGAACTTTACGTTTGTGATCAGTCATACTGTTTATACACCTGCGATGTCAGAACAGCAAGGCTGCAGGTGCACTTCCGTGTTGCTACCGTCATGCGTGCACGTTTGAGCGCACCTAATTGCACAACGCACATCACGAACGTTTCTGGGCTAAAAATGAAGTGTTTGGGAGAAAACTGGTAACAGCTGAAATGAAATTTTCGGCTGTAGTGCACTGCAGAGCAGGCAGCGGCCTTTGAGATTAGATTATCCATACGAAAAACCTGTGTAATGTAATGAACCCCCCTTCCTTTTTTTTTTTTTTTCAAGCAGGTTTCAAAATGTAAACAAAAAACCTTTTCTTTCCCATTTTATTTGTCAGGTTTAATTGGTTAGTGTATTTGGTATCTAAGCAAGTAAAATACAGTGGCATCTACAACCATTTTCCTGCTTAGTAGGAATTACCTATTGTTTTAGTGCATTATTTTTACACTACCCTTTTATTTTGGTGTTGTAATTTGACACCAGCACATCTTGCTCAAATTAGCATAGCAGCTGAAGTATGAGCCTTTTAAAAATGGCCTAATCGAGAGCATGCATTGGTCACAAGATAGCAAATGTTATTGGTTTATTGGGGTTTAACGTCCCAAAGCGACTCGGGCCATGAGGGACGCCGTAGTGGAGGGCTCCGGAAATTTCGACCACCTGGGGTTCTTTAACGTGCACTGACATCGCACAGTACACGGGCTTCTACATTCTTTGAGATGTAATTAAATGTTGGTGCTTGTCTGATTTTTTTTCTGTAATTACTGGAATACCGGTGTAGCCCTGGGTACAGTTTTCGGAAAGGCTGGCTGAGCTGCTGAAACGAGGGTATGCGCCTACTGCCAGTTGGAGAAGCAACAGATGGCTTAAGTTGTGCGGCTCTTTGAGGATGCCGTTTCATCTGCTCGTTAAAATTAGTCAAAAGGGGGAGCCATCGCTCCTCTAACTAGAACACTGCAAAAATGCAACAGTGAGCTTGAAAACAAACTTGCAACTCGTCCACCTTGAGCTGTGCTTTTGGCTTTCGGTTGCTTCCTTGTCCTGCAAGCGAAGCAGCCTGTTGGATCAGCTGCTTGGCTCGCGTCTGCGAAAACTGTACTCGTAGCTGACATTTTCTCCTTAATTGTAGAAGGGCAGGCAGATGTTTAATTGCATCTCCAAGAGCGTAGATCATAATGCACTACCGTGTGTGCTGTGTGTGCCCGCCCTCGAGTAGGCCAGTACTTTGTGCACAGGAATTAGATTTAGTATAGCATTAGCATGATAGCGGACATAAGGGAAATTATGTTAGCATGTCGCAAGCAACTTATCTCGCAGAGTTTTAGTGAGGTGTTCTGAAAACATTGAATGTGATCTGTCACGTGGAAGAGAAAGGTCCTTTCAGAATGGTTGCCACTGCTGCTGATTTGCCAAAATATTATATTTCATTCATTTACAGTCAGTACAGTAACACTTATTTTTACCAGCAAAATGGCCAAGCAGTTCCTTTGCAATTAAAAGTTTATAAAATAATAAACACAGATAGAGTGGTGCCATTTAGTCAAGACATTGCTAAATACAAACCGCTCGAGCAGAAGTACCACATGACCTGTTTAGCTCAGAACAATTTTGTAATTTTGATATAAATCGCTTTTTTAAACTATTCAAGTATGTAAAACACCGTGACAAAGCTTGAAACGTATTGTTACATTCCAAGCTGTTGCAAATGGTTGCAGTGCAGCTTGAGGCCCCATTAGTCCCAGGAGTGCCAGAATCAGGAGTGTATCTCAACAACTGGGCTCAATTACAGCTTGCACTTTGCTGTCGAGCCAAGGTCAGTCATAGCGAAAGGCAACAACACTAGCAGTTACTGGCAAGCGAGGTGACCAGAACCACAGAGACTGCTTATTCAGCTGAAGCGGACGGCTCTCACTTCGAAGGACACCGCCACTTTTTTGCACTAAGTGTACAAAAGCCACAAAGCTACCTTCTGAAAATTGTGTGCACATGTTTATGCTATTTCCTCATTAGTGTTCTGCACATGCGAACTCTGGACTGGTTACTCTGCGAAGCATGCGATCATGCAAAGCGTGCGATGCTAAAACTCTCTATTGTTTTAAAATCCGTCCAAATAAATACTGAGGTCTCTGTAGTTGGGTGTAAGAGTAGTCCTTAATGGTATACTGGGCACTTGCTGTACTAGGCACTTGATTGAAGTTCTCTTCTTGGATGGTAGTCCTATTAATTTTTTTTTACTAAAATAACAAACTTGTACAAGGAATGCAACAAAATGCAGTGTAAAGTATGAAGAACAAAACCAGAGCCCTTTGATGTTGCCAGTTGGGAAACTTCCCGTAGGATTGAGTTATCAAAATATGGCGGTCCGAGGTGCCCAAAATTCATATTTACAAATTTCCATGCCTCTCATTTTCAATAACGTAAACTGTGTTGAAATTGCAAATTTCGAGATTGTTGATAAACGCAAAGCCATCTGGCTACAAAATCATTGAAACAGATACTTGACGAAAATCCATAGATACAACAGTCAGAGAGATAAATTAACAAATAAAACTAGAAAAAAAACTTTTCAGGAGACAACGGCGACATATGGCAACAGCTTTTATTTGCCGCTTCCAGATGGCGCCACCTTCCATAAGCACTCAGACAGTGCCTACTGGAATTAGACTTTTTTAAGCGGAGTTTCGGTATGATCTAAGAGCTCTAGGCCAATGCAACTTTTGAGCAGCCCATTAATGCATTAAGGAAAAGATTTTTTCAATGCTGCATTCTTTTAGATCAAGGTCATTTGGCAAAGTGGATGCATGTATGCATGATCTTTGTGGTGTCTGCTTTCCAGTAGTACTATAAGCAGTGTTGTGATTTTTTCCTTACGCAGGTGCTCTCTCCTGTGCTCCTGCTGACTGCCAGCCCGTGGTAAAGTGGTCTCACTCCCAAGTATCCATTTGTGTGTTAACCATCATTATCACGCACTTTTGGAAATGAGGGTATGGGGAAGCATAATGGACCTTTTCCCCCCGTAATGTGCTGTGAATCTACCTAGCACTCTCGTCCGTCATTTTTGCAGGGTGTAGCTGCTGTTCCCATTGCTCAGTGAATGATGCTGGTTTCTCAGAATCCTTGAGTTGAGAGTTAACCAAAATTAGGTGCATCACTAACGGCGTTGCATTCACAGATGCCGCGGGCAAGTTTTCTCTGGCTAGACAGCACCAGTGCTGCTCCTGACTTTTTCTTCAAAGTAAGCTCATGCCACAACGCTCACGAAATGTTGGCTGCACAAGGAAGTCTGTTTCTAGTTTTTGAAAGCTTTTCACACCAACTTCACGCGTGGGGAATCGCATAAATGATGCTAAAATGGCACACGTATAGGCAGACACTTTACTGGCCACACTTTAAACTTCCACTGCCTCACACCAGCAGAGCAAGCACAGAAGCCTTGGAAGTCACCGCAGGCTGCTCGTGGTAACCATTACTACCACTGCAGGGCAAGAGAATTTGAGGGCCCACAGCAAGCCCTAGCCCTGCAGGCATACTGCAAATGGCGGTTGCTAGAGGGGCGCACTATTGGGAAGAAGGTCCATTTTGGGGAACAATTTTTATCTGGAAGTAACTGTGAGGCAATAACCAGAGCAATTTACAGTTTTACCAGAGTGGTTTATCTTACTTTTTAGTTACTCTGACCGGGAAAACTAATCAGTAGCTTAGTGGTTGGGGCACTTGCCAGAGGGTCAGGGTTCAATCCCGGCAGCATTGGCTACGTTTCGATGGAGGCGAAACACAAAAGGCACCCCCGATGCTGTGCAGTGTCTGCACACGTTAACTCGAGTGTGTAAATTATTACGGAGTAGTCTACTATGGCCCATCTTTCGCTTTCTTCTTTCACTTCAACCTTCCTCCCTTCCTTCACAGAGCGGTGGAGGTATCCAACCAGAAGTTAGACAGTTAGTGCACCGTTTCCTTTAATCAGAAACCTGTGAGATGCCCAACCCAAAATCTAGGTGCCTTAATAATGAGACAAATCCGTAAGAAGAGCGTAGTTTCTTATTAAAAGCAACAGTAGTAGATAAAAAGTAGATCAAAAGTAAGTAAGTAGTAGATAAAAAGAAAAATGCGTGTGTACAAGCTGGTAAACTTAATAGCTGAATACATTGAAAAATCAAGCTGTAGCAGTTGAATGAACCCAGCTTCATTATATCTTGGTACGTGAAAAAAATCTTCCATCAGTGTCTCCAGCTTTTTGTTTGTTTGTTTGTTTCTTTCTTTGTTTGTTAGTTCCCCGTGGCAGCTCACTTCTCTTATAATGTTCGAGACTTTCTGGCTCCCGCAATGGTCCATCATAATAACTCTGTGTGCGCAAAACTTCCCCAAACGTGTGAATGCTCTCTGCACGAAGAAGCTGTCTATAGAAAGGCAGCGGCAAAGAAGCGAATCTTACTGCTCGCATGTGAGCTCCTGTGCCATTGTCGTGATGACTGCTTTAATCCAACACAGTTCTCATCAGTTCGAAACTTGGAATCGAGAAACTCGTCTAAGCCACAGGGGTCAGGAAAAAATTACGAGGTGCACTTAAGTCTCCTTACGTGTGCAAATGCAAAAGCTGCGAGCGGTCTGCCACCTGCACCATCTGCTTGGCCAGTGCCGTACATTACTAGGGGGTTTTCTGTGGGTGCTGCATGATGGCGCTACGACTGCACGCCAAGCACGGAGGAAATTTACCGGAAATGGAGGAAATTTGGTACTCGCTTGATTGCAACATATGTAATCAACATGCCCATAATTACTCATGTAGGCCTCAGTGCATATTTCACAGATACATTTTTTAGAACTGTGCATTCTTTAGGCCCGCCTTTATTCAACTTCATACATGGAAGTGTCGTGGTGGAGTGGCAGTGTCCCAGTCTTCCACGCCAGTGGCCTGGATTCGATTCCCACCTAGACCCCAGTTTTCTTTTCTTATTTTTATTCTAATGTCTCATGACGCCATATGACCGATGACGTCACATATCTAGTGACGTCACAAGGGACCAACTTCTGGTGACACATTTTGTGGACACTTCCGACGTCAGCATAGCCATTTAATGCTTTCGCATTAATAGAGTGGACGAAAGAAGCAAAAGCTTCGGAGCCAACACACCTGCGCCACAGCATCTCGTACAGTGCTACTTGCAGCGTGGTTTCATTTTTGCGGTGAAGTGCACAAGAAGCGTGAGCAGCGTAATGAAAAGCTCAGCTCTTGCTGAGACCACAGGCAGAGGTGCGGTAGTGGCGTAAACGATAACGTGGCCACGCTTAAACACTTTTCTGCATGCACCACAGCCAAGCAGGACATTTCTCTGCTGCGATTTTCAAGTTAGGGGCTCTCTTGTCCAGCCATGACCTGACCAAGTTGCGGGCGGACTATGGGCGATGATCATAGACGTGGGGAGATCCCAGACTTTGGGATTGCTTAAAACATGCGGGGTGATTGACAAGTCATTTGCAGTTACATGCAGATGTGATGGGAACAAGCCAAATCCTTAATGTATTATGGAGGCAAAGCCATGCAGTACAGCAGCAGCATAATATTTCCACATATAAATGAGCTAACCTTGCTTAAACGAGTTGAAATACAAGTACGATGTGAATATATAAATTCGTATTTTTAAATGCAGTCAAAACGGGAGTCTTGTGCTGGAATGAGCGCAAGCAACATTCTCCATTGAACTTTGCTCTGCTTAGAGAGACAGCTTTGAAGATAGGCCTCTTGAACTAAATGGTACAGGTGCGCAGTAGTCTCTCACCACTCCCCATTTTATTTAACATTGACAGACCTAACTGCTGCATGTGTCATTAATGCACTAGAATCTTGATATTAATGCAGCATATTTGTTGTTTTGTTCACAGAAGCCGGCTAATGCGACGCTTCCTGTACGGACCCCGCTTAAGATAAATTTCATCAGTGGAAACTTCGTCAGTGCAAGTTCACCTGGCCTCAGCATGGACCAGCTGTACAGTCATTCGAAGGACGGAGGTCAGCCGTCATGCTCCATCAATGAGCATTGCACAAGTTCCAGCCCTGTGCTTAGGTAAGTGTATTCAGCTGGCTGTAGTGTGTGGATCTTAGGGTTCTGTGTGCACCTGAGTATGCATCTTTTCCCTGCTGTTCAAACTCTTGTTTCAGGGGCATGTATGCATGTTTTGGAAAGTGAAAATCTGGCAGTAGGTTTTTGAAATTCTTTTTAAAGCCATTCTCCTGTTTATTTTTAATCTGGCCTGCCAGTGTCTGCCTAAGACTTTACAATGTTGCCAACTGACAGTGTCCACCCAACCCTGACCTGGTCTAACACCTGCATTTTTACATGCAAATTTGTTAAGCAACTTCATGTTACTCAGATCATTGTTATTTATTTATTTATTTGTGACGCTGAGTGTGCCGCGCGGCATAAAACGTGGTGTTAGTCACGAAGGGTAGAAAAAGTTACAGAAATGCATGAAGCCCGGTTGCGTGTAAAAAGTCACATAAGCTTGTGGATGCTCTGCGTGGCCTTAGAAACTGACATCTTCCTTAATACTCAGATCATTGTTTGCTGTTTCTTTTGTCATTTTTAACTACCTTACTTAGAGACTCTTGAGTGCCTTGTGGGCCTTCAGAACCATTGGAGCATTAACGAACCGAATTTCCAAGGGAGAAGCTAACACCGATTTTCTTCTCATTTCAGCAGAGAAGCGATGACGGAAGGCAATCGCGGCCCTGACAGGATTGCACAGAGGATTGTGAAAGGTCACCGAGGCATCCCTCCACACAATCAGGTTGCACTCGTCACATTCACAGACCTTCTGACCAATCTTCTCAGCGCTGCTGTGAATGCCACCACTGAGGGTTACCTTGTGAGCTCACCACTCCATCACAAGTGCTGTCAAAAAGAACTTATTAGATTTCATCGCTTCTTGTGAGCAGACCACCCTGTGTGGTACTGCTTTGTCATTTGAGACTTCTTTTGTCGATATTTTGCTCTCTGATGCTCAGAAGCAACTTTGTAAATGAAGTCTCATTTAGTATAATTGTTGATAAACATGATTTTCATACTAATAACATCGTTTGTGTTGCAAGTGGCTTAGCATGGACAGTGCTGAACCTGGTTATGCCTTAAAATTCTGGTGATGAACATAGTGACTTATTGGAATTGTTCCTCTACAGGCATTTTCAGTTTAAAAAAAATATATATACAATTGGAGCAATTGAACAGGGCCAAAACTCGTTGGAACCAATTGAAGTCCAACCGGTTTCGGTTATGTTTTGTCCCCTTCCAATTGTTTTTCTTGACTGGGTTGTTGGGAGGGGGATTGAGGTGTTTTCACACCCGGATGGTTGTTGTTCAGTTGAAATAAAAGATATTTTTCAAATAGATGCAGTCTGTCTCCTATCCTGTTTTGTACCATATTTTCTGTTATGCAAGCTGCATTTTTGTTCAGAATTTTTTTCCAGTGAGTCTTGTGATGTGCCACCATGTACAGTCTTTTTCCATGTCTAGCAACTGTGTTTGAAAAGAGTGTATAAGTGGGGAAAAAAATAAAAGCTATTTAGCATGTTATCTTAGAATTCGTAGAATCTCATATCCTCTCCACAACTGGACTGAATGCCGTAGCGATGTGAGAACAACGCAAGAGGCATGCAAAGCCTACTGGATGTGAAGCCAAAATCAGTGCTGTTCAGGACACAGCTAGACTAGCTGTACTGAATGTGTTCGCGATGTGCCCTTCATGTCACCAACTCATTCAGTGTGGCCATATTCTGGACATTTTCGATTTCTGCATCTCATCCATTAGGCGTCACGTACGCTGTGTATTCTTGCTCGACATGACACCGCCTGAGAGGTGAAGGCGAAAAAGTGCAGGTCTGGTGCAAAGCCGCAAGCTCAAGAGCACTCGGGTCGATGAAGCCAGCGAAAAGGCGTATGTGGGAATGCATTCGGGCCAGTGCTTGAGAATTGTCTGTGCTGCCAGGCGCAAGCTGTTTTTTGTCGCATTCTCTATGAAGAGAACGTCTGTTTGTGAAGCACTTGTCAAATGTACTGGTGTGTCTTGTGCAACTTATGGGATCTTTTTTTTCTTTTTAACTGTGTGCAAGACACCTGCAGTACTTCAGGTCAAGCTCCAAAAGTTTGTGTAGTGGTGACGGATGACTGAGTAACCCCAGGTGGTCGAAATTTCCGGAGCCCTCCACTACGGCGTCTCTCATAGCCTTAGTCGCTTTGGGACATTAAACCCCATAAACCAAACCAAACCTAATTATATATTTTTGTTGAAACGCCTTTCTGAATGCTGCTGTCCCTTTTTTGGATTTCAGTAGGGGCACAGCTGCTGTGATATGCTACTGTTAGTATGTTGTACTAGTCAAGTCTATGGCAATTTTGCATGCTTCTCAGGCATGCTGCAAAGCACACGTGTGTAGCTGGTGCAGATAATTGCTCGTTTCTCCCTGCAAGTTTTGGTGTTCTGTGGAATGCTCCTGTGTTCTGACAGGATTTTTGAAAATACATTTAACAAAAAATTTTATAGCGTTGTTAGTAAATGCACATCTCTGCTAGATAGGTGGAGAAAGGGAAAGGTGTGGTCTTGGAAGAATTGACTGTACTATAAGAGAGGAAAGCTCCCATGTCGGCTTGGGTGCTTGGATTCCTTCACCTGACTTGCACATTGTGAATGTTCAGCTACACTGTTGGGAAAATATTATTACTGCGAGCTTGACTTAACGCAGAAGCGGCTGCCTTTTGCTTTTTAACGGGAAAGCTTTAAAGGCGCTGTTCCCCAGAAGACTTGGTGTTGACGTTGTGAATGAAAAATCGCGACCATGGCTCTGGCAGGTGGTCCCCAGAGAGCAACCTAGGGGGCAGGTGAGTCACCTAAGTCGGCCTTGCGGTGTCATTAGAACCTGCCCACCGTAGCAGGTGGCAGTTAATGATCAGTTGCTTGGGAATAGCAACTTGTGTAGCACAAGGCACACTGCAAGAAGCATGTTCCATCGCAGCGCAGTGGCGCATCTCTTAACATCTGCACCACTGCACCAGGAGGGGAATGAGGACTCCCAAGAATCTATGAATATAAAGTCAAGAACGACCTTCTGCACATATATAGGAATGAACCCACTGCACTGTCACGTCAATTTTTGAGTACTGCTCATGGTTTATGTTCAGAAACAGTTACATTGTATAATAAAGTTCCTCAGTGAAGGCATCGTCTGCAATGGTACATCCACTGCAGGGCTAAGGACTTCCCTGATGTGCGTCAACCATCTCAGTCCTTTGCTTGCCACAACCACCCCACCTCTACAAACTTCCTTGTGTCCCCACTTGACCTTTGCCCGGGCACATCTGTCTGGTGCAGGAGAGCTGAACACCTCATTGGGGAGTTCCAAATCACACACTGGCCACTGCTGCTGTGCATGCCGAGAGAATAGCCTACGCTTCCTCCACTTTTTCATCAGCATTATCTAATGATGAAGTCACTGCAGTAAAAAGGGAGACTGCTGCACTTTCCCATCAGCAATACCGCTGGGTACCCACCAGTTTCCAATAGGTACAAGTTGAACCCCAGCCTGGTGCTCGGCTTCTCTGGGTTTAAATTCTTGGCACAATCTTGTGCAGACAAAGACACCTTGTGCCATGTTGCTCTTTCGCCAAAGCTGGCCTTGCGCCATTAAAAATTTGTCAGTAACAACTTTCCCATCGAGCTCCAGAGCTGGTTTTATTTCTTCGCTTGACGTGAAGAATATGAAGGCATAGTGAGTGCTGTTTCTTCATGAGATCAGATTGCTCCTTCTCCAGCTTCTTCCCAGTTGCCCAATTCAGAAAACAAATGGATTCTAAAATAAAGTGGAATCTCTTACTGTTCACCAGCTGTTTGCGTATTTCTTAAGCTAAACGTCTGGTACTGCGTGACGTCTGCAACATAGTTGACAGCCATGCAGGCTTTCATTACACATAGCATAGCATGATTCAGCAGTACACAAAGAGCAATTGACTTGCAAATTAATTCCATGAACAGGGAAAACAAACCCTAGAGGCAAGAGCCTGACCTTCGCTTGCAACAGCTCTTATCAGGCAAATTAATCCTGTGACCGGGGAAACTGATATGCCATGGCCTACATGCCTGAGCTGTTATCATCTCTTATTATTCGTGTTTTTATACAGTTGTACTGGCCAGCATAGCAGCTTAAGTCTGCTGGAACTTTCAGGAAGTTGCGAAGATGAGCTGTCGGCAAGCCTGATGACTACAGAAGTGTTGGCAAGGGAATTTTGTCGCTGCAAAGTCTAGGCACATGCAGTTTGGCCCACGAAACCCACTACGTGCCAGCTAGATGGTGAATGTTATTGCAAAGTGTATTGCACAGCTACTGACACACTCTTTATGTCGTCAACCATTGAGTGTAAACATCATTATGTGCTTCGTGAAAGCAGGAAGTATGTATGTAATGTAGGTATTGTGGAATGCTGTTTGTGCACTCAGTTTAGAGAAGATTGGAGGGTTTCATTCATTTTTGTGCTGGTGTTGCTTGAGAAGCGTACAGATTGGCATTTACGATGGCTTTTAGCCACAGTCGTCCATGAGGTGGAAATTTGTTTCCGGATCTTTTTTTTTGAGCTTCGGTGTCATCATTTGAGACCAACAGTGCATCAAAATCTAACCCATGTGCTCACACCTTCTAATGTGTCTCGGTGCGAAATTTGAATTTCTCATTCTTGCAATGTTCAGAAGCCTGCACATCATATATGCGTGGCTCTATTTCTTCCTTAGCAACTATTGTCCAAAAGCGAAGAAGTGCATAACATTTCGAAACAGTGTAAGCGTACATCTTTCCTATGCCTGTGTTTTACGAAAATCACAAATTGAAGTCCAGCTTTCATGAAAAGGGCCCTACAATGCATTTCTATGTAACGGTAGTTGATCATTCGGTATTCTGGCTTAAAGTTTGGACTACCTGAATATTCGAGCAGCATTACTTGAACAACCATACTGAACAACCCCCCCCCCCCCCCCCCCGAAAAAAAAAAAAAATTTGGTACGCTCACTTCAGAAAATGGAGTTAGGTGGCTTATAGTGGCGATTATAAAAATAACGCTGAAAAAATGAGTGGGCCGAACATTTTAGTCCAAATTTAGCAGTGCATTAAAAAAGAAAAATCTTATTTGCGTCCTGTTCTGCATGAACAGACAAGTTGCGCGTAGCCGGGGAATCCCCTCGGATACCGCGACAATCCAAGGTCAGTTGGACAATCGCCTCTTGGCAGCCTGCCAAGCATGCAGCCAGGTTACAGTGTACTGTAGCCAGGTACGCCTACATCATCATCGTCATCATACGCGTTTAAAACGCGTTGCTGGGCTGGCTCACTCAGACCAGCTGATAGCGAGTCTGGTGCTGGGAGGTCGGAGCGTAGTGCTCGAACTCGAAACTTCGTCCACGCCGAGGAAGCGCAGACAAATGAACGTAGCGCACAGTTTCAGCGCCTGTAGCAGCAGCAGCGAAGCAAGCCTCGGCATGCATTCAAGCGTTACTTCAGTGCCCGATTCGTTGGTTCTGGTGGAATACGTGAAGCAGGAACCTCCTTCGGACACCGAATCGACCGAACGCGAACTGGGTATGTGTCTTGAGCAAATATATCAGGTTTGTTTTGGTTTTAGCTGCCGACGCTGTCGTGTTGGGGGTCCTTGGGCCCATAAGCTTGGTCTTGGACGTTTTCGAGAAGCGCAAAGAATATGTATAATCGGTACGCGGCTCCCGGCCGGCGCATGTTTTATGCATACCTGCTGCAGTCCCCTTTTCACACCTTTTTTTTTTGTTGTTGTTGTTGTCTTTGGCCCTGTTCGATTAGCGGCATTACTCGGCTGTGCTCTGCGCAGCTGTCTGATTGCCAAATGATGAATACCGGAGTATGCACGAGCAGCGTTGTAGGCTGTCTACGCACCAGAGCTAAAGCTTCTCAATCACTGTATGCACCCCATGGCACTTTATTGGGGCAATCAGCAGCTGTGAATGCCGCATGCTCACTTCAGTGCCTATGCTTATGGTAACTGCACTGCGATTCCTCCAGCTCGATATCTCGTTTTGTACGTTTGTTCCCATTCCTTTGGAAGTGCACAAATCATGCAGTTATTTTAAATGATTCAAATGCAGCAGCCGCCGCGGCGGGAATCAAACCCGTCAAACTAACGGACCAAAAGCCCTGCATGTATACAGTCGAAGACACTACATGTATAAACAGTGTTTGAATGATCGATCAGGACCACTGATCTCCACTAGACCAGTGATCAGGACTTTATCGTACCGAGCGAAATGACACCAATGATCTTAACCCGGTGGCCCATGTATCCAAAGGAAAAGCTGCTAAGTATGAGTTTTCTGCATGCTTTGCCTGGTGGTGTACTGATAATCCCTGAATGCCACATATATGACAATCGGCTGACCCCCGGCAGCGCCGAATGTTGCGTTATCGTTGATAAGGGGAGTTTCGCAGCTTAGATTATCTGATGAGCTCAGACGCGTAGGCCAAGCCCTTATTTTTTCTGGGTAGTTTGTTTCCCAGTCACAAAATTAACTGCCCTAATAAGAACCACTACGCGAAGGTCAGGCTCTTGCCTCTGGGTAGTTTCGTTTTCCCTGTCCACGGAATTAATTTGCACTACCGTCGACTGCACTACCGTGCAGTGCTGAAACATGCTGCGTTATGTGTAATTTGTAACGCTCGCCTGCAGGGCTGTCGACTATGTTGGCGATGTTACGCTGTACTAGATAGTTTAGCTTAAGAAATGCACAAAAAGTTGCCTTGTGAATCGTTATAGAAAGATAACTTATTCCACCTTATTTTAGAATACATTTGATTTCTGAATTCAGTTACGTCCTCAAAAGAGTAGCTAAAATCTTTCAAAAGCTAATCGATGGCTGTTTCCTTTGAAACATGTTAGCAGTTTACAAATATACAGGGTTTGTCACAAATTTACCTAATGTAAATAGGGTGGCACATTTCGCCAAAAAGCTTGATTGCTGGTACCCACTCTGTCTGTAGCACTTTATTCAGCAATTAACTGGCAGATCAGCTAAGGTTAAATATTTCGATTTTTAACTCTAGAAATATGGGAAAAGTTTCAGTCATAGATTATTACAAGAAAGCACCGTTGGTGTCATTTCTAAAATGCAAACTTTGCCTGGAGCAGGAGGAAAATGCATGGGAAATTTGAAATGTGCATTTGAAACCAAATCCAGCACAGGGTGACCCAGTCGTGATTGACTATCAAAAAAAACTACGGAGAATGTTTACTACATTCATATAATATCATATAATCATATAATATATACAGGTGTGATAGCATTCATAAGCGAGGCAGGGGCGTACTCTTCCGCATAAAAAAATCGCTCACATCATTTGCTATCAATACTGATTGCGATCTTGAGATCATTTGGACGTTTGATAGGCAACTGTTACCTTGCATCGAACTCCAATCCCTCCTTTTCAGATAAACTACGTGTAAGCCTTACGCGGGCATTTGAGCTGTTCCAGGCCGATGTAACTTATTTACTCGGAGACTTTAATTTTCTACAGATCGACTGGTCAAAGCTCTCATCCCCTTGTACTGCTTCATCAAGCTTCATAAATTTGACTTTAGATTTCAACCTATTTCAACTAGTTACCCAACCCATCTGTGGTCCCAATATTTTAGGCCTTGTCTTTACAACAGCCCCCGACACAGTGCGTGATATAAATTACTTAGAAGGATTGAGCGACCACAATTTGCTTCAACTGACAATTAACATTCCACTTCTGTTCACTGGCATCGCGAGGACAAAGGTTCGTGACTATAACAGAGGAGATTATAATAGAATAAATGACGAACTTCAAGTGTTTTCTGATAATATCCTGTTGCCCTCTCTTTAAGACAGGTCGGTCGAAGATAGCTTTTTTTTTTACAGGCAAGCTCCCAGAACTTGTTGCCAAACACGTCCCACTTGTCACGCTATCGAATGATAAATCTAACCCTTGGTTTACGAGAAAGCATCAATGCATGCGAAATAAAAAAAAAAAGATTGTACAAAAACGCAAACCACGAATGTACGTCATGCGCGTGGGGTAAATACAAAAACTTCCTAAAACTGTATTGTTCGGACCTTCGTGACGCAAAAAATAAATATTTTTCAAAAGACCTTCCCGTGCTACTAAAGAATAGTCCAAGCAAGTTCTGGAAAACAATACGTCAGAATAGCGTCAGTAATGAAATTTCAATACATGGCGTTAACAACACCCCATACTCCGATGATAACTGTCCTAAAGCATTCAACTCGTTTTTTGCATCTGTTTTCACCGTAGAAAATAATTCTAGCATCCCAATTCTAGCACAATACCCACGTGGGTCTACAGGCTGCTGATTGTTGCAACGCTAAACGCACACCGTGAAGCGCTTCTCTCGGTTGAACCGCTTACTTATTCGCACCGAAATTTGACGCAGATATGGCGTATGACATACTTTTTGTTTCAGTACCATAGTTGGATGATGTACTTGCCTGATTCAGTCAGAATTAATTAGAAATCATCGTCATCTGCAGCATTGCGACCCGAAGCAAGCAGCCTTCCCATAGGTGATATCGGTGGCATTATCTGGTTCCTATCCTGCGATGACTGGTGGAAATGAGCAAGCGGCTCATTTGACAATGCTTCCTCAATTGTCTAAGCAATATTGAGCAAAAGCAGTCGATAAAGCAATCAAATGAGCTGCTTATCTATCCTCCCCCACTCATTGCAGCATTTATCGTAAGACAATTGTTTCTCGGATAGGCACCAGATAACGCGACCGGTATCACCTGTGGGAAGGCTGCTTGCTTTGTGTTGCAATGCTGCAGATGACGATGATTTCCAATTAATTCCCATTGAATCAGGCAAGTACATCATCCAAGTATGATACTGAAACAAAAAGTACGCCATCTCTGCGTCAAATTTCAGCGCGAATAAGTGAGCGGTTTAGTCCACAGAACCATTTTATGATGCGCATTTAGCATTGCGACTGTCAATACCTGCCACCGGTAGTCGTCACTTGCTGTGGAAGCTTTGCAGGCAATCAATCGGTTGGTTTGTACGCTACTAGCATTGTCGAGGTTGAGAGACTTCATTCTGAATTTTTGTGGCAGCCTACAAGGATGCTTGAAGTGCGACTCATTGGTGACAAAAAAAAAGGCATGCATGCTGGAATGAAGAGGCAAAGAATCTCACAGGGAGTGAAGAGCTTTATTGACAAAGAGAGACTTACTTCGGATGTACAATTCATCACCTTTGCCTCTGTACACTTTGTTGCAGAAGCAGTAGCAGAAGGAGCTGGAGGCCATGAAGACTCTTTGTGGGAAATGTGTAGGTGCACTTGAGCTGTTTCTGCTGTAGGAAACTGGATAGGGCCCCCAGATGCATGAAATGATAACCCAGTGGTGATACTTATCAAGTGATTCATTTACATTGCAGTAAATTAAAGTATTCTCACAGCAAGAGATTTGCAGTTTGTTTCATATGATACAGTACTAGAAGTAAACGACAATGGAAAGAAAATATCCAGGAAAACAAATCGTGAAGATGTATGTTGTCATTGACCACCAGAGAAATGTGTGTAGTTATGTCAGAGCAGCTTCAGAGCACTAAAAATGTGCATTCATTGTTACACAGTGCGGGAAGACGGGACAGACAAAAGAACACTCAACACAAGCGCTTGTGTTACATGTTCTTTCTTTCATCTGTCTTGTCTTCTCATGCTGTTTAACGATGAATCAGTACGAACTTGCCCAAATCGCAGCCTTAATAAAAATGTAGCACAGCACATTTCACTTTAGCACAGTTTTAATCTAGCTATGGAGTGGGCGTGCCCACTGTAAATACATTTTGTGGGGCTCTCAGCCTGCACATAAACAGGCTGAAATTAAAATCTCAGATATGTTGCAGTTTTGCCTGTTGGGATCTGTGCGCTCCATCCATCAATGTCACGCCAGCAATAAAGAAAGCTCCTATATTTTACAGCTGGTACGTCGGGAGTGCAACCTGAGCCCTCGCATGCTTTGGTCAGAAGTGAAAGCACAAGTGGTACCCAAGGAGGACGTGGTATGTGTACACTGCGTCTTGAATCAAAGTTGGCCTTGGAGGTTTGACAGGGCCAGGACTCCGTTTACCTGGCACCAAAATTTTGCCAACATAAAGGATCTAATACATTGAAGTATAAAACAAGAATACTGTCAACACGTAAATATATTCACATAAGACATACGGATTGCATTTAAAATGGAAAATAAAATGGCCAAAAGTAAATTGTTTTCTTTCGCAAACGATGCTAAACTCAACTTCACGAATTCATAACATTCGGCAGAGTATGTCTATCATCTGATGACCGTAATTAGTATGCATAAATGGCGCCTTCCAGAAGTCGTGTTCTATGGATTAGTCCACGATGTTATGCTTGCTAGGTCACTTAATAAATAGGGGTCATCTTTCTTGGGACGTGCTTGGTACTGAGAAATGACAGATTTATATAAACCAGGGACAGACAGTAGTTTCAGATTATTGAAATTTAGTCATGGGGAACATTTGTGATTGTATGAACTGCATTCTTTTGTAGCCTAACTTTGTGAGACAAACTTGTGTCTGTGGTTGTGTCCCATACCAAAAACCAATACCTCGGAACAGAATAAAAGAGAATTGTAAATTATGACTTTCGTATTTTGCGGTAAAGTTAAGCATACCCATTATAGCATTCCAACAATACAAGAAAAGAAAGATTTGAGCAAACTTGAAGAGTGTGCACGTTCCAAAGCATGTTTTCATGGAACACAACACATGCGCACTTGACCCCTGGAACAAGATGAGTGGTTTCTTGAACCAAGCTCGAGAGTGATGTATGTACCTATATGCTTCTTTTTAGTTGAGAACAGGACTGCTTTTCAGAGTTCAGAGCTTGGTACTGTAAACATTATTTGAGCGAGTAAGAGCAGCATGAACTGCACTGGTCGAGTGCTTCAGAGACTTCATTGGGTGTCATGTTTTGTAGTAATGCACGCTTTTGAAGTTTTCGTCGTGCATATTACAGGAGAGATGTTCCAAATTTTTCAGCTCCTGGATGTGAATGGTCGGGAAGGGAGACAGAGCTGCTGCTTGATTTGTATGCCACCTACTTTTCGCAAATTGGACCACTTAAAAAATTTCGAAACAAGAAAAGAATGTTTGAGAAAATTGCTAGTGACCTGCAAGAAAAGCTTGGAGTGACAAGAACAGGTGAACAGTGCTGTTCACGGTACAAGACCGTACGTAAAAGAAAAAGGCCAGCTGTGCGAGAAAATGGCAAGCCTGGTTACTTTTCACGACTTGTTCCCTCCGAAGAAGAGTCTGAAAAGGTCAAATGGCCGGAAAACAGCCTTGAGATTGTAAGCGTTGCAGCTGGCACGGTCTCCAGAAAACCTTGTGCCGACTCCTCAGGATCAGAACTGCCAGAGAGAACAGATGCTGCAAGTCCCGTGCGAGAGAAGGCTCCAGATTCTGAACAAGAGAAGTTTTGCACCGAAAAACGAAAGTACAGACAAAGTACAGCAAGGCTGAAGGACATGCGTTTCTTTTTCGAGAAACTCGAAGAAATAGAAGAGCGCAAGGCAAAAAGGCAAGCCAAAAGGGATGCAGAAAGAGAGAAAAGATGGGCACTTAAATTGCAAAGGAGAGAGGAAATGCACAGGGAGAAAATGGATCTTCTTCGTAAAGTGTTTGGCTTAAGCGATGAGCAAGAGTGTGAGTAAACGCCCATTATAGGTTCATGGCTTGCATGACCCTCTCTCGCTTCTGCTCTCCTTGACAGCAGAATGTGGTTTCCCAGGCCATCAAAGGACCAGAATGTTCACTTTGGTCAACTGGCAGGTTGTGCCACTCAGGGTTGGTCGCTTCATCATTGGGTATAGGTGGCACAGTGGTGTCTCCAGAGTTGATACACAGGTTATGCAGCACACAGCATGCCAAGATGAACTTTCTCACTTTGTCAGCAATGAAGAAGTCTACTTGGTGCAGTTGGCGGAATCTCGCCTTCAGGTCAACAAAAGCCTCCTCAGTTCCCACTCTTGCTGCACAAACCTTAGTGTTGAATGCGATCTGGCTTGGAGTCAACATTACATTGTTGCGAAAAGGTGTCAGCAGAAACTTTCCGAGTGGGTAGGTGGAGTCTCCAAGAACATGGAAGTCCCCCTGGGAACAGATCCGAGGGAGCTTCCGTGCCAACCCCGTCCTGTGGAAGATTCGTGAGTCATGGATTGTGCTTGGGTTTCCAACTGCGACATCAAGGAATTTTTTTTTGTGGTCACAGACAGCTTGCACAGCCACCGATGGGAAATAGTGTCTGTTCTTATTTGTCAGTGGGACCTTGTGAGGTGGGCAGTGAGTGCTGACATAACATTCATCGATGCATCCGACTGCTCCAGGCACACCAGACACCTGCATTTAAAACGAAAACTTTCGGTGGAGTGTACCTGCATTTCCTGCATTTTCCTCAGTAGGATCAGATTCAAAGTCTCATACAAATGTCCGCGCACATTTTAGAGATTGCATAGTACCCTCTAATGAAAGCTCGCTGTTTGATCTGAGCTTGTGTGGTATGAACTAAAGCTAGTCTCTCTAATTCTTGCACATTGCAGAAGCGCAGTTCGTAATTTGAAGCACAGGTTTTTGAAGCCAATTTTATTTTGTTCACTTGTTTTGTGCAGCTTTTGTTGTTACCTGTAAAACTGCACAGTAAGGTACAGTAGTTGCTAGCTTATTTGTGCAATTCTGAACATAATTAATCAGTTGTGTGTTCACGTGTACAGTACATTCTTCGGTAACAAGTTGGTGCAACAGAGAACAAACACCAGAGATGCAGACTGGACGATGTCTGGCGTCCCATCTGCCTAAGTTGCTACCGAAGAAGAACTAGCCCCGCAACAAATTTTACTTTGAGTCTCTTTCCCATACTGTGGGCCTTTTTCTACATGCACAGTACCTGCTTTTTCTCCCGTGCTTCCTCGAGGCTTCCTCCCTGCTTCTTGGCCCTACTGCCTGCGTCTCTCGTCTCTTCCCACTCTTTTCAGTTTGATACTTTTTTTCATGCAGAAGGGAGCGCTCATTGGCTCATGTATATTTTCTTTCATTCTAGGCATAAAATGGCATTTATTTTGCTATGTCCTAGCTGAATATATTAGGGACTCCCACAATATAGTTCGCTTCTGCAAGAAAGTAATTAGCACCCACCTAACGACAGCACAGAAGCAGCAAAGGAAAGCTGTACAGCTTTCCTTTGTATCAAGCTCATTATGAGCTGCAAAACGTAAACTGTGGCCAGAGGTCAGTTCTTGAAGCCAACCAGTGTTGCTGGAAATTTGTGCACTTACCTATTGATGCAAATAACTATACAGACTCATTTATGCATCTTCGGTACTCTGTGTAAGGCTGCATTTTACCATGAAGCAAAATCATCAGCAGGTTCACTCTAGATGTGTTGAAAGTCTTACTGATGAGCATGATAGTACACAGTCATTTCATTTGCAGCTGATGACAGCCTGCTGAAGGGAAACTTGCATTTTAGTTTGCGTGTTAAATGCATTTCTTTAACTGTACAGTGTGCTTTCGTCGTTATATTTTTTTCTTTCAAGAGCTAGACATTGCAAAGTGCAGTTCCAGAGTAGCCAATCTTCTCATGCAAATGTGTGACAGATTGTGCACACAAATAAAGCATTCCAGACGACACTCCATGGTGCAGTTGTCTTACTTGCTCGAGCTCTGTTGACAGTTGTTTAAGGTCATCTGGGAATGTGATCACTGTTTTAGCCATCTTCACAAGGTAGCTCATCATACGCTCTATAACCCTGAAAGTGGTAGCCTGTGCCAACCCAAAACGTATGGCAACGTCTCTTATGCAGGCTTTGTTCCCTGCATACCTGAAAAAATAGAAGTGTTGAGAAATGGTTGAGAAATTAACCATGGATAACATTAGGCGTGTTTATTGTTGGTGAAATGGTGTTAAAATATTTACAGATAAATAATGTGTCACTGAATGCTACCATGCGGTGACTGTCACATTGTGCACAAGGCGCGAAGCCAAACATTAAACCAGCTCACCAGAGGAACGCCAGCACATGCTCCTCGGGTGACTTTGCAGGCAACCCCCCATTGTCGCCACGGGGATACATGGGGGACGTTTCGAACCCATTGCAGAGGTCTGCTACCAGACTCCTCGAGACGCGAAACTTCCGGCGGAACTGCGCGTACATGGAAACAAGTAAACAAAAAAAAAGTAACGCAAGGCGAACTGAAGCGCTGCATGTTTTATACGTCACGCACGCGTAGTACACATACCTGTTCGTCGGATAACATGCGCACGACATCGTCAATGTACCCTTCGATCCTCGGGCGCTTGCGTGTGGGTTGAAGAAAGGCCGTGCGGAAGAACAGCTCGTACAGTTCCTTTCTTTCTTCGTCACTACTGCTGCTGTCCGAACTCGTACTGCTGTCCGACGAACTGTCGTCGTCCAGAGCGAATGCTAACGCCTCGGCAGACAACTCCATAGCGCGCGCAGAAAAATTCACGATGTCTGTAGCTTCCAAAAAATCCTGCACCGCACCATCGGAGTGCAAGCAAGGCTCATAGGACGAGATCCGATTCTGTCCAACGGGTCAAGAAGGCTTCTCCGTGGAGCGAGGGTCTCTCAGGGAGGAGGAGCGGGACACGCCAATCCGATCCGGATCGACCAGCGAAACCATCAGCGACACGCATTCTCCGGGGTTCCGGGCCCGGGCCGCGGAGCGGGAAAAGCTGTTCCATATCGATTGACGGAAATCGCCATTACTTCCGTTCTCAGTTCGTGGGCTGGCGCGGCGCATCCAAAGCACGCCCCGCCGCTCGGTTCTGGCTCGACGAGTTTGCGCGTAGTTGACGGCTGCTGACCTCTCCAAGCTGGATGAAAAGGGTAACCGCATACCGCAGCGCAGTAGTCGATTTCAAACGCAGACCCGGAGCAGTTCGCACGATCCGCCCCGAATCTGTGTTTGGAACACGGGCGGAGCAAACTGGGGGCGCTCGGGCGCTGCGGGCGGTGCAAGTACCCGGCATTCCTCGCGCTCTCCCGCGCGCGTCGTCTGCTACTGAAAGCAAGGCGAATGGGAGCGCACTGCTAAGTTGTGCTTGAAGTTGTGTAAATTGCTTTCTTTACAAAGTAACTATAAAGTGACCTGATGTAAATAATTTAACTGACCAATGCAAAATAGAGGTGCTGTTATTGCTTCTACTCTAAATGTGATGAAATCATTGCACGAGTGTGAAAAATAGAATTTATGAAAACAGTTGTTTGTAATCTGTGATGTACTGGTCTTCCCATAAAGCTGCTGTGCATGCTTGGTGTAAATGAATGTGACCAAACTGAATAATATAATCATTTCCAAAATGCAAAGCCTATTTAAATTTTAAGTGAACAATTTGGTCATCACTGTTAGTGAAACACTGGTTCTGACAATCCTGCTATTTCTCACATGTGTAATTGCAGGTTGCCACCAAACATCCAGTGGGTGTCATATGCAGACGAGTGTATACCATGGATACTCAGTCCCGGAACATGCATCAGGAAGGCATAGGGAGAACAAAGGTAATTGCTTGCAATATCTTGGGTGTTGGTTCTTGACATTCGCTGTGCCAGTTGTTTAAAACTAATAACAAGAGGCCGCTGCGGTGGCTCAGTGGTTGTGGTACTTGGCTGCTGATTCGAAAGACGCGGGTTTGAGCCCGGCCACGGTGGTCGCATTTCGATAGAGGCGAAATGTTAGAGGTCTGTGTACTGAACCCCAGGTGGTCAAATTACCAGAGCTCTCTGCTACGATGGCTCTCATAGCCCGAGTCGCTTTGGGACGTTAAACAGCATAAACCAAACCAAAACAAACCTTTACCAAACCAAAACAAACCTTTACGAACATGTTTAAGGCATGTGCTGCTTGCCATTTACAAAAGATGCTGATTTTCATTTAATTCACTCCTTCGCTGCATTGCATTCTTGTAACCCCTGATACAGTACATAATTTTCTCATGCATCAGACTTTGGCATACAAACACTCACTTCCATTTCAGTGTCTGCATTAGTGTCACAAGTGAAAGTGCCTTTGCACTGTAGGAATGTCTCGCATGTCTTGGACAACTTTAAAAATAAATTCTTTGGAGCAAGTTTCACTCTTATGCTGTAGCAACGTATGAGAGGGTAGAAAGGCTGACGTTTGAAGGCCAGTCCATAGCTGTTGACCTGACACTTTAGCTTGCCTTCACCTCACTCCTAGGAGTCAAAAACATGCCCCATCCCTACCCTAGCCCCCCAAAGAGAATATTTGCCTACATCACAGGAACTCCGAACATATTGTGTTACATTCACCCCTCAACTGTGCTCACGCATGTCCCTGGATGCAGTTAATTGATGGCTTTCCTTAATTGTTCACCGGACTATGGCAGATGTGTATGAACATACTATATCTATTTTGCATAGAATTAATATTGTTTAAACTATCGAATCTTCATCCACATCAACAGTAACTCAGACCTGTGTATAATTAACTTGCTGTGCCATGCATACACTAAACTATAGTTGAAAGGACAGAAGGTGCCCAAAATGAAATGTCAAGAATCGGCTCTGCTAAACATCCTACAAGGTTCACAACAGCACACTAGCCAATGCAACAGTTTAATGCACGTAAAGAAAAGGAAAATCTACTGCTTGCACTGTAGCTGAATAGAAAAAAACTGCTCACAGCATCACTAAGGCAGCACTGATTTAAGGGAAATGAAGTGGGGATAAAGGGAATGAAGAAAGGGACAAAACTCTATAGAACATGGAGCAAGTCCACGTGGCCCAAGTGTGGGAGAGTCTGAACAAATGTGCATCTGGTGTTGAAACATCACCAGCACCTGCACACTGTAGGTCTGCTTGATTTGGCCTGCAGCGCCAGTTCTTGCGGCATGAATGTAGCCTGACTCTGCACAGTAGGTGCTCTTGGTGCAGGGTCCAAATAGAGTGCAAAAGTGCTGGAATGCTCATCTGTTTCGGTTGCGAGCTGGTGTTTGTCGCGTGGTTTGACATATGCGTGTGCTAGTTGTATTAAACGATGTGCGTTTGAGACGGTATTCAGACTGTCTCTTGAGGCAACCTTTGACACTTTGTATGCGTGGTTCAGGCTGTTGTTATTCTATCCGAAAAGTATCTGTGGTTGTCCGCCATTTACAGCAGAAAAGAGTTGCCCGACAACTTGGACTAATTTGATCCTCATGACTCGCGTTCACTGTCAACATACGGTGGTGGCAGAGTGACTATGGGAGACTAACTGGCAAGCAAAGGCGTGGGCTGATTGGCAACCCTAAAGTCAGTGGCTACTGTAAGTGGAGGTGCAGATGATGTTGCAGCAAGTCACCACAAATGTTGTGATCGCCCACGTATTGAAAAACATTTCGCCTGCGTGTAATATAATATTTGCACACAAACGAGAAATAGTACAAAGCAGCATGCAGGGCTAAACAGAAAGGCGAGAACCCATAATGCAGTGCGCCTGCCAGCCAGTCGTTTACATACGTATGTAAGACACATGCAACGTCATTTCAGCTGTTTGGCGAGGGCACTGTGCAGATGCTGCATCTAGTGCGGGTATGCTGATGTCTCAACACTGGTCTCTAAAACAAACACGGCCACAGTACCTACACGAAAAGGCCAGGAGGCTAGTGCACAAAACTCGTGCAGCTTGAACTCAGATTAAGTGCCGAAGCACAGGTAGTGCCAACTGCGCTGACGAATTGAGTGCGAGAGTGCTGCACTGCCTGAAATCATGCAGAAAGTGCAGTCAAATCGAGAACTTGTAGATGCCTGTACAAGCTCAATAACTAAAACAAAGTTTGTTGATCGATAAAAGAACTTCCTTGCTGCTCTTGTTCAGTTGCCAGGAGGCCCTGCTGTTCTGAACCAGAGACTGCCAGAAGTTGGTCTCACTCCCAGACATCCAGTCAGGTATTCACTATTGCCATTGCAATCACTATATGCCAGGAAACTGGGAAACAGGCATTGTGTGTCTTGGCATTCTTTCCCTCCTTGAGGAACTAAAAAAATGTTAAGGGAAGGGACAAAGCAGAATGCCCAATGCCGCAAAGCTTCTTGTGCGACTGTAATAGGTTGATTGCCATGCATATTCTGCTGGTGGCAAGTAAACCTTCATATAAGTGGCTGCAAAGTAAACACTTCTCTAGCATTAGAAGCCTTGGTTTTTTGCGATTGCAGGGGCTGCTGTGTTGGTAGTGGAGGCATAGCAATTCACTTTTCAAAGGGCATCCCATTAGCCAACTCTTCAGCGTTAACTTATGCCCAGCATCTGACCAACAGCATTACTCATTGTCTTGCCCACGATTCATATCTCTGGCCTGCTAGGTGCCCTACTTATGATCTTTTGTGCCAGTTTTTTATTTCTGTGTAAATTAACTTTGAACTTTCCTTTTTCATGGCCTCAGCCAGGGCAATTTCTAATATCAACCTTGCATGTGCGACGTCACAAGTTGCACATCTGTCAATATGTTTTGCAATTGCTGAAGTTAAAAAAAAAAAATCTAGGCTTGTTTCTGGTCATTTGGCAATAATGGTCAAAGCTATCAGTTACAGTTGTTCCATTCAGCACTCACGAGAGGTTTTGTGAAAGCACCTGCAATGTCATTTGTTAGGCTGCCATTTCAGTTTTCTTCTTTTCGCTGTTTTATAGTCAGTTTTTTTTTTATAATTATTTCGAAACACTGTTCAAAACTAAGGGGCAGTCCAAGACATATAATGCGTATTTACCTTAAAATGCCGGAAAATCCTCCGGAGTTGCCCTTTAAGGGATGGAACCAAATATAGTGTTGTGGAAAGTATGAATTGCCAAGACTATACGCAGACAGCCAGATGATGTCATATATTGGAGTTCTGCTGGTGTAGTGGTTGCATTTGTGGCATGGTATGCGAGCTGTGTGCTGCACATTTTAATTGTAGTGATACCAAAACGGGCTACTATACATGCTCACAAAACACCACTGAATGTCTCATGGCACTAAATGTTGCGACAAAAGACGAGACAAATACACAGACTAATCTCTGGAGCCGAAAATTGCTGCCAGCATATTGATGAGTGTCAAATCACTTGAAGCATCCATGAAGTTGTCTCAATGTGCTAGAAACAGTTCACACTCCTATGTGATCGTCCTTCGTAGTTCGAAGTATGCAAATGTTACCAACAAGTTTACATGCTTGGGTGTACCTAGGAAACACTTCCACCAGGTTGAAAGACGTTGGGCACTGATATGAAGGAATACGAGTAGTTTTTTCAATTGTTAATGAGGACCTTTAGACCCAGCGATACCTTTTTATAGCACCCTTGGTTTTATTCTCAGTTCACACAAGCTAGGGGCAGTGTTTAAAAGTAATCAATCAGTGGTGTACGCAGTAACCTGGAGATGTTCAATTAAGCCCTTCATTTGCTTTTAGCGCACAGCCTTGCCAGAGGCATAGGCTTTGCTGCAGAATACAACTCCACTAAGGCACCAAAAGCCAGGCATTTATAGATGGGGGCAAGAGAAGCACATATATGTATCTTCCTTATTTCTGCAATGGGTGCAGGGCATTGGTAATTCAGGATGAAGTCTGCAAGCCGAGTGCCTTGCTTAATAAGGATGCAGTCCTGGCTGCCAATGACTTGATTGTGACACTGACTAAGCTTTCGCTTTTTCCTCCACAGAGAAAAGTGCCCACAGCCACATGCTTTGTGCTGCCAAGTATTAACATCAACATCACCAATGGGAACTTCATTGTTAATGTGAACTCTCCTCGGTTCAACGTGTCAACACACAACCACAGTAGACATAGCAGCAGTCCCACTGACGATCATCATGCGAGAAATTCCAGGTCTTGTGATGAGGTGAGTGTTTGCTCGGAAGTGAGCTTGGCCAGCTTTTTTAATTGTAAACATTTGTGAAGGAAGGAGTCATTTTGTAATGCCCTCCAAATTTGCATATATGTAAACGCTACCGCTTTGTTGTGTTGCAATAGCAGTATATGTTCAACCCTTGCCTGCTATTGCATCGTTTTTCTGAGGCAGTGCTTGGAATAAAACTCTTTAGGTCACGTGAAGGCCATTGATTACAGTGCCATGGGACTAGTACTGACCATCAGCTCACCAAAGAGCTCAGTCAACTGTGGAATAAAGGCAAATTTAGCCACTTTTTTTTTCTTTATGATGTGGCTGTACAGCTTCTGCATTGAGGGGCTAGCTAAAGATGCAGGGTTGATTAGACTGTAGTGGAGGGCCCCACACTGCAAGCAGCAGACATCAACATTTCTGTCCGTTCTTCTTTTTCAGTGCACAAGGTGTTCTCCAACAGCGTGGGATTACTCCAAGCGTGCACAGTCACCTAGCCATACTTCCCAGCGGTCAAGTTATAGTTGCTATGATCACAGGTCCTCACATTGCCACGGTTCGTGCAGCTGCGTGCGACACCGATAAACAGTGCTCACGAGCAAACCAAGTTGTGTGTTCTTAATTTGGAGGCTGTTCCACATTGCACCATCTGGACCGGCCAGCATTCGAATTTGCCTTCGACACATCACTGTCACTGTACAAGGACCAAAGTTATTTTATACAAGTTACAGGGACAGCACAAAGGCCTTTGAGAATCAGGTCCTTATGTTAAAAGGCGCAAGAATTGCAGCTACATGGCACAAATGTTGCACGTTTGCTACTAAGGGCCTTGGAGGTGAAGGTGCCCATCGGAGACCTTTGGGGCCCAAATGTGCGGCCTTTGAGAACCTGCAGTCTCAGTGCCATGCAACACAAAAAAGTAAAAGCAAAAAGAAATATATGCAGTTCGTCTCGTTCTGCTTTTTGGACGTGTTATCTTCTGCCCACATTTCAAGACAGTAAAATTGTTGCAGCAACATAAGAGTGCCCCTGGTGGCCAAGGCAGTGCACAAAACCTGCTGCTGCTGATGAGGGTAGCTGTTGCAGTCCCCTGAAGGGGGCAAGAATAAAAATTGTCCAAGCTCAACGAATGGAGAGAATACACCCACGTTAACTTTAAAACACTCACTTCAGCCACCTTATGCACATCAGCAGGTGCTAAGCCTCGACTTTAACCTTTGGTGAAAAAGAGGCTGCCTTTTCTGGAAAGGCCTCTAGGAACACCGTGCGACAGCAGTATTGCACCTCTTGTCTGAAGCTGTAGAAATCTGGCACGACACCTTTGCTGTGGTACAGTGAGATTTGCACAAGTTGTAAGAGGAAGAATACTTAACAGTAGAAGTGTAACAAGAGACCTTATGTTGAGGGTCCTTCTCCTAGGGTCTGAATGCTTTTGTAAAATTAGCTGGTCTCCTAGACTTGTGGCTGCAGTCAACCACACATCTGAAGGCAGGAAGATAGTTTCACGAACTTTGGAAAACTGGTGGCCAACCACTCCACACACACACATATCGGAAACGAAGCTTTGTGGGCAATGGGCTCTCAATTTGTTTGGCAGTTTAATTCTGCAAATGCAAAGTGTCCTATTTTGCTGGATCACAGTATACAGCTAATCTCCTAGGGCAGCTATTGGAAGCTTAAAGCTTTATACCTTCGTCAAAGAGATGGGTCCAGATAACTGGCAAATTTTATTTTTGAACCATTCTTGCCTTCAAAAAATTTATCCCTCATTAGATCGAGCAGCAAAGTACATATCCTCCTAGCCCTACCACAGAAAATTTGACTGCCATTAGCATTGTTTTGACAACTGTACGGCTAAAACAGCAGCATGAGGCTGCTGCAATTCAGTACCGCCATTAATGTGCAGTCCAAGTGATGTTATGCCAGTTTCCTAGATGTGAAATGAATGCTTCAGTTGGCCTCTGAGCTGCCTGTTATTGCACATTCCAAAATGCTTAGCACACCAGTGACCGCTACCCATGTTCAAATAGTATGTTCAGAGAATCTAACATGTCAACAAAAAAATTAGGAGTGGATCACCAACTCAATCAGTAAGCAGAGGCATGCACACAGAGGGGGCAGGGGATACACCCCAATCATCTAAGGGGGGTGCCAAGTCTTCCCCCATACCTTTGCTCTGTCGGACCTGTCCAGTCATTGTTTAAAGTTGTTTTTAGTTTTTTTACTATACTGGCAGCCAAGGACCCATAATGTTGCTTTCTAATAACTTTATTAACAAAATACAGATGGGTTATATATATTCTATGGTTTACAGAGAATGAAATTACTTCGGAAGTGCTTTATAAGATTCCTCAGGTGCAGGGACTGCTTTTCTCTGCAGATGTAAAAACTATTGCTCAGTATTTTGCAACTCCATCACACTGAAACAAATGGTTCATGACCATTCCTCATCTTTGCGCTGAGTTTTGACCGAGCAGCCTCGGACGGTGGGAGGGGCGCTGCAGTCAAACTTGGCTCTCCCTAACGCAGAACCCTGCAAACGCCCGATTTGGTAAGCGCCAAATTTTCGACAAGAAAGCTACACTGCCCTTCCCCCACACAAAGTTGGAGAAATACTGTGTAATTAACCTGCCCCTAGGTAAACACTTGTGCTCCAGTACCTTTCAGGCTACCAAGGCTGAGGTACACTCAAGAACACAAAGCACATGGGTGGCAAGGGGCCAACCCCACGAAAGTTCTCAGGTTTCTTATTTTTTTTCTCCGGAATTGGAGAGATGGGCTGCAGTGAGCGCACAGTCGAACCCAGATATATCAAACTTGAAGGGGATCAAAAGATAGTTCCATATATAAAAAAAAATGGAAGTAGGGTTTGTAGCCTACATGCAATATATTGCACCCATTAGGAATGCTTCTTCCAGCAACATGCCTCCTAGCAACGCACCACAGCATTGAACTTGCTTCATATCATCGAAGCTGCAGCTGACAATGCTTTGCAACTAGCCACTGCTCATCACGAGACGTCTAATCCTGTTACCAGTATGCTATAAACAGTATAATCGTTCATTAAAATCAAGGTAGTTTCATGCAATGCCTTTGGCAGCAAAGCAAGCCAGGCGAGGACTGCCACTGAGCCAGGGATGTCGAGAGGAAAAGGAGTGCAAGATATCAAAGGCCACCCTCAGGCACAGCCCAAATTCACTTCATCAAAGATTTCACAGCGTTAACACTGCTAGCAAGCACCCAAGGCAGCACAGCTGACCAGTCTCTTGTGAAAAGGTATCGAAGAGCATCATTAGGAGCAGCGACAGTAGCAGGGGAGAGGTGCAGTTATATCAAACCACCGACATTGTAGTTCAATGTACCGGACTACTTTCCTATACTTTTAGAGAGAATTTTCAAGGGGTCTAGAGTGCTTCTGAGCATATAAACAAAAGGAAGGAGCTCAGTGCTAGCACTTTGTCTCATAATCTATGTAAAATACAGCCAGTAACTAGAAATATCTGGGCTCAACTGTAGTCAGGCTGATGATTCATACATCGATCACCATGAAAAATTTGCCACAACTCAAATATTTCCGAATCAATTTGTTTTCTCCAACGGCTGCGACTTCACAAGCGAGTAGGGGTAAATGTGAGCCATGCAGAAAAAGCAGTTAACGAATGGAAAAGGATTTCGCACGGCAACAGAAATAGCGAGCATTTTCATTTCCATATGAAACTTGAGCCTGAATTTTAGCAAGTGAACAGACCTTGCATGACCCAGCACTCGCTTGTGATGCCACAAGTCTTTATACTGCTGAAACCGAAACTGGAATAAAGTGAATTACAAGCTATATACCGAGAGTAGGCAAATTTTATACAAGTCACGCTAGCACACCATCCGGAAGTAAAGAAAGTTTTGGCGTGCTACCTTTCTAAACAAATACTTCCGAATTCGCAGTTATTCCGACAAATCCTACTCTGGTCAGCACTAAGAAAAACAGGAATCTTGCTGCATCCACCAACACTCCCTGCCACTACATTTAAATTTTACCCCTTTGGAATACAGAAAAACTAAACTGCATGAAAAATGCAGTTGTGCAATATGGTACTATGACAAAGTGGTGCAGCAAAATGCAAACTTTGTAAGGCTGCAGTTCAGCAAATCAATCGGAAAATAATTCAACCACTTTTATTAAAGAACCACATTGGATATTAACACATGACCAGGGAACTGGGCCCTGGTTTTGACTGCCATAAGATCAAATGGCAGATCTCTGAATATTTCGAGAGTCCGTGTTGGTTTCTCATGGTAATGCCCTACGCCGATCACACTGTGTCGTAGCGAGAGCGACCGTCGGAAGCCATTGCTGTTGGTCTGCCTTCTGACCACGGCTCCCAGTAAGCTTGGAAGCCACGGTTTCCATTGCGACCGAAATGCACAACACTGCTCCAGCTGCCACATTACGTGTCATGCCGTGAGGGGGGGGCCTCCCAAAAGCTGGGTTAAGGGGGGACACTGGTCTTGAAAAATAATTTTTTATTAAGTTACGAAATCTTCAGGAAATATGTATTTTTGTGTGCCGATTCTAAATATGTCATTTAATTTCATGTAAAACAATTCCTTGAGCATTTATGCACTTTTTATGCAAGTATTTTGCGGAGAGTTTTGAAGAAAATTTGCTGCGGGAAACTCGCTGAAATGTATGCCATTGGGTTCTCTTGACACCAAGGAATACAATAAGGGTGAAATTGTCTTTGTGCCTATCATAGAACTTAAGTTAGAGTTTTGAAGTTGTCGCTTCAGAAATGAGAAGGAAAGTGTGCATTCCTGTTTCTGAAGTGGCAGCTTCAGTCCCCTATAACTCAAGTTCTATGAGAGCCAGGATGATAATTTCACCCTTATTGTATTCCTTGGTGTCAAGAGAACCCAATGGCATACATTTCAGCAAATTTTCTGCAGTAAATTTTCTTCAAAACTCTCCGCAAAATACTTGCATAAAAAGTGCATAAGTGCTCAAGGAATTGTTTTACATGAAATTAAATGACATATCTAGAATCAGCGCACAAAAATACATATGCCCTGAAAATTTTATAACTATGACTAAATTAACAAAATTTTCTTTTTAAGACCAGTGTCCCCCCTTATAGACTATTTCTGTAAACTGGCTGGAACACTCACATCGCATCAACCTAGTTCCAGTGCGTTATTGCCAAACCATGCAACCGAACCCATGCACGAAGCACCATCTAATGGAGAGCAGAGGTCAATCAGTGTCATCATTGTAAACCAGTACCTAGTGCCAAGGATAAGAAAACAGGCACACAGCTCCACTGTACAAAAGGGTGGGGAAGGTTGACAGAATGGCCATTTATTTTGCTCAATGCTGGGCCTTGAGCTGCAGACGGCGGTCCCGCTCCTCGGCCACGGTCAGCTTGATGCCCTTGCCACGAGGCAGCGAGATGTAGGGCTTTGTGCTCTTGCCAATCACAAAGATGTAGTTCAATCTGCAGGGGAGAGACCAAGGTCAAAGGTCAATGACCCCACATTTTCATACGAGGGTTGGTCCATGCACAACCCACTAAAGCTGTGTGCCCAACCATGCTCAGTAAGACCAATCAAGTGATCAGAGTGAGTCACAGGATATGACAATGTTCTCCTCATAGCATGACAGAGGCACAGCCAGGTGTTCTCTCACACCACCAACCAGTTTATAAATGGGATATAACCACTATTGTTTGCTGCAGCAATGCCAGGCATGACCAAGAATGCTGCAACTAATTGAACACACCACCAGCCTCCCCACGCAAGCAAGGAGACTAGCACCTCAGCTCACCTGGTGGCAAATGAGTGTCCCTGGGCATCCTTGACGTGGACAATGTCAAACGACCCTGGGTGTCGCTCCCTGGAGGTGATGATGCCCACACGGCCCAAGTTGTGGCCACCAGTCACCATGCACATGTTGCCTGCAAACAGGTCATCTCTGCTCCATTAAGAGCTCAAAGAGAACACGGTCTTTATGACAGGCACTCTGCTGGGTTACTGGAATGCGGCCAAGTTGACACTCGAGCACAAAGAGCACTTTCAAACAGCAACACGAAACCCAAACACTTGAGGAATGAATAACTAGTACTACATGGAAATCAGCATTGCTAATAAAGCCAAGTGAGGCTCAAGCCAGAGGGAAAATCTAGGCTTTCCGGCAGAGAATGTTGGCTTCCCATGGTAATGCCCTACACCGATCACATAAGTGCCGTAGTGAGAGCGACCGTCGGAAGTCGTCAATATTGGTCGGCATTTTGACCACAGCTCTCCGTATTGACAGCCATGGCTTCGATTGCGACCAAGTAGTGTCCCGCACTGAAATCGCATGTACAGGCTTGAGCTATGAGCTAGAGCACAGGGGGCAATTTTTGGAACAGCTATGTTTTCACTTTACAGCTAAGCACCACCAAGATCTGCTGTGCTCGATAACAATAGAAAACTGATGCAAAAAAAAAAAAAAATCACTGTTCCACAATATCCATTCAATACTGCTCGTCTGCATGACATAATATACATTTACTGATAAAAAAAAAAAAAGCCTGCAGCACAACATGCCAGGAGCAACGTGCACATCAAGTCTTGCAGCCATTTTTTGTGCCCCAGTAAAGAAAAAAACATGCCCACAAAAGTATGTTGAAAGATGCAAGGACTTCACATTGAACAAGTTTAAACTGGGAACAACACTGCAGCCTGTCTTAAACTGTAAATCTTGTCTCCACCCATGCCTAACTTCAACTTGCCGTTTTCAGGCTTCCTCCAGTTTTACTGCTTGCCCAACATTACCCAATTTGATTGTTTGTTACTCAACATCACTTAATTTCTACACCGTATGCCATTTTTTCACTATGTTCGGTACTTACATGATGCTACCCAACTGGACAACCACTTCAAGCTATGCAACAATTGATGCTCCTGATTCCGAACAGCGTTGCGATCAACCCATGAAGTTGCGGCTGTCCATGTTCCCCTGCATACTCTAAAAACAAGTCGCACCCCTGCAGAACGTCCGTGAGCTGTCGCATCTTCCTAACCACCCTGTGGCTGAGCCAACTGTAGTCCTACTCACCGGAGTCGAACTTGATGTAGTCGTCGATCTTGCCGGTGGCCAGGTCCACCTTGACGGTGTCGTTGACCTTGATGAGGGGGTCGGGGTAGCGGATGGTGCGCGCATCGTGGGTGGTGAGGAAGGGCACCCCCTTGGGCCCCACCTGGACCCGCTTGACGCGGCACAGCTTGTACTTGGCCTCCTCTGGTGTGATGCGGTGCAGCGTGAAGCGCCCCTTCACGTCATACAGGAGCCGGAAGAACTCGCCCGTCTTCTCAATCGTCACGACGTCTGCGCAAAGGGTCACACCAGGGTCACATCATTGCTAACAGAATGAATGCCACAACAACCGGGCAATTCCCCTAAACACATATTGCAGTTTCAAAACCTCGCACCCCACCTTGGAAGTGGTGTCAACAAAGAAACGTAATTAGAACAATTCAAGCAGGACACTTCACCTGAACATCATTTAGCAAGTAAGCCCACCAGGTCTGCACAAGTTTCTAAAAAAAAATCCAGAAATAGTCAGCACAGTTGCTGTTTTTGAAACCCCCTGAAAAAACTGCAGGATGCAAGTCGCTTTTAAAGCTTTTTGTTAGCCAGACCTAAATACTTCTGCACTGGGTGGGCACATCTCACTATAGGTATCGCTGAGTCAAATAAGCCAAAATAGGTTCAGTGAAGTTCGCGGTGCTGTAGTTTGTTTACCGCATCCGGTCGCGTTATGGGAATGCCCATTACGTTCTTTTTCTTGGGCCCTCCGCACAACCACACAGGAAGGGGTCAGTCAACCCGGCGGGAGAAGAGGGGGCGCCGAATGGCGGGGGATTACAGGAGACGTCAAACTCCCCTCATGGACTCAGTCGTTAGGCGGCATCCTGTGTGCACGTGTGTACGGCGAGGCTGACCCGCGCCACAGTGCGTGGCTCTTTGTACCATGTCTGCAGCGGCATGCTTTGACATATTGTCACGCTAGCTGCAGGCATGAGGAGCGCCGACGAGAAACAGATGAGTTGAAATGGCGTTCCTCGAACTTGGCGGCAACCGGACGTTGGGAAAGCGAGTGTTCGCGAAGCTCGCAGCGGGAAAGCATAATTATCCGAAATCGTGATGGTGGAAAGTGTGCATATGTGTACAGTGTCGCGATGAGTTACCTCCTTTCCCCATTCATTCATTGGTTGTGTTATTCTTTCCCCAACTGCTGATTTGTGGTATTTTCCTTTCCCCAATAAGTTATTGGGTGGATGTTTGTATAGTACTTGATTGGTTATTCTCCCACCGAGGGCGGGGACATTGGTTTTAAAACCAGCTGCTTCGGCAGGACCGAGGGCTGGTTTCGTCACCTAGAACTGCGAGCCAGTCAATTGTAAATATGTTTTCTCCTTGCTTATATCCTCCGTTGTGCTTTTAATTGTTATAAAAGTTAACCTCTCCTAAAGTGTCCTCTTGCAATGTGATTGAGCAAAACGAATCTTCAAGACGTCAAGAATCCTACAACAATCATCATTAACTAAATTTCCCTCTACGAGATCAAGAGAGAGGGAATCCAACTGGCGCAGTCGGCAGGATTTGCTACGTCTTCCTGCTCGAGGTATCTGACGGAGGGGCGGAGGACCAAGTCGGTGGACAAGCTGCAGAGCGGTACGTCCTAAAGGAGGAACGCCAGCGTCATAGAGCGACGCTGAAAGCTTCGGAGACTGCTGGTCATTGTCAACGGGACGTAGGAGGCTCAAGTCGGCGAGGAGCTGAAGGAGCCAGGCGACCGACGTGTCGTGGAGGTGCCTAGTCCGTGAGCTGCGGAAGGAACCAGGCGTCCCCGTTGAGGTTCAAGAGAAGAACCAGGAGGCCAGCAAGTCAAACGAGGCAGGACAAGTCAGCGAGCTGCTGTGAGAGCCGGGGCTCAACTCAACTCATCCGCATCAAGGAGCCCGCTGTCGTCACTCAGGGCGACGTGACTACCGTGGCAGAGGAAAGCAACCTGCGAGGTAGGAGACCTTTCTGCTTCATCCGAATTCACCATGTCGGTGTAGTGTTTTCGTGCTATAGATGATAGCACGGAAAAGGGAGATGGCTGCCGTGCGGTACGATCGGGAGGGCATGATGCGATGTTTGGAGACTGAGCAGAAGGCAGAACAGCTGCTTGAAATTGGCAAGTTGAAACTCGAAATTGAACGAGAAAAGATAAAACTTGCACAGATGCAATCTAAATTCAACCAGGGAACGAAATCTGATAGAGGGATGTTATTTGCAGCAGTTTAATGTTTTGACTGCATGGAATTTGGGCATCTAATGATTGACTGTCCGAAATCGAAGCGAGAACAGCATGTTCCCGTATTGAGAATGACCTGTGGGCCAATGGCTACAGGTGTGAAAGCTGCAGCGTTTAGGCAGCAGGGCCCAACCGTGTGTGCCGTGCCAGGAGAGATGGCCGAGGGCATAGGGGCGTTAGTCACGCCTTTGAAGCGCTGCTTGTCGGAGCAAGCCGAGATAGAGGAGACCCAGGAGGCTCATGAGTGTTTTGTTTGTGAACAGGAGTTCAGCATTGAGCAAGAACAGGTTGGCGCAAACTCTGGCGCAGCTGTAACGCTCGACGAAGAGCTAGAGCAGGCGCGCATAACGGGAACACCCTTTGCAGGCGAAGGTAAGCTGGCTGCCAAAGATGAATCGGTTAGCCAGCCGGAGCTGACACTCTGCGCAGTGACAGCAGATGTAGCTGACGGTGTAGCGAAGTTGGTGACACCTGAGACGCACTCGCTGTTAGACCAGATAGAAAGAGAGCGGCTACATCAAGAAAATGAGAGAGCTGATTTGGAAGAGCATTTCAAAATTCGAGACAAACCTAAGACGCCGGTAGAGCTTGAGGCCAATCCGGTAGCTGCAAAAGTTTTTGCAGCAGATTGTGAGCTAACAACGAGCGATGAGGCTGCATTTGATGCCGAGGAAGGAAAGAATGCGCGTTTGATCACTGCAATGGTTTTCGAAGCTGATAAGGAACTGCAGGATTGGGATAATGCATCTGTCCCCGTGGCTATCAGTATGGAGGAGAGACAGTGTGTTGCATTGCCAGAAGTGCGCAAGCAAGCTGGTGAAGGCAGTTGTCAGAAAAGAAGGCGTGACGGCACGATTTTCTTTGAAGTGAACGTCGGTGGGCAGTTGTACGAAGAGCTAGGGCTACTTGAATCTCGATGCAAAACTGCATGCGAAGTAGCTGATGAGAGGCCTGACCCTACTGCGAAACTCAAAGAAGGGGAGAATGCAGACGCGAGGGCAGTAGCAATCTTCGTGGCCCGCGAGGAGCAGGTGTGCTCTATTGATCCGACGGCGGTGGCAGCCTTTAGAACCGGTGTTTTCCCGGATAATTCGGAAGTTGGGTCTAGTCTTCCGGACAAGGCTCAAAAGAAACAAGTGTTGTTTCGAGATGTAGGCGGATAGAAGTAATTTCTGCCCGTTTGGGGCACCGATCTGACATGGTGAATTCTGGAATGTGCAGATTGGTCTCCAGCCTTGTGTGTGCGGGTTGAAATATCCGCTGTGTGCGCGCATGTGTGCGTGCTGGTGTACTGACCGGACAGCCGGCGCATGTGTGCGTGTTGGTGGACTGACCGGACAGCCGACGTACGTGTGTGTGCGTGCGTATGTACTTTTGTTGTTGGACACCGTGGCTGAACTTTAATGTCCCACTGACAACTAGTGTCCGTGTGACATTCTTGGTTGGGAGGAGTGAAGTTCGCGGTGCTGTAGTTTGTTTACCGCATCCGGTCGCGTTATGGGAATGCCCATTACGTTCTTTTTCTTGGGCCCTCCGCACAACCACACAGGAAGGGGTCAGTCAACCCGGCGGGAGAAGAGGGGGCGCCGAATGGCGGGGGATTACAGGAGACGTCAAACTCCCCTCATGGACTCAGTCGTTAGGCGGCATCCTGTGTGCACGTGTGTACGGCGAGGCTGACCCGCGCCACAGTGCGTGGCTCTTTGTACCATGTCTGCAGCGGCATGCTTTGACATATTGTCACGCTAGCTGCAGGCATGAGGAGCGCCGACGAGAAACAGATGAGTTGAAATGGCGTTCCTCGAACTTGGCGGCAACCGGACGTTGGGAAAGCGAGTGTTCGCGAAGCTCGCAGCGGGAAAGCATAATTATCCGAAATCGTGATGGTGGAAAGTGTGCATATGTGTACAGTGTCGCGATGAGTTACCTCCTTTCCCCATTCATTCATTGGTTGTGTTATTCTTTCCCCAACTGCTGATTTGTGGTATTTTCCTTTCCCCAATAAGTTATTGGGTGGATGTTTGTATAGTACTTGATTGGTTATTCTCCCACCGAGGGCGGGGACATTGGTTTTAAAACCAGCTGCTTCGGCAGGACCGAGGGCTGGTTTCGTCACCTAGAACTGCGAGCCAGTCAATTGTAAATATGTTTTCTCCTTGCTTATATCCTCCGTTGTGCTTTTAATTGTTATAAAAGTTAACCTCTCCTAAAGTGTCCTCTTGCAATGTGATTGAGCAAAACGAATCTTCAAGACGTCAAGAATCCTACAACAATCATCATTAACTAAATTTCCCTCTACGAGATCAAGAGAGAGGGAATCCAACTGGTTCTCATTTTTTGTACTCCACAGCTGAGTGTAATGTTTGATGTAGTGCTTCAAATGAAGTCACAGAATTTATTGTCATTTTGTGCAAACGCCTGAAACGTGTCCTGCTAACGGATTACACTTTGGAAGCTGCTGGAGTTTACATCACCAGTAAGCTTTCCACAGCTAATGCTGGCACAAATGTGAACAATCCACTTGGAAAAAAAAAAAAGACGTTAAACAAACTTGTTCAAATGAAGACAAATGCGTTTCTCCAGCATCTCCAGGAAATCTTAAGCTGGTGATTTTACTCGAGTACAGCAGGCTTTTAACACCCCTTTTAAAATATCACAAGATATATTACAAAGCCAGAAAGATAACTATTCAACTAAAACACACAAAATATTAAAATGCACAAGCTAACAGTGTGCTATATGCATCACATCAAGTCAAAATGTGGTTCAGGTCAGATCTTTGAAAATCAGCCCCAAATTAAAAGCAAAGCCATTCGCATACTTCACTGCACACTTCCAAGACCTTAGCAGACAACTATATGCAAAACCTAGTGCACTGGTAAATGCCTGAATGAAGAAGGTATGGCCCATCCCAATGTATGGTATGTTTACGACGAAGTCAACGCTGACAATTCACATGTGCCACTATGCTGCATGCCAACAACCCTTGACACAAATACAGGGCACGACGGTGCAGCTTGAGGTGACCAAACATGCCAACTCGGGGGGTACATCTAGTGCTCTCTGGGGGTTCCCAGAGCATGTAAATCCATGCATGCCTCAACACCGATACTGGTTTTACCCTATAACTAATCACACTGCAATGGTTCTTTGCAGGGATTTTTTTCCACTGCGCAGTAAGTCATTACTTGAATTAAACATTCCAAGGGCTGCCATGCATCTGCATGCTCTTCTTTTGCACACCTATCAGGAGGAAGGACTAGATACCAAGACATACAGGGCTCCAAAATGATGGTAGCACCGGCTGACAGATGCTTTGAACGCCCGGCCAGTGGTAGTTTTCATTTCAACTCCTGCTAGGCCACACCACTTGCCATCAGCAATCACACAGTCCATGATTATGCCACTTTTCAGGCGAGTACAATTTTTTAAATCGGAGTGACGGTAATCACTTCTTAAAACTTTGAACCAAAATCTCTCAGCAAAATCTCTCAGTCTTTCACTGCTGGACAAGCTACAAGGCCATGAAATGCCAGAGTATCGAATTCTGCTAACAAAAAGAACTTTATGTTATCCTCAGTGTCCATTTAATATCCAGTCTACGCATGGGCTATGAGGCGTGCATGGTGGGGGGACTCCTGCAACCCTGGAATCTGTAACGAAACACCATGGCACTAAGCCCTATGCAGTGTTCTACAAGCCACATCAGTATTAATGAAAGGCTAGTTTTTGTCGCGGAAGCAACACAACACTACACCAGGTGTGAGCGAGCGATTTCGCGGAGCCCCCAAGAGCCCCAACTGCGCAGGCAGGAGGAGCGAGTGTGAGACAGTTACTGCGTAATTCCCTTTCCTCAAATATAATTTTCATTTCCTCCCTTCCTCTACAAATGGATGCGAGATATGCCTGACAGTTACTGCGTAATTTCCTTTCCTCAAATACAATTTTAATTTTCTTCATTACGGCCCCTCTTTCTGCAGTCCACCGAGATGACAGAATTACTGTGCCATTTCCTTTCCTCAAAAAGCGTTGCTTCTGGTGGTGGTGTTCCGCGGCGCTACAACATGCTGTTGCGTTCCACTCCTAAAGGCGAAGCTTAAGCGTCATTAATTAGTATTTAGTCATTAATCAGTAATTTGTCATTACTTAGTAATTGGTGCTTAATTATGTGTGACATCACCAGTGCCACAGAGGCAGTCAAAGTAGTGCGGAAAACGCTTTCACCTCTACGCACTTCAGACAGTCAAAGTGCGCCCTGAGATGCCTCCGCCGCCGCTGCGATTGCCGCGCCGTTGCTTCCGTAATTCTACTCGGGATGGCCATTGGTCAAACCACAGCCAATTTTGTCCCCTCCCCTCAATTCTGAGAGGATGGTACGGCAAGTTATTTAGCAACAAATTAATTTGAAATGCAGACTTATGTATGCGAGCAAGCATGCCCACTAACTTCCCAATGTTCCCACTTGAGCCAGTACCAGAGGCAACTCACACAGCCTCTGGCAACGGACAACCTGCGGGCATACGTGCACTTTAGGCACACTTGTTGGACCCCAGAACGGCAGCATCAGCCCTATCCAGGGCTTTGGATGGTGCCACAGCATGAAGAGCATCAACTACTGCACAAGCATTGACAGCATGGCCTACTAACACCCACAACTATAATCTGGTTATCAAAATAGCTGAATGCTACACAGCACCTTGAGAACAATGCCAAGAAAGCTTGATGTTCCCATTAACCCTTTCCCTGGGCATGTTTTCACACACAAACTTCCTGCCACTCCTGTGTTCAATATTTTGCTATAAATTCCACGTGAACACAATTAACCCGAGGCATATTTTCAACAACTAGGGCAGCACTTATTTCTTCGTGGTGACAAGACATGGTGAGCCAACCAGAGGTCATGCTAATGATTACACTGATCCAAGTGGCATGACATACCTGTTAAGCTGACCCACAGCCTATAAATAGTAAGTGAATTGCTCCTGCCATTTAGCTTACTTTTAGTCAGAGTTACTAGAAGTAAAAATACCACTTGTTGGGCATGCAATTCCATGAAAACGATCAACAGGAGCATACGTCAAACTCTGAAGACAGCTGCCAGTTCCTTGTTAGGGGCCGAATTATTGCACAAGTGCAAACTTCTCCCAGTTGAAATTCAACTTTCCAATGGCTAAAGGTGCTCGAGCACATTGGCATTGGTTTCCAGCGTTGAATACTACACAATAGAGCTGGGGACAATTTTCAGGCGAAATTCGGGAGTCTTCCGGAAATTCAGGGAACGGTGGCACGTATGCACACAGCAACAAGTGGCACTGCTGTGTGCTCACCCATGAATCCAGCAGGGTAGTTGGTGTCGGTGCGGACCTTGCCGTCCACCTTGATGAGGCGCTGCTTGACTATCTTCTTCACCTCGGCGCCAGTGAGGGCGTACTTGAGCCGATTCCTCAGCATGATGATGAGCGGCAAGGACTCCCGCAGTTTGTGGGGTCCGGTGCTGGGCCGGGGAGCCTAGCGCCAGGGAAGTGCAAACATCCGTATCAAGGGTGGCCCCGAAACACCTTTTGCCCACTATTATGAAGTCCACCCAATGCCACGCTATTGAATATATTAATAACTGGGCCTCAAACATCGATTTTGCCCAAGGCAGTCATCCTACCACTCTACTTTTTGTGAGCACCGCTATCCTGTGGCTTCCATTGCCCAGATTCCATTGTGTCATCAGTGGCAGTTGCCTTACAGGGGCCAAGCAGCGCAGCGCGTCGGTAAACCAAACACGGGAAATTACGCAACTAAAATGCCAATAACAAACTAACTTGCTACTGGGGAATGGCATAACAGTCAACTTGCAGTAACACGGGCAAAGGTACTGCCAGCATGATACGAATAACCAGGAAATGCACTGGAGGCAGGAGAACTTCTGCCTGCTGACGAACTCATGTCACATGCTTTCGCAAAAAACAAACTCGCTAGCACGTTAGGTCAATGTGTTTACTGCTCGAAGAATCGCCTGAGCAAGAACTTTGCTCGCAATGCTACGGGTTCAAGGTCAAAGAGGTGCAAAACATTCTTGGAAAATTGCTAGGTTGTACTGTGTTCACAAAAAGTTGTGGCACACTGAGCACCCGGCAGAAGTCTGTCCGTCGTAGTGCACTGCAAGAGGCACAACTCGCAAAAACGTGGCATAACAAAAACTTCATGTCTAACTTCTTTAGCATTTGTTTTTGCTACACATTCAGAGCGACCTAGTCGCTAACAAGCTGCTAGCGGCAGACAGAGCTACTTACAAAAACTCCACCGAGCTTGTCCAGCATCCATGACTTCGGAGCGTTTAAACGCTTGAGGTGCTTCTTAGGTCCCCGCGCCTGTAAGAAATCAAACCATCATCAAACAAACTAGATAATACAGAGAGGACAGAAACACGTAGATATCAAAGAACCGGCATCAGAGCATGAAGCGGACGTGATCGCGGTCAGCATCTTGGGAGACCCAACTGACAGTGGGCGATATTTACAGAAAAATTAAATAATCTAGACCAAACGAACAACGTGAAAAGGAAGATTAATCCCTCTTCTTACTCCAGAATTCTAAAATCCGATGTTAATGCAGATTCGGACTTCGATTATCCGAGATTGAAAACGAGCACCACTTACCATTCTAGAAGGCAGCCATGAAAGAGAGCCTTCCCAGCAGGCATTGAAACAACCAGCTCGTGCTTCGACAAAGGTGGCCCCTTATTGGCTGAAAAATGTGAAAACAACGTTAAAAGCAAAATGCACGCACCGTTCTGCGATTATTGCCTGTAAATAAATTTATTTTATTAAAATAAAGCAGCATGTTTTGTTGGTTGCATTTTACTAAAAACTAAATTGCTTTTTCTGCGAAGCTGTACTGTTTTCTGCGCCACCTCCTGGCCGTTCTGGCTAGGCTTATCCTTTCTGTATTTTACACGTGTGAGGCGAAGTCCGTAGCCACGCGTGTCCGTTAAAAAACATGCCACCCAAGGGTAAGAAACCGCCAGCAGCCGCGGCTAAGGCTGAAAAGCCCGAGGAGAAGAAGAAGCCCGCCGCCGCAGCCGCTCCAGCCAAGAAACCCGCAGCTCCGGCGGCCGCGAAACCAGCCAGCAAGCCCGCAAAGCCTGCTGACAAAAAGCCGGGCGACAAGAAGCAGTCGGCAAAGAAGAAGGATGCCCCAGGTCAGGCCAAGGCGCGCGTCAAGGCGATGGCAGCGCGCAAGAAGGTCGTAAAGGGAGCTCACGGCACGCGCACGAAGAAGATCCGCACGTCGGTGAAGTTCCGCCGGCCCAAGACGCTGTCGCTGCCCCGCAACCCGAAGTACCCGCGCCGAAGTGTGCCCACGAGGACAAGGCTCGACCAGTTCTCCATCATCAAGCACCCGCTAACGACCGAGTCTGCGATGAAGAAGATCGAAGACAACAACACGCTCGTGTTCATCGTCCACCTGCGTGCCAACAAGCACCAGATCAAGACCGCCGTCAAGAAGTTGTACGAGATCGACGTCGCCAACGTGAACACGCTCATCCGGCCCGACGGACAGAAGAAGGCGTACGTCAGGTTGGCGCCCGACTATGACGCGCTGGATGTGGCCAACAAGATCGGCATCATATAAACTGTGGGTCACACTGGAATAAAGCGGCTGTTGGCGGTAAACTTGTGTCCCATGTGAGCTCGTCACGTAAGTGCAGCGCCAGCTCCCCCGCGAGCCTGGAAGCTCAGCATTTCTGTGGCTTCGTATTGTTCCTGTGTAAACCGTAGTTTACGCGAATACTCGCTTCCTTTTTCGAGGCTGTCGTACGCGTGCAGCACGTGTCTTTTCACATGCGTCAGTGGACTCCTTACCACATGTCTACCCCCTTTCTCGCCAAAGCCGGATCACCTGCAGCCATCGTTTTAGTCTTGCTAGCCTTCCGTGCTATTCTCAGTTTCATTTTCTTGCACCACTGTTCACTAAGAGTTACTATCGTGAGGGCGCGGTTCTGCAGATTTGCGGCCCTTGCGATCTCGTGCGTCTAATGCCTTCTTCCACTTGGAACGGTACAAACAGATGCTTTTATTAGATACATCAGCCTCTGGCACACTGCAGTCGTAACTGACTTCTGAAAAAGCGTTAAATGTCATGTTGTGTTGCTGATTGACGCAGCTGTTGCAGTTAGTTTGATGGCCTGCTTTTTGCGTTCACATGCCTGTGACACAGTCTCATTGTGCTTGTCCTGCCTTCTGTTACTGACTCGTCTACCTACTTACACTACAGGCAAAGTGTAGAGGCTTGTTTGATTTCTTTGGCAGTGGTCTAGGCTTCTTAGTGTCATTTCTTAGCATATGTATAAAGTGTACCCTAATTTTAGTCAGGTACGGTAGGAGAGCAGTCACAACTGTACAAGGTCTGTACAAAAAGTACCGGGACTGCATTTATAAACGAAAAATGAATTGCAGGTAAATGCAAAAAACTGTTGCCAGCACATCTGCCACACACGGTACGGTCCCTGTGTCCTTTCAGGCGTTGTTTCATCCGAGGGAAGTCAGACAGAGCAGGCAGGTATTGATCTCCCCTCAGACGTGACAAACCGTGGACAACAAACACCAAATTTTTGCTTGCATGTTTTTTTGTTTCAAATGATGCATTAGACATTGATATACATGAATCACCGCATGATATTTGCCTACGACAGCTAAATAATTTATAATTTAATTTCTTCTTGACACTGTTTTAGTCTGATTAACCGAACGATGGCTGTGACATGTAGTTCACACTTAGGGTCACGTGAGGCAGGCAAAAAAACAGCAGTATAACTGCTGATATAACTTTTGTTGTCATTCCATATTTTGAAGCAGGCTGGTTTAAATATTGTAGTGAATTTTAACCTTGTTTCAGCATTTATTTTGCAGATTTTTATGCCTCTCATGACCTAAAGCCCAACTGATGTCACAGCCATCGTTCGGTGAATGAAAACGAAGCAGCATGAGAGAAGTTTCATAAATTTAGCAGTCATAGGCAAATACCACGTGGCGATCTATGTAATAGCATCTAACGCATCATTTGAAAGGTGAAAACACGCAACTAAAATTAGATGTCTATAGTCCTTTAACCTCAACCGCTCGAGCACTTCCACATAAAATTGACTATTCACTGTGTCCAGTGGGCACAAACTCACTGTGAACAACACCCTTTGATTCAAAGACGATGAACATTGGTTTGACTTTTGATTTGCTCATGTGGCCCTTTTTGGGGCTAGGAGAGGCACCGGTGTACTGCTGCATGCATTTTTTTTCATACTTTTCAGTGGTTAGCACATAGTCCAAAAAGTTAGGCTCAAGCTCCACACGTTCCAACAGTTCCTGACAAATCAACTCAGGGCTTTGTCTGGTGTCCGGACAAAACCTCTCAATCAATCGGTATCAATCTGGCGCACATTTTCCTAGGCTACAAATGAATGCACACTGGATTTTGTGAATTCAGCTGAATTCTTTCAAAACGAGCCAAATACATCGTGACAGAAACCAAGACAAATGCAGAAATTTGTTATCCGCAGCAACTGTAGCACATTGCAAGACCTTACGGGACGTGCTAAAATGCTAGAAATCTATGGGTTAACTTATCATTACAGTTCTGTTTAATTTCACTTAGCTTTGTTTCTGCATTTGGCTCATTGTGAAAAAGAAAAAATTCAACATTTTTGTAATCATTCTCATGCTTACCGTCGATCAGAGTCCAAAAGGTCTTACTTTTGTCACATCTTTGCTAATTTTAGCTTGTTGACAGATGTCGTGCGCACTACGTGTCCTTACCGTCCTCCCTTCAGTCTCTTAACTTGTGCCAATCAAAAACTTGTTTTTGATATGGCATTTTCCATGTAGGCTTCACGGATCATGGCAAGAGTCTCAGCACCAGATTTGTCCAGTTTTGCGCATAGCTTGCTCACATATCTCTGTTCATTCGTGTGCCGCATCCAGATTCTTGACACAAAACAACTTCTCACTCCAGGTTTGGTTCATACTCTGCAAAGGTTCAGAGACAATTGTGCCGGGCCTAGAATCGTATACCTGCCGAGGGAGACCTCCCCGCATCCTGTACCCTGTACACCATTCACCTACAACATGCTTGCATTTTTTCTCGTTTAAGTGCTTTTCATAGCCTTCCAGCTGCACGGGATACGTTTTTCATGCTTAATCACACTTACTAATGCGTTTACATGTTCTCGCCAAGAACTGTGCGTAAAGCACACCAACCATGGTGCACTGCTCTCAGCAGCTGCAATGGCATGGAATTTTTGTGCCAGAGCAGCACCAGGTTGCGAGGCACACCATATTTCGAGCCCATGGGATAGTGCAACTTGCACAGAAATTTCAGTATATGAGTGCCTTTGCGTTTCACCTCACCACAGAATGCAAGGGCTGAGGCTGGCATCAAACCCAGCAGTACTGCTCAGCTATCACTTAGCTATTAAGCCACTATGGGGAGTAGCGGCATGCGTTCAATCCCCATGTTGCACTTTACATGGTTTAATATACCATCACCTGTCTTTCAGTGAATTCCGAGCTTGTGATTCCAACAGGAGGTAAGTGCATCTTAGCATATGTGCTTGTTTGGTTTGGTTTGGTTTATGCGGTTTAACGTCCCAAAGCGACTGAGGCTATGAGAGACGCCGTAGTGGAGGGCTCCGGAAATTTTGACCACCTGGGGTTCTTTAACGTGCACTGACATCGCACAGCACACGGGCCTCTAGAATTTCTCCTCCAAAGAAATTCAACCGCCGCGGCCGGGATCGAACCCACGTCTTTTGGGTCAGCAGCCGAGCACCATAACCACTGAGTCATCGCGGCTGTCGGTATAAGTGCTTGTGTAGTAGTAGTAGTAGCAGCAGTTCATTTTTAAAAAATAAAAAAAAAGGTGAAGCAAAAGAGTGTTGCCGGCCGCGGCAATTGCTTAAGCAGCCGAGCTGCAGCTGGCTTGTGTGATTGGAATTGAATCCTTGCAAGTGGGTGCAAGGCCTGGCGAGTGCAATTACCAAGTGTTAAATGAAACTCCAGCAGAGCATAGTGGGATTTTGGTTAAGGCACAGCAAAACTTTGAAAAGCTCTTAAATGGGACATGCTTTTATCTCCCATTCACGGCAATATCAGTTGAAACATCTCCCAGAAATTGCAGCCAAGTTGATGTCAAAAGCAATGCTGCAATCTTGATCAGGAATGTATTCATATGCAGTGAGAACACTCCCTAACATTCCAGGCTGGATTTGAACCAACGTCAGTGTGACGAAAACAGCTCCAAAGGTCCGACAAACAAGCAGTCAGACATACAACACAGCGGAGGGACAGGCCGGCAAGCATAGCAGGGGGCGGCAGAAAGTTAGGTGGGCGGATGAGATAAGAAGTTTGCCGGGATATGGTGGCCGCAGCTGGCAAAGGATGGTTAATTGGAGAAACATGGGAGAGGCCTTTGCCCTGCAGTGGGCATAGTCAGGCTAATGATGATGATACAATATTTCACATAAGGGAATTCAAAATATGCGGACAAGCTGCAATTTCAGTCATGTCGCAGGACATCACAAGTGAAGTAATCTGGACGTCTTATGTTTAACCACTAGACTATTCAGACATCAGTTTGATAGAAATTTCAAAAGGATTCAAAATTTTGAGTCAACTTGCGTTCCTTTGTGATAATTGACATCGTGAGTGATGTAACCTTACGACTCCCGCACTGTCTCTCTTGGAGCATTCAAACTTGTTCACTTTGGTACCTAACACAGTGTTTTAATATACAGTCGAGCCCACTTTTAATGGCCGCATTTATAATGAACGCCCATTTCTTATAAATGAGAGCAGTGCAAGCATTAAAGTATGTATCAGGGCAGTGGGACTGCGTCTCGGATACAACATACAACCGTAGTGGCGTAACTCGGTTAGAGCGAACGAAGAGGCGCCCAACATGGTCCCCTGATGGAAAAACTTGGGCTTTCTCTAAATGCGGAGAATGAAGAGCTTTTCCTATCGCACATGACTCTTCCTATCGCACATGACTCTTGCCTTTGGAAAGAACATTACGAGGTCCAGACACGCAACACACAGGGCGAGGCATTGCTGACAAAACGCAGAACGACAGTTTTACCAAATGATGCCGTCAGAAATGCATGCCTTGAAAGGCGACACCTGCAGTGGTGGAAGGCTCGGCAAGTTTTCAACATGTTTCGGTGCACAAGGATGGGTGGCAGAGACCAATGTTAAGTTCAACCATAGCATAGCGAAAAGAAACTCCAGCTCCTGCTTGAAAACTTCTACGCCATGTGTTGCTTTCTCTGACAGTGGTGACAATACTCTTCTCGCCACCGACAGCTGGACACGAGTTATCATTCATGTGCTCAAAGTGTCATAATTGGTGCATCAACCAGCGCATGCTGATAGCAGTTGACAGACCAGGTGGTAATGTTCCCGTTCAAATGTCTTAGTTCGATGCTGCGGATGGTAGTAATGTTCCTGTTCAAATGTCTTTGTTCGATGATGCAGATATAATTGAGGTCGTGTAGATGGGACTGACTGCATATTGCATCGGCAATTGCTTCCATAAAACATGATTTATGGGACAAGGAACGACTGAGGAAGCTGTTGAGCACCTGAATGATTAGACACGTGGATTTGTAGCAACGCGTTATTGATGCACAGATGGCTGGACACGATTTCGCCTGGGATGACTTGGTACGGATCACGACGCTGGCATCACAAAGCCATTGTACAAGAAGTACAAGCACTTTCCCGATGACAATGACGAGGAGATTGATCTGCCATTAGTTTCTGTGAATGCTTTAACCGCGATTAGCTATATCTTATAAAGCAGTTTGTTAACGTTTAGGGCCTCAGCAAGGAACATGCGTACGACTGCTCTGCAGAGCTTGGGAAGCGCAGTGAAATGGCCTCTTTTGAAGAAGCTTACACACACGAGCTTTTCCAGGAAATGAAGGCCAGTTTCATTTTACTTCGTATTTCTGCCAGTAAATATGGAAGTCGACTACTAAGAACCTCGGATTCTGCGAACGCAATCTGCCCGACAGTCAGGTTTGTTTAAGCGGGCTCAACTTTATTCGGGTTGATAGGCTGATTGAGGCTGTAATTTTCGTTGTCATGTTGTCATTCAGTGATGCAGTACTGTTACTCTGGCATCGTGTGACTTTCATTACCACTCTATGGCCATTCAACAGTGCATCCTGGGCAGATTCATTTTGTGCTTGGCACCATGACGTAATTGCGAAAAATTGTCATTTCCGTGCAGTTTTGACTAAAAGCATGACCACTGCGCACCTTTTCATCAGTTAAATTTGCTGCGCTGCAAAACTTTTCTGGAAGTTTTTTTTTGCAGTCATTCCACTGTCTTTATAATTCGGACTTTTTTTTTTTTAGTCCTTCGAGTTTCCAGTCAATGCAGTTTTACTCTGTTGGGAAACCAATGGATTACTAATAACATTTTTCAACCATATATAGCCACTCTGATAATGCTGTTTAGTAAAGACATTAGTGCCTTTCACCCATGTTATATGTTGTGCTAAAGCATTTAGCTACGTTTGCATGGTGAAGTAATTCTTAATTACTATTTGTATGCATAGATGTACAGTCTTTGTCAAAAGTAACCAGGCTGCACGTTTTTCTTCTCAGTCGTATATTAAATCTATTATGCCAGCCCTCGGGCTTTAAACCTATGTATGGTAAGAAGAACCCCTGTTCTCACCTCCCAAGAACTTTTTGACTTTAGGGAAGACGCGAGGGGTCTACTTTTCGAGTGAGAAGCAAACCATGGAGCCTGGTTACTTTTAACAAAGACTGTACATAAAGCAAATCACATTTAGTCTTGGGTCATATTAAAGTACACTTCTGATAATTCAACCAAAAATCTCTGGTCCCTTGAAGTTTGAATAAATGAGAGTCTACATATGTTGGCGAGAAACCTACTGTTCATGCCATAATCGTGTGCAAGCCTTTGTTATTCTTAGCCGTACAGAGGGCAGGACTGGGGAAGAAGCCTTCCAGTTTGACTTGACAACATCTGCTTGGCTACAAGTCTTCACGTATTCGTTTCTTAGCAGCAAGATAGGCATGATTAGTTCACAGCTGGCAGGAGGAAACTCTCCAATGCAGCACACTACTAACAGCATTGCACGAAGGAGTACTTTCTGTCACTGAACAAAAGAGGCACAACATTCCTCAAGCAGGGAATAGCACATTTTCTTCAGATACCTGCATCGCGGCAGGTGGGCATTTATTTTTCCCACAATCTTTGTACGCTGGCTCTTCTCGGCCAAGCACTTGTTGCTGTGAAATACTTATATTAAATAATGTGGGTGGCAAAGACTACGGTGTGTGTGTTCATTCCCTGACTGCAGCGCCTTGAGTCTTGCCCTTGCTCAACAACTAAAGTGTAATGAAAAAAAAGAAAACAGTAAGGCGCCTGTGAGCTTTGTACTTCTAAAGCTTCCCGACTAACTGCTTCTCATTCTTCTGCCACTTCGTTCACGGTGGTTGTGGTGGCCTCGGTTTCTTCTGAAAAAGAGACAAACAAAAAGGTAAGGCCCACTACCTCACTGTCGTGCTGACACAGCCATGCTGGAACCATCTAAGTTCCGCTTCACTCTTAGCATGCAAGTTTACTCCACTGCATGTCACTCCCATACCTTTAAAGGTTCCGGCAACAGGAACAACAGGAAGGACAACACATTGCCGATATAAAACGACACACCAGACACCGCAAATCACACCACTTGCACATAGTGTCTGGCAAAATCAAGTGCACAGTGTGAAAGTATTTATGTACAGCAAAGAAAGAGAGGTTGACTTCAGTTGGTGTGCTCCCAGTTTGGTCCTCTTCATTGAGAGAAGGGGGATAGCATCAAACGGTGACAATGCCAACAGAAGGAAGAAATAAAAGCATATGCACTTGCAACAGCACCATGGCATTCTTGAAAGTTGTAAGTTCACTGTGGTGGAGCACAAACTGTCCAACGTGGTCTTAACATCAAGACCCACGTTAGAAACAAAGGCAGCCCATAACTGCTAATGACAAAAGAATAAAATCACTGAAAGGTTTTTCATTGCCCCATTGAAAATGGGAAAAATTTTCCCCCAGAAAACGTGCCAGCTCTTGTGATGCTTGTAGCACGAGAATCCACCACACAGCAACGAGGAAGGCCTTTCTCATGCTCTACAGTTTGAAATCGCCACTGCACAGTTGTGTCTCAACTCTGGCCATGTTCAGAACTGAGGCTCCCCCCTTGAACCCTTGTTCACTTTGTTTTGTGGCGTCAAGAGCCCCACGTTCCTGCTTTCTACCACAGACCTGACCTCTGCAGACCGACTCCGTTAGATGGTTATAAGTTATAAGTTATAAGTTTTCAGCCGAAAGACCGCACACCTGTGGCAGTGGTGGGGACGAGCTCCTTGACCTTCTGGCTCAGCTCGTTCCTCTCCAGCTGCAATGCCCTGCACAGCTTCTCCAGCTTGCTCACTCGCTGCTGGGCTGCCTCGAGCTCCTTGTCACGGCTCTGCTTCTGTTCACGGAAACCAAACCATGCGGCGAGAGAGAGTTCAGTCAAAGCCCGGGCACAACAGAGCAGAGGTTGCTATCACACAGCTGCCTCTCATCAAATCCGCCGTTTGATTGCCTCCAATGATTTCCTCTTGGCGCTGCTAGCACCGTGGAAGGCACACCACCGTGCCTGATGGAGCCTTTACAATTATACACAGCACGATGGCTTGACAAATCTTTTTTGATGACATGAGCATGCACTTCTGTCTTCTTCTGCGACCAAGATTATAGGTGGTAGTGTTTTGTTTGCACAGTGCAATTAACAGGAGGCTGACGCTACAAAGAATGACCAGGGCTGGGAAAAAAAAAACTCATAACAGCTCGTGATAGTGGCTTGGAGGTCCTTTTAAGGGAGAACACTGCTCTAAAAAGTGAACTTTGAACCGCTTGCTCGATTTCATTGAAACTTGCGAATATCACTGCTGGGACCACCTCTGCCAGATTTTATTATTCAGGGGGGGGGGGGGGGGGGGCTTGTCTTGGTCATTGTAGTGCTTAAAATAAAATGAGATGATTTTCAATCTTGTAGGCCTATTCTTCTCATCTCCTGTTTCTTCAGTAAACTGTCAGCTTAGAAAAACTATCATTCCAATATTACTTAATAATATTGGTATTGTAGCAGGTTTTCTGGAGCGAAATTTTACAAGGAACACAACTGTGCACTCAGTTTGTGATTTTTTCCTTTTTCACACTAAAAAATGACTTTTAAAACATTGATGCAAAATGAAAATGCAATATTATTCTTTATATAGTGTCATTGTTTAGAAATATATGAAAACTAAGCAAAATAATTCCACAGTTGTATGCTCTGGACATTCCTAATGCCATATAACACAAAAAATTAGAAAAATTACCCTGATTTTCAAAACAATAGTTTTCCTAAGCAAGCATAGTCATTCTTGGCATAAAGGTTGCATAACGTGCTTCATACTTATTCTAGAATATTTAAATTTGGCAGAGGTGGTCACGGCAATAATATAAACTAGCCGCACAAGTTTTAATGAAATCGAGCAAGTGGTTCAAAAGTTCACTGTTTAGGGTAGTGTCCCCCCTTAAGAACACCATAGCTGAACTTGGAACAAGCTGGACGCAACCATCAAAGCAATTGTGAAGGAAAAATCAAGCTAAAAGAGGCAGAAATGACCAAGGAAATCAGAACCAACTTCTGTGTCCCTCGTAAGCAGTAATCCACCAAGGTAAACTCCACGCTTTCCTGACAAGCATGCATTTGAACTTTTACTGTATATCCTCCTTTTTGCTCTGATCATTAATATGGTAAGTTATGCAGCTATGCGGCATTTTGTTTTTGCACAAATCAATTTTAAAGTTGATGGTAACTTCGCTTAGAATGATTCCTACGGGCAGCCCTGCATTTGCTATTTCACAAATACTGTTCGTCCTATGATAATTGCTCCAGGCTTGAACAACAAAAAATTAGGCTTTTTTTCTTTTACATCAGACATTTCATGAACACGGTACTTGCATTCACTAATATAGCGGCTCAAATTGAGCGAAAAACCTTTGCCAACAACGTACGTGACACCATGTGAACAATGTTCACCTCTGCAGCACAGTTTTGGTAGCAGTTTGCTGCTTTAAAACAGCATAAATTATTTGTAGAGAGCAGTTTGAGCCATGTAAAGCAACCATCAACTCAAAACATTCAGGAAGCCCCAGCATTATGTTCTCAGATGCACTTGCGTGTCGCTGCACAGTAGTCAGTTATGGAAGAGGCAGTACAGTGCAGGCCAATTTTGTCTACAACATATGAGTGGAACATCGCAGAGTAGAGGAGGCAAAATCTAATGCTAGTGTCCAACTGCAGCATCAGAGCCATCATCAGCAGCAGCCAGATTATGTCCACTGCAGTACAAAGGCCCTCCCCAAAATCAGCAAATATCCTCACCTAATCCCCCCATCCGACCCCCCGCTGCCCCTGGCCACACTTCCCTTCCCTTGGAATCCCCTCTGTTGTTCTAACAGACAATCAGTTTATCTGTTCTTCACATTCCGACATCGCTAACACCAGTTTGTTCTCCAATCCATGCTGCTCTCTCTCTGTTACCCTCATCATTCTCCTTTCCTAAGCCCACTACACTCCCCTTGTAAAAATTTTAGGCCTTTTCATTAGCTCCCACACTTTGGACCCACAGGTGAGTAGTACTGGCAAAATACAACTGCATAATATACTTTTTCTCAGACAAATATCAGAAAGTTGCTATTAGTGTGAGCCAAATGCTATCCAGTCCATTTTCTTGATAACTTCTTTCTCATAGTTCAAATCTGCAGTTACTACTTAGCAGAGGAGGACGTACTCACTTCCTGCTTCCAACATGTTGCTACTTATCACAAACTGTCGCATCCCTCGCACAGTATTGAACATCAGTTTAGTTTCATTCTTAAGTGGAGAAGGCGGTCTTAGAAGGAAAGTTTTTATTACTGGAGTCCCAATTGCAAAATCTTCAGGGAACGGGCTCATGCGTGGCAACCCTGTGCCCCGCCTTCCGCCATACTTGCAAAAGGGCAAGGGCGTCCGCAGAACTGTTTCCAGGGGGGTGCACCCGATGGCCGGGTATGGGGGAGGCGGTAGATTAGCACCAAAAAGGAACTATTTGTGGTCTAAACTGTGCACATGACACAAAAATTAGAAGCAGCAAATTAGTGCTAGGCTTGAAGAACAAACATTAGAATTTATTAATGAACAAAGAATTGAACTCAATAAGCAAAATCTGATAACTTAATATCACCTAAGCGAGCTAATCAAGCTGTGTAGCTGTTTTCTACTAGTGCATAAATAATATCCGTAATTCCAGAGGGGGACAACCCCCCCCCCCCCTCCACCCCCCCCCCCCCCCCCCCCCCCCCCCCCCCCCCCCCCTTTTCAGAAGCCCATGCAAAAGGCACTGACCTCTTCCCAATACCAGCCTGTTCCCTTGGTTCACTGAAGTCTAACACTGCTGTGATCCTGCTAGCAATCTCCTTGGTAAATATCTTGCAGGCAAAATAAACCCAGTGGCTGCTGGCAGCATGCTTCCTTTGCTGCACAGCACACCACTTATGCGCTCTAGCCCACCACCTTTTTGTAGAGGTCAATGCACCCCAAGATTCTCACAAACTCTCTGCAAGCCCTGGTCTGATATCTGAACACTACTTCAGTTTCACACCAGTGAAGGGTCATCTTCCATACCCTTGCAGACATAAGCACAGGAGAGAGCGGACAGTGCGGAAGACAAGTGCAATGTGGTAAAAAAAAAATTCCAATTCACGTAAGGGTTCTGGTGCCGGCATCTATTCCTGACAAAGTCAGCCTGTGCTCTATAGTCTATACACACACTTGCACGTCCTACCTCTGCTGTGATCTCTGTGAGGGCCTTGTTGCTGGCTTCCCAGCGAGACTTCCACTGGACCGTCTCCTTCTCCAGTTTCTTGATCTTCTTGGACATCTGCACAGAGCAAAGGAGAAGGAAGAGAGGTGTGTCAGCACACCAAGATCACAGATGCTGTACAACAGAAGACATCGTGCAATGGACACGCACGGCTCCACTAACACAATGTGGCAGTTTACTGGCCAGATTTGTGCTTAAGCAAAAAAAAAACTTAAGCAAGAAATCTGCGCAGGCAGTGATAATCAAATCTGCATGGCTCAAAATATTTATGCATTTCATTATACATTCCAGTGGAGTATGAAAGGGAACACATTGTCCATGGCCAGGATCCACCATCCATCCGCAGCAAGACATCTACTTTCTCAACCCCAACCGGTACTTTATGTACCAATAAAAGTCTTTATGCAAGCATGTATTAGCTAAAAAAATGTAACTTTTTGATGTAAAAACCATGCCAATATTTGGTCACATTGCAATGGACTGACAGTACCAAAATTTCACTTCAGAACATCTCCTTTTATGTGATTTTCACAACTGAATTAAAATTAGGTGAGACCTTTCGCTTCCACCATACAGCTGTATAGTGTGCTTTAGCTCAGTTTGTCCCTTTTGGAATTCAAACTTGTGGACATTTCTGCTCATTAAAATATGCATGACTTTGAAGTGGGACCCTGAGGTCAGTAAACAGTCTAATATTAAAATGAAGCAAGTTTCAGTTAACGAGACTCCAGCTGTAATGTATACTAGGCTCGTGCAAAAAGTTTGTTTTTTTTGGTTCGAAGCGAATTCAAAGGGAACAGAAATTTTCTTTGAATAATTTAGAATACTGCTGGGACACAAAAGATGTTGAATGGCACAAAAGGCATTTTCAATTATGTGTTTTTCTAACACACAAGAACACTACTTGAAAAAAAATAATAAAAATGTGCAGTGCTGGTGCCCTTTCACGCTGACTCCTGGAGCTCCGTGCAACAAAAATGTCCATCTTTTGCAAATTTGCCGAACCAAAACTGAGGGAGTCAATTGACATGAGGTGCCGGCCTATCTGCAGGGTTCGAGGTGGGTTCGGCCGAGCTGCAGGTATTATGCACTGCATACCGGAGCCTGTTCACAGCACTCCACGTGCCAGAAAAAGGAACTGTTAATTCACATACAAATTGGTTCCACTAACTGCGCCTTTTATCCAGCTTGCTCGCGCTGCCAGGGTCGCTTTCCAGAATGAACGGTAGGCTGTGTGAAAGCAAACCTCCAGAGCATGCCACACACCACAATCCGAATCTACGGGACAGTTGACCGTTAGGTTTTACCGCTCAGTCAGCCGCGCCACACGAGAGCAGAAGGCATGGAAGCTGCGTCATTTTACAGTCTTTGATCGCCACTTTCCTCTAACAGCTGGTCTCAATCTCAAACGCATCTTTGCTCAGGTGCTGCTTTCAGCTGCACGTGCTCAGAGATGCCTTCCCACAGGAAGTACGCTGGACCAAAACCCCATGAGGCAAAGCGTTCCAGAAACGTTATTCGCTTGAGATGAGTACTTTTAGATTTTGAGTACCAAACAATGGGACTGAATCGAGTATCAAATACTTTACTGTTCGACCAAATATTCAAAATTACTGAATATTCTCAGAAGACTGCACATTACATATATCATTTTATTCAGTATAAGCAACCTCGTCACTGTTCATGGCTGCAAAAGTGACATCGGCTGGTACAGTAAAACCTCGTTAATTCAAATTATAAGGCATTGGCAAAAAACGTTCGAGCTATCGAATGATTTAAAAATGAACTGACACAAGCCGGCTGCATCGTGGAAAATTTATCTGGTGAAAGATTGGGCAATGGTCGCCTGCTTCTGAGATGAGCACAGCACGACAATGACTATTTGTCGCATTTCCACCAACGCCTTACTGCGTGCCCACTGTCGGGAGCGTCGAAGCACAGCTGTTCCAACATGGTGCCCGGCATCCTTCACGGTGTGACGCGGTAGCGGTCGAGTCTCCTCATAAGCGGCCATGCTTCGTCCACGGCTGCGTGGATCAGATCAGCGGCCGTGCTTCACTGTATACAAACAGCGAACAGCACGCGACAAGCATGGTTTCGGAGTAAAGGAAACGCGCAGTGGTGCCAATTAGTTTTCGAAATGACGTGCAGCTGGGCTCAGTTGGCTGGCTGATACGCGGCCAATAGCCACCGTTGACGTGGCCTGCAGCGAAGATCCCAAAAGCGAAACCGAAACTACGCGGTCGAACACCTCTCAGAGACGAGGCCACCAGTTTTTCGTCGTCGATATGGCTTACAGCGAAGATCCGAGAAGCGAAACCGAAACTACGCGGTCGAACACATCTAGGAGACAAGGCCACCCGTTTTTCGTCACGCGTGCCATTGCGAACATGTCAGCAGAGCGCAGGCGACTCTGCAACATGCAATTCAGGTTTCAGTAGGGCTAGTTTAACGACCGCTTGTTGTGCCTGCGATTCCTACATGTAGCCTTCCTTTGGGAGCCCATTTAAATTATTCTGTGTGAGGCCTGTACCATCTGAATTAGCGATCGTCTGAAGCCGTAGACTTGCACGGGCGCAGGCTGTGCTGGCAGTTCGAATTATCCGGATTTACGAGTTAACGGGGGTTGAATTAACGAGCTTTTACTGCAGACAGACTTCACCAAATGTTTCACTATGCCACTGCTGCCGCAAAGAATTTAACGGAGCTTCATGACAACTGTGCCTATTAGAAGAGGTTATGAAGATAGGAAAGGTACTACGGGGCATGTAGCTATGTTTCGAAAGTGTAAGATCTGATTTGTTCCCAGACCAGTCAATTTATTTGAAAGTATAAATACATTCCCACTGAAACTTAAAATTTCTACTTAAGGAGTTATGGCTGGTGCTGAAAAGAGTAATACCTCACAGCTGAAAAAAGTACATCTGAGATCCCACTTCCCATCTCGAAATCCTACAAAATGCTAGCCATCGACAGCGCCGTGAAGAACAATCACGAGCGAACCTCGCCTCCCTTCATGGCCTGGGTGGGTACCTGTCCCAAGGTTGCCTCAAGCTTAAAAGCAACGGCAAACCAGTGAGGACTATACTAACATCCTGGCTGCAAGCTGTGTGCATGCGCAGTAGGCTTGTGAAATAGGTCTCTTGGTTAGCTGTGCCCAGGGCGATCAAAATCGTACTCCCGGCATAAATCAGGACGTTCTACGTCCGCCGCTTATGAACGTGGGTGGCGCTGATGAACACTCTCAAGGTTACGTTACCTGTAAACATAAATACCCCCGAAAGCAGAAGCAGAAGGTTTGACAGCCGTCGCCGTAGCTCAGAGGTAGAGCACCGGACGCGCAATTCGGAGGTCGTGGGTTCGGATCCCACCGGCGGCATGTGGTTGTTTTTTCTTCTGCTTTTCTAATCAATTAGCTTTAAGCGATAACATATTCAGCAATATTCTAAATTGATGAACACCACAAAATAAATACATTAATTAAAAAAAAAATCCCCTGTGCTCCTTGGTTTCTGTGGCTGTTGGCTTCTGTCATATTTACAACGAGCCCCTCATCCCCTTCCTTGTTTGCTAAAATTACGGAGGGCACTGCTCATGTACTTTGAATGCGAAAGCATAGTCTCATTGTGAGCTCTATTGCGAGGTTCAGTAAAGATTCCTTCCTTTCTAATAACACACCTACTCATTAGCACGCAGTCATCAGAAAACTCACGCACTAGGCTCACCTTGATTCGCCAAGAACAACACGTTTTTGTGGCCTATGGGTTTTGAGCTCGCCTCGCAATCTGAAGGTCCTTGTATCAATTCCCTGCACCTTCGGAACAAATTTTATTTTTCTTCTTTGCTGCAGACGTCACTAACTTGTGGTTTACTGCACGTCACGCGAAAGCAATGGTGACGTCACTGAAGAATTTCGTGCCACAAACAGTGACGGTCGCCACCTTTTGTGCTACGGGAGGACGTGTAATGCTTTTGCATTAAAGAAAAAAAAAATGCTTTGGCAATAGTTGTTACGTTACATTTTTCCAGCAACCTGACCGTGCCTGCGCTCACCCGCCATCCCATCCCTCAGATGTTCTGTCCCTCAGTAAGAATAGATGAGCAATACAACATGTCGGCACAAAAAGAAAAAGTAGGCGGTGATGAAGTCATCGAAACCACACAGTCTGTGCGTTTCCAATTTCCGTGCCTGTGCTTATTATGTTGAGCAAACCCCACTGAGTCGTGCCACCTGCCTACCTACGACAGGTGTCGGCCGACTCCCCGGCTCAAGGGTGGGCAAGTACCTTCTCCATGTCAAGCTTGAAAGTGCGGAACAGCTGGTTGCTTTGGGTCAGGGCACCCTGGAACTCCTCGTACTTGGTGGCATGTGACGACAGTTCCTGGCGAAGGTGCGACTCCCGGGCCACCAGTTCAGCTGTCTTGCGCTCTGAATCAGACACCTGCTTCAGCACCTGCAGGTGGGAGCAGCATTGGTAACACAGCGACTTTCAGTGAATTGTTGATAAAGATTACCAAATATTGCCGAATATAAGTCGACTCCGATTATAAGTCGAGCCCCCAACTCGTGGCCCCCTTTGGGCAAAAAAAAAGTTAGACTCCGAATTTAGGTCGACGCTGCCACACCCTGTGGTCCTAGCTCGCCCAAAAAGTTTTTCAGAAGGCCGAGTCATAAAGAAACATTTATTTGTTCACGAGACATCTCTGACTCGTCGTCGCTTATGAGGAGACAGTCGCGATCATCATCTTATGAGCCACTGCTGCCACTGGTTTGCGGATAACAAGTTGCTATCATATTACAACAAACCTTTGGTGCATATCTCAATTAAATTCAAGTTTTTTTAAGCAGATCCACTTCCGCACCGTGTCTGACAACTATTATGGAATTACGAGCGCACAGGGCGATATTTTCCGCGACTTGGTCGAAATTACTTTTGACCCCGCATATAGGCCGACTATAAGACTCTGCATATACGTTGACTCCGATTATAAGTCGAACCCTCAACTTTGGAAGGACATTTAAAAAAAAAAAATGTCGACTTATGCGCGGCAATATACGGTAATTATGACACAAGGGCAGCCTTGAACAAAGAGAGACACGGCGCAAAGCGCTTTTGTCTACTCAGGGTGGGGTCAAAGACCCATTTCCAAAGCATTTCACCCCAGACAAGCTGAGCACTCAAAGACCATTCACACAAGCACCATCGATCACAAATTAACTATGCAATCAATTTCTCAATGTTGGCCCAAGAACTGGCCCCTCTGAATGACCAGAAAGCTGAGACCACAGTGGTTCTTCTACGACAACTATGCTCCTGAAATCTAGAGTGGCCCATAGCCGACATAAATATCATGTGAAGGATCATAACTATGCAGCCATATCACAATTGCATCACTGCTACCATCTGGCACTCCACCCTTCTTCCATTGAAACATGACAGAAGAGACGGCATGCAGTCTTATGAATTCTTTCATCTAATCTGCTAGTGATGAACGAGTAGCTCTGCGGCAGCTCCTTGGAAGCTCCGAATTCTGAATGATTAGCATTAGCCAAAAAGTAGACAACCACACACCAGATGTTCGACAGCCACAAGTCATCAGTCATAATGACAGCGCTACAGTTAAGCCTTGATGTAACAAAATCCTTGATGCAATGAGGTACGGTATTTACGCATTTGTCACCCTCGTGCAATTTGCACAACCCTAATTTATCACCCAGATATATATAAAAAACATCATCATCATCAGCCTGACTACACCCACTGCAGGGCAAAGGCCTCTCCCATGTCTCTCCAATTAACCCTGTCCTTTGTCAGTTGCCGCCACTGTATCCCCGCAAACTTCTTAATCTCATCCGCACACCTAACTTTCTGCCGTCCCCTGCTACGTCTGCTTTCTCTTGGAATCCACTCCGTTACCCTTAAGGACCAGCGGTTATCTTGCCTTCGCATTACATGCCCTGCCCAAGCCCATTTCTTCCTCTTGATTTCAACTAAGATGTCATTAACCCGCGTTTGTTCCCTCGCCCACTCCGCCCTCTTCCGATCTCTTAACGTTACACCTATCATTTTCCTTTCCATAGCTCGCTGCGTTGTTCTTAACTTAAGCTGAACCCTCTTTGTTAGCCTCCACGTTTCTGCCCCATAGGTGAGTACCGGTAGGATACAGCTGTTGTATACTTTTCTCTTCAGGGATATTGGTAAGCTACCATTCATGATCTGAGAGAACCTGCCATATGCGCTCCACCCCATTCTTATTCTTCTAGTTATTTCCCTCTTATGATCCGGATCTGCGGTCACTACCTGCCCTAAGTAAACATATTCTCTTACTACTTCCAGCACCTCGCTACCAATTGCGAACTGCTGTTCCCTTGCTAGGCTGTTGAACATTACTTTGGTTTTCTGCATGTTAATTCTTAGCCCCACCGTTCTGCTGTGCCTGTCTAACTGATTGATCATGCTTTGCAGTTCTTGTCCTGAGTGCCTTAGCAAGGCAATGTCATCAGCGAATCGCAAATTACTCAGGTATTCTCCATTAACTCTTATCCCCAACTGTTCCCATTCCAGTCCCCGGAATACCTCCTGTAAGCAGGCAGTGAAGAGCATTGGCGAGATCGTGTCCCCCTGCCTGACACCTTTCCGTATTGGAATTTTATTGCTGACTTTATGGAGAACTATAGTAGCTGTGCAATCGTTATAAATATCTTCCAATATTTTCATATAACACTCTTCTACACCCTGATTCCACAATGCCTGCATGACAGCTGAGGTTTCCACTGAAAAACATTTGCTCGCATATTTTACGCTCCCGGGTGCACCAGACCACCAGCATGCAGGGGGGTGCACGCAAGGCAAGCCTAGGAAGATAGTTGCAGCCATGCTGCCGTGTGCGACTGCGAAAAGTGTGAATGGCAAGGGGACAAACTGAGCACCATTTACTCCGATAGCTTGCGCTAACGGTCGCTTTCCCGGATGAACAGTTGCGGGAGCAAACTTCCAGAAACCCCTGGCACGCGCCGGAATCTGACACTACCATGCAGTTCGCTGTTTTGTTTGTCGTTAGTCAGCTAGGCCACAGGCAAGAGCGACGATTGATTGACTTTTATTTCCATTTACCTCTGACTGCTGGCTTCACGACTGTATCACGGAACGTTTATTGCTCTGAGCTGTGCGTGCACCGTTATGCCATGCCACGGGGAACTACATAACGTGGGACAGGACAGGAGGGTATGCATTTAATACTTGGAGTAACCTTTATTTGATTTTTTTTGTCCGGCGACAGATAACAGTTGGGAAGCCGATGTGTAGGCGGAAATATATAGTACATAGGTATTGTGCGTTATGTAAAGTTTCTTAGGACGTGTTCACAAAATCTCACATAATTTGTGCAGCCCTCTTTTGAAGCCCTTAAAGAAAAAGTGCGCAAATTATGCGAGCAAATATACGGTATTCCAGTTTTGATAACCTTGCACCCAAGGAACACCATGTACTTCTAGATTAAATATAACGAAGCAGATGTTGCTGCGCTTTCAGCATAACAAAATTTCATTGCTGGCTCAAAATGCAACCAGGGAAAAATTACTTCACAGACTCGAGCGCTTGAGCGGAGCATGCACTGAAGCGTGCATCAGAACGTGAAAGTAGGCACCACCCCGCTGGCAGATGTGGACCACAGAGGCAGATGGAAATACAATGATGATCATAGTGGCACACCATCTGGGGTAGTATGGGAGAGGCTGGCACGAGCGTTGGCACAGCCTGCCAGGCCAGACTATAGACCAGATTCTTTTACCCTCACACGCAGGCTGCTGGCGCACCCCTACTCTCGACACCAGTCGCCATCTATCGGCGCGCGCGGACCGATGGACTGCGGGTCGCGCCGGCGCGCGCGTAGAATGCATGTTTACGTGTTCGCTTCTGCCGTTGTTGTGCTGCATCAGCTAACGTATGAGAGTGTGCGCTGTGCCTCACTACTCACATTTTCCCTCTACCAGACAGTACTGCGGTTATCTTGCGCGCAGTTAGTCGTTAACGTGACATCTGCGAGTTTTTTTTCCGTTCAATTGGATGTGAGTAAGTGCGGCAAGGCAGTGCGCGTCTGTCTCGTTGTTTGTGCCCACCATGATGATATTGATATTGATGATTAGCGCTCGTGTCCTGTCTTCACCTTTCCTGTGTCTCGTTTTTCGCGCTACGTTTTTCAATTATGATATTCTGCTGGCTCAGAATTCTAAACGCTGGCACCGCAGCGGCGACGCTGCTCCACCAAGCCGCTGGTGCGGCGGCGCTGCTCAGGGAAATTCTGGAATAGTAATGTGAACAGCAAGGATTTTTCGCGCGGAGCAGTCGGCCAGGTAGCGTACGGACTGGAAACCGACACTTCTAAGCATATTTCTGCGCTGGCGTGTCGTTTGTTGCCGTCTTTTACGTGCGCTAGCATCTATGATAATTTTAGGCGCAGGAATGTGGATTTATTGATTTGAATCAGTGGTATAGTAACTGGATAGGCGAGCTACAGACTGAAGGTTGTCCCGACGAAGCGCGTCTTTTCGATCACCTCCTTGCGCTGAGCTTGCTCTAGTTCCCATTGAACACATTTCATGCACAGGATTGCAAGCACGACCGCTACCGATTTCAGTTGCTCTTTCCGCACGCATGCCATAGGGATCAAGGGGGGGGGGGGTAAAGAGTTTACCGTAGTGTCTTTCTGCTTTTGCTATCTACCTTAATCATAGGAAAATATGCGCGATTTTAATACATTCATTCACACTTAGCCAAACGCCTACGCAACGCTGTCACACGCGCCGAGAGCTACCGAATGAAATGAACGCGACTTTGGACCTCACAATTCGTGAAAGCTGGATTCGCTGCTAATATCTATTCAAGCTTTGATAATTTGAGCGAAAGTACGTTTTTACGCACCAGGTTGCATAAACCATGAAAAATTTTGTTTTTTGTTGGCGCTGCGACTCAGTTAAGCTCACAGCGGTAATTTGTTGATAAACTGGCGCACCACGCATGCGACAAGAAAGCCCTGTTTGCGGGTGGTACTTTATGGCCGAAGGATTAAGAGTGCATGGGAATTGGAACTGCATGCTAGCCGCACACCTAATACTTGATATTGAACAAAAAGTTTTTTTTTTTTTTGCAGTGGACCACCAAGACGGTAGCGATGTAAGCACGAGCGCGTTCTAAGCGTCAGCACAATTCACGTGAATGTCAAACTAAATGTCATTAAAACGCATCAATGTGCTCCCTTTGATAACGTGAATACTTCCTGCAACACAGCCACGCAGCGGAAGTATGCTCGGCAATGTTTTTTTAGCGCCCGAAGCGCGGCTATATGCAGGCGCGGCCGCGGAGCTGCCGCAGCCCCGCAGTCCTCAAAGAAACGCCCGCACCGCGGCGCACCAGTCGGCGGAAAATGGCCGCGCCCAGGAGCGGCTCTGGATTCTGGTCGATAGCTCTCACTATTCTACTGACGCTGAATAATACCAGTGCCACACGGACAGATTTAATGCCATTAAGTGCTTACTGCCTTAAGTTTTAATGGCATTCGTGCAGTGCCACACACAAATTTAATGGCATTCGCCTTACTGCTATTCGCGACCTACTGAGTTCGCCACAACTCATTCGCTCGTGCAATGCGTACTCTCATTCCCATTCCACACGCAGAAAAGCATGCGGTTTTGCTAGTAACAACTTCCTAACCAATAGGAAATTGTTAATTCTTAACTTTCAGTCAGATGAGTCGTCTATACCACATTTTCGATGCGAAGAGCGCCTTTTTAACCAGCCTTATTGACAGGTACTCTTGACTTGGGTGCTGACATGCGAGTTTATGGCTACTTTTTCAACTTGTAAAGCAGGAACAGCCGCATTTTCTGAAAAATCGTTTTTATATTACATTTGAACAACGTTTCCCATATATTGTGCTCATTAGCAATGTTTGTATTCAGATGAAACTTTTGACTACCTTGCAAGCGTTATCGTCATCGTCACTTTCGATAATGGCATTAACAAACTTAAGGCCGTAAACATTTACTGCCATTTCTTGCGAGCGTGTGGCACGGGTATAAGGCATGCTGCCTGTGTTCAAAGGTAGTGAGCCATGTCTATTGCATTTATAGATCCCTGAGGAGCAGTAAAAGGACTGGAAGGGTCAGTGCCATCGCCAAACCCATCAGCTGTGTAGTTAGTTTCGTGCTTCCCACTCAGATGACGTGTGCACGTGCACAAAGGCATACATACTCGCGCATGGGCTGGACATGGACAAACGACAAGGCACAGAATAGCCTGGGTTCATTTCATTGGGTGTACATTTGGAGGGGAGACGGCTAGGCCAGCTGCTAGGATAACTACCACTGCAGATGGCCTTCCTAATTCCTTTCTTTCAAGGAAGCACATGTGATGATATCAATGCTCGACCACTTGCCACTACAGCTTTTTTCCCCCTCTCCCAAAACAGTGGTCTCTCACGAACTCACTTAATTTGAATGTCTGGATTATTTGAACTGACGGTTTAGTTCCATGACCATTAAGTAAAATATCCTCTCTTTAGTTTAAAATCCACACACACCAAAAAATATTCACTCCCCTTCAAGTTGAAAGTGTCAAATGTCAACTGTATACACATGCAAACGCATTATCTTCTCTTGCACAAGGAGCAGGCCAACAATGGCGCCTTACTCAGTGGCCCAATCGACACTTGTTCCGAAGTCACAAAGGTTGACAAAGGACTGCAAGAAACACCAAAAAGTGGCAACAAGGTTGTTTCTTTCCGGCATGTCCCAAGAAGAGACACAGTGCCAAGGACGCATGAGCCATGCTGTCGCTCACCATCTGCTTCTCGGCCATGAATGCCTGCCTCTCCTGCTGCAGCTGTGCCTGGGCCCTGGCCAGGTGTGTCGCAGTCACCTGCACCTGGAGCTCCTTCTGCTGCAGCACATTGTCCACATTCTGCAGGGGGAGAGCACGGTGGTGGCACATGAGGCACCAATGCTCACAGCACAAAACCAGCTGCATTACACTGCAAATCATTTCTATATTTACACTCAAGCTTAAGTAGCTCCATTTCTTCATGGTCCAGCCATTTGGGTCCAGCTTATAATCTGCAAACCAGCTCCCTAAACCATAAAATTGCCTCAAGTGCAACTCTGAGAGGCTTGAGAAAGGAAAGTTCCTCCATTTCATTGCAAATTTTGCTTCAGCTTCATAAGGTTGACTCCACAATAAGGTCAACTCTCCAATAAGGTCGACTCTCCAATAAGGTCGACTCCTCCATAAGGTCGCCTCCTCAATAAGGTCGCCTCCTCAATAAGGTCGCCTCCTCAATAAGGTCGCCTCCTCAATAAGGTCGCCTCCTCAATAAGGTCGCCTCCTCAATAAGGTCGCCTCCTCAATAAGGTCAACTCCTCAATAAGGCTGACTACTCAATAAGATTGACTTCTCAATGCTGCTTCTAAGCAGCCGACGCTTAGTAAGCACAGAAGTGGCAACCAGAAAGCCACATTAGCAATGAAGTTCAGCAGTATGTGAATGCAGCAACTTCACAAACTGCAAGTCATCATCAATTACAACAGGACCCCAATTATATGCAACTTTCTGTGGACCACATGAAACTGTTGTATAATTCGGACATCACATAATCCTCACATAATGTATGCAGTATTCCCATAATAAATGCGTTACTCTGGCTATCGAAATGAATTACATATAACAGCACTCCTGTTTTCAATCTGCAAGAATTAGAACCGAGATTGCGCAGCCAGGTGACACTTTGACGTCAATGAAATGTGTGTGCACCCTCGCCGCTGCACACTAAGTAGGAGTCACATGAGCCTTGAAATTATGCTTTGGACAATGCAGCACAAATACGGCTGCTCCAAACCTTCCAAGACAATGCGCAGTATGGGCATGCCAAGGACGTGTTGTAGAATGTTTTTATGCGAAGCATACTACTTTAGCTACCACTTCAGCCCTTCACCGTGGTTATGCGCCTCCAAATCACGTGATACATGACGTCACACCATGTGACACGATGACGTCACGACAGTGGAGAAACGGAGGCCCACCTCGCGCCGTCACTGTGGTTGTGCGCCTCCAAATCACGTGATACATAACGTCACACCACGTGACACGATGACGTCACGACAGTGGAGAAACGGGGGCCCACCTCGCGCCGTCGCTGTGGTTGTGCGCCTCCAAATCAGGTGATACATGACGTCACACCACGTGACATGATGACGTCACGACAGTGGAGAAACGGGGGCCCACCTCGCGCCGTCGCTGTGCGCCTCCAAATCAGGTGATACATGACGTCACACCACGTGACACGATGACGTCACGACAGTGGAGAAACGGGGGCCCACCTCGCGCCGTCACTGTGGTTGTGCACCTCCAAATTACGCGACACGATGATGCTTCGCATTCTCCAGGCTTAACCAAGTTAAGCCTCAGCCATTTTTTTTTCTTGATAAAAAAAAAAATTCACGTCGTAAGAGAATAATTTCAGTTCAATCAAACTTTGCCTTGCTCCAATGCTCCCGGCACATGAAAGAGCAGCGACCGAGGTCGGATACACCAGGTCTGCTCTGCCACATGAGGCGTCCTAACGATGGGAGTCGTCCCGTTGCTGCACAGTTTCGTTTTCTGAGCTTCACTACCAGCCAAGCCCAGCTGCAGGCCAGTTAGGATGCTGACTGCCGCGTTGCTGGTCCTTCCTTTTAAGAAGGATCAGTTGGAGACTGCTGGTTTAGTAAAGATATCATTGTCTTTTACCCATATTTTATGCTCTAATACCTTAAGCTACATTTTCATTACGCATTAGGCCCAAAATACTATTCAATGCATAGATACGCATTGCAGCAAATCACATTTAGCCTTAGCTCATATTAAGGTGCACTTCTAATAATTAAAACTTCTCATAATTCAAACAAAAATCCCTAGTCTTTGAAGTTTTAATTAATGAGAGTCTACTGTATCTATAATAAGGGAGTAAATACTCATTGGCATCCACCCAAGCGCAGCCATACGGCTAGAAAGGAAAGCTATGCAGCTTTCTCAGAAACTTCGTAGTTAAAGAAAAATTCGCCCTGGTTCGGGGTTCGAACCCGGGACCACCGCTTCACCGGAGCAGTCGCTCTACCAACTGAGCTAACCGGGACGGCAAGCTTATGGTAGGGCGAGAGCGAATTGATCAATAACTCGAAGTAGGAACAGTGTTGGTCAAATGACAATGTGACAATGTCGGAGATAAGAGGCACTGGCCTTCTCCCAGACGTCGTAGTGGTCGATGAGGGCCTTCAGCCTCTGGGCGAGCTGCGTGTTCTCCTCCTTGAGCTGCAGGCTGCGTGACTGGTTCTCCTCCAGCACTGCCGTGATGTCCAGCAGGGTCGTCTGGAACTTGGACGCCACCTCCCGGCGCTTCTCCTCTTCATCCCGGATGCGCATCAGGCACTCGTCCTGCAGGCAGGTGCACAAACATGGGAAGGCCAATGCTCGCACCTACTGACATCCACAAACATGTTCAGCGATTACTAGTTACACGGCTATAAAGGTGTTACCGTACAGCACGGAGACCACAAAGAAACTGATGTCAATGAGAGTATTACAGATGGGCATAAGCTGAAGGCACACTCCAAGAGACAAGACCAATTGAAATGAACTGGAAAAAGAAGCCACATTCACTAAAATGGAGGTTTTATATGTTATAAAACGTCAACAAGTGCAATGTAGGCATCACAACCACCATGCACAGTACCTGACATCAGCCCACAACCTTCTCAACTACTTCTACTGGTTCCTACTTCACAAAAGCACTACTAAGTGAAGCAATCTGCAATAGAACTCTGGTTCATGATTTAGGGGCTCTAACATCCCAAAGCAACTCAGGCAATGAAGGTTGCCAGAGTAGACACAAAGAAAGAAAGCATGGCGGACGACGTCTTATAGCATTCGTAGGCTGCCGGGCTGTCTTCTTCCGAAGGCAGCGCAGTAAGTCCGGAGCTGCTCGCACGCACTTGATCACGTGACAGGTGGCTTGCCGCATAGCAGCACTGCAAAGCGCGGCTAGTCGATGGCGCGGATTTTAAAGGCTGTTCCCGCTCCTGCTGCCTTTCACGAGTTTCACTGAAGCACGGTCGGGCAGCGTGGTTGCCTGGAGGCTTCCTGGAGCAGCGTGTTGGCAGGCCTTTGCTGACAGATCATGGGCGCTCAGAGTTCGATACAGTCAAATCTCGATATAACGAATTTCAAGGGACCGCCGAAAATCATTCGTTATTTTGAAATATCGTTAAAGTGAAAATCGCATAGAGTAGCGCCAATAATTAGAGATCACCTACCTCAGCTCTACAGTAGCGGGTACGCTGGGAAATAGTCATTTCCGGCCAATAAATACACACGGTTGAACACATAGCACGGGCGCTCCGCAGGCTCAGATTAGTGCGCAAGAAAAAGCAGGCCTAGTTACGCACGCAACCCACCTGCACGTTTGGATTTGGCTAGTTTCCCCGGACGCGGCCTCCGAGATTGGCTACTGCCGGAGCTGATCGCGGAGGCCACGCATTGTATTGCTCGCATCCCGCGATCGGTTCCGAACTTGCCGCTTCCCTTTCTGCGGTGGATGTAAATTCGTTGTAATGAGGTATTAACTTGAGTGACAGCGATAAAATTGCAGTCGTTATTCTGAATTATTCGGTATTTTGAAATTCGTAGTACTGAAAAATTTTTACATTGAAAGCATAGGCCTTCGGAAGGGGATTTTCGAAATGTTCGTAATTCTGAAAAAATCGTTAATCTGAGGTTCGCTGTAACGAGATGTGACGATTCCCCAAGTCAGCGGACGCGTAGTACACCGCAGGCGCCGTCTGAGCGGCGCCCAGCTGCACGGGGAAGAAGGGAAAGGGAAATAAACGCTCCCTCGCTTTTCAAGGAGAGGAGCCAGTTTGACTCCCGCCAGCAACGTGTACTGTCGCTTTACGGGCGCCCCTTCCCGTGCCCTCCTCAGGGCACGTCGGTGACCCGTTTCGGCATGCGCTTCCAAGCTCGCCCACTTACAATACTATAACAATTCTGGCGACGAGGTAAAAGTTTTCCGGCATCGCATCATCTGCAACCATGCCGACCTACGGAGCATTGGAGCCATTCTACGGGGAAGGAGGAGCCTGGACAGAGTACTTGGAGCGAGTCAAGCTCTTCTTCGACGCCAACACTGTTCCAGAGGAGAAGAAAAGGTCCGTGTTCCTGACATGTTGCGGGTCCAGCACCTACTCCTTACTACGGAGCCTGCTGACGCCTAAGACTCCAGATCAAGTCTCCATCGACGAGATATTCTCCGTGCTGTCGGGCCACTACATTCCTAAGCCTTCCGTGGTGGTCTGCCGCTTCAGATTCAACAGTCGCTCTCGCCAACCGGATGAATCTGTCAGCGACTACATCGCATCACTGAAAAAGTTTTCAGCAAACAGTGAGTACGGCACCTTCCTTTCTGACATGCTGCGGGACAGACTCGTTTGCGGCATTAATGACGCGCCAATGCAACGGCGCATGCTTGAAGAGCCAAACCTGACGTTCGAGTCTGCAGTCAAGGTCCTAGTTGCAATCGAGACGGCGAAAAAAGACTCAAGCATGTTGATGCAAGCCCAGGGTATGGCCGAAGCGCAGCCAGTTCACAGTGCGATGCGAGCGCAAATGAAACAGACGATAAGTTGTTATCGCTGTGGAGAGCCGCACTACGCAACAATATGCCAGCACGCAAAATCCCGGTGCAACGCATGCAGCAAGATCAGGCATCTGGCCAGAGTATGCCGCTCAATGGCTACCGACACGAAGCAAAAGAACTTGTCAAGGAAGCACAATTCGCAGAGGCAACAAAAGCAGCCAGTTCACAGCCTTGCAGACAGTGGAAATCTTCCTGAAATCCAGTCACAGGTCTACGAGACGTGGCAGATGAACAGCGAGCAAACAATTCCTCCGTTTGTAGCAGTTTTACAAGTCGCAGGCAGACCTCTTAGAATGGAGCTGGACACAGGGGCCAGTGTCTCCGTAATGGGGGAGACCGAATTCCAAGAGCGGTTTCCCGAGCTCTCAGTAGATCCATCAGACGTGATTCTGAAGAGTTATTGCGGAAGACTGACACCCGTTAAGGGCAAGGTTACCGTTCCAGTCCAGTTCGGGCGAAGAGAGGCAACACTGCCTTTGTTTGTAGCTCCGGACCAGTGTCCAACTCTTCTCGGACGAAACTGGATCAGTGCGCTGCAGCTGAACCTCAATGACGTCCGATCCGTTGACTCACTTACGAGCATTGACGAGCTGCTGACTTGCTACAAGGACGTATTTTCAGAGGGACTAGGCACATTCAAAGGCCAAAAACACCAGAGAATGGGAAGGAAAGCACACTCTAATCCGTGGCCGTTTCCGAAGAAACCATGGTCTAGACTGCATGTCGACTTTGGTGGTCCATTTCAAGGACACTACTTTTTCGTCCTAGTCGATGCCTACTCTAAATGGGTAGAGGTGGTTCCCGTTCATGCACCTTCAGCGGATGCCACAATTCGATGCCTGCAAAGCATATTTTCCACACATGGCATTCCAGACATCATTGTCTCCGACAACGGCACCGCATTCACCAGCGAGAAGTACGCTGACTTCTTGAGCAAGAACGGCATACGGCGTATTCTTATCCCGCCATACCACCCGGCATCGAACGGAGCAGCGGAACGCGTCGTGCAGACAATTAAGGGGAAGCTCAAGAAGGCAGCGCCTGGAGATTTCCAAACAAACATCGACAGGATCCTGCTTTCCTACAGAACAACGCCGCACGCGTTTACTGGGTCCCCTCCCGCTGAGCTCCTTATGGGCAGGCAACTGCAAACGCCCATTCAACGAATGCACCCCAGCCTAAGGGCTCATGTGGACTTCAAACAGTTGAAGCAAAAGATGCGCTGCGAGAGCAACGCACGCAAAAGCTCTTTGCCTTTGTCCGGCGAGCCGGTCTTTGTTCGAAACTTCCGACCAGGCCCAGCTTGGATTGCCGGAACGGTTCGCCATCCCACAAGTTCTTCGTCGCTTCAAATACAGCTCGAAGACGGAACGCTGTGGAACAGACACGCGGACCATGTGCGACCGCGAAGGACCCCCGGCGTTCTCTCCGACGACGAGGAGCCTCTTCCTGCACTGGCAGCGACAACGGACACGGAACAGCTGTGCCCACCTCGCTGCTCATTAAGCACCGAGCCGTCTACAACAGCCTCGGCGCGGCAACAGCAGCCAAGTGCGGCTCCTTTGCACCCCCAGCTTCGTCGGTCTTCCCGGGTCCGGAAGCCTGTTATCTACTACGGACTATAGAGGCGTAAACAAGCGCCGCTCGACACCAGTGCCGTGCAGCAGGCTTCATAACAAAGGGAGGAGTGTGACGATTCCCCAAGTCAGCGGACGCGTAGTACACCGCAGGCGCCGTCTGAGCGGCGCCCAGCTGCACGGGGAAGAAGGGAAAGGGAAATAAACGCTCCCTCGCTTTTCAAGGAGAGGAGCCAGTTTGACTCCCGCCAGCAACGTGTACTGTCGCTTTACGGGCGCCCCTTCCCGCATTGCCGGAACGGTTCGCCATCCCACAAGTTCTTCGTCGCTTCAAATACAGCTCGAAGACGGAACGCTGTGGAACAGACACGCGGACCATGTGCGACCGCGAAGGACCCCCGGCGTTCTCTCCGACGATGAGGAGCCTCTTCCTGCACTGGCAGCGACAACGGACACGGAACAGCTGTGCCCACCTCGCTGCTCATTAAGCACCGAGCCGTCTACAACAGCCTCGGCGCGGCAACAGCAGTCAAGTGCGGCTCCTTTGCACCCCCAGCTTCGTCGGTCTTCCCGGGTCCGGAAGCCTGTTATCTACTATGGACTACAGAGGCGTAAACAAGCGCCGCTCGACACCAGTGCCGTGCAGCAGGCTTCATAACAAAGGGAGGAGTGTGACAATTCCCCAAGTCAGCGGACGCGTAGTACACCGCAGGCGCCGTCTGAGCGGCGCCCAGCTGCACGGGGAAGAAGGGAAAGGGAAATAAACGCTCCCTCGCTTTTCAAGGAGAGGAGCCAGTTTGACTCCCGCCAGCAACGTGTACTGTCGCTTTACGGGCGCCCCTTCCCGCGCCATCCTCAGGGCACATCGGTGACCCGTTTCGGCATGCGCTTCCAAGCTCGCCCACTTACAATACTATAACACGAGATTTGACTGTATATCCAACGTGTAGTTCTTTATAAAAAATATATTTTACATGCATAATGCTAGATGAACTTCCGAGTAATCAATATAAAGCATAATTCGCTCTACCCAAGTTCGCTACACTTCAGCTTGACTGTACAACACGATTGTTTACTGGCGTTACATGAGAGGAGGATCCACGAAATCAAAGAAAAATGATGTCGCAATACCTCGACGCCCTCCTCATCCTCTTAGCAACATCTTCAGTTAAAAATTTAATAAGGGCTACCGTATTTATTCGAATCTAGGCCGATAGTTTTTTCAAAAAAACGAGATGTAGAACTCTTATGTCGGCTTAGATTCGAGGATTTCGTTTCAAGGTTGTAGCACGCAGGTGGCACCCCCACAAAACGCCAACGAAAGACAGCACTGTAGCCGTTGCTATCCGTAGCCGATACTGATCAAAGCACACATGAGCACTGGCTGCCATTTTGGCCTTGTTCTGTTCTCGTGCGGTGGCGTGAGCACATTCGCAGCAGTGAAGTTTTCGTGCGTGGTTTTTATCACCAACACCATGGCACCAAACAGGCGGTGCCATTATAGTGCCGCCTTCAAGCGGAAAGTTATACTCACTGCAGAGCAGTCGTCAAATCTTCAAGCCGGGCGGGACTTCGGCGGCTGATCCCGGGCTGGCGTTGCATGTGTCTCCTCGCCCAAACGCCAGCCCGGGATCAGCCTGAGCGGGTTCCTGGCAATAAATGTCGTTTGCGTGCTGTACCTCTTGTTCGCAGTTGTTTTTTCGGCCGGCCTACAATCGAGGTAAGTTTTTTTTTTTTTTCTGTGGCCTTCAACTTTCGTGTCTCGGCTTAGAATCGTGGCCGGCCTAGATTCGAGTAAATACGGTAGTTAATTCACGATTCTGAAATGAACTTCACTCAGCAGGGTCGCCATGCAAGACTGCTTTCGAGGCGTGCTGAACTGCGCTGCCCGCACTACCTTGACGGTCCTGCACTGCTTCTGGAGCTCCCGGCAGAGGCTCTCCAGCTTGCTCTTGGCCAGCAAGGCACGGTTGCACTCTGACTGGAGCTGCTCCTTCTCCCTTGACAGCTGCCGCACCTGGGAAGAGAAGAACAGGACGCATGCACCTCTCGCCGTGAAGCTCACTGCTCCAGAACAATGTAGTCCCACTGTGGCCGCCTATGCACAATGCAACATCTGAAAACGATGCGAGTTCACTTGCCTTCTCCCAGGTCGCATTATTAAGGGGGACATGGGTCTTAGAGCATTTTTTTTATTTACAGACCAAATGCAATGAAACTGCACAGACTTATTCAGTTTCTCCTGCTGATTTCAAATATGCAATTTGTTTATTTCTAGGTCAATTAGTTCCTGAGATATTAATATATATCATGTCATTGTCTGCTCAAACAATAGAAAATAAAAACAGGCCACCAGAAATTTAATTTTAATATGTGGGTATATACTACAATGTGTGAGGAATGCAACGCTGGAAGCAGTTTTCAGTTTTTTGTCCGTGTGGACAAATGGGCTTAATAGTTAGTTTCATGTGTGTCATGTGTTTTCTGGCACTGTATGTCTGGTTAACTCACTGGAAAACGAACTATTAAGCCCATTTGTCCACACTGACAAAAAACTGAAAACTGCTTCCAGCGTTGCATTCCTCACACATTGTAGTATATACCCACCTATTAAAATTAAATTTCTGGTGGCCGATTTTTTTTCTATTGTTTGAGCAGACAATGGCATGATATATATTAATATCTCAGGAACTAATTGGCCTAGAAATAAACAAATTGCATATTTGAAATCAGAACAAAAAACTGAATAAGTCTGTGCAGTTTCACTGCATTTGGTGTGTAAATAAAAAAAATGCACTAAGACCCATGTCCCCCCTTAAAGCAACCTGGCTTTGGAGGTGACAGTGACATTGTTCTGTTTCCCCGATTTAGCTTTCAAAGACTTTTCCATGTACAGGTGCCCACAAAAGTTTTCGAAACACGAAAAATCCAGCAAAATTTAATTTCTGAGCACTTTCAGCATGCATCCACGAACTGACGGACGAACTCCGTACTTTCCTCCGCGAACAGCACGATGCACTTCTTAATGCCTGGTCGTGCATCTACCTATGTAGCGAGAAAATTCAAGCTGTTAGTGATTTTGACGTTCCGAAAACTTTTGTGGGCACCTGTACCACGAGAAAAGTGCAGGATGTCAAATGAATTTTAACTGCACAGAATAGTCTGATCCGCTATTGTTTGTTTAGAAAAAAACTACCTATTAATCATGAGGGGCAACAGCCATTAGAGACAAAATAACTTGTCAATCACGGATGCATTCACAAGAACCCACAAGTGCAATTCAATATTCCTGCTTCAAATGTTTCCAAATATTAAAACCAATTAAGGTATACTATCGAAAGCAATACAGTAGGTTTAGCCAAAGTGTATAATACGGCCACTTTTAACAGCTACACTTGTCTCGCAATGTTAAAAAACTGACAAAATAAGAAGTGGTCCTGTGTGAAAGGTACCTTTCATTTCAACAATTATATACAACATTCATTTAGTGCACACTTAATGACCACCATTACTTGATGCACACTTTTTCAGAAGCCTTTGCAGTGCATGCCCATGCAGATAGATGCGCTGACATTGTGGCGCTTTATGCCTGTCAGTATTCACATTGTCACTTTCTTCCGTGCACGTTAAAGAACCCCAGGAGGTCGAAATTTCCGGAGCCCTCCACTACGGCGTCCCTCATAGCCTTAGTTGCTTTGGGACGTTAAACCCCATAAACCAACCAAACCAACTTTCTTCACCATATGTCGAGGCTTGCTGGACCTGTTTCGTCAACGCTTCTTTTCTCAGCAGTCCTTTGCAAGCATGCATGGCACAAAAACAGGCATGCTACACCATGCACTACCATCCAACAAAACCAAAGGCACACAGGGCAAAATTTGATCTTTTCCCTGAAAGACAGGTTCCCTGAAAGATAGTTGTTGACGGCTTGAGAGCCACACACGAAAAATGCGACGCCCTCACCTGCCGCTCGGCCTTCTGCACAGCTGCCTGCAGCTGCCAGGTGCCCTCCTGGAAGCCCAAGTAGTGCTGAAACAGGGCACCCAGTTTCTCCTCCGCCGTCTCGTGGGGCTCCAGGATCTTGAGCACGTTCTCTGCACGAATCCCCAGGAGAAGTCACAACCCAACATTCCATCGACAGCATTTGACAGCAGAGCTCTTCAAATACATCTTCACTCTCTCAACAGAACCCTGAAGTGTCGTTATTTTTTTTCTTGGACACTCCCAACTGTTCTCGTAGCATCTCCCCTCTCTTCTTGGCATTTCTGGCATGCAAGGAGGTACACTGCTAACCGGCACCATCAACGGAGCTCATTCGCATGCAGACCTCCAAATGCTCAGCCGACCACAGGAAAATTTGCTATTTCTTCCATCTTCTTTTCTTTAATCGCACACAGGTGAATGTATTTCTCTCTTAGATAAAAAAAAAAAAGGTGATCAACAGCCGTTTAATAAATTAGGCAACAAAACAAAAATAAAAGAAAGTGATGCTGACAAAGGACGTTTAAAAAAGAGGTGACGGGCAGTGAAAACTGCCAGTAGGGATGTTTAAGGGGGGACACTGGTCTTGAAAAAAAAATTTTTATTAATGAAGTCACAGTTACATAATCTTCAGGGAATATGTATTTTTGTGTGCTGATTCTAAATATGTCATTTAATTTCATGTAAAACAATTCCTTGAGCATATATGCACTTTTTATGCTAGTATTTTGCGGAGAGTTTTGAAGAAAATTTGCAGCGGGAAACTGGCTGAAATGTATGCCGTTGGGTTCTCTTGACAGCAAGGAGTACAATAAGGGTGAAATTGTCTTCCTGCCTATCATAGAACTTGAGTTATAGAGTTTTGAAGTTGTCGCTTCAGAACTGAGAACGAAAATGTGTATTCCTGTGTGTGAAGTGGCAGCTTCAGTACCCTATTACTCAAGTTCTATGAGAGCCAGGATGATAATTTTGCCCTTATTGTACTCCTTGGTGTCGAGAGAACCCAATGGCATACATTTCAGCGAGTTTCCTGCAGCAAATTTTCTTCAAAACTCTCCGCAAAATACTTGCATAAAAAGAGCATAAGTGCTCAAGGAATTGTTTTACATGAAATTAAATGACATATCTAAAATCAGTGCACAAAAATACATGTGCCCTGAAGATTTCATAACTATGACTAAATTAATAAAATTTTCTTTTCAAGACCAGTGTCCCCCCTTAAGGGCTCCGTTAGTGTGCCTGTTCCAGTAAGTTAGGTAAAGCAGAAGTTTGGCTACGCATCTCGAGTTTGAGCAACAGCATGCGTTAGAGGATGTTCAGCGAACCTGCCAGCAAACTAAGACATTGAAGGCCAGTGAAATGTCATATGTCTCTCATTACTCATTAAACAATGACCCAAAGGAAACAACAATAAACAACGAAAGTAGGTTGAAAGCTGGAAAAATAAAGATGAGCAGCATCGTAACGCACAGTTTGGCACCTTCCACTATAACCTCACTGACGCTCATTGATAAAAAAAAAATATGTTACGGGTAGAGAATCTATTTTTTTTTATGGTGTGTTCTTGCTTTGGAATGATGTGTAATATATTAGTAAATATAGATCACCACACGAAATCCACCAATGCTAGGTAAGCATTTTGTCACAATTTCTTTCCCCATGTAGCTTCTGTTTCAGCAAATGAGCGGCAGTTGTGACACCAAAGTCAGTACTAGAGCACGAGGCATACGAAAACTGCAAATTAACAGCTCTCTGTTCACTTGATGCCATTTCGGATTACAAAGCAGGCTAGCTTCAGTGTCAGAGTGAATTAAAAAACTCAAGCAAAGATTATACTGCAGTTCTTATAAGCCTCACATGATCTCATACCTACATACGACATTGCAACCGCCGAGCAGACACACAAACCGGAACTGAAATGAGATGGGAGAAGAAATTCCCCAATAAATTATTTACTGAGCACAGGCAAGTTTCCACGTGGTGATTCATGCCTATTAATGTCTTACACCCCTGTCACACGGGCACTGTAAAGGTACTTTCAACTAAAGCTCCATTACTCCAAGGGAGAACGCGTGCTGCCACACGGACGCGCCTAAGGGCACCTAGTTCAAAGGAACTTCGAATCAAGGCAGCTCGAGTTTGTCCTTTGAGGCTACAAGGGAGTACTCTCTCTCCCAGGAAGTTAACAGCAAAAATAAATGGGGATAAGAAACGATCGATATTCTTTTCTTAAATTTACATCGTAAAATTATTGGTCTTTTAAAATATAAGATTATTTGTTTTGTGGTGTTTTCACCACGCTGTACTCTCGTCCCGGATTTACAAGCGCCACGGTAACTACGACGCCATGTCGGCCATGTTGTTTGTTGTTTTCAGCAAGTACGGACAGTGGCGAACAGCAGTTAGTGATACATATTGACGGAGATCACCGAACACAAGGCACAGAGAAAAACGTGAACAGAATCGCAACGATCGCAAGGCCAAAGAAAACAGAGGAAAAGAAGCAAAGGGAAGAGCCAAAGAACCAAGCCGAGCCAGTTGAGCTCAGTGTGGCCAGCGCTGTGATGTTATGCTCTGTGCTTGGCAGATCATGTCATTATTGCAGTTGAAATTGCGTTGATTGAGCATAATCTTGATATTAAACTAATTTTTTTATGAAAATATGTTACACTGCTATATTCTCATGTGCACTGAAGTCTGCAATTTTAATCCAGTTTTTCACCGATGAGGGCGCTAAAATCGTTTTCCAAAGGCCGTTCCGCGACCGTGTAGCACGGGCGAACTCCCTTGAAGTAGTGCTCCTTTGGTAGCGTAATGGAGCTTTAGTTCAAAGTACCTTTACAGTGCCCGTGTGACAAGGGTATTACACATCCCTCCTAAGCCACAACACACTATGAAAAATTTGATGTCTCCACCCCTTTAACATGCCTTATGCAAACGGACATGATGGATCAAAATGAGCATTTGAGAAAAACAACAAATGAACTTAAACAAATGGCAGAAAAATAGATGAAACATGAAAAAGTTGCACTCAAAAACAGCATGCATTTGCCAGCAAATATCTGCCTCTCCCAAATGGCCGCAAATGCAAGTATTGTTCAAATAGCCTCGGCTCACCAACTGCCCGCTCTCCTTTTCGCTTCGCGGCAGCGGCACAGTTGGCTTCTTGTGCGCCCATCTTGCGCAGTGGTGACCGCCTCATGCCACAACATGGCGTCCTGGCCTGGCTCTGGAAGCAATGGCAACACCATGCGTTAAAAGAGGGAGAAGAGAAAATCCTCTCAGCTAAGCCACTCTCTAGTGGTCTCCAAGGATAGCGATAAGCATGACACGCACAGCAGGACTCCTTGCTCCCATGATCGTGTTTCTAAAGAAATAGCAGACTTTATACAAGGAGACTGAGTGAGAAAGCTATTTAGCTTGCATCATTGCTACAAAGCAAGCAAATCACCAATCAGTGTTAGTCACTGCACCTCTCATTCTATTTTGTGCAGAGGCTCGTTGCTAACGCTTTTTATTTGCAGTTATTTCCCTGAAGACTGCAAATATGTTTGTATTGTGTTGGGTTTAGTGGCACATAAGCATCTAAGGCATTATCATGCGCCCAACACAAGGTAGAGCAAAAACCGCAAATACTGACCGAAACTATTCTGCAGACAAGATTTCACAAAACATCGACTTATTGTCTCGCAGCAATGCAGGCGCACCTGATTTGTGGCATTTATTATTTTAAAACATCTTCTAGTTCCTAAATTGCATGCATTATTAACAAGCAAGGAATAGTAGAAATAAGAGCAAACATTCATGCTCATTAGACAGTAAGAAAGAAAAAAAAAGAAGGGAAATAGATTACATTCGATGAGAAAGAGATGCTCTCTTTGTATATGTGTAGAAGTCTTGATCCTTTCTTCCTTCACCTTTGCATTGTTCACCCTGCCGAGATGAACCTCGCCCAACTCACTCAGTTTTGTCTTCCGCCACAGATTTCAGTGCTCGACTGGGTGTATCCCAGTGGAAATCGGAAGCAAAAGTAAAGTAACGTGCTTAACACTGTTTTACAGCAGAGGTTGAAAATAGCTCTAAGCAAATGTCATATGATCTCGTGTAAGGGCTGCACCCGGGCATGGGCTGCACCCTGTTTTGAACTTGATAATTCAGAAAAATATACGGTTATAAGTTATAAGTTATAATACATATTATAATTGGTGTATAGGCCGCACCTTCAAAATTCACACCTGAATTTAAAAAAAAAAGTGTGCAACCCTTACTAGAGTTTATACAGTATCTCTCAGAAGCTCCGAAAACGAAACCACGTAGCCAGACTCACTCTCAGCCTATCAACAAGGGCCTGCCAATCGTCAACATGCCTGCCGTTGCGTACACATCAGTGGAATGTAGGAAAAATATAATATGCAGTTCAGGCCCGAGCATGAGTGTTTGGATGAACATAAGTGCTATGAATGCGCACAACTGAGCAATGGAGACGGCAGCAGTACGGCAACCCGTCTGGCTGACACTCCAGTTTTCCACACTCACAGCATTGTCGGAAGTCGCAGCTGGCTCTGGTGCTTTCTTTTCACACCGGGCAGCGACACATTCAGGTGGAGTGCAGCACTTGGGGGGTGCTGCGGCGGGTGACGGTGACTTTTCGCAACGGACCCTCTCTGGCATTGGGGACGGACTCTTGCGTGAAGCACTGGGCTCCTTGCGTGGAACGGGGGACGACGAGGACGGAGGGGTGCTAGTCTGCTGCTCCGGAGCCTTGGACGACTGGGCAGCTTCTATTGCATTCTTTTGAATCACCTGGCACAAACACAAGGAGAGCAAGAGAGCACTTGTCTCAGTCTTTCTCTGCACCTGCAGCCCCTACTTGTGACGGGCATTAGCAATAACAATGCAGAGGAGTGGAAAGCACTACAACTGTAAAGAGACACAAATGCAAGTCACAGAGATCAACCCATACAGAGGATGATCTTCCCTGTGGTAAATCAAGGCACTCAAAGCATTCCCAGGTTCTACCAATGATGCTCCACTGATAAAACACACGGCAATTAATGACAATACACAAGACATAGATCTGTGGAATGAGAAATAGAAAAAGCAGGAAGCAAGCACAGCAGGCTGCATGACTGGAAGACAAACCATGCAGCTGTACAGCATGACTTACAAGTGTCTACATCAAGCCCAAACTTAAATTTGGTCTGGTTTACAGGGGTTTAACATTCCAAAGCGTCTCAAGCTATGAGGGATGCCACAGTGAAGGGCTCCGGAAATTTCGACCACCTGGGGTTCTTTAACGTGCACTGACATCGCACAGTACAAGGGCCTCTCGAATTTCGCCTTCATCGAAATGCAACCACCGTGGACGAGATTCTCGCGTCTTTTGGGTCAGCAGCCGAACACCATAACCACTGAGCCACCGCAGCAGCTAAACTAAAATTAACCACTTCCATATCTCTAGACCTCTTCAATCTTACCACCCGCTTCCAACCACCACGCTATGCCTCTCCTTCCACACACAAATTCATTCGTCAGTGAGACTGCATGCATGCTTTGCTGGAACTGGCCGTCAGTGATGAGCCATAGCTGCCTGCATCTCTTTATGGAGCACCCTGAAGCAAACAATGCTCTTGTCCCTTGTAAGAGCCGCCGATGCGGCACCAAAAAGTGCGTCGTCATTGAAAGCCCCCGTTCTGTGCACATTGGTCCGCATGAATTTTGAGGTATAGTAAACAGTAAGCAGACAGTGGCAGCATCTGTCCACATTTCTCTTAAGCCCTTTTATCAGCTTGACAAAATGCCAATATTCTGTCAAGCTTACTTAATGCTACACTTCGTTCCTTGCTTTCAACAGCATGCACCGCTGCTAGTGTAGAACATTACTACAAAGATAACATTCAGATATTGGTATTTTCAGTAACTCAGCTTAAATTCCATATGAAAAATTGCCTTCTCCTGTTCCGTCACAGTACGAGCCAAGCACATCTGAGTGCGAACATCTTCAGTCCCACAAAACCATTCCTCAAGCCATTGCATTCTGATGGTGAAAGCAGGCATGGCCCATCACTCAGAGCTAGTTCTGCACTGTTTGTTTTTCTCACCAATTTCCGCACACTTTTTCTTTCATGATGAACCATGAAAAGTGGCCCACCGATGCTGACTTACTATTTTTTTTTTACACCCACTCTGCAACTCTGAGTACACTCAAGTTTGTGAGTGATTTGAGAGTGTTTCCCCAACCGAATCACATATGTGGCTATTAATGAGGCAAAGTAGGCGCACTTGCCAACCTACAGACCTTTGCATCAGGCGAAGGATTCATCGAAATGCCTCCTCTCTGGACTGTCAGAAACTGGTTCCACTGCTGCTTCCACCATGCTAACATGAGGTGCACACGACAGTCCAGCGAACAATACGGCAGCACACAGGGAGCCCTTATTGCAAGGGTATATACCAAGGGCACAAGTCATCAATGCAGTTCATACTCCTCATAAAACTACTTCTTGTTCATATAAGAAAAGAAGAGAGCTCTTTGGCAACCAATAAATCAAACATGTACACTTGAGACCTGCTGCCACAAAGTCTCCACAATGCGCAGAAAACTCAGCATTAAGCTTTTCATGCATTCCTAGCTTTCTCCTCACCAAGAAAACTTGCCCCGTGTTTCTGCTTCAAGCCATATCTCATCAACATCAAATACAAACACTGCACAATCAAGAGGCAACCAGAAAGCACATGCTGCGCCACACACAGCAATGCTCCACACCTGTTTGAGCAAACTTAGCCGCCTGGCAGCTTCCTCCTCGAACGAGCTTGCAGCAGCTCCGGCCGGGCTGTTCTCATTTCCTAGTCTGCTGTTCAACGTCTCCATTATGGCCTCCTTCATCTCCTTTGCCTTGCCAGCATACGAGTCCATCAGCTGCGTCACACCTGGGTCCCTCTTGAACACAATAGGTGGCTCTGGTTTCTCTTCTTCCGGCTTCGCTTCAGGGACGGCGGGACAGCAGGTGTGTTCAGAGGCCTCAGCGGGAGGAGGCGACTCCGGATCCGAAGACTCGAGCTCACCGTTGGTGATAACTGCCGTTTCCGAAGGCACTGCATCGCACCCAACATGATGGCTGTCGCCGGCAGCCAAGATGTCAGGCTTCGCATCTTCAGCATCTGCACTCTGTGAGCAAACACAAGAAGAGGAAAAAGGAATGCAAAAGTTTTCAATTTTGCAGCCTGAAATTCGCTCAACCAAGTACCCTTTCCTTCTCAGAAGATAAGTGGCGTTAACGAAGCTCAGTGCTCATAATATAAAGAGACAGCGCTGTTCCCAATAAATCAAAGGGATGACCTTCGACGAGGTTTCTTTGGGATGATGCAATCATGTTGAAAGAGGTTATCACACATTGCTCGTCTAATGACAGCCTTATCCTCCATTCCAGCTCTGACGCTGTCTTATCAATTTTTTTACATGTAAAGAATTTTACATTTTTGACAGCAGTGCCAGTCTTTTAAATGCTGCTCTGGAATTACATAATGTCTAGTAGCAAGCAAGGCTATCTGACTGGCAGAATACCTGGGAATAGATAACATAGTTTTCCCTCACAAATGAATGACGCAAGAGAAGAAATGAAATACGCTTTTGTGAGCATGGCGAGCTTTAGAGGTTAGTTGGTAGAATTAGGCTGCGAGAATAAACTGAAGGTGAACCCACAACGTGATACGGCGGATTCAAAAAGTTGCTGGTACACCTAAACTACGTCTATTTGCGCAACAATGTGTTGACCTTTGACTGCATCTACTGTGCGAGCACGAAACTTGAAACAGAAATGCCCTTTCTGAAAAGGGGGGTGTTCTATTTCGTATTAGAAACATGGGCAAGCATCAACGACCAGCCGCGAACACGGAACAGACAAAGTACGCTAGAGTTTGAATTTCCATGCTCTCGGTCTCTGAACCGCCGATAAGTTACGTTACAAAACACTGCAGTAACTTTCTCGAGGTTACCAACATCGAACTTTGCGTATTTAGAAAAGCCTACATTAATAGCTGTCACGTGGTTGATACGATAACGGGGCAGAGAACGTGGGGCGTTCGTGGGATAGTAGTACCACCGATGCTCCAACGGAAACGAAAGGACCTTCGCAAGCAAACCTTCGGGAAACTCCGCGGAGCAGTGAAGTTACCAGAGGTGTCGTGACAAACGCTAACCATCACAAGCGGAGCGAAACGCAATGCCTTACCAAATTAGGAACTAACGCCTTTGCATCCTCCGGCGCTTCTTCGGTGACGATGAGTTCGTCGGCCCTTTCTACTTCGGTTTCCATCACAAGCTAGGCAAAATTGCAAGGTAGAGCGAAACACGGCGGTGCTTTCTCTTGAGTGAGCGTTGCGTGGCGAATGGCTTGAACCGAGTTGCAGATAAAATTTGAAGGCTCTGTTGACTACTTCGTTAACTTGACGAGAAGCATCAGACGCGATGTTTCCCAAGCCGCGGAATTCACGTTGCGCACGCAAAGACAGTGCAGAAAATCACAATGCAGGAGCTTCACTTTGAGCCAATAAACGAAATACGCGGTTATATTACGGGCTTACTATTTCCACACTTAGTCAGGCGCAGAAAACGAGCGGCGTGAATGCACAAAAATAGACTCTACAGCGCTCACAACACCGCCATGCCTTTCAAGCACATGAAGCGAATACGGCTACTGCGGCGTTGCTTCAATCCGGCACTTCAAACCGGATACGTTTTCTTCAATAATTTTATTGTAATTTATAAAAGTAATCCTAAAACATGCTTAATAATTATAAAGTGCTGTATTTAATATACATCAGTTAGTTTAAGCATTTTATAAAAATTACACTATCAAACAGCCACTGGAAACAGCTTGGCGAAGTTTCTAGATCGGCAGTTCAGTGCGGGCAACAGAGGCACAGCAGTGGTCGGCCATTGTTTACGCTGCTAGCCGCTGTAGTTCACGCCATGGAGTCCGTAATCGAAGAAAAGAATGAAAATGAGAAGCCCATTGACAGAGAAAAGGTTTGTGCAACGGCTTTGGAGCCGTTAAACTATTTTGAGATAACCTCCTAGCATCTTTGCCGCGAGCACTTGTTAATTCCGGCTGCTTCAGGCTGTGGCAATGCGCCTTGTCTCATGTTCACTGTCGTCTACGCAGACCTGCCCGTTGCTGCTTCGGGTGTTCCTCAACAACACCAGGCACCATTCCATGAGTGAATATTCCAGAGGTAGCGTGCCCTCCAATGAGCTGCAGATTTACACGTGGTAAGTGCCGCAACACTGTTCACGTCTGATTCTGGTCGGTGCACTGACGCATTGGACTCGCCGCCTAAAGTCTATGTTGTTTTTGATTTCTGACGCCAATTTTATCGTGATTATTGCCTGATCACTGCTTCGGCCGGTCTCTAACGTAAAATGTTGCAGAACCCTTTTTACACAGCAGGTATTCCTGTCACTTAAGTTTCTAGTGGCTTCCATAATTCGTTGGTTTGAACGTGCGCACGTGTGTGCACGAATCGGCTGCCGCCTTGAAGAACACGCAGGCGCGAAACACGGAAAGGGCTTGAAAATTATGCTGAAGTGTACACTGCACCTAGGGGAAATGTTGTTTTGCTTAATCTGAATTGATACCGTCTGGTGCCCAAGAGCCCCTCAGACTGTGAAACCGTAGGGTTCATCGTGCAAAGTTACCGTGTTGTGACTAGAGTTTGTGAATTTTTGCTTGTTAGTTAAGGTAACCAACTTCAATACGAACTCCAGCGCATGAGGTGGCCCATAGGTGTTTCACTGGATGGGACTGAAGTTGACACTGCTGTTGCCGACCACTTACAGCTGTGGGCATTGTTCACCATGAAAACGATCTCATGCTTATTCAACTCAGATTACTTGCATCCCGGTAGAGATCCCAGGACGGGCCCACTGAGGTTACTTTGGTGTTGAATGACTGAACTGAACGCACTTATTCTCACAGATTTGTGGAGACACACATTTTGACTAGGCAGACATAGTTGTGTCTTTAACTTCAGGCCTACTGCTTCAGTGCAGGGGATGGCAGAAACTAGATGCATGGACTTTAGTCGATTTTAATTCTTGTTTCTGCATCCCAGAGGAGTTTCTCTACATATTGCTGGCCAGGGCTGCTCAAAGAAGTAATAATGGCCAGAAGTTGGCTCGTTCATACCTCAGAAAGCAGCATCTGCAAAACTGATGGCGTTATGTCTTGGGAACTCCAGCTTACCTAGGCAATACAGCCGCCGCAGTGGTTCAGTGGTTATGGTGCTTGTCTGCTGACCCAAAAGCTGCAGGTTAGATCCTGGCCGCGGCAGTCGCATTTCGATGGAGGCGAAATGCTAGAGGCCCTCGTACTGTGCTGTATCAGTGCACGTTGAAAGAACCCCACGGGGTTGAAATTTTCCGGCGCCCTCCACTACGGTGTCTCTCATAGCCTGAGTCGCTTTCGGGCATTAAAAACCATAAACTAAACCTTACCAAGGCAACACCCTCTTGATTTCAATGCCAACCGGACCAGCTGGTTTTGTCAAGTTTCTCTCGCACCACCCTTTCTTAAAGGGACACTAAGGACAAATTGAAGTTGGCCTATATCAATCGATTAGTGCATTCTAATAACTAAGATGGTACTCTCACTGTAAGCACAGCTTTCATAAGCTAGACAAAGCCAGAAATGAAATACAGGTGTTGCCATCACCGGCCAATTTCACAAGAGGACTGCGGTGTTGTGTCGATGCAGTCTTTTGTGCGTGGACCCCAGTGGCCAGGCTGCATTGCTATTGACCTCAAAATGTTGAGGGCAGAGTTCTTTTTGCCTGTGATGTTAATCGAGGCGTCCAAATGAGCCCCGTTATGAATCAAGTGATATGGCTGGCACTGAAATAGAGGAGGCATTGATCACGGTAACAGCAGCCATCTGAACTGAAGCTGAGTGCTGCAGACAGCCAGGCCATTTGGTTCGCTATGCCAAAGGTGGCCTAGCAACATACCAGGATCAAAGAAAAGGAGTGACGCAGCACCGTCTGCATTTTTGTTGTTTTAGCTGAAGATGTCGGAAGTGTCCTCCAGCTTCTCTTATATGATTTGCAAATTCTCACAAAGATAAGAGGAACAGTACGAACAGGACTTGTACTACATCCAAGTCCTGTCCATACATGGACCTCATTACTATAGCACTTCGCAAATGTTTGGAGGGCGCCAGCTAGCCCGGCATCATGTTCCCTCATGCTTGGGGATTGTGGCTGTTGATGAAAAGTGACATTTCAACAAATTTATGCAACATGATGTGCTTTGTGCATGTTTTTCATGGTACAGTTTTCAGCTAAAACTGATCTGTGCGTTTTCAGGATGGACGCAACATTGAAGGAGCTGACAAGTCTGGTCAAGGAAGTGAACCGGGACGCCAGGCGGAAGGGCACATTCTTTGACTTTGCGCTAGTGTTCCCAGATGTGCGTGGTCCGGGCTATCGCATGCGAGACATTGGCACCACCTGCTCTGGACAGAAGGGCTCAGACGACAACAAGACGCTTAACGCTTGCCGCTTCCAGATTGGGGACTATCTGGACATCGCCATCTCAACACCACCAATGCGTGGTGGACCAGTGCCACCTTCGAGACGAGGCAGACAGTCTGGTTTCTAGCTCGCATGGTCTCCAAAACTTCAAATCATGTTCATCTGTATGAAAGAAACTCGTTCCTCCTAACTCTCAATAAAAAATCAACACATTCAGCAGCAAGATTTACCATGTTTCTTTTCATTTCCTTGTAATGTCTTTTCCCCAGGGCAGATGGCTAGGGGCCTTAGCCATGACTGTCCCACCAATACAAAAAGGAAAGTAGGGAAGGAGGGGGCTTCTCTCTTCCTTGCCCGTGACCAACAAATGTAAATAAAGGGACATGTACAGTCTTGGTCAAAAGTCCTAAGGCCACAGCGTTCACCTGCAGCAAAATGAATGTCCCTAGAATGCTCCGTGTAGCGGATAATTCAAAATACACGTCAAGCAGGAAGCTTCTCTACATCCAGAAGAATCCTTCTGCTAGCATTTCAAGGTCCTTCGGTCTTTAATAGTACCATAATGGCCCTGTTATGCGGCTGAAGCGAAAAGCCTTTGGCCTTAAAACTTTTGGCCAAGACTACACTTGCAGTAGGCTTACTTAATCTGTAGGGCTTTTTCGCACCTCATTTTTGTGATTGTGGCTGCTTTTTTTGAAGGTGGGATGTTCTTCCACAAGCAATGCACATATACACTGATTGTGCCATCAAATGTGAATTGAGCATTTGCAGAAACTTGGTGAGGTTTCTCTCTGGAAACTTGCCGATTGCTCTGAACCAGCCAAGGTATTCAATTTTTGTATCAATGCACATAGTCGAACCCGGAAATATCGAACTCTAAGGGGATCGCGAAATAGTTCGATGTATAAAAAAATGGCAATAAGTTGATCTGCAACTTCGAAGCAAGAATACATTGCGACCACCCTAGTGGCGCGCTTGCAGCGACGTGGCGGCACCAAAAACCGCTTTAACTTGCTTCGCATCGAAACTGCAGCTAGCGTATAGTGCTATGAACTATCCTATTACACAATGTCTGCTTGTGTTATACATGCACACTGTGAATAGAATCATCCCCGAAGAAAATTAAGGTACTTGCGATTACGCCTTCGGCGGCGAAGCGAGTTAAACGCCAGGCGGGAGCTACCGCTAGGCCTTGGTTAGTTGGGTTGGCTTCGCCGCATGGCATCGATGTGGCGTGCAAAATTAGTACAAGAGAGCAAAGGCCCTCGAGCATACCTCACGTTCACCTCGCCTCGCTGTTTCACACCGCTAGCCCTGCCATCAGGTGCCCAAGGCCGCGCAGCTGACCTGTCTCAGAGCGCCGATGGGAGAAGCGCCGCAAACAGATGTGCGGCGCACTGTTCGATATATCGGATCACTGGCGAATTTAGAGTTCGTTATACGGCGTGACTTCCGTATACTTTTACATATACTATTTTCAACGGGATAATCTGTGTTCGATTCGAAATATCTAGGTTAGATATATCTGTGCTCGACTGCACACGAGGTTTCATTTAAAAACCTGAGCATCAGGTGAAGCCACAAAAGATGCAATTTTCATTACAGCTGTATTAACGAAAATGTTGGCTGTGCCGATCGTGCAAACAAAATTTCAGCGCATATGGACGAAGGACACAGGAACAGTAGAGACAAGTGTTACTCTTCTGTGTGAGCTTAGTTCGCACGTGTGCTGCATTTTGCTTTCAAGATGAATTACATCCGACTAGCACAATACGATAGGTGAGCTTATCGACGCCCACCGACAGACACAATACATACGTCTCGCGAGAACCACCACTGGCAGACACATCCTACACACTCTCGGTATCCGAATACCAGCCACGGATCCCACACAACTCCATGTCCCCCGCCATATCCACCGCGAACTACTTATCAAACCTCTCCCCAAAAACATGCACCTCACCTACCACGAACACCGACGCAGAGCTCGCGCTCAGGCGCTCCACAAACACTACGGCACGGAACCGTATGCTGCTTGGGTGGATGCTGCATGCACAGGCGAGGACGCGGTTGTAGCCATCGCAAACCCTTCCCTCAAACCGATTGCCACCCTTCACATATCCCCCGCTGCCACTTCGGAGGAGGCTGAAGAGGCCGCCATTGCCCTGGCCATCACACGCACGGAGGCCCGATTTATACTATCTGATTCTAAAACTATCATACTAAATTTTGCTCGCGGGAGAGTTCATGTCCCTGCATTTCGCATACTGAACTCCCTCGCCGCACACCCGCCCCGCCACGTGGAGCTGATATGGGTACCTGCCCACTCCAGGAATCCCGGGAACGAGGCCGCCAACCCTTTAGCCCGAGGTTCTCTCAACCGGGCACCGGCGGCCTCTGATCTGGGGTTTTCGCGGGAGCGCATGCACTCATTCAGTGAAATGACGCAGGCCTGCAAAGCCGAGCGTCGACTCTACCCCCCACCCCATCCCTCCTCGACAATTACCATCAGACACTTTGGCGGCGACTCCAAACACGCACTTTACCCTCCCCTTATATACGCTCGCGCTATCACCAAGTCCACACAAACCCCTCCTGTACCCTCTGCCACCACCCCAAAGCCACTCTCGACCATATCCTTTTCCTCTGCCCGGCGGACCCTCCCCCGAGGGGCCTGGAGCACCTTACCACTTGGAAGGCATGGGAGACCCTACTGCGCTCCGAGGACCCGGCCAAGCAGCAAGCCATCGCCGTAGGCCAGCCCGCCAGCGTCATGAGCCTCCGGGACAAGAACGTTTGAGTGCAGTGGGCCCGTGCGGGGGCCCAAGGACCTACGTGTCCCAAGCTCCCCAGTTTCAAATAAAGTTTTCACCACCACCACCCAACTCGCATTCTTCTGTTGCCTGTGCCCTATACTTCGCACATGAAATTTGAAATACTTATGGCAAGAGTGCATGTTTTTACCATCCCTCATGTGGCGGTGTTCCCGTACGGGCTGTTGACACGACGAGTCGAAGTTTGCACCGCCGCCATCGCGAGTGGTCGTATTGTTTCCTCTGCGATTCCTCTTGCGTCCCCCAGGCGTGAAGAAAAGAGGTCTGAAGAAATGTTTCGGTTAAGATTTCATTGAGAAACTGGGCATTTTATGACTCTCTTTCTTGGTTTGGTCGGTTTAGTGGGGTTTAACGTCCCATAGCGACTCAGGCTATGAGGGACGCCGTAGTGGAGGGCTCCGGAAATTTCGACCACCTGGGCTTCTTTAACGTACACTGACATCGCACAGTACACGGGCGAGGTGAAAGATGTTTTGAATGGCGTTCTGTAGGTATATACATATAATTCGGACGTGAGAGCCATTCCTATGACAGACAGCCAATTTACCCTGCTCAAAGCAGTGTGAAAGCATGGTAAATTAAATTTCCTGCTCAAAGATGCATTTTGGTTTTCGCTTACATGCACGGCATCCAGATACCTTTAAAAGGTCAAGGCAGTTTTAAAAATGTTGTTCATGAATTTGAATTCGGCGTAGCGTATTTTTGATCAGCGTATACATATAATGCTTCTTTTGGGCGAGGTTCCCGATGCTCGCATGCATGACTATAGTTGACGACACAAAATGTTGAGGGTCGATCGTCTCACTGTTGTTAACTGCGGTCGTACGTCTAGCAACGCGGTCCAGAGCACGCGAGATGCGTGAACGTCAACATAAAGCCCCTCAATAGTTTACTGAGGGGCTCTACGTCAACAAAGTCGTCATCTTCACGACGGCTAGGCTCCGGCTCTCGACAAGCCACGGCGGCTGCGGTGATGACTCTCCTTTTTCTTGGGAAAAAGGGCCCGTCCCTACCTCGCCTGCACGACGGGGCGCTGGAAATAGTGCCAGACTGAGACAGCCGGACATCCGGATGGCAGCGGGGAAACAAAGGCCCCAGTCCTTCCTGTACCGACAGCAGCGAAGGCAGGAAAAAGCAGCCATCTTTACCTACGCTACCTGTGGATAGAAGAGGATGGCTTCCTAGGAGGTGATGGCCTTCCTGGAAATGGAGCTGGAGGCTCGGTTTCTGCGGATTCTACTCAACTCAAGACGGTGGTGGATCACCCTCGCTGCAAGAAATTTTGTGTCATGGTGGCAGCACAATGATCACCATCGGATTCGGATCCACTGCAAGGGAGAAACTGTGCGGTGGGCGGCAACCCAAGCCTGCTCGATAGATCCTTGATTGTACACTCACCCAGTGCCGAGATTCCAAAGTTGGGTATAAAACCCGCCGCATGGCTATGCGATGTGATGCTTTTTTGAGGACTGTGATTATGTAAAATAAACTTGTACAGCCTCCTCTTCAGTGCTCTCCTGCTCTCTTTAGTCCCTCAACGGCCGCCTCGTTCCTTACTGACATCGTCCACTCAACCTGGGCCTCAACACCATTTAATATTCAATACTGTCGTAGATAGTCCTGTACGTGCTGCCGATCAGCTTTCGTTTGGACGCCCGCGAATATGAGAACCTAGCGTGGCTTTAAACACAAAATTGGGATAAGTCTGTCCTCATACCGTGCCAGCAAGCCAACAAACCCGCATTAACGGTCTCCGTTAGAGTTGCACGAAGTAGTTCGCGCCTGCCATGACAGCTCGACGTTTCCAATCAAGACACACACACAGTGCCTCTTCTGGTCCTTATAGATTCATTTCTAGCTGTAAGCAAGCAGTGTTCCGTGCTTATAATTAAACGGCTGCATCTCCGCTTTAAAGTGAACTTCGCTCGTGGTTCACCAAAACAAGAAAAACAGACAGAGCACCAACATGAACGTAACAACTTTGTGTAACATATGACTATGAATCAACACCAACGCGAAGATCTGTCGTGGACAGCGCAGAAGATAGACCCTGGCAGCGCTTTGCCAAGTCACGGATGAGGGCGCTGTAATCGCGGCGCATTCACTCCAAACACGAATAAGCCTATATGGGAGTAAAAAGGTAGTAAGCTGTTCAGTAGCGCTATAGTGCCTAGAATATTCTAGGCACTTAGTAGCGCACCCAGTTTTCAGGGCACGGTATGCTCCTTTAGTTTCGGAGTAGATTTCGATCAGTAAATATGTGGAATGCTTGCTAAGCCGAAAGTTGGGCAAGTTGGATAACGTTCATGGTGTGAAAATAGCGCAGAATGTGCGCTATTTTCAAATCTTGAATGCTTGCTCTTGACAACGGAGGTGTATTCCCATCGCAAAGCACAGTAACTTCATGCAGTTAGCAATGGGAGAAGGCTTTAAAGGGTACGTGTGGGATATACAAATATCCTTCATCGCCCCCGCGCCGCCGGTTGTGGGGAGAGAGGGCACCCGGCCATTCTCCTCACTCCTAGCTCGGACGTGACGTCACGCCTACGCTCTGGCGTCTTAGGAACGGGGTGAACGACCCCTCTTGATTGCAACCGGTTGCTCAAGGGGGAGGCAATGTCGTAGGGGTTTAAGGAGAGCTCGCGCGGGAAAAAAGGCTCTCCAAGCTGTCTCTCTCGCCGCGGTGCTACTGCCGCTCTGCCCCGCCGACCCCGCGTCCTGCCCGCGCCTCCCCGGACTATCCAACGCCAGTCGACGACGACTCGGTAAGCTGCTGAACCATCTATTATCGGATATAACATTCTTCCGCAGTGTGCTTTGCCTTGCGCTAGGTAAATAAACGGTTTCCTAGCGTACTCTGTTCGTTGCCTACTTCGTCCGAACCCGCCGTGGCTGTGACTTTGCGCCACGGGTTGGGAACACGAGAACGCCCGCGCATAGCTGGCACGGAAGCTTGCCTTCCCGGCCGGCTGCACGCGAGTGACCCCATAAGGGACACTGAGGAGAAATTGAACAGAATACCAGCTCCTGATTACAAAAACGCCACTCATACTGACAACAAAGCTATTGTAACGTAGAAAAGAGCAAGAACCAAAATACAGGTATCGCCGCCACAGGCCAAACTCGCAAGTACATGCGTGATGACGTCATAGGACAAAACAGAGTTGCTAGAACCATACACTAAGACACTAGAAGCCACGAATCACTGAGGCGCAACCAATACATGCGCGAGTTTCCTTGACATCGCCAGATGGCGCCACGTGCCCGGCAGCTACGCGCGCGCCTGCAGCATCGGGACCAATCAGCGCCCGCTGACCGGCGGACCGGCGGTAGGCGGGCTCCCGGTATTCCGCTAACGGTAACAAGGTACACTGTATGCTAAAGGTGTCTATTTGCGAGAACTTCTTTGACCACTTCGAGAGCGGGATCCATCGTAACGCTGGCAAAACGCCGGTGCAAACGTAAACGAAGCGACGGTAGCGACGGCCGCAATAGCCGATAGATGCCTTCAACGTGCGGCCGGCGGTAGCTTTCTTTTCGGCTGCTGCGAGGCCGCACTGCTGGCCGTCAGAAATCACGGAGTCTGCGTTACGTCATGTGCACGTCATGTTTCACGTCACTTAGTCCTGTGTCGTCATAGGAGAATTCCAAGTTTGAATCAGAGCATCGGGAAAAACTTTTTCAACTTCGAATGCAAATTTCTTTGAAATAAATGCATCTTTCGCTGCCGGCCGAGTGGCAACAAAGCCATGAAATGCCGAACTATCGGATTTTGCTTTAAAAAAAATATTAATAGAGCTTTCCTCACTGTCCCTTTAAAAGCGGCACCGGAGGTCCTAGGGTAAACAATTAGAGAAGATTGAAACCTGGGTTAAAATCTTCGTGACTTGTAGAACTTCGATTGCTTTGAAGAGACAATTTGTTTCCGTTGCCAACTGTAAGTATTCCCTATTTTCAGTGATGTAAATCTACCCCAGAGCTTGGGCAGCGCATCCTGCCCCTAAAAAAGAGTGCGTCAGAGGACAGCTTACTCCCTATTACCCCTTTCGCGTTTAGAGTGTTCGGGCTCACGTAGCTAATGAAAGAGCTAGAACTCTTGTCAGATGGCATTTTTATTAAATATCGCGGGCTTTTACTTTTGCCAAATAAAGAGAGGTAAGAAACACCTGGATCAGACCATTTTTATGGCACTCCATATGTTTCCTATTCATGCCTGAGCGTTAAAAGCCGTTGTTTTAAGTTAATTAATCAATGTAGTCTAATTATCAAAGTAGGCGGAACGGAAAAGTACTAGGCGGTACTTTACAAGGATGACACGCAAAATCCTGTGAAGGGTAACGGAGTGGATTCCAAGAGAAGGCAAGCGTAGCAGGGGGCGGCAGAGAGTTAGGTGGGTGGATGAGGTTAAGAAGTGTGCGGGGATATGGTGGCCGCCACTGGCAAAGGACAGGGTTAATTGGAGAGACGTGGGAGAGGCCTTTGCCCTGCAGTGGCGGTAGTCAGGCTGATGATAATGATGATGATGACGACTTTACATAACTTCTACATAACATTCATCTGATTTCAGTCCGGAATAACACTCTGTTTTTAGTTTTTTAAATCTTAATCCAGCTTAGCTTGGATATCGACCACTGACTTAGGCGGGTGTGGTCTTCTTTAGTTGCGGCTAATTCTGACTGAAGTGAACCACACTGCTGTCCCCTTTGCACATTGCACCGTTAATGTTTGTTTTTCCATATAACTTACCCAATACTAGTCATAATATGCGGTGTCTCTATCAAGGCGGCTTTGGCGTGGTAATGTGTGGAGTATACATTTATCATACAAAAAAAAAATATTGTGCAGTGTGTTGGCCGGATGGGCTACTCGAATTTTGCTCGTGAAAAAACGCAGGAAATAAAATATTGCCAGTGTTTTATTTTGTATCATTTAATTAATATAATGGCTCCTTATCTGTTACTGAGTATTCGTAAACATCAGCCTCTGACCAATTAGTCTTATTATGTGAGCACTGCTGCTCGAGAATGTCGAAGTGTGGAGCAGTGGCGCACAAATGGCTTTACCGTACAGCATTCCGGCTGTACAGAGAAGCAAGCTTGCGGTACTACAGCTTGGAAGAATAAGCAATGTTAATTAACAAGAAACCGAATCATGGGCGTCCGGAGGGGGGGGGGGGGGGGGGGGGGGGGGCAAGGGGGGGCGGCTGCACCCCCCTGGAAAATCACTCACTCGAACCGTGAGTGATGGCCGCACGCCAGGGGCGGTGGTGCGCTCAGTCAAAAGGGTAAAAGCAGCCCCGCATGGTCACATCTGCGAAATGCCGCGTCCGGGCGTGCGTCGTTCCGCCGTTTTCAAACCACGCCATCGTTAGCTCTACTGAAGGGCGACCTGTTCCAGACATACAGCGGCACCGGCGAGCATGTGTTTCGAGCCGCCTTGAGATGGGTGTCTGTTTCTTTGATCTCTAGAGAGATAGCGACACGGAGGCAGACAGTGCACAGGGCATCTTGTTTTCGCCTATCGTTACGCCGGTCACCGATGAATTCTTAAGGAGGGAAGGACAAATCAGCCGTGTCCACCCCCGCTTTGTCGGGCTGCTCAGGGGCAAGCGGGCGATGAGTTGGCGCCGCCGCCGCTCGCTGTCTCCTCCGATCCACGGGTAGCGCAGTTCGGTAGAAGCGCCGCTTTCAGAATCTCCGGCAAAGGGGATTAGCTGCTTTTGTTCACGGCGACGCAGTCTCCCGAGGCGCCCCCACACCAGCGTTCTTTGCGTCTTCTGCGAAAACCAGCGCCTTTGGTCAACGCAGCCCGATGGCGCCTGCCTGGCTCGCCTGTCACCTCTGGCTGGGCCTCAAATCACAACAGCGCCAATGTACTGTGCGTGTCAGTGCATGGTAAAGAGACCCAGGTGGTCGACATTACCCGGAACTCTGTACTACTCCATCCCTCATAGCCTGAGTCGTTTTGGGGCTGTGAACCCCATAAAAACACAAAAACAAATTTTCCGACTGGAGTGGCGAGTGTCCCTTCCCCTCGGAAGTTGCGCGGCGTTCCTTTCACCCCCAAAGTGCGCATTCGGGGATACTGCGGCAGGTAATCCCTTGCACGTGTGCGCGCCTCTGTGTTTGTGCTTGGGTGTTTTTAGTGGCCGGTTGTCAGCGAAGCTGAGAACAACCAAGACAGCGGACGAGAAAACGACGAGCGGCGAGCAGTGTGTGTGCGGTTGCTCGACTGTGCGGATGCGCAAGCAAGATGGAGCGAGGTGTATGAAGCTGCGAGCGTGCATTTATCTTGTAAATAAGTTTTCGTTGTATATATAGTCATCTTTTGTTTTCAACGTACGCGTTCAACAGTTTTTCCAATCAATGTGTATGATGAGTGTGCACCGAGAGCGTGTAATGAAGCACAGAAGTGAATTTATCACACGTGTAATTACGCAATTCGCCCAGAAAAATCCGAGGCGCCTACAGTTGCTGTTCAAGGAAGACTGACTGAGTGACTGTAGTTGCGTGTTTGTGAACATATTGTGCTGTGTGCTGGTCATCAATCCGGGTGAGTCGAGAACCCGTATGCAGCAAGACTAAGCACTCTTCTCCACGAAGTGATATAGCATCTTTTTGCATTTTTTATTAATTTTAGTTGTTTCTTCGTTGATAAACTCCAATGTACCTCTCCTAGCCGCGCTTTAATTTGCTGTTTGTAATTTTTCTTTCATGTGTGCATTTTGTTTAATTTTTATTTATATATAAATAAATAAATTTACTCCGCAAATAGCGCCTTTCTGCTACGAACATACCCCCCCCCCCCCCCCCCCCCCCCCCCCCGGGGCACCAACGGGGCCCCCCCTTGCAAAAAATTCTGCGGACGCCCTTGAACCGAATTAATGCAAATGACCCTCTGACAACTGCAGGATGTTTCCACTGCCGCATTTCTCGTTTACAATTTCAAGAGTACAGACATCTTTCAATGTGAAACTCATTTAAGGGCTATTCCCCGAAGTTTCATACTCACGTCTCGGACAGGAAGCTTTCGAGAACTGTCCACAGTTGAGCCCTCTTACGGAACGCAAAGAATGCACCTAGGAGGGCGTAACCGATATATCCGCGAATTTCATCCATCATTAATAATGATGCAATTCGTAAGTCGCTAATTACGCTTGGATGACTTTAACGGGCTAATCAGACCGCCGCCGCTCCAGTATTTCTAGGGGCCATAGCTCCAGTCCGGCATTGGAGGAGAGCACAATCTTTCTTCTACCGCGCGCTGAGTGGGGGCGACACCAAGCCTGCTCCATTAGCAAGATGGCGGTCGCCTTTCTCTGCGGATTATGGAATGGGATATTGGTCCCAGGGCTTACACTTGCTACCGCAACGTTATAATACGGCTCTGCAATGCTAGCTGTGCGTGCAGCTGGACATCTACTCGGGCCTAGAAACAAACCAGAGGGTCGGTCAAATGTTCAGGGGAATCCTCCAAGGTAGAGTAGATGGGGGAGTACTATTTTATTACAAACCAGTGGGTAGAGGGTCATCTAGTTCAGGGAGCCCAAGTGAAAACTGCAGTTATGAAGCTGAACAGGGAGATATGGGTTGGGCAAGTTCTGAAGTTAGAGAAGTGCAGAGTAAAATATGCGTTTGGGAAAGGGTTAAGGGTACGTATGGAAGAACAAAGGTTGGTAAGTAGACTATTTAGGTGCATATAAACTTGAAAAGCGCGGGCACACATTATAGAAAAAGGACAAGGAGGCTCACAGCAAAGCATACCGGATGTTTCACCAAATATGTTTTGCAGTTTTTTAAAACATGCTTTTTTAGTTAGAAGAGCACTTTTGCGGCATAGCATTGTCAGCGGTGAAGCGCATCAGAATACAGCTTAGATGTGGTAGCTAGTAGTAAGGGAGTGATTGCTCATTGCATCATTGGCATCGGCATCTTTTACAAGCGCAGCCATGCGCTTGGAAAGCTATACAGGTTTCTCAGAAACTTCGTAGTTGAAGAAAAATTCATCCTGGTCCGGGATTCGAACTCGCGACCACTACTTCACCGGAGCAGTCGCTCTACTAACTGAGGTGGTCATCAACTGGTCACCTATACCAACTAGTAGTCCGGTTGACTAATACTGAGTACTTAACATTTTAACTAATACTGTTAGTCTCCTTCTCTATTGAGAGGCGCGTAACACACCGTAAGTAATGTTCAGATCAGTTTTCACAATTTCTAAAACGTAGTTACCTTCGACGCTAAGGCACCACCCATTTTTGTTATTTCGACTAGTTACGTGCACTGAGGGGTTGCTTTGTCTGCAAGTCTTCGAAAGTGCATGTATTTCGGCGTGATGTAGGTAGAATTAAAAAAAAAAAAATCGCCGGTTCGGTTTTCTGGCGAGGCGGAAGTGGTTTGATGTAGGCGAAATGCAAAAATGCGGACATGCCAAGATTTTCGCGCTCGTAAGAGGTTATCAAATGTTCGAATTAGTTAATGGTGGACTTGCCTCACAGCTCATGCGTGATTTTGATACCATAGGGAACCATAGCAATCGGAATAGGAAGACACTGCTAGAAGCAACAACTACAAACGCTGTACAAGCTTCGATGACCACGCGAGAGCGAATATGATTTAGTGCAGCGTGACGATGTATCTGACCGCCCGCCGACCAGATTCCCTTTCGCAAGTTGACTGCTCCTTCTGCAGCAGGTGCTCCCTCTCAAAGAAGAAAGGTTTGAGCTGGCTGGTACGCACAGTCAGGGACAAAAGTATCCGGACCACGTGTTCCTCTAACGAAGGCGATAGCTCTGCTATTAGTCGGCGGCTGGAGACCACACTTGTGCAGGTAAAAAGTACATTTTTGTTCTTTCATCTGCACAAGTGCGGTCTCCAGCCGCTGTCTAATAGTAGAGCTTAAAGCTTCGTTTCAGGAACACGTGGTCCGGAGACTTTTGTCCCCGACTGTACGCGGGCGCCCTTTCGGCCTCTGCCCGCGGGATTGTTGGTTCCTATTTGCGACAGCCGTTCCCACTCCCCGAGGCGTACGGCATGTATGGCGGTCTCATATATCAGATGCCTCGCCATGTACAGCCTTTGTCAAAAGTTTGGAGCCCAGGGGATTTTCTTTTGAGCCACACTGGGTCGTTCTTAATGGATCTCTAGCGCTCCAAATTTCCTGGACATGAGAAGATTTCTCGTACTGCTTCCTGCAATAGGTAGGACTTCCATGAACGCTCCTGGAGTCCCATTATAAAGCTTGGAAGTGAACCCCCCGGGCTCTAAACTTTTGACAAAGACTGTACATTTCAGGTTGTTTGAGGTCGGGGCATGTGTAGCTGTGGGCACGCGGAGTGTCAGATGCTTTATTTGTGGTTGTTACCTGCCTCTTTAGTTTAGCCGCTATGGCGTTCGGCTGCTGAGTACAAGGTCGCGAGATCGATTCCGGCAGGCGTGACCGCATTTCGATGGGGCGACGCAATAAGTCGGAGTGTTGTGCGACGTCAGTCCCCAGGTTGTAAAAATTAGGTAATCCGGAACCTTTCCATTGCAGTGTCTTAGAAGCACGCGTTCATCTTCGGGGCATAGAACTTCTCATAGTAACGAACCCCATCCCGTCGTTCTCAGGTAACGCACTGCGTGTACGACTTTCTCCTCGTCCACAACCGAAATGATCTAACGACACTTAGGCTGCGAACATAGCGCGTATCTTCACTTTTCGCTCTGCCTAAAAGTACGGAAGAGCTATAGAGAATATTTCCCCTTAATTATCGAGAGATTTTCTGGCGCATTAGGACTTCAGGAACGATTATTCACGGGAAGGCATCGCAGCCTATCGCTAATGGTTCCAAGAGCCTCCTATTGTTGATTCCACGAGACGCTACGATAGCACATCCTCCGCAGCAACTCCTTCCTTCTCTGCATTGAAAACTCGCGCTTCCTCGCTTCTGGCCCCGTTGTAGTGGGTGACACTTTTCCACCATATCTCGAAAGGGGGTCGCCCTAGGGGAGAGTATAGTAGACATAAGCTCTGCTAATTGCAGAATGGAAGGAGCGGGTGCCATCTTTCACCGCAAACGCACATGCACTCGCCCACCCGAGAGTCCCAGAGCAGGCAGTCCTCCTTTCCCAGCTTTCCCTCACTCCCCGTGGCACGTAAGGGGGAGGGGCCGTGATCTAAATTCAGGATCGAAAGACCGACGGCGGCGACGACAGAAGAAAGCGGAGCCGGCTTGTTCGGCTGCGGTGCGCGGGCCTCCCTCTTCAGTCATCGGCACGCAGTGCCGCTCCAGGCACAGGAAAAAAAAAAATACAAATACCCGGGGTCCCGCGCCTCCCTTTCGCTGTTCTCCGGGGCCTGGGGACCGCCCCTCGCAGCGGGACCGCGCCTTTCTTCGTTCCTCGTCGCCTCTTGGGACCACCGCGCTTTCCCGCTTTCCCCATTCCTTCCCTAGAACTCCCACTTCATCCCACCTCTTTCCCTTTCAAGCATCCAGAAGCGGCCGATTCTTTCTGCGGCTTTTCTACATACGCGCCGTTTCAGCAAGAACTGCGGTGGGACGGCAGCTCTTCCTTTCTACCCTTCCAGAAAAGAAAAAAAGAAACAAAAGAAAAAAAAACGTTACACAACACTATGACTTTTACGTGGCACACTCCCCATAGCTTCCCGACGATCGGTTCAGATTTTCCCTCGTTCCTTATATCTGGCGTGAGGAAGGGATGAGGCAAGCCTCAACGACAATAGTTCGCTTCTGGCTTTCAATACAGCTGCTATATACACGTCTTTAACTCAGAACTCTTTCCCGAGTACGCTGACAAACTTCCACGGCTTCGAACGAAGGTGTCTGAATGAAGAAAAGCCAAAAAAGGATGGGACAGCAAAAGGAAAAAAAATATCTGCCCCATATATTCCTCCTTTCCTAAACCTTCTCCTCTGAAGTTGGCGCCGTCTGTTCTTCCACTTCCAAGGACGACCGTTTTTGAGGACACCGGAAGGTCATGGCGGCTTCTCTTGCAGTTCCCGCCCACTTGTATTCGTTCGCTCTCGGATATCCCATCGTTTTCTCTGTTGGTGAATTGCCGAGGGAAGAACACAAAAGCGTAAAAAACATTCGCCTGCCAAGCCTGCTAAAAGAAAAAGTAGATACAGCCAGCATTATTGGCTTGAAGGCGGATCGAGAGGAAGGGGGGATTTTTTCGCCACAGCTTTCAGCGGTGATGCGGTGACGCTGTGATGAATGACCGAATGCCTAACGGGAACGCCCCTAGAGGCTGCTTTAAACGGAGCCCTTGGCGCTCTGTGTCTCTCGTGCCGGCCCAGTTTTTTGGCCGACGAGGAAATTCCAAAGTTGTCTTTACTCGTTTAGAGGTACGAAAGCCGAACTCTTGAAGGCGAGCCGCAGACCACCGACGGGAAGCACGTGCATTAGGAAAGCGCGAATCGAAGCCGCGTGGAAGCTCTCCTTGAAGAGTAATACTATAGGTGTATCGCGGAATGAGAGCAACACACTTCTTACTTAAATGGACGCTGTACTCTAAACAAAAATGAGTGAAAAGGGAATAAGCTGTCCTCTAGCGGACTCTTCTCCCTTTTTACTTCCATATGGACGTATGTATTTGTGTTTGAGTGTGAGGACAACTTCATCCAGTTGTTGTTCTTGTTAAAAAAAAAAAAAAGTTTCTCTGGCTCTCTTTGGGCATGCTGACGGTTGTCCGGGAAACAAAAAAGAAATCATTTATTGCTGAGAAAACTGAGTTTAACAAATTTCTCGTCACTCGATTCAAACTGGCGACGTCCACACAAAGAAGGGCTGGTTTAACCCCGTTTTGAAGTGAATGACAGTGTAGTAGAAGGACGACGTAAGCATTTTTTTTCGGTGTTTATGGACAGTTCTTCGCTCCAAGGAGAGGGGAAAATGTTAGCATTCACGTCCACGAGTGCTGAACAACGCTGCTGCAAGCATGCATGCGTCTTCCCTCTCCTCATATCAGCTTAGCGCCGCCGCGGTGGCTCAGTGGCTATGGTGCTCGGCTGCTGGCCCGAAAGACGCGGGTTCGATCCCGGCCGCGGCGGCTGAATTTCTTTGGAGGAGAAATTCTAGAGGCCCGTGTGCTGTGCGATGTCAGTGCACGTTAAAGAACCCCAGGTGGTCGAAATTTCCGGAGCCCTCCACTACGGCGTCTCTCATAGCCTTATTCGCTTTGGGACGTTAAACCCCATAAACCAACCAACCAACCATATCAGCTTAGCCTCCTATCATCATGACCAGCCGCAGTGGTTCGGAAGCTATAGGGACTTCGGCTTTTCAGAATATATTCGCTGGCGGCGTTTCTACAGGAGGTACCGATGAGAGCCCATGCATTCTATCTCGGCTGATGATGATGACGATGCTACCTCCTTCGTTTACTGATTACTGTCTTTTTCTTCCAGTCCCACCCGAATTGTAGCGACAGTCAATCCTCCTAACAACAGCTAGCTAGCCAAATTTATTGTCCACATATATGGCAGCGTACGCTTACGAGAACATGAGGGCTCTTTTTTGGAGGCAACCTGGTGAAACGATTCCTATAATACTCGGGAAAAAAAACTAAACAAAAAAACTGCGGGCGTAATGAGCGCCAAAGCAGCGAACGAGTTGAAACCAATACCTTTAATAGCATCACAGACAATCAGAAAAAGAAAAAAAGGATCTATCCTCCTGCGGATAGATCGCTTAGCTCGGCTGAGGCCTGTGACTGGAGAAGACTCCAAGCTAGAAACTTCGCATCCCCGCTCTGGAGGAGCTGGACAGGAGGTAACACGAGGGAGGATGCGGAGGTGTGCGAGTTCAGCGGGCATACCGCTACACTCGAACACATACTATGGAGATGCCCCAGTGCCCCAGGATATGGCAGAATTAATAATGCAGAGGAATGGGAGACCATACTCAGAAGTGCCGACCTTAGCATACAACGATACGCTACCCGCCTGGCAGCAGAAACTGCGCGACTATATCGTTGCTAATCTTCCAGCTGCGACGCTGCCCCTCCCCGGACGCCTGCGTGCGGACCCGGAGGGGCACGGGTCTTCTTCTGGCGGAAATAAAGTTTCTTCACTCACTATGCAAAAAGAAACTCCCAATGTGTTCACACTTGGCGAGCGTAAGAACTTCAGGACCTTGTTTTTGCGTACTAAACGGCCCTTGTTGAAATTTCAAGTATGAAATGCTTTCAGCTGCCGTTCTCGACAAACTCAGGCGAACATCGTCCGGTAATCACGTCAGACATGAGAGACGGTGAACCGTAGGGCGAACTTGAAGTGAACTATATCGGGTGTTTATTTTTTTTTTGCAGGTCATTTTTTAAAATTTAAAAATAGGGTTATTGAGGTAGAGAAGCTTTTTGCGGCATAGTAATACCAGACTCGGTGGATGTTAAGAACAGGTGAATCATGCTAACTAGTAAAGTAAAGTAAATGTCTAAATTCTAATATGTAACTTGAAGGCAAGATAACCGCTGGTCCTTAAGGGCAACGGAATGGATTCCAAGAGAAGGCAAGCGTAGCAGGGGGCGGCAGAAAGTTAGGTGGGCGGATGAGTTTAAGAAGTTTGCGGGATACGGTGGCCGCAATTGTCAAATGACAAGGTTAATTGAAGAGACATGGAAGAGGCCTTTGCCCTGCAGTGGGCGTATAGTCAGGCTGATGATGATGGTGATGAATATTTAACTTTTTAACTATTATCGACAGGCAGCTGGTTGCAATTATAGATTTTTAGCTGCCCATTAGTAATAGCCATATATCAGTTTTCAGAATCACTAAAACGCGATTATCCTCACTGCTGTGGCTCAAGTATCTTTGGCCACATCGTGATAAAATACATGCGCTTTCGAAAAGCATGAAGGCAAAGCAACCTCTCCAGTGCACTACTAAACTGAGCATGCGATGTCAGTGCACGTTAAAGATCCCCAGGTGTTCGAAATTATTCCTGAGGCCTCCACTACGACATCGCTTTCTTCCTTTCTTGTTTCACTCCCTCCTTTATCCCTTTCCTCAAGGCGACGTTCGGGTCTCCACAGAGATACGTGAGACAGTTACTGCGTCATTTCCTTTCCTCACAACCGTTTTTTTTCACACGGACCCAGGAAGCATGATCTTGGCCGAAACTGAGTAAATCTTATTACCGCGCCATCGTCGAAGCAGCGGTTGCTTGCCGAGGAATAATTTCAATCCTGTCACCATCCAAAAGTATGCAACTGAGGATAATGCTTACCTCCACTTTTGTGGTAGTGAGGCTGAGAACGACGCGCCATCGTGTCGTCCCGAATTCCTCAGAGGCGTCGAGGTCGCTTGCCGGCCTCACAGCCGGGGTTTCGGCAGCAGTCTTTCAATAACAACCTCATTTAATAAGCACCAAACATTGGTTTGTTGCTGTGCCCGTGTTTCTGCCAGGTGTCTAAGGTTATCGAACAGGCCTGAGCGTTCTCAGTGCTGGACGCTCAACATCCTGCAGGGCGACATCCTGGGGAGAATTTCGCCTTCCTGTGTCTGGTACTTGAGTGGGGCTATACTACTGCGTCAGCGCGGTATTCGTGCGACGTGTGTTTCAACTATCCTTGCTTCCATGTTCTAAAGTCTAGTTTTAAAATTTGGCTTACATATCTGGTACCTTGGCATTCAGCGTCTCTCTAATGCTCCACCTCAACGAGCAATTATGCTGAACGGTATCCTTCGCCTGGTTTCTGACGCGACAAGCTTAATTAACTCCTGAAGTCTATTTTATAAGTGGTCAGTCGTCCCGACATTGCGCTACAGTAGCGCCTGGCTGCTGTGGTATATGAACCTTTCCATATCCATTCATTATGGTACGAGTCAGCGCTTAGATGTGGGGCCGTCCGACAAGTCCATTAATTTGCAGAGGTGGGGACTACAAAGAGATAGCGAGGAGACCAAAAAGAACGAACAGAGACATGTTGAACGCTGCTTTGAACAAAGTTTATGTAATCAGGATTGCAGTGTCGGCACCGTAGGGAACAGGGGGGCGCTCATCAGTATATGTACACACAGAAAAAGAACACGTCGCTCGGCGATCACGGGCGCATGAGACACGGAAACTCCCTCTAAAGAACGGCTGCACGCATGCGCATTGCGTCGCCATGAGCGTGTGTTTGAAGCATGGCGATGTGCTTTGAAGCAGAGAAATGGGGCCGCTCCGCTCAAGTGCGCCTCTTCTCCTCCAACTCCACTGGTTGAAAATAAAACCGTTAGCTCTTATTGCGCATGCGCAGTTCGAGTTAGTGACAGGCGCATGCGACAGATGGCGGCAGCTGTCAAGGAGACACTGTCCGCTTCGGAGGCGCAGCTGGCTCCGCGCGGAACCAGATGGCGCCTGCGTCTCTCACGTATGTTTGTTTTCAACCAGTAGCAGACGAATTTTGGCCCCTCAACAGAGGGCGCCACATCTTATGTAAAATGAACTATAAAAGCGGTAAACTTTGCAGCACACTGCACTATTTCATTTTTCTAAACGGCGCAACTTGAACACATTGCCGTTTAACTTTGGGCCTGTGTGCCTTTGCAGGTGTTACAGCCACCCGGCGTCATGTGCAACTGAATAACTGGTCACCGTGTCTCTTGCGCCCGCAATCGTTCTGACATGAAAAAAAAGGAAAATATCATGGCACTCGCGACACACTCTTCGCTAAGCGCTTGAGGGCCGAGGGAGACTATATATTCCACGCAATGTGCGAGTTCGATAAAATGACCGTGTCTGGATGACCGAAGATGCTTCCAGGGTTTTTTTTTTTTTTTTTTTATAGCAACATTTAGACCAGCGAAGCGGCAAGTTTCGAGCAATATTCCTCGGCTCGGTTCCAAACACGAGCAACAATGGCTGCAGTCTCTTTACCACCATTCAGCTGTTCAGCTGCACAAGTTGTACTTATATATTTTTGTTTACTCGAACTCGAAACTCATATAGCTTGCGGTGCTGCAAGGTAGTTTTTGACTGTATGCGGTACAGCATGCGCGCTTTCAGCGAATTTTGTAGATGCGGAGGAAACGATAAACTGATCACAACGTTTCTGCCGCAAGACGGCAATGCCCTGGAGGCGACTCTCTGGTGTTTGAGCGGAGAATTTGGGCACCTCCACGGTGTGAAAACTCTACAGAAATCTACGGCGGGCAGAACAACTGGGCCACGAAGCTTTTCTCGCATACAATCGGTCCATGAGCGGCGGTCGATGCTTTGGATGTCGTCTTAGCAACTTAATGATCGATCAGAGCGTCAGGCGCATGCTAATAAGAAATGCAGTTTGTGTGCGCGAACAGCTGATTGATTTCGGTCTTCGATACGAGCACAGGAACTGGTAAGCGGTACTTCGGATTACTGGACAGCTTGGGGGCAGCGACGCACAAGTGAAATCGCGATGAGTACCTGCATGCAAAGATGTACAACACGGCTAATATTGTGCAAGTCCGCGAACACTCCGCAAGGCACCCCGAGATGGAACAATTCGGGCAAGTTGGTATGCAGCGTAGTGTTTCATACTATAAATGCTAGAGCGAAGTTTGCCAGTATTTCCTATTGGTGCCAGTATGATGGCAGCTCATCCATGATGTGTATGATGGCGAATGTGCGAATCCCAATAAATTCCGGTTTGAACGTCCTTGTGATTTTTTACACTACGCTTTTGAGGGCCAAGTTGGCGGCGTAATATATGCATTTACCAGTGACTGTTTTGGTTTAGTCTTTTGAACAGTAATAATATTCTGTCCGCAAAATTTGAAAGAAGACTTGCTGCTTTAAGACGCGAAGCAGCAGTGCCACTGGTTCTTGAAAATGGTAAAACGTTTCCTAAAAGTAGCGGGGCAAATAGTGGAATTGTGCGATGATTTGAATTACTTAAGTTTAAAACTGTATCGGTCAGGTGCTACGCACCACAATCAGAAATAGGCGCGCAAGAAGGTATTGAAATCGAATAGAAAAAAAAAACATTGAGAGTTACTGGACGTTCGAAACCAACTTTATAAAGGGACACGCTCTTCCCACCATTCCCTGGGTGCATTGTTCACCAATAGCAGCGCCGGGTTAACCTCTGTTAGGGTATGAAGCTCCACGGTATGCAAGTAACAACGCTCGCATGGGGGAACATGACTTGGCGAGGAATGTGGTCACTATGCTTTCATGCATCCATCGCGAATTGTGCTGCAACGCGCCAACGCTGTGCTTTGCCCATGGCAGGTGCTGAGATAATACTGAGCAAGGGGACTCCATCCGCTTCAGCGGTGAAAGTAAGGTTGCCGGGACGACGAAAGGTCTTGGCATAAATGGCACTGCAGCAAGAACCGGGCATTCTATACGTTGACAGCATCCAAATTTGAACCACGAAGGGTGCTCCGAAGGAACGACTCTTTTACAGCGATGGCATACAGTTGCTCCCTCTCATCTACCAATGGTGAAACGCAGATGTAAATAGCAACATTATCGGATACTTTCCGGCTCCTAATACGCCCTGTGCTGCACGACAGTAAAACGGCAACCCTCTTTTTGGCTCCCTTTTCTTCCGAAATCTATCGCCATATAGGTGTAAGCCTCATTGGAGTTAAGAATCATGGCGGGGGAAAAACAACAAAAAGGATCATAGGAAAGTGACGCCGACCAAAAGTTGTGCTTCAGTTGCCTGAATAGAGCCACGCATGCATGAACTGCTTTTGAAAAATCGAGCTGTAAACTAGCGACCAAACTCGCCAGTGTGCCTCGCTGTGCGATTAGTGAGGGAGAAACGCAGGACACCGCATTACTGCATCATTTAGGAATACATAGGTTATACAGTGTCAAATCTTTTGTGCGCCTAAATGTCTGACCTAATCCGGCCCATAACTGTTGCTGCATTCAGACAGGAAAGTAAGCCGTTCGCGATATAAATTGTGCTCGAAGGAACTGCAGCTGGCAGCTTTGAGATGTGGCATGCAGCTCAGCGCGGACATAATTCGCGACCTTGCAGCAAGGAACTACGATTTGGTTGCTGGCCATTAAGCGCCATTGCTCAACAGAATCACTTGAGCATTTTGCGCGCATTTAGTGCAGCCTGAAGAGGACAAACGGTTCTGCAGGCAGTCTTGAGTACAGGCAAATAGCCTCCAGAGATCACTTTGTTTCCGCAGCTCACTAGCACCGTGTAAACGAAAGATACGCGTTGCTTTTCTATAGCAACGGCCCTCTCTTCCGCAGTGACCGTCACTGTACGAAAAAAAAAGAAAAATAATATCAAATGATCACGCAGCGCACAACGATAAATTTGCAACGAACTCCACGGCGGAGCAGAGGTTTAGACAGCTAACGCGCCATTAACAACTGTAAAAGGTTTTCTTTGTGCACGGCAGCTCGTTGCTGTCACCTTCGTCATCAACACTGAGCACAGTTATTGGACAACCACTGCACAATAACCGGTTTACGGGAGTAATCCTAAAGGTCCTGCACAAGACCCTGCATCGCACCACGTGTTACACAGGTCCCTGACAAATGGTCCTGCAGGGTCCGCACAAAGGAACTGACTCATGCACGGCAAAGCGTGACTGAAGCCTGCTGTCTACACCAATCACTGGCTCCGCACGGTCGGCCTAGTCACGTGGGCACTTCCGCTTAGCGTCCCTTCCAGATGCGCTTTCCTCGTCGTCGAACTGCCGCTTCTCTTGTTCCGGGACCGGACTCTTGCAGACGACCTTGAGCTGAACCGTGCCGAGGCGGGCCGCTCTGGGTTGCGACCTGGACCCACTGTCTTCGTCCTCCGTGTCCACAGAGTCCCGCATGTCGTCGTGCTCGGGCGTCACCCTCCGTCGCCGCCTCTCGTGACGGTGGTGGTGCTCGGACGAACGCTTCTTGCCGGAGTGGTGGTGGTGGTGGTGGTGATGGTCCCTCGTCGCTGCTGGCGGCGTCGTTGAAGATGACGGAGCCGGCAGCGCAGCGGGCGACTTGAGTGGGAGCGGAATGGGGATAGGGATGGGAATAGGGATCGGTATGAATATCGGATAGGGCACCATGACGGTGGGGGGAGGAAGCAGAGGATTCGGGGAAGGCAGGGCGAGCGGCGGCGGTCGGGGCAAGCCCATGGGCGGAACCATTCCCGTCGGTGGCGGAGGCCCTGGCGCAGAGTGTGGCGGAGGTGGCAGAAAAGCGCGCATGGTCGGCACAGCAGCGGCCGACGGTGCAGCCGAAGCAGCGGCACTACTCGGGTGCATCCGCATATGCGGCGGCGGTGGAACCGGCGGGAACATGTGGAACGCGGGGTGCGGAGGCGGCAGGAAAGGTCTCCCGCCCGGGTCCGGCAGCGCTCCTGGTCTACACGGCAGTGCTAACGGCGGTAAGACGGGAGCCAGCGGAGGCGGGCTGACCGGAGTGTGCGGATGATGTCCGTTGAGGTGGTGCGTCGACACCGCACCAGGACTGCTCAGCGGGGTTGTGCTAGTCGCCCTCGTGGGCGACCTCGCAGTGTGCGGCTGGTGGTTGTGACCAGAGGACGAAGACCCGACGCCGCCATCTTGGGCGCGTCTGGCTGGTGAAGCGCGGGAGGACCTCAGGGACCGACGCCTCTTGGACGGCTTCGTGTGCGTTGCCTTCTGAGAAAGGTTGACCGGATCGCCTCCAGTCCCGGAGTCAGGTGACGGCTGCGACAGTCTCGGGGGCGGCGGCGGCGCCGAAGATGACGGCGGTGGCGGGGGCAGAGCAGGAAGCGCGGGAATCGCGGGCGGAGGTGGCGGACTCTTGTGGTCGTCCTCCCGCTCCGAGGACGCGTCGTGCCCGTTGCTGGTGCCAGGCGGCTGGCTCTTGCAGTCCCGGAGCCAGAGCTCGGGCGTGATGAGTCCCGAGGCGACCTTGCAGGCGGCGTCCTGCAGATGCGGGTGCATCTGCAGGTGCGCCTGCGTCTCGCGGCAGAAGATGTTCATCTTGTACTGGTTGAGGCACTTGTCGCTGCAGAACTGCAGCTGCTGCTCGCCGTCCTGGAAGTCGACGTAGTTGACTGTGTGCCGCACGTGCTTGCACCAGTCGCACACCTTGTTCTTCTTGAAGGAGGCGCGCCGGCACTGCGTGAAGCACAGCTCCGAGCAGAAGGCCTTGCTGCCGCTGGTCGTCTTGAGCGTGAACAGCTTCATGCCCACCTTCTGGCACCAGGCGCACAGGATGCAGTTGGGCGGCAGGTTGGCACCATCTGCGAACGTAGAAAGAGCCCAAACAAAAACAGTGGTCAGATAACAAGCCGAAGCAAACAAGTGAACTCACTGGTAATGCATACAGATTTGAGAACAAAACAAAGCCGCATTATTCGGCTGCTACTTTAAGTACGCACGCACTCGACACTTAAATGTTCCAAGTTGTCGTGTTAATTAAGCACTCACAACTTTAAAGTCTATAAACAAAGCAAGATACAGCGTTTGTCAGAAATGTACAGGCCAAATGATTTTATTCAAATCCGTGTTGAGGGCATATCTAAAATCCCTGGATGTCCTAGGCTTCGGAGGAGTGCGGATGATTGTTTCTTTCGCTTTGGAGAGTGGAAGACTGGCGATGAAAAACGAACTACTCTGCATGGACCAGAAGCAAACCCGATGGATCATATATCTTGGAAAGGGGTCAATGACTAAAGCTATCCTTTTGTTGGGTTTTGCTGGTTCCTTACAGAAATTCATGGGCAAGTTTGGCTTCACTGCAGGAGACAACTGCAGTCAGGTATCCTGCATACCTTCGCCGGGAGCGCGGACGGAAGGACAAGTGAGCCCTTTCAAGTGTGGCATTTCATACATTACTACTGAAAAGCACACGCTTTTACTAAGGGTGTCAATCAAGTTTCACCTCCCAGATTTCTAAAAAATTCTGCGCCTAAACGGATCGAATATCATCTTTCCCAGGAGCAGATTACTTTTCGACGTAGTCTTGCCAAGCGTCGAAGACCTTCCGTCCTCAGTGCAGTGAAGAAAAACATATTGTAGAAGAACAAGAGCTGTTGACGATATCAACGGTGCATTGCATTTAAACCTTTGTCGGAAGTTCAGCGCACTCCCTTCATGCGTTCCGTCACATTGAGAACCAGTCAGAGGTTCGATGGCGCAAGGTTCGAGCTCTTATAAGGTATAGCCACACCATAAGAGGAAAAACTTACTGTAATCGCCTCGTATGCAAGCATTCAAACCAAGACTGAAGAAAAAAAAATTAAAACCCATCAGCTCTAGCTAAGAGGCTGGCAGGTAAAACCTTGAAAGAATATCGGTCACTTTGTTTCAGTAGACTTCATTTTGCTCAATAAAAAAGCGACACGGAGCGGGCTAGACTCGACTATGAATCTGTATACAACGTATTCCTGCAGGTAACTTCACGCCAGAAACATTACGTGAGTACGTAAACGCTCTACGGAGGTAAGTTTTTTTTTTGTCTTTATACCGCCCACAAGGCACCAGGACACGGATGTTTATCTTTTTGCGTACGCGAACTTCCGGCTGTTCGCGTGTCCATAGATTTGGCACAGGTTTCGGGCGTCTGGCCAAGTTCCATCTTCAAGCATTTCCTCACACGCGTGACGGAGCCACGCTTGGGGATTCGTCGCCTCCAGAGACCCAAGGAATGGCCAGTGGAGGAAGATAAATTTTACTGACGTTTAGATAATGACAGAACTCATGAAGTGATAAGGTCCTGCGAAGCCACAAGCGTTCGAGGTGTTGAGAGATACTATCTCCTTAGATTCAGCTCGCTTTTGTGATGGCTGTGATAGGTGCAGTCGACTGCACCACTAATAGGGGTGTTTCTGGTGTGCGGAGATATTAAAAATGAGTGATTAGCAACCCCTTCAGTTAGACAAACAGGATTTTTGACCCATAAGACCACTCTCTAACGAAACTGCATGTTTCTAAATTTACATTAATGGGAATAACTGATGCCTCTTCTCCTCTAGAGTCAGGATCCCCTTTTGCTATCTGAATGGATCGCGGTTAAAAAATAATAACCTCCTACACATACTTGGATGTTGATATAACAAAGATTTAACACAAAAGGTAGATATCAATCACCTCAACAGCCCAGACGGCAATTTAGTACATACAGCAGAGCCTTGTCATAACGAACTCGAAGGGGCCGCGCGAGTTAATCGTTAGAGCCGCTGCTTCTTTTTAGCGGTAGGCGGTCTTGGTTGCAGCTGTCGCGTGCCAACAGGTTCACCTGTTACAGTGTATTCAGAGGATAGCATAGCTGACGTTTAAAGTGCCGCCACCGTGCGTTGCAGGAACCTTCAACACGTGCACTGAGCGCCCATCACTCGGCAGAATAAACATATTCCAATTGTATACGTCAACCTTCCAAACACGCGTCCGCGTCTTGCGCGGCCGGCGTTGGCTTCAGAGCCAAGAAGACAAGTCTTTGGGGAATAATGTCGTACAGGACGGAGAAAATTCAGGGGGCACTTTGGCTCTCTAAAGCGCTGCAAGGCGAAAGCGTTTCCTGGCCACTGTTTGTTTTTATTTACTTTTTTATTTTTCATATTTTGTTTTTTATTTATTTTTTGCTCCTTTTCTTAATTTTATTGTTTTTATTTTTATTTTCACATCTTATTTTTATTTTGTTTTTATTGTTTGTTTTCTTATTTTATTTTTTATTTTCCTTTTCTTGACTTTACTCCTTTTATTTGACTTATGAACCTTGAGCCTTTTAAGCAGTGACGCCGAAAGGCGGACAAATCTGCCGACGCGTCTGTCGACACGGCTGCCGACGCGTCTGTCGACACTCCTGCCGAAGCGTCTGTCGACACGGCTGCCGACGCGTCTGCTAACGACAGTATGAGGCATTAAAGGCTTTCGCCTTAATACGTATTTCCGTTTTCTAGGTGCTGGAGCCGATACTGACCGCCGCAAAAGAAGGCGCGTGACGGCAATTTCATCGCGAGTAACCGCTTCAGTTAACTTTGCCGCACAGCTCGCGAGCACGCGGGGCACAACACTTCACCGCATGATAAAGATGCCTTGCGGAGAATGCGTTCGAAGAAGGATGAAGAAGGATGGATAACTGGGCGAGTTTGTACTGATACATCGTGGGAGGGAACAGCGCGAAACAAAACGACGGACAAAGTAAGAGGAAGTTCGCCAGAACGAGGGCTTTGATGATGACTACTGCATCCCGGTCATCGGAAATAGTCTTGCGCATTCGTTTCCCGCCGGTTGACCCTGTGAAAACAGCCGAATTTCGATACCATCAAGACATCAAGCTCACTTTCAAGCAGTTTTAACCACGCGACCGAGCTGCGAAAGCGAAAACTAAACTGCACATGGAACCAGAGAAGCAGAGTGTGCTCGCAGTGTACTCTAAACACCAACCCGTATATATGGGGGTAAAAATGGACCAAGCTGTCCTCTAGTGCACACTTTTTTTTATAAAAGGAAGCGCCCTAGAGAACAGCTCGCTCCCTTTTTAATCCCTTCTATTTAGAGTGGATTCTATGATTTTGTAACCGGATTAGGACGAAAACTTAACCACCTGATACTAATGCAGATTGTGAAGACAATGAAAATGAGAACGATGGTCAAAGAACATACACATCGGCTGCGACATGCATGTGTGGGATCGCGACATCCTTTATTAAGCTGCATTAATCTCCGATCTACAAGATATTAAAAAACAGTTGCAGGCTTATGACACAACCTTGATTATTTGAACAAGCATATGAACGCTCTGGAATCGCACCACGCTGCTCTTTCTACTCTTCATTCTGAAATAGACACCCTGAAAACTTTAACCACTGAACTCACCTACAAGATTGACAAACTGGAAGCACGTGTGGACGATGCAGAAAATCGCTCCCGCCGCAACAACCTCATATTTTACAATATTCCCGACACTAATCCCGCTGAAACCTGTGCAAACTCGGAAGAAACAGTCATTCGTCATTACTCTACGCACCTAGATTTTGCCATAGACCCTAACATAATAGAGAGTGCTCATCGCTCGCGGAGTCATACGACTGATCTTAAGAGGCCGATCATCGTAAAATTTACCTCATCCAAAACAAAAGAAAGCATCCTTTCCTGTGGAAATAAACTTAAAGGCGCCGGCAACAGAATTGGCGAAGACTTTTACGTTCCGGTTCGTCATGCTCAAAAACAGTTAGCAGCTTATGCCAAATCAATACCTGATAAGTTCTTCCTGCTGTTCAAAACTTTACATATTGGTCCGAAGCACTACATATTCGATGAAGCTACCCGAACAGTGAAAGAGGTGAAATAGAAACCATCTCATCGCCTAGCGATACACTATACACTGTTCTAAGCATGTACAACAACAAGCACTTTCATTGTTAGCAATTTTTACCAACGTTCACAGTTTCTTCTCAAAGCGAGACATCGTCTCTGATATCGTCACATCGTCCGCCAACAACCTACTAATCGTGACGGACATGTGGCTAAGCGCTATGTTTCTGATAGTGAAATCCTTGCAGATCTGCCGAATTTCCGCGTTTTTCGCAAAGATCGTCTAGACAGGAGGGAGGGTACTGGTTGCGACTAACCAACAGCTATCTTGCTCATCCATCAATCTTTCAACAGACATCGAAATAATGTGGGTTTTATGTCATGCATCACATCAGTCAGTACTTATTGGCGTTTGCTACAAGCCTCTTAACAGCCCGGATTGATCTCGAAAACTGAGTGACACGTTAAATGCGATTAAAACCAAGCACCGTAACACCTGCACACTCCTCTTCGAGGATATCAGTTTTCTGAGTACTGACTGGAATAATCTATCCGCTACAGGTGATAGGTAGGCAAACGAATTTCTCCTCTGATATCTGATATCTCTTCTCAGAAAGTGATACTCCTCAGAAACTCAGATAGTCAGAAACTGATATCTCCTCTTCGGCGATATCAGTTTTCTTAGTTTTGACTGGAATAATCTATCCGCTACAGGTAATAGGGATGCAAACGAATTTCTCGACGTTTGCCTTAATTTTAATCTCGTTCAAATAATACCAGCCAACCCATGTAACTGAAGGCTGCGTTAATTCTCGAGCTAATACTAACGAATAACCCTGAATGCGTTTATTCCATCACATATCTGCCAGGTGTCAGCGATCACCAAGTTATACACGCAGGCTTCACGATTAAACCGTTTCCACGTACAACAAAGAAACGAACCATCCGACTGTATGATAAAGGGAACTATACTGCTACAAATAATGAACTTGATTCACTTTTGCCAGGTTTTCAATATAACTTTCATCAAAGGTCTATCCATGATAATTGGTCCCTTTTTAAGAGGAAAATCGAAGATTTAGTCGATAGGTTTATTCCAATTATTATATAAGAACTAACCCCCAAAACCCTTTGTTCACAAACACACTGAAACGCCTCGAAAACAAGAAGAAGCGTCTTTTCCGTTCAGCCGAGTGGCGGCCTAGCCAAAAAGCATGGAACAAGTATTTCACAGCTGAAGAAACGCATTTACTAAATATTCGTGAAGCCAAACGAACTTTTTTTTTTTTCATTAACAACTGCCTAAAATGTTGACTACTGACTCCCGTAGCTTCTGGCAAGTCTTTAACCCGCGACACATACCCACAATTGCTCCCACCGATGCATCGGGTGAAACCATCTCTGATACAGAATGTGCCAACACGTTCAACGAAGCCTTTTCATCCGTGTTTACACTTAAAACAGGTCCGACATTGCTTCCAAACCCCGAAATTATTCAGAATAACATGCCTCCTATTACATTTTTTTCAGCAGGAATTTTGTCACTAATATAAAACATTAAATTTTCATCTTCCGCCAACATAGACAATATCAACGCTAAAATATTGTCGAACGAAAAATAAACATGTTCATCTCTGTTGTGCTTGTTATTCTCTCAGTCGCTCCCCACAGGCCATCCGCCCAAAGTTTGGATACACAGAAAGGTAGCTCCAGTCTACAAATAAGGTAATAAGAACTTACGGCTAAATTCCCGCCCATCTCCCTAACTAGTGTTCCTTGAAAAATCATGGAACATGTCATCTATACCCATACCATGGCATTTCTTGATTTTAACAACTTTTTCCATCCTGCACAGCACGGGTTTCGCCGGGGTTACTCCTGTGAGACCCAACTTGCCATATTCTTACATGATCTGCACTCTAACCTTGATTCTAAAGTACAGACTGACGTCGTATTTTTAGATTTTGCTAAAGCCTTCGATAAAGTACCGCATAAACGCCTGATGATAAAACTTTCCTGCCTAAACTCGACCCTGATATTTTTAAATGGTTTAGTTCATTGGTTTATTGGGGTTTAACGTCCCGAAGAAATTCAGACTATGAGGGACGCCGTAGTGAAAGGCTCCGGAAATTTCGACCACCCGGGGTTCTTTAGTGTGCACTGACATCGCATACCACACGGGCCTCTAGAATTTCACCTTCATCGAAATTCGGCCGCCGCGGCCGGGGTCGAACCCGCATCTTTGAGGTCTGCAGCCGAGCGCCGTAACCACTGAGCCACCTCGGCGGGGCTGTTTTTAAATGGACTGACGGGTTTTTGACTAATCGTTCCCAGTTTGTCTCCGTTAATAACATGAACTCTCATTCACTTCTAGGAACGTCAGGCGTTTCGCAGGGATCTGAGCTCGGTTCGCTACTTCTTCCCACATATAATAATGATTTGCCGTTACACGTAACATCTAACATATGTTAGTTCGCTGACGACCGTGTAATTTATCGTGCTATTCTTACACCCACTGACTAATGTTCTCTTCAAAATGATCTAAATTCTGCTCAGGACTGATGTAACGAGTGGTTAATGGAACTTAACCCACATAAGCGTAAACCTCTGTCCATCCACCGTCGCCGTAATTCTCGTATCTTTCCTTACTTAATCTCTGACGTTCCTGTACAACTGGTACAGTCATACAAGTACTGAGCCTTAATAATCGCTAGCGATCTTGTAGTTTGCACGGTACTAACATAATATCATCAGCGAACAGGACGTTAGGATTCTTAAAACATAATCTACATCATGCTCCTCTAAATGTAAAGTTATTAGCCTACAAATCATTCCTCAGGTCTAACCTGAAATTTGCATCGCCCATTTGGAATCATCATCAAGCTGATCTTGTTAACGCTCTCGAATCTGCTCAGTATCGCGCTGCATGTTTCATTCATCACCGTATTCCTATGACACCAGCGTTCCCTTCTTAAAAAGAGCATCTGGATTATCACCACTATCACTACGACGTCGCATAGCCAGCCTATCTTTATTTCACAAAATTTTTCGCAGCTCTATGCGCATCGCACCTTATTATCTTTATCCCGCACGCCTATATATGACATCGCAACAGCCATTAACTACATGCTGCCCGTCATCGTTCTCGCACAGTCACGTTTTCAAATTCCTTTTTTCCTCGCACAGCCGCAGACTGGAACGGCCTTCCAAACAACGTTCCTGTCACCAAGTGCTCATCGCAGTTTGTTGGAAATGTGAAAAAATTCCTGTTATTGTAACTATGTTTTTTTTTAATCTTACCACCCCCTTACATAACTCCACTTATTGGGGCCTTTAAGGTAATAAAATTAAATTAAATCCGTGTTTAACGTGTACGTTTATCTTATCTCTCTAAAAATCATAGCGAGAGAATATAGCCCAAGAGTAGAACAGGACACAAGAAAACACGAACAACACGAGCGCTATAGCGCTTGTGTTGTTCGTGTCTTCTTGTGTCCTGTTCTACTCTTGTGCTATATTCTCTCGCTATGATTTTTAGAGAGATAAGATAAACGTATGATCATGCACCAACAAGCCCGAAGAGCTACGCTTTTGAACTAGACTCTCTAAAAATGCCTCTTGCTTGGGCTACGAAACTCGCTAGTGGTACTTCGCGCTAGTGTGAGCGCTTATCCAAGAAGTCCAAGAATTCAATGTTTCAAATGAGACCTCCGCCGCCCCGCCTTCTTCAGTAGTGACCCAAGAATCTGCCCCTGGTCAGAGCTCTACCTCCTATGATGTCATCCGTGATTAAACAGAGCGAAAAAAAAAAACGGATGCCAAAAACGCGTACAAAAAGAGACACTAGCGGCGCTGACAGACAAACGATGTTTGCCATAATCAAATGAAGAGTGAAGTTGTCGTGCAGTCTCCAAAAAGTATAGCCAACATCACAACAACATCACGCCGTGAAAATTCACAATTAGAAGCTATGTTTTCATCAAATTTGTGCTTTAAAAGAAGGCGATCATGCTGTTCCTTTCTTCCTATTTTTTTGGTTGAAAAACTAAGAAAAATACAAAAACTTCCGCTGAACGTAAGCGCCTGCAACGTTTTTTTTTTTGCATGGTTTTCAAATCTCTGTCTTCGCGTTCTTTATTCCTGGAAGCTAACCACCTTGGCTATAGCTTTCTGTTTTTTCGAGAATTCCGCTCATTCTTACCTCGTTCGGAGAAACCATCACCACTCACTTTACTAGTGTCGTTAATGTAACCGAAATTCTCGCATAATTAGGCGAATCATATCGCGTAACAGGGCCTATATGAAGAGAACACATTTGTCTCTCTTTTTTTAGAAAGATACGGTTTTAAATATAGCTGATCTGACATGCAATTGATATGGCAGTGTTTCTTCAGCAAAGACTAGAACGGTTTCCAGAACCTACACATAATAGGATACCTTTTTTTTTTTTTTTTGTAGATCAAAGAAGCATATTCTTCAAGTTATATACATTCGTGGCATGCAAGCCATAGAATATAAGGAGGCTCGGGATGTACAGCTCTTGTTATCTTCTTGTTACCTAACTTTAGGTAATTTTTTGCGACACAATCGCTGACATACTTGTACGACATAAATGCTACCTCGTAGAGCAAACGAGATACTCACGTTGTATGTAGTTTGTTGTTATTCTTTTTTGCGGCATGCCACGCGCTGATCCAGGAAACTTGACCCTTTTGGAGATGTGATAGCAAGAGCTCTTTGTGTGCAATACCTAACAGCGGACCAGGACGAATTTTTCTTTAACTACGAAGTTTCTGTGAAAGCTGTATAGCTTTCCTTTGTAACCGTATGGCTGCGCTCGGGTGGATGTCAATGAGTAATTACTCCCTTATTACGTAACAGCGTTACATTGTATGTCTTTCACATCATTTAGTTATAAACCAAATAAGAATACGAAACAAGACGGAAAAAAGGGGAGCTGGATTGCCATTGTCTCTGCCGGCTGACGCCCAGAGCTGGTGATTATCAAGGGTGGTTTCCAGAACTGCGACATATAGCCTCCGAAGTCGTTTGGAAATCGGCTACACCTCATGGCGTAACTGCTATCGATCAGATAGGTCAAGATGTTGAAACAAGTTAGTTGAATTTATGAAATGCATCTTGGCTTGATTTACTAATTAGCGCTTTGCGTCACCTCAGTTTTGGTCGACGGGCTCCAATGGCGTGCATTAGTAGACTAATCTAGTATAAAAAAAAGATACCACTCCTGTGAACAAAAAATGCGCTCGGAAATCGCCGCATCGTGGCAAAAAAGCGCGCCTAGTCTCCCAAGGCAGTTTTTGTGTCTAAATCAGATTACCAACGACGGCCAATTGTCAAGTTGCTTGCTATTTACTGTGAGATTACTAGCAGTTTCGATTTAAACTTTTAATTTTCAGCGTACATATTCAAGCAAATATGCACTGCAGAAAACTTCGTTGCTGCTTTTATATAGAGTGCGTATTCATATTTTAGAAAAGCGTGTTGAGAAATCGCTGAGAAAAATTGCCAGACCTGCGGCTAAGTAATTTTCTGCCAGCATTCAGAAAAGCACCAAGACTCAAAAAATCAATTCTGGTTCGCGATCACAAACAGCAGTTTTGCTCAGATATACAGGCATGACAGGGATATTTATTGGTATCCATCTCAGCCTGACAATATACTGCCGGGTGCGGAAACGACCGGATATTTTTTACCGCTCCATGCGCGCACTGTTGCTGCCTGCTGATGCATTGTTGGCATCGGAGTTATCAGTCGATGCTGCATGGGAGAAGTCCCTAAAGCTTCTGATGCAAAGCGGAAGATGTCTCCTAGCATCGGGCACATCCCCCGCGGGGATATGTGCCATGTCTACAGAAGTCAACAACAACTACAAGGAGAACGTGCTCGACCGCTGTCATGAACCCGAGCATCTCGATCAAGCACACAACGCCCACAGAGTGTTTATACAATCGGGACCATAGGACGCCCAAGCCGCGCATGGCTCTTCAAACAAACCCTTACAAAAATTTTCGAGAAAGTCTTTAGACTGTCCATGGACTTCTGTCTATAAAGGCTATAGACTGTCTGTAGACAAATCCTAGAGAACAGTCTATAGACAATACAAATGCTGAATACAGTCTATAGACAATACAAATGCTGTAGACAGTGTATAAAATATCTATAGGTATGGCCATATACTTTTAGTAGACTTTTGTCTATAGACAGTCTATAGGCTGTGAATACAGAAAAAGAAATATCTATAGGAAGGCAATAGATCCTATAAGTAGTCTGTAGACTGCCTATAGACCATTTTTATAAGGGAAGCGGCACCTAGAGCAGCGGCAAAGCTGGTGTGAAAGCAGAGTCGCATAGACTTGGAAGCTAGGCGGGCCCGAGCACGTTACCTGGAAGTCAACAGCTGCCCATGATTTTTTTTTTTTTTTTGCTGCCTTCTACGCATTGAGTGTTATGCAGAATTTCGAGGTGCGCTGTACGTTTTATCCACCTTTTTGACGTGTCGGACGGTGGCTACCTTGATCGTTCGGGCGTTCTTTCCCTACGAAAAATATGGGCCATAAAAGTTAGGGAGGAAAAAAAAGTTTCCTTCATTTATGCTTTCGGTAATGCGTGACACTTGCGCGGCCGCATGCAAAGTTTAGCCTAATGTGTTTCGATGTATCGCCCACGGTGCGATGGATTTCAAATGAGAAAATATTGGTTTTAAGATACTTGGGAAATCTTCCTCTATAGCCGCTCGGTGGCCTTCAGATTGACGTTGATTGTAACATGCTATTGTTGACGAAGAATTTTACCCATTCTATCACATGCAGCTAGACAGCCTTTTCAGATCGTCATCTACTCGCTTTTGGTGCGCGCGGTAGCAATGCTTTCCCGGTCTCACCAGCACGGTAGTGAAGTTCGGAACACGAATTTGAATCGGTGGCACAAAGGGATTTTGGTTAGCATTAAATGCATATTTCGCTACCGTCGAACGTCTTTCAAAGCAGCATTCCGTTTCTCTGTCACATTGAAACTGCGGTTTTACTTATGGCGATATTTTTAGTTGTCCGGAGTACCAGAAGGCCAATTCCCTTGTCATGTAGAGCTCTAATTACAAGTGCAAGGACAAAAGTATTCTATCTTAAAATTTTGGAATAAGACTGTAATTACTCATTGTCATCCACCAAAGCGCATCCAAACGGCTACAAAGCAAAGCTAGCCGTCTCAGTTACCTGAGCTGGTAGAGCGACTGCTTCAGTGAAGCGGTGGTCCCGGATTCGAACCCCCGGACCAGGTCGAATTTTTCTTTAACTGCGAAGTTTCTGTGGAAGCTGTACAGCTTTCCTTTGTAGCCGTATGACTGCGCTCAGGTAGGTGCCAGTAAGTAATTACTGCCTTATTACTAATCTACTCCACCTTGGGTGATTCCCCTAAACATCTGACCATCCTTCAGGTTCCGTGTATTTATGTCGAGGTGATTAGCTGTATGTGTTGTAAGCATGCAGTTTCAAGATCCTCTCTGAGCATCCTCTAATTCTTATTATATTTGGTTACATACTTGAATGGTTGCTTAAGAATGTCTTTCCTATATTCGTTGGAAGTGCGATACGGACGTCTACAAGTGGATGTGCATCGTATGTACGAAGGACATTCTCTTTTAGCGTACGATGTTCGGGGCTAAACAGGACGTTTATCGCACATAACGGGCTCATTACCATGATCTCTCACAGCGGCCCGTCAGCACAAACTCACCTACAAACATGCAAAAAATCAAATTTGCACTCCTGTGGTAAAGTAACCTAATGAAGGAGCTGTACTTGTCGTTTTTTTTTATTTTTCGAAAATTTGCCGGACTTTTTTTGGCAGTTATTTCGGAATGCAGTTCTCGTATTTTGTTTGGTGACTATTATTTTATATGAATGAAACACTGTTTTCCTTTTTCTGCTTTTAAGGCGATATAACGTGGCATTCCTGGGCGATCAACACCCACAGGGATGTGTATTGACTATTTTGTTTGTACGAGCAGTCGATTTACTAGTAATTAAAGCCCAGATGGCCGTGTGTACAGCTGTACCCAGAGACGGAAGTGCTATCAACATTTAAAAAAATGCAACGGAAATTACATAATCGAGCCGTCAGATAGAAACGTAAGTGAAAGTTGACTTATAGTTGACTTATAGTTGACTTGAAAGTTGACTTATAGTTGAAAGTTGACTTATAAAAACTGGGTTATCGTGTTATCGCTGGGCTGTTGCGTTGGTTTAAGCGAGACGGCGGTGCCCCACGCGGTCTGCGTGAAGACGGTAGCGATGCAACTGTCGCTAAAAACTTGCGGTCGACAGAATATGCCGCTTTTTCGTGACGCTTATGCATTGCTTCGCGTCAGTATCATTTCGTGCAGTGGGCGATGGCCTAAGCGGGTGATGACAGCGAACAAACAGCGATTCGCAAGCTAACGGCGAGGAGTTTGTGCCTCCCGGTCTATAAAGGTGCCTAAGACTGCGGAGAAATGCTTCAAGATGCGCAACTGCGCTGCTTAACCCAACGGTACAACCGTCTCACTGCAGTGTGGCTTCCGTACTTAGTTAATTTTCTCTTTAAACTGAGTGCAACTCCTACTAAATAACTAGCTAGCTGCGGCATGCATGTCAATATATATACTAACCTGTTCCGGTTGAAATCGAATTCCTAAATTTGAATTCGGCGCAGTTTACCTTTTTTTTCGGTTTATACCGAAGAGTCAAACCCCTACTTATAATGCTGCCTTAGCAGTTTCAGCGCACGTAGGTTTGAGTCTAGATAATTTAAGAGTCTCGGCAGTACGTAGATATAACATGCGACACTATTTCTTATACTCTTAAGTGCTATGCATCATCAGTTATTCAATGACAGTAGTTTAAACTACTAGTGCGCTCACAGACTTCTGTACACTCGGCGTGCGTTCAAACAATGATGGTAAGAACATGAAGAAGTGTTTGTACTTCCTGTAAAAGAAATTCGAAAATAAATTGAAATTGAAACTAAAAATTGAATTGAAATCGGAGGTTCTCTGCGTTGTTGCCTTTGTAAATGGGCTTTTATGGCTACACCTCTGCGCATCCTTCACCTGAATACGCATCAGTTATGATGAATAAGTAGCCAGCAGGGTGACAGCTGCAGCAATATGGATATGGCAGACTCTCGAACAATATTCCTCCAGCATCGTGCTCACAGTGCAGTGAAGAAGAGGTAAGAAGAAACAATAAAGAGCTTGACAGCGAACTTCAAAACGAAGACACCGAAGATTAGTCGATCCGCTCGTCTTGCGTTCATTCAAACATATCGTTATACTTATAAGGGTCAGTTTCGCGAATCTCCCAAACAGAAAAAAAAGCTCATCGGTAAGAACAAAGGTAGTTAAATCTCAGCTAAATGCCGCGAACCTAATACCATAAGTCTTTGACAGGAGTGCGCTGCAACAGAATGTGTGTTCTTATTGCGTACAGTCGTCAACACACCAGTCTACTGCACTCTGACTGCGTGCTATGCTGTGCATTTATGACAATCGCCGCTGTCTGGAGGGCCCGATGCAGCTTTTAGAGACACGAAGAGTTAAACATGATTCACGGGAAAATGCAGGCACGATTAGGCCAAGTTTCGAGCCCTAGACCACTGGTAAATGATGCCACTGTAACTCCCGCTGCGCCGTTCGAGTGCTCTAGACAGGTTTGCGGACGACTGTACCTCTGATCAAAGTGTCTTCGCACGCTAACCAGATATGAGCAGATGTGCTATAGATACAACAAACGTCTACCCACTGGTGAGCCAAACCCAAAGTGAACACAAACAAACAGTGAAAGTCAACCGAAACTCCAAAAGTGAGCTTGCTCACAAAACAAGGCTTTCCGCAGTATGCCCCAAAGAGCAGCCTTTATTTCGGAATTACCTTATATTCCTAAGTATGTATGGAACTCGAGAAACGAATGATATACGTCGCCTTCTTGACAGAATAGTGAAGCTATTTAGAAAGTGGGCAGTGCTTAGGCGCCGAAGCATTCCCTTATGAAAATGATCTATAGACAGCCTATAGATTTCTGATGGACTCTATTGCATTACTATAGATATTTCTTTTTGTATATTCATAGTCTATAGAGAGTCTATAGACGAAAGTGTGCTAAAAGTGTGTGGCCATAAATCTATAGATTGTCTATAGACTGTCTATAGCATTTGTACTGCCTATTGATGTTCTCTAGGATTTGTCTGTAGCGAGTCTATAGACTTTATAGACAGAAGTATATGGAAAGTCTATAGACTGTCTAAAAAATTTGTAAGGGTTCTGCGCATTACAGTTCTATCACTCAATTAGCAGCAAACGCATTTGGCCAATGAGACGATGTCAGTGACTTGTAGCGGTCCTTCTTACCAAGCAACAGTATATTATTAATGCAGAGATATGGCTTGACTTTTTTAGACGGAAACATGACATAAACCATGAGTGATGGAGTACGTACCCGAACCCCTCCACCACGGACGTCGTGGGAAGTCATCGAGGAACATGGACGGCGGCGAAAAAGGCAGCACAGGCATAGTGTCCACGGCCCGCGGGCACTTGTCCGCCTGTACGTGTAGGTGTGCCCTTCAGACGGAAGTGGTGGTCGAGCTCTTACATGTCACCGGACCGGGTGGACCGACTCCACATCGCACGCCTGTTCATGTCGATTCGAGATTCCCAAAGTTGTGCACAATCACAGAATCAAATGTCCACTGCTCTTGGTGCATGGATCGGTCTCAATTTCTCTTGACAGCTAGAACGGGTGCGATCAGCCGTCTCCTCAGTCGCATCGCTCAGTGCGAGAGCAACCGGTGCAGATACGTCTCAAAAGCTCCAAGCATATCTAAGACGGATGTTCTGTAAGAGTTCTTGGATGCGAAATCCAGTAGCAATCGCTACGCTCTTGACATATTTCTCACAGTGGCCAGCTATCAAAAGAAACTCCGCCTCTTCTGAGCTCCTGACTGTTCTGGGTACTGCTATGACAAACTTCTCGTAACGTCCATAACGCAGCGAAGACAATCGCCAGCCACTTAGCGATCACGTCTTGCCAGCATTCCAGGTAGATTCAGACGCCGGTGTGATTTCTCGGCGCCTTTCGTCGGACAGAGCACTCGCTGAAGCTCCACGACAGCCGCTCCGCTTCACATCGCTTCAGTGCAGAGTACATGGGTAAAACTGCGGAAAATGGAGAGTTCTGACACGAACTGTGACGACGATTATGCAGGTAAAGACGATAGTGAGGTACACCACACTTGACGCGCAGCCGAAATCCGCGCGGGAGAGTTACGGGAGTAGCGCGGAGATGCGCGACCGGTGGGGTGGTGGGTGCGTAGGTGTCCGCAAAGTGCTCTACGAAGCCCTCGACGAACGGAGTGGATCTTTGCGAGCGTGCGCACACGGACAGTTTCTTACGAGACGTGTGCGCGCGGGTTGCAGTCACTGTTCCTTCCACTCTCCTTCTCCCTCGGGAAAGGAGCAGCAGGGCAGGACGAACTCCCACCGTTTAAAATAAGCAGGAGGCGTGCCCCACCGCGTGTCCCTTACACAGAAAGTGGCCCGGGTGTTAGCGGTGGCCGTAATGAGGCAGCATGGCGGCGGCGGGGGAGGGGGAAAGAAAGCGCGAGCGAGTCCGAGCCCATTCCCCTCCTCACCCTCCGTCTGGAATCGGAGAAAAAAGGACCTTCGCGGCACGGCCCGGCACAGAGACAAAATGCCGGCCGGCGCCACTGCTAATGAACAGTAACGATCCCGCTTGTTTGGAAGACCAGGGATGGCCAGTCGGTCGCCTCTGGCTGTGGCCCCTGCTCCGCTCGAAGATGTGCGGCTTGGCCACGACGACTCCCTGCCCTGGTTCCTGCACAAGACCCAACTGGTTGCCCTCTTCGGTACGCGCGCACCTTCCCTCCTTTCTTCCACAGAGCTGGGGGGGACTAGGTACTTGCACAGCTATAAGGTAGGAGGGGCCCTCCGCAAGTGGACACACACTTCCTCCGCGTTTTACTCGGTGTATATATACGGAGGAGGGGGCACAAAGTGTAGTGGGGGCGAAGTGGCGTCGGCGGCATTTTGGTTTCCTGAGCGCTCCATTTACTCCCAATTCGAAAACCGATTCCTCCGGAAACGTGCGCTGGGGCTTTCTCGAGCGAAGACTTCTGGTGGCCCCATCCGCGACGGCGTGTTTGTTAATGCCTGCTTGCAACACGCCTTCCTTTTCTAGAGAGTATGTGAGGATGCAGAGAAAAAGAGAGGGGGGGGGGGGGGGGCGAGAAGAAGGCGCTAGTGTGTACCTGTATAGTCGTCAGAACCGGAGATGCTAAGCACCCGGCGTTCCGTTCGTCTCGAGTTTCAGCAATTTGTTTTTAGTCCGGCTCGGGTCCCGAAAACGCTTATTTATTTTTTTTTCCTCTCGGCTTGCGTGAGTGCGAAGTCCCCGAGAGGCGTGCGCGGGCGGCACTCCGGCGAAATAACGGGCAATTTCTTCCATCGGACGCTTTTACACGCATGCACAACAGTCCGCGCGCAAAGACACCTCTTCAGGCCTTCTTATTCTTTTTTTCTTTCTTAAGCGCGCGCGTAATGTTTATCTGCACTCGGTAGGTCCCGAAAAGGTTGGCGCCCGAGCGTGTACTCGGAAAAGACGAGGAGGTTGGCACACTGTAAACGCATACTCATCTGGGCGGGCGACTTTTAGGGAACGTTTCCTTTAAAGAGGTACAAAGTGCATGGCGGAACGCATGGAGCTCGAACGGGCTGGCTACGAAGATACCCGACCATGCGACGAACTGCATGTTTCATGAATAAGCAAGCCTGACTAGTTAGCCTCGTTGCAAAAAGAACGCTTTTATCCGCCGCGGCATACGCTTTTGGTATGCATAGTGAAATCGGCCAAGGAGAATGGATTAAGGCTAGGGTGTTTTTTACGTCTCTGCAGTGTACGCATCAGGTGCGTAGTCAGGATTACGTTTGCGTCGCTCTTAACACTGAAGATGCAGAGCAGCCTGAGCCTGTATAGTTATGCCGACATCAGCTGTTCGTCAATGTCATTTTTATGTGGCGAAGGGAAGGTGCTGGTAGCGATGCAGCAAATTTCAACGCTGTAGCGTTGAAGGCCCCCTTCGTCGTCAACGGCGTCGTCAACGTCATCGGCGCCGTCGGCGTCGACGTCGTGAGCGAAAAATCATGAGCAGGACTCTGGCAGGTGGCGTCCAGAGAGCAACCTAGGAGGCAGGTGGGTTACCTAGGTCACGTGACCTTGCCGCGTCATCACAACCTGCCCACCATGCAGGCGGCAGTTAAATTAATGATTGGTCGCTTCGGAAGAGCAAGCTGGGTCGCACAAGGCCCACGGCTGAAGCACCTGCCGTCGCTGGGCAGTGGCGCATCGCTTAACCGCTGCACCACTGCGCTAAGAGGGGCATAAGGACTCCCAGGGATCTATGAATGTGAAGTTGAGAATTACCAATTCCGCATATATGGGCATGAGCCCATTAACACTGTCGCGTCATACCCTTAGGCATACATTAGGCAGTATGTGTGTGTAGAAGAAACAGAGCGGCGAAACACTGCGACCTCGATGACGTCATCTCACCGAGCTAGGGCTGCTGTTACGTGTGATCTGTACCATGAGTGCAGCGATGAATGCGCTGCTTGTGATTGTATTTCCGAAGTGCCATCACAGCCGTGCTTCTACTAGCTCGTTGATATGTGCTTCTGGATGTTGGTGCACTCCCTTGGTCGCCTTCATGCGTTCGTACCTTTATTGTAATCGAATATGTCGCACTAAGCAGCCTTTAGGGCATGATGAGGTAATTGAACGTGAGTTACTGTAGCTAAAATTGGGAAAAAGAGTAAAACTTTTTTGCTGGACTCGTTGGTGCTTCGATCTCTCGGGTAAAACTGAGCGCAACAGGAAGACGTTCACAAGTATGAAAGACAGGACAACACGCTACTGACACCTGGATCATTCATTGAAAAACATAATATATAGGCAGGCAGTCGCAAAGTGACGCTCATATTCAAGAAGCGCACCTAGGTACTCAAAAAAACAAAAAAACAAAAAACACAGCTACTCTCTCCACCGTCTAACGTAGCCTGCGCCGCCGCGCTGGCTCAGTGCATGGTTGTGGCACTCGGCTGTTGACCCGAAGGACGCGGGTCAGAGGTCAGAAAGGTGCAGAGGATCATAAAAGCGATGAAAAAAAACCGTTCGACTCAGAAATGGGATAAAACGATAAAGCAGGATAACGAGTCTTTAAAACTGAACAGTAATATGACACGCGGTGTAAAGGGCCAAAGAAGCATGCTTCATTCGATGCTGATTGGAAAGCAAAGAACTGAAAGAAGACGCCCTGAAGGTGAACGAAAAAAGCTAAAACATCTACAAAATGTCATAATGTCGGATCACAACGTCGGATCAGCATAAAACCTTCGGGATGGTTGCCTATCTCGGCAAGAGTGAATCGCCCACATGCCGACGCTTGTGACTGCGTCGCTAGTGTAGTGCGTTGAAGGCGTTGCTCCGGACGCAAGCATCGGGAATGAGATTTTAGCTGAAGAGGTTGCGCGTAGGCACGCGTGGGCGGTTTGCCTCCCTGAGCAGAGCACACAGTCTTCTACACCTGGCAAGAGGTTAAAAAACCGATGTAGAAGCAAAGCACAAGGTTATTCTTCTCGAACTTGAAGAAGCCGAGAAATTGCGACGTAAAGCCACTCCAACGAATGCAGATGGGGTCAAATGAAACATGATCCTAAATAGCAGCTCGCAACCGTTCACTCTACGGAGTTATTTCTGTGCAGTGAATGTCACAGTGACTGTGCGAGGTTTGTAGGTGATTTAGTCACAAAAGTTAAATTACTGATTGCATGCGTTGTCCCACAAGTTCTTATCACCGTACCTGCGCGCCTAATTAGACAAATAGGCACGCTTAAAAAAAAAAAGTGGCGGCACAAAAAAAAATGCACACACAAAGAAAAGAAAGAGCGCAGACGCGGTGCACTGCGTGTTGCGGCCGCCGCGTAGTGGGGGTATGCACAGGCTGCGTTAGTTGGTGTTTATGCGGGCTTACGTCTCGAATGAACTTAAGCTATGAGAGACGCCGCAGTGGAGGGCTCCGGAAATTTCGACCACCTGGGGTTCTTTAACGTGCACTGACACCGCACAGAACACGGGCCTCTAGAATTTCGCCTCCATCGAAATTCGATGGCCGCGACCGGTATCGAACCCGCGTCCTTCGGGTCAGCAGCCTAGTGCCATAACCATGCACTGAGCCACCGCGGCGGCGCAGGCTACGTTAGACGGTGAAGAGAGTAGCTGTTTTTTTTTTTTTGAGAACCTAGGTGCGCTTCTTGAATATGAGCGTCACGTTGCTTTGATGCGGGCCTTTAATTGTGCGTGTCTTACCGTAGTGATCGCTCTGGATTGAGCTCAAGTAGCGACACGGAAGAAGTTCTGCATGTGCTATCTAGCATCACTGAAAACGCAGGCCTCACTATACATGGGGCTATTTGGGACGACGTCCTGCTTTTGTACACGTATCCAAGGAAAATCTCACGCCCGTCTGGACCGGATCTACGTATCTTCGACTCTCTGTACCCGACGCATCCCGTGCTGTGTAAAGCCAGTATCTTTCTCTTATCACAACACGGTTATTGTGCCTCTTGGTGAATACAGCCGTCCTAAGTTCCAAACTCATTGGGCTCTTTGGGAAGCTCAATGCTACGCAGATTGCCGATGAGGGTTTTAGAGCAAGAGCAAGTTCAGCTTCCCAAAGCCTTGTTTTTCGAGGGGAATTCATTTACATGTAGCTTTGGCGAATGTTCAAGCAGGAAGTGTCAAGTATATAGCAATTGAAACTGCTTCGGTTAGGTCCTAAAAAAGCTCAAGAGAAGCAGTTACTGAAAACACTTCATAACTTTTATAATATCGATTGTGACGCTCCTGTTTTGTAGTCGGAAGAAGTCGCTGGTATGAAGAGCCAGCTTTCGCAGCCAGCTTTCCAGCTTTCCATACTGGCATACTTTCGTATGCCAGCTTTCGCAGTTTGACGCGGAACGCTACAGGGCTGCCCGTATTCGGTGTCGCGCCAATTGCGCCTTGCACTCTGAGGAACCGACTCGTCATGGCTTTGTTTGATGAGCGCCGTCATGCGGCTGCCGAGGGAATATCATCACTTTATTGTGGTACTGCCTTGGTGACTAGGGCGGATTTAATAATATCGGAATTCGAGAAATACTACGCGTCTCTGTTTTCCGCTTCCTCCAGATGCTGGAGGTTTGGCGCGCTTAGTCTCATATGTGAAGCGCCTTTCAGAGGCTGAATGCTCGATACCAAGTGGCCCTTTAACTATAGCAGAACTAGAAGATGCTATTGACAAGTTGCCACTTTTAAAGATGCCTGAGCCTGATTGCCTTTCTGGAGAATTTTACAAGGCCTTTATAAACCCCTCTTGAGTCCCATTCTACCGTTAGTCTGAATATCGGAATTATGCCGCAGTAGTTCACAAGAAGTCAAATTGTGTTGATATAAAAGATAACCGTAAAGGGAAATTGCTACATGTAGACGGCCATATGCCCATTACGCTATCTAATGTAGACTATAAGATTTCTGAAAAAGTCTAGGCGGATCGGTTACAGTTTGTAATGTCGACTGTCATTGGGCCTCATCAGACATGTGGTTTCAGGGGCCGTTCCATTCAAACTAACCCACATAATGCCTGAACAGTTCTACAGTTTTACAGCAACTCTCAGGAACAATTAGCAATGCTACAAATTGACCTTGCGAGGGCCTTTGAATGTGTCCGGCACAGTTTTTTGTTCTCATTTTTACACCACGTTAATGTTGATGCAGTTAGTACGTCTTCGCTACAATAACTGCTCCAACCGCTTGGTTGTGAATGGCTCTCTTTCAAAACCCTTGTCCATCTATGCGCCTGTCAAACACACGTGTCCATCATCGCCACTTCTGTTTGCACTCTACTTACAGCCGATATGTTGAGCCTTCTGCAGAGTAGTGTCATTTGAGATTTCCGTAGCCTAGATAGTGAGCTCAAAGTATTAGCTTATGTGGATGATCTGGCGTTTTTCTGCGCAGACAAGCCTAGCGTGGACGAAGGTGTTCGCTTAACTGAGCAGTTTGGCACAGATTCGGGTGCCCAGACGAACCTTTCCAAGATTTGTGGTCTGTGGTTTGTATTTTGGAGATCTACACCAGTTGAATATGTTGGTGTGGCATAGACGTGTGTACCGCCCAAGTATCATAGCGTATCATTAAGCGCGTACAAGCAGAGTGAAAACTACTAGAAAGATCTTGTATTAGCTATGCTCACACATTGTCCCACATGGTGTGACAATATTCAGCAAAGATCCGCCTGTTTCTATAGTAACAAAAATTAATCACGCTTTGCAGATTATTCACTGCATGAGAATATCTATTCATCGCTTCCGCAGAGCTTTTGCTACTTTTGTTTGGGGTTCTTCCATGGAAACCATGCGACGTGATTATCTTTTTCAGCCTGTCAGCGCGGGCGGTTTAGGTTTAGTACATTTTTATGTGCGGCAGATTGCTGCCCGCTTTATATTTTTTCCTGACCCCCCCCCCCCCCCCCCCCCAATCTTCGAGCGCTTTTGCAACATATTTAGTTAATGCTTTGCCCACTTTGATTGTGTCTTTGGATTGCCAAGGTTCATGTCCTTACGCGGGTGCGAAGAATGTTACTTTTACTTTGCACTATAAATGATGTCGATGAACCCCTTGATTAGTTTTTTTTTCTGATTGTACTACGCAGCTTATCGAAAGCTAGAATGATGGACCAGCACTGTGAGTCAGTTGTTTCGACGAAATCTCATTTCTGCCAAAAGGCTGCTAAAGTGAGGGAAGTGCATGAACAGACCGACTTCAAACTCTTGGTGATGTGCTCAGCCTTACCTCCCATCTAGGGCACTGTTGCTCTGTCTTTTTAGATGTCTTTTGTGGAGTTTCTTAAAACGTTTGTAAGTAGTTGTTGTAAATAGAACATATTTTCAATGTAATAAATACCATGTCAGAACAAAATAAGCGGTTTTGTGTCCTATAGGTAGCGTGCTCGCCTCGCAGTCTGTAGGTCCTTGGTTCAATTCCCCGCGCTTCGGAAGAAATGTTATTTTCTTCTTTGCTGTAGGAGTGCCTATCATTCTGGTCTAGTGCTGATGGCATGGGAGAGCATGGTGACGACAATCAGAAATTTTGTGCCATGGACGCCGGATTTAGTGCCAATGGGACATATAATGCTGAGGCATTAAATAAAGAGGAAGCTCTCTCCTCTCCCATGTCTCTATAATTAACCTTTCCCCTCACCAGATGCGGCCACCGTATCCCCGCAAACTTCTTAATCTCATCCGCCCACCACACTTTCTGCCACCCCCTGCTACGCTTGCCTTCTCTTGGAATCCACTCCATTACCCTTAAGGACCAGCGGTTATCTTGCCTTCGCATTAAGTGTAAGATTGGCAAAAATATCTCTTTAAGGAAACGTAAGTGCATGCCGCGCCCACAAGCGCTAGCGACACTTATGGCAGCCAGCACACATCGAAGTCTCGCGTCGGGACTTGAGTTAAGCTCTGCTGCTTTCTTTAAACGCGGAGACATTTTATCTCAAGCCGTGTCTGCATTCGTATTCTGTGTTAAAAAAAAAAGAAGCACAAATATGGTCCCGCAGTAATACATCGGTATGCGCGGGAATTAGGAGAAAACTAGACAGTAAAAGTAATTCTGAATTCCTCCGCGCTACGCACGCTGTTGTCACATAATCTTCCAGGGGGAGAGCCAATAGCGTGCAAGTTTTCCTCTTTCTTTCATATCCATTTTCTCCTCTTCTTTATTTCCTGCCTCCGCCCTTCATCATCGCGCCCGGTTTTCGGTTCCTTCCAGTCGAGTGAGTAATAAGCCGACATATTAGTAAAATGCGTCCGTTCCAGGGGCACCGCTCAGCGAATCCCGAAACAGTTTCGCGGTATCACGACAGCCGCGGTCAGTCAACCAGGTGTTCCGTCCTTGAGAGCAGCCTTCCCTTTAACGCACACGGTGTCACTTACGTCCACCACCACCACAGCGGAGGACCCTGGTGGTACTTACCGGTGCCCTCTCCGACAGCACTGACGTGCCAAGCACGTCCTCGCCCGTACCATCGCTCCTCCCACCGAGTCCTGCCTAGCTCCTCCCACTAGTCGCTTGTACAACCACCTTGTATACCTCCCCGAGCAGCTTCACTCTATCCCCTCTCCCCGGACGTCTCCTCCGTGTACCTGCGGGCATCTCTCTCCCCGTCCCCCTCACCGCACCGTGTTGTTCTCGACGGCGGAGCCGAGCTCGCGCCGCTCGTAAGAAATGGAAAATTACACTGTGTCATTGCGAGCCGGAGAAAGATTTATTTTCCCCGACGGCGGCCGTCTCCGGTCTGGCGCGGCTTTCTGCTCTACCCCCCCCCCCCCCTTTCGCCCTCCCCCAGGGACCGTCCTCTCGTAGAGCGCGCAGAGATGGAGATAGGAGGAGGAAACGAAAGGAAGTTGGCCTCGTGCTTGGGGCTCGGTGGAATGACTCGCTGGGCGCGAGTTTCTCCTTCTTCGAACTGGTCCGATCTCTCGCTGCCTGCACCTCGGCTGTTGCGTGCGCGCTTTAGCCGGGACCCCCGGACACCGCCGCTTGCAACGCTGCTTCGTGCGTACCTGTACTACTACTGTCTGGGGCCGGCGTCGCTTCTCTGGATGCGTTTCCTTCGCATCTAGATCGCCGATAATTTCCCCGCCATCTCGTCCTGGTGCCCCCACTGCAAAGCCCCCGCTCCCCCCCCCCCCCCCCCCCCCTTATCTTCTATCCGTTCTCTCTACTCTCACTTACTCTTTCTTCCTCTCTCTACCTTTCTGTACTGCTCTTTTTCATGTGCGCAACCCGAGCCTCAAGAGCTAATGCAGCCGAACTTCAAACGCTGGTCTTGCGCGAACCTCGTTTCAAGAGGTGAAAGACAGAAAATAGTAGGCATTGTTAAAATTTCATTTCTCTATTCTCTATCCTCCACATTAGTTCTGTATTCTATTCTCTACCCTAAACCATGCAAATGTTGTTTCGAACACTGCAATGTCGGCCTCATCACCGTACGCAAGAGTGGACAGATTCTGCTTTACCACGTAGACCACTGCTGGCGACGTGAACTGCTACTAGAGGATAAAATGACCTGACATGCTTTGAACTAGGAGAACCGAAAGTTTAACGACAAACGCTGAGAGTATATTGGCCCGACGGGCCACAAACGCTGAGAGTATATTGGCCCGACGGGGCCAGCTCGGTCTGCGGCATCACACGGTAAAACGGTGCGCCCCTACAAGAACGGTGTTCGCAAGGTTTGCGTGAATACTGTTTCCCGAATGCACCCTCCGCTCTGTCACGGATATCTTGCTGCAATCGTACAATAGGCAATAGGCAAGTACAACCTTTCTTCCATACTAGCTGTCCCCATTTGATTAATTTCGTGTTCCTTCACATTTAAGGCTCCAAACTGTGAGCACTTTCTTAAACGTATCTTTTACTGTGAGAGTTGTGAGGGACTTGTTTCTGTTAAAAGTAGTCGCTTTTGGCGTAGTACGCTGCAACATAAATCCGTACGTTAGACCTGCAGGCAGAGACAATGTTGTCCAGGTGAAGGGCATTCACTGTACGTATACGTGGTCCGAGCAGGGGGTGTTGTGACAAACGCGTCATCTGTAATGTGGTTTAGATAGTCTCAGAAGAGGAAGAGGGGGGGGGGGGGGGGGGTAAGTTAGTGTAAATTAAGAGTTCCTTTTTTTCCTTCTTGTTATCCGTCAAGACAGCTCAAACGATCCGCTGCTGCTTCATAGTGTATGGCACGTTCGAAGACCCACCTCACCTGATCCGTTAGCAGGAGGTGAATCAGATTAAATGCCTCGAGGCTGCGGGAAGGAGGACGCACCGTCACAGTTGAACCCGATCGGATGAAATTCAGTACGACAACCGTCATACAAGATTCACCAGATTGCCGTTTATTGCCTGTCGCTTGCTCACAGCTTTCTTCGAGGAGGTGATTAGAAGAAAGGAAAGGCAAGGGGAGGGGAAGGGCACATGAAATGTGGGGAAAGCTGCTTTGGGTCTCGCCCTTTTCTCCGTGCACCTAAGAACGCGGTCTCCGGTCTCCGTCCCTGCAGCGTTCAGACGTCAGTTTCTCGGCGGGGCAAGAGGCAGACCGAGAAAGCACTCTCGGATCTAGTGTCATTATCTGTTCGTTAATTCTCGCTAATGTCTCTGCTGCTGCCCCTCTCTCCTCGCCCGGTCATCTACGTTTGCTGGTGGTGCCCACTACGGCGCTACCTTCGCCCACTTGTTTCCCATCCCCCTCCCATTTTTGGGGCTCCACCACTCTCGTCCGTGCACGTATACGCAGTTTGGCCCGATGCTGCCTACTCCCATACTCGTGACTGCACCGCTGTTCGCCGCAAAAGATATCTCCCACTCTCCTACGCTCTCTACACTTGTTTCTCTCTTATTGTTCAGCTTCTCTTTCTCTCTCTCTCTCTGTGTGTAGGTGTCTCTGCTCGGTTTTTCAACACAGTCCCCCTTTCTTCAGCCGCCCAACATCCGTGTTGCGGGGGTCCGTAGTCGTGACACGGAGTTCCCTTGCTAGTTACCTCTCGTTATGTCATTACCGCTGTCGCTCTTCAGCCCCCCCCCCTCCCTTTTCCTTAGTTTTCTATGTTCGCGCCTGCAGGAAAGGGAAAGGGAGGGCGAGAGAGCATGAAAGTGGCGTGGATTTGACCCAGAACCGAAGCCTGCAGGAGCACGGACGTATCACCATGCTCCATCTTTGTTTCCACATCCGCACTGCACGAACACAATGAAAAACTCTGTGTTACCACGTGCGCGTCTCCATCTTCATCTGTGTACCTCATCTGTGCTTTCCTCTGTGCAGTACTTACGCATGCAAAGTAGCTCATGCTCGGAGCAACAGGATACGTTCTGGATAAGTCTTGTGTGTTTCGCCCATTTGTACTAAAGTTTTAGCGCAGCAGGGGCAAACTGGCGTAGACGTATAAGTACCAGGCGGGTACATATCGCGCATGCGCAATGGCAAGGTGTGAATACCCACCTTGTCATTGCGCATATGCTGCAGGCGCCCAACAGGTCTAGAATATAGACATGTTAGTACGCCCGCGCTGATCTCAAACTATATTTCCCATGCTCCAGGAGTATAAGATAAGGTAAATCCAGGTTTCTGATTCTAGGGAGTGCGAGTTAACTGCAGCTTGCAATGCATTCTTGTTAGGCACGACACGCAATAGCGCCTTCTTTTTTGGCTATACCTAGAGCGTTTTCGATTCAGTAGAACTAGGAGAAGTTTTAGGAGATGCGTAGAAAGTTAAGAGCTCTGCATCAGATTGGTGCACACATAAGAATGCTATGACATGAAGAGAGCTGTGCATCGGATTGGTGCACACACAAGAATTCTATGACATTAAGAAAGCTGTGCATCGGATTGGTGCACACATAAGAATGACAAGGCATTAAGAGAGATCTGCATCGGATTGGTGCACACATAAGAATGGCATGACATTAAGAGAGAGCTGCATCGGATTGTTGCACAAATAAGAATGACAAGACATTAAGAGAGCTCTGCATCGGATTGGTGCGCACATAAGAATGCTATGGCATTAAGAGAGCTCTGCATCGGATTGGTGCACACATAAGAATGCTATGATATTAAGAGAGCTCTGCATCGGATTGGTGCACGCATAAGAATGCTATGACATCAAGAGAGCTCTGCATCGGATTGGTGCACACACAAGAATGCTATGACATTAAGAGAGCTCTGCATCGGATTGGTGCACACATAAGAATGCTATGGCATTAAGAGAGCTCTGCATCGGATTGGTGCACACATAAGAATTCTATGATATTAAGAGAGCTCTGCATCGGATTGGTGCACGCATAAGAATGCTATGACATCAAGAGAGCTGTGCATCGGATTGGTGCACACACAAGAATGCTATGACATTAAGAAAGCTGTGCATCGGATTGGTGCGCACATAAGAATGCTATGGCATTAAGAGAGCTCTGCATCGGATTGGTGCACACATAAGAATGCTATGATATTAAGAGAGCTCTGCATCGGATTGGTGCACGCATAAGAATGCTATGACATCAAGAGAGCTCTGCATCGGATTGGTGCACACACAAGAATGCTATGACATTAAGAGAGCTCTGCATCGGATTGGTGCACACATAAGAATGCCATGACATTAAGAGAGCTTAGCACCGGATTGGTGCACACATAAGAATGACATGACATTAAGAGGGAGCTGCAACGGATTGGTGCACATATAATAATGTCATGACTTAAGACGACTGCATCAAGCGATTTGCCTGGTCCATATTTAGCACCCATACTTGCTCCTTTGTGATGTTTCAGCCAGAACTAAACTTCGTATAGATTCATGGGATACTGCCCATCTTATAGTATATACACAATAAAATGGACACAAACTGAAGACTATGCAACAAAACGGACACAAAGTGAAGATACCGACAACACGTAATAAATGCTTGCGCTACGTATTGTCGGTGTCTTCAATTCCCGTCCGTTTTATTATGCATCTCTGCAGCGAAGCATCCCATAGATTCAACTCCGAAACAAAGCGGCGAATGCCTCTCATAGTAGGCCCTCCAATCAATGGAGTCGCTCCATTGCCGTGACGTCGCGATCAGTCGCCTTGCAACTTCCCGGAGGCCGTGGCCAGTGTAAGGCTTTCGACCGTGACGTAATGACAATAGCTCGGATTCTCACTCTTGAGTGAGAAAGCTAGTGCCCGCGGCGACTCTTCATTTTATCCCATCAAACAGCCGCCGCTGCCACTATTTCCCCCGGCAGGTCGATTGAAGTGACCCGTGTGGTGGCACAAAATGGGCTCTGAGCTGCGGGCCGTTGTAGGTTCAATCTGGGCTCCCCATGCGAGGCCGACGTCGGTTCTTCAACTTGGGCTAGCATCACCCCTGTGTTGATAATCCCCTGGGCTGTCCACGCAACAACCTCAACCTCTCGCTGTATTCTACGCGTGCCTTGTTTACCGACTGAGCACTTTGCCTATAATGTCAGCCCCGAAACATATGTAGCTTTGCCTAATGCATAACGAAGTTATGAATTCTTATAAGTATGCACTTAACACAGTCACTTATGGATATGCGTAGCCCAGGTTATGCAATGGAGAGGTTGCCTGTATACAAGAGTATGCCGGCATCCAGCCGCAGTCAATATCTAACAGACTAGGGTATTGCGTCTGGAGCCACATTAGAGCTTGTCACGATTTTTCGCTACGAAGCGCACACCTACGTACGTAACCTGCCCTCACGAAGCCGAAGTGAGGCCGATCGATGCAGGTCGCAAGCAGAAATATAGACCCAGTTAGCCCTTCAGTACGATGTAGAACCGGTGCAGGCCCAACAGGGGCAAGTCAAGTTTGGGCTTGGCCACACATTTCCCACAGGCGGGCAACGAAAATTTTAGAGGGGCTACCCAAGCAGCAGCTACTCACGTGGGGCCCACTGGATTTACCTCGCGAGGAACAGTTTTCCATCGAAGCCAACCGAAGTTAGCATGGCGGATAAGTATTGCAGGGACACCGTCTCTATTGGCATCCAGGGAACTAAAGCGTTGGTACCACAGCGGATGAGTATTCAGGAACACTGTCTTCATTGGCATCCAGGGAACTAAAGCGTTGGTATCACAGCGGATAAGTATTCAGAGACACTGTCTTCATTGGCATCCAGGGAACTAAAGCGTTGGTACCACAGCGGATGAGTATTGAGGAACAGTTTCTTCATTGGCATCCAGGGAACTAAAGCGTTGGTACCACAGCGGATGAGTATTGAGGAACACTTTCTTCATTGGCATCCAGGGAACTAAAGCGTTGGTACCACAGCGGATAAGTATTCAGAGACACTGTGTTCATTGACATCCAGGGAACTAAAGCGTTGGCACCACAGCGGATAAGTATTCAGGGACACCGTCTCCATTGGCATCCAGGGAACGAAAGCGTTGGTACCACAGAGGATAATTATTCAGGGACACCGTCTCCATTGCCATCCAGGGAACTAAAGCGTTGGTACCACAGTGGATGAGTATTCAGGGACACTGTCTTCATTGCCATCCAGGGAACTAAAGCGTTGATACCACAGTGGATGAGTATTCAGGGACACTGCCTTCATTGCCATCCAGGGAACTAAAGCGTTGGTACCACAGCGGATAAGTATTCAGTGACACCGTCTCCGTTGTCATCCAGGGAGCTAAAGCGTTGGTACCACAGAGAATAATTTTTCAGGGACACTGTCTTCATTGCCATCCAGGGAACTAAAGCGTCGGTACCACAGCAGGAGACCAAGAAGACCAAGACAGTGAAGCATAGCGACGTGCTAGCTATTATCGTACGCCTTCGTAAGCGCAGCTGAACAATTCGCCTATCTGCCGGAGGCACGGATAGGAACACGCCAGTGCATGCCACGGCTTGCTGGCCTTGGCGAGTACTGGGCACAACGCCAGCGGGACGACGCGGGAAGTTGAAGAATGGCGAAATGTCACGAAGTTTTGCTGAAGCTTCGTACGCGTTGGCTGGAACGAACGAAGCATACGTCTTCTTTTTTTTTTTTGCTGGCTCTCATTTTCCCACAGAAGACAGAGCGTTTCTTAGTATCGCACAAAGTGTGCATTTATCGTTACAACAGCAGTGTACACTAGATTGCGCAGGACTGGGACAGTATTGAAAGAGCCTCCTTTCGGAGCGTAAACAGCAGAAAACTGTCGTCCGCTCAGGTACCCAGCACAGCAATGCCCCGTGCAGTAGTGCTGCCCCTGCATGCCTTGTAGAAAAGAACGTCGCCCCGAAGATACCCGTTATCGTTCTTCCATCGTAAATAAAAGAAACTACTCCTAGAGTCGTGATTACCCCCCCCCCCCCCTTTATGATTCGAAGACGCACTCACACACCAGCTTAATTACCCGTTTGTAATTATGCACTGGAAATGCACTCTGGGCTAAAGGGCACACACGGCAGAGGTTCACTATACAGGGTGTTTCACCTAAGACTTAACACTATTTTTAAAAATAGGCTTTTTGAGCCGAACAAGTTTTGGCTGAAGGGTTGAAATGCGGGCCAGTTGGTACATTGTAAACGGAGAAAAACCAGTCACACAAGACGACGGACAAGAAGAGTGTACACACCACAACGACTGGACTAACAACTGAAGTTTATTGGAAAATACATGGTCCGAGCAAGGCCAGCAGAGCATGCGCAACAGCATCATCACTAATCACTGCGCAAAAGAGACAAAGACAAGAAATCTAAACTATCGTGGACGACCTAAAAAAGCAAATTCTTTTTCAAGTAGGCGCACCGAAGTTGTGCTTATACAATCAGAGCCTAACAAACCGATATGATATGCCTCCAGTATTTCCCGCTCCTGTTTTCCCTTGCCTCTACCAAGAATGGTGGCATTGCTAAACAAAGGATAACAGCCACATTCGTTGCAATGGCGAGGCAAGTTTGCACCGCCACCGGACCCCAGGGAGGAGTGATGCTCACGAAGCCGGTCATTAATACACCGGCCAGTTTGGCCGATGTAAACTCTCTCGCATGTGAGGGGGAACTTGTACACCACCTGTGCGACACATGTCGTGAAGCGATTCTCATGCTGCGTTGTGCAAACGTGGTTCCTTTCCCTGCCTCGAGAAATGCGCGAACACAGTCCCGACAGCTTGCAAGGAGCAGAGAACACCATGCTCACTCCCTGCTTGGCCGCCACTTTTTTCAAGTTGTGGCTCACTTTGTGCACGTACGGCATGACCTCGAACTTCTTTCGTTCAGTTGGCCCAACGTCAGTCCTCTTCGTGCGTCCTTTCTTGAGGTTCTGAAGCAGCGATTCAGCCACTGCCTTCAAAAGGGGTTTAGGGAACCCCGCGGCTTCCAAACCTTTGCATTGATTGTCAAGGCTGGTTTTGATGGTATGGTGACAGCTTTTTCCCAGTGCATTGCGGAAACAGTTCATCGCAATCCCTCTCTGGATGGGTTCCCTAAACCCCTTTTGAAGGCAGTGGCTGAATCGCTGCTTCAGAACCTCAAGAAAGGACGCACGAAGAGGACTGACGTTGGGCCAACTGAACGAAAGAAGTTCGAGGTCATGCCGTACGTGCACAAAGTGAGCCACAACTTGAAAAAAGTGGCGGCCAAGCAGGGAGTGAGCATGGTGTTCTCTGCTCCTTGCAAGCTGTCGGGACTGTGTTCGCGCATTTCTCGAGGCAGGGAAAGGAACCACGTTTGCACAACGCAGCATGAGAATCGCTTCACGACATGTGTCGCACAGGTGGTGTACAAGTTCCCCCTCACATGCGAGAGAGTTTACATCGGCCAAACTGGCCGGTGTATTAATGACCGGCTTCGTGAGCATCACTCCTCCCTGGGGTCCGGTGGCGGTGCAAACTTGCCTCGCCATTGCAACGAATGTGGCTGTTATCCTTTGTTTAGCAATGCCACCATTCTTGGTAGAGGCAAGGGAAAACAGGAGCGGGAAATACTGGAGGCATATCATATCGGTTTGTTAGGCTCTGATTGTATAAGCACAACTTCGGTGCGCCTACTTGAAAAAGAATTTGCTTTTTTAGGTCGTCCACGATAGTTTAGATTTCTTGTCTTTGTCTCTTTTGCGCAGTGATTAGTGATGATGCTGTTGCGCATGCTCTGCTGGCCTTGCTCGGACCATGTATTTTCCAATAAACTTCAGTTGTTAGTCCAGTCGTTGTGGTGTGTACACTCTTCTTGTCCGTCGTCTTGTGTGACAAGTTTTGGCTGCATCGCACCAAAATACATGCGCTTTCGAGAAGCTAGCAGGCAAAGCAACTTCTCCACTGCACGTAACTCATAAAAATAGCCAAAATTTGTTGGGCCACAGCGCCGAGGGAATCCGCGTTTTTTAAATTCTAAAAACTGACATGATTATTCCGTACGGTGGGCTACACGCCTCTGAAAGAAGCCTAACAGTTGTAGCTAGAAAGTAACTATTCAATATTGGTTAACCAGCCTTCTAGTTAGCACATCTTAGCATTGTTCTGATGCACTATACACCACTGACAACGTTATACCTAAAAAAGCGCTAGCCTAACTCAAAAGTATTATTTTTATAAATACTGTAAAATCTTCGATGAAACACCCTGTATATTCACTGACCTATAGGCACGAGAACATAAGCAACCTCTACATAGAAAAGCTACCCATGAAAACTTCAGATAGACAAACGCTGAAGCAGAAACGGCCGTGTAACTACAGAACAGCAGAAGAGGCGGCTTTACAGGTACGCATATTTGTGGTAAACGCATTTACTTGTCCATATTAGTTTCACTTAGTATATGCTGTCACAGATAAGTTATCCAGGCTGAAGGAATCGCAAAGCAGCTTGGAAAAAGCGTTTTCTAGGATTTCACGATGATTGATTGATCGTAAAGCGCGAATTATGGTCGAGAGACTCATTTTCAAGTTGTTCAGAAACGTGGGAGAAACTAATGGCGACTTCGAAACGGTGATTCGGAGCAGCTCTCTGAATTCGCGAAGAAGCAAGATGTGTAGAGATTGTAGGGACCACACCATCGTGGTCCAGTCAGAACACAGGATCTCAATCCAAATCGCCTACTGAAACGCGCTCCGGTTTCGCGCGACAAGAAATCTCGCTCCGGATCACCATTTGTAATACGCCATAAGCTTTGCCGATTTCTGTACGTTTCGAAGGGGTTCGTTTCGCACAAGCGTGACACTCATCGTCAAGGACATACACACAAAAGAGGTTCTCATTGGGCGCGCATCGCAGTCACGTGATTTTGCTCACAGCGTAGGCCCTGTCCAATTGTATATGCTGCTTCTTCGGAGCAATGCGCTCCCTGGAAGGCCAGACGGCGCGAGTCGAAAAACAAGTCGCAGGTGCAGGTATAGACTGGGTCGAGCGCCGGACACACAGGGCGGTACACGACGCATTCACCATTGGTTGCCGTGCCCATAACATTTAGTCCAGGGCGGGCTGCTCGCCCCTGCTGCCAAATTCAACGAAACATACTTCGGAATTCAGTGTCCCCAACACAGAGACAGTAAATTAATGGCGCGCACTTAGAGAACCGAAAGCGTGACAGCGTTTGGGTCGATCGGTCGGCAGCCCACGGCGGCTACCGTACCGGTGGTGTGCAAAGAATACGTCGGCTCATGTTACAGAAGCCGTAGATCTGCTGGCACTCGAAACAAAAAAAAAAAATCAAGAAATAGGCGCATTTGGTCTTGTCGCTGCCTCTAATGAGACGTCATTAGGACACTAATGAGGCGCTCTAAATCATAGCGCGCCCCCTGTCCTCCAACCACCGGAGTACAACTCTCACCTCCGCGCCTGTACATTCTCCGGCCCATCCTTTCCAGGTTCCCTTTATATTTTTTTTTTTTTCAAGTGGCGCACTTGAGCTGTGCCCGTTCTGGTTTATATGCGCACACTGCACAGGAAGCCTAACACAGACTCTTGCCGCTGTTGCGTATGTCTTAAGACGGTCTTAACACGCGGTTCGTGAATTGCCGCGCGGTGGCGTGGTCTCCGTGTGCAGGTTTGGACGTATAGCTCACTGCTGCTCTCCGCGTACGCTGTCCTACACGGCACGGTGAAAGTAAGCACCGGGTAATGCTGCGGGCTATTTGGGGCTGAGGGGGAGGGGCACGGGAAGGGCGGAAAAGGCTGGCCGCTTGCGGAACGGACCGACCCGGTCTGCTTCCGTCGCCGCTGCGGAGGCAAGCGAGCCAAGCCGGGACGGACGCGGGATAATCACAGTTTTGGGCGACAGCCCGCCGCGATGAAGAATCACCGCTGCGCAGCAAGGGAGGGGGGGAGGGGGGGGGGGGGGAGGAGGAATGATAGTGACGCCGAGTCCTTCCGGAGGGGCGCATAGCATGACAGCGGGCGACCTGGAGGGACGGGGCATGGCACACGGTTACGGTAGCGGTGGCATAACTACACCCTGTGACAGAGAGCTGTTGGCTGGCTGACGCGTTTATCTGTCCACATGTCGCCGCGCGCGTTTCAAGCTTGGTTTCCTTGCAGCATGTGTCCAGCATGCACGTCGAGAGATCAGTAAAGCGGAGGGCCAGAATAGAAAGATGTGAAACAAGAACTAAAGGAGAAAAAAAAATTCGCTTCGTTGCCAAAGCAGCACTGACAGAGATAGGATACGGCTCAAAATAATTGTGCACGGTCACGTGTTCTCAGCCTTCACAGCCAACAACTGAAGACGGAGAATGTTGTCTGCCGGCGCTCTGTTTGACTCATTCCGGTATACTGAATTCAGCGACCTTTTTCACACCACAAAATTGTTTCTTGCACGGAGATTTGTCGGCGATTATTGCTACACACTATTAAGATCGACGTCAGAGGGTCTCGTTTGGAGCCAGCCGGCACACCTGTTTCTACTGTATAGATATGGCTGCGAGCAACTTCAGCGTGATTACTTTCGGGCCTGCCGCCATGGACCGCACGCACGGAGAGGACCCAGATGACAGCTGACTTCAATTACGGAGTTTGCCCGGTTGGAGTGCAGGACCAAAACGGACCCCCTTTTCGAAAGGTCTGCACGTGTAGAACGCCGCCGCCGTCGCCTCGGGGAGACGAACGTTATCTTCCCTATTTGCCGTGACCATGCCAGGGAGCAAAGGGCCTCGTTTCCTGTTGCTCTTTGGCGTGCCAAGCACCGCGACAAGCCGGCGGGCATCATCTCCGACCCTCGCGAACATCTCCAAGCACGGGGAACCACTTTCGGCCTTTTCGTGACGTCGCGTTCCGGCCTCGAGCGGCGGGTGACATTTGATGATCAACAGATGTCGGTGACCCGCAGAAACCTTCGGCTGGCAGGGGGCCATCACCTACCGCAGTCGACGCTACCTCGACGACAACCTTCTTTCCCTCAGACTCAACATGTGACGGGGGCGTGGCCCTAAGTGCAGTGGTGTGTTTGTGCGCACAAGTTTGTGTTGTTTGTGATCTGGGCCCCTCCCACCCCGGCGTGGGCGTCCTCAACCTAGGAAATTTAGGGAAGGCGAACAGTATAAATGTCGACAACGAATGCGGCAGATCAGCCTCCCATAGAGCCTCACTTGAGCCTCATTTGAGCCTCACTTCAACTTCACTTCAGTCTTACTTATATTTACCATGATGTAAAAATGTAAATAAACCCTCTTGTAATCTTCCTCCCATCACTTAACTCTTTGACTTGGCGGCACTCCTGTCCTGGTGGTGGTGGGAACGGGTGTCGAAGCTTAACCGCGGTCCGGTCAAGCAGCGAGCAGCAGCAGCGAGCTAGCAACGACGCCGAACCGACCCATCATAGCCAACAACTGGTGGCAGCGCCAACAACACTGAATATTGTCAAGTTTTGAACACAAACGCGTCGAAGTTTTCTGTTGTAGAAGGACATGACTAGAGACCATGGGCAGATGCGTGTCCGCAGAGATCTTCAAGTTCGGCGTAGACTCTGAAGCTCCGACAATGTTTAGAGTACAACGTAACTTTCTTAGTCGACGTAAAAGTTCGTGATCAGTTTAGGGCTTCATGCAGCGCACACACTACGGAGCAGTTTTCGGAGGGGCGCACGGGCGATAGAGGAGGGTAATCCGGAAGGAAGCCAAGCAATGAACTGCTAAGCACGCAACTTCGGCGTCGCCATGGTCCAAGCCATGAAAGAGGCGGGCGGCTGGCAACGTCACACGTCGGGACCCGGGAGAGTGGGCAGGCAGATTAGCATCGACAATGGAGAGGGACATGCTGCAAGGGGCAAGGACAGAGAACAGTCCACCCAAGAACACTCAGTCACACAGGTCTGGACACGACCGTATGCGCTTTCTTCTCCCAAAGAAGCAAGGCAGGAGAGGTACCTATACCATGAAACATCACCCTCCATGTGGACCACTACACCTGGTCATGATGACATGCATATACATCCACACACCTACACATACCAGTCAGCTCGGATGGCAGTGAGCATCCTCACGTATGCTCTGCGCACCACTGCTAGTAGAGGCCATAGATTAGCAACAACACTAAAGCAGCAGCGTTACAACTGAATATGCTGAATATCACCTTCTTCCTAAGAAACGTGATCGAGGTCAAATTCAAATTGGTAAATTGGTTTTTGAGGAAAGGAAATGGCGCAGTATCTGTCTCACATATATCGGCGGACACCTGAACCACGCCGTAAGGGAAGGGAGGAGGGTAGGAGTGAACGAAGAAAGAGAGAAAGAGGTGCCGTAGTGGATGTCTCCGGAATAATTTCGACCACCTGGGGATATTTAACGTGCACTGACATCGCACAGCACACGGGCGCCTCTTGCGTTTCGCCTCCATCGAAACGCGGCCGCCGCGGTCGGGTTCGAACCCGGGACGAGCGCCTTAATTCAAATTCAAATTCTTTATTTCTGCCTTGTAAAGATAGAGACAGCGGAGGCGCAGAAAAAGCTGTGAGAGACAGCTTGATTAAGCCGCAGCCCCCTTTCGCTTGGCAGCAGCTCGACAGCAAGGCTTTTAAGACAAAAGGCAGTTGCAAAGCGTGATAACAGGTATGCAATAATGAACAGGGACAAGAGAAAACGAAACAACATTATACAATATTGACACAATATTCACATTGGGTAAACACAGGTAATAGCAGCAAAGAAAAAAAAAGCACACAACAAAAATCCTACATGCTAGCATACAAAGCTCGCAAAGACCTGTTTGACGAACTGAAAAGGTCAAAATTATATCCATACGTGTTTAGCAGGGAAGGAAGAGTGAACAGCAGGCGTTCTCTACTTGAATTTAACCATGGGGTCGGGACTATCCATGTCTCCGCATACCTTGTTGTGCAGCTTGCATCTCGGGTATGTAGTTCAGCAAGTTTACGTATGTGATTTACATTTCTACGTGTTTCGAGTTTAAACCGGGCACTCAAGCGATATTTATACAAGTTGTATATTTTTAGCACACCGCTTTGTAGAAAGAGATCTGTGCTTGGCGAGTACCAGTGGACATTGTAAACATGACGAAGAAACTTTTTCTGAAAAATGTAGATACGCTGAAGACAGCTAACCGCGTAGCTGTGCCCCACACTAGGTGGCAAAATATGAGTAGAGAAGTGAATTACAGAGGAGTAACTTTACTCTTCTTGGAATCACGTATTTGAGCCGACTTATGACTCTGGTTATTTGAGCCAGTTTCGTGGCAATACGGTCCGTGTGGTGTCTCCAAGGCATTTAAATTGTTCAACTATGTCTATACGTCGTGAGTTTAGTTTAAACTCGATGGAGGAAGGAAGTACTTTGTTTTTAGGACGAAATATGACAGCTTTTGTTTTCTTTTCATTTATACGCATGTATCTGGATACATGGATCAGATGCATGTATCTGGAGGTTCCCTTCCCAATACGTCATCTAGGCGGCGGACGCGTCACAACTAGATAGGGACAAGAGGAAAAGAAGCAAAGGGCCTGAGCCTGCCTAAGTCTCCATCCGAAGTCCCTACGTGCGCTTCTTCACGAGTTATAAACACCACCTCTCCTTCATATTGCATTTAGTTTGATTCTGAGGCGCCTTATGGCACTGCCGAACTACCTACAAGGAAGCCAGGACGCCGTCAGTTGATGCCCTGGGTGTGCAAGCTTGTCGGGTCATCGGAGTTTTCGCTTCCGGACACTTAAGGTTTGGTTTGGTTTTATGGGGTTTAACGTCCCAAAGCGACTCAGGCTATGAGAGACGCCGTAGCGAAGGGCTCCGGAAATTTCGACCACCTGGGGTTCTTTAACGTGCACTGACATCGCACAGTACACGGGCCTCTAGAATTTCTCCTTCAAAGAAATTCAACCGCCGCGGCCGGGATCGAACCCGCGTCTTTCGGGTCAGCAGCCGAGCACCATAACCACTGAGCCACCGCGGCGGCCGGACACTTAAGGAACAAGACCGAGAGAACAACGAAAGACAACACACTCATGTCGATAACTGGCTTTCACATGCTTTCACGGCGACCAGCTTCTATAGCTAGCTCATGGAATGCGGCAGTGTCCATTCGTTAGAATGGAGAGCGCCAGCAGTAAATGAACAGCAGGCATATAGGATGCTGACAGAAGCGGCGCGTATAGGATGAGCGTTCGAATAGTGGGTGCTGCACACTCTTCTAGATCGGGATTTTATGGCTATAGTACCTCATCACGTCGCATAACGCCCTTGTTTTCACCGGCGCGCGGCTAAGGCGCATGAGGTGGCTGCGGATCAAGGAGCGGTAAGTGGAAGAGTTATGGCAGGAGCCGCACAAAACCGCCCTCTTACCGGTTGTTTTGCGAAAGCGCGTCGAAGCCGTACACTATACAAGCGGGCTGGACGTCGTCTCGTATAATGCACGCGAGTTCTTCCTCCCAAGCGATGCGTGCATTCAGGCACTCACGTACGCACTCTCGCCAAGAAGCCACGCACGCACACGAAGTGGTCATCGCATACAGCCGCAGTTCCACTCGGCTCAGCGGCAGAAGCAGCAGCAGAGACCTCGGCGGTCTCTGTAATTATGTCTTTGCTGCACACACACGCACACGCACGGACGCAGTTCCGAGGGGGTGTGTGTTTGTGTGTGCGTGCTGGGCGGCGGAGACGCGGTGAGTTATGGCTTTTGCAGCTTGTGAGGCGCAGGGCTCTCTCCTCTCCGAGCTGGATTGCCGGTGCTGCGCGGCTCATCTACGGCGGCGGCTGGCCGCTCATTTTCCTCCGGTACTTTTGCCTTTAACTCCGGCGTTTAAGAAAGGAACGAAGCGCAGAATGCGGGGCGGTTGAAAGACAAAAAGGCAAAGCACGGGGGAGGAAGGCGTACAGTTTAGCGGGTTTTTTTTCTTCTCTGGAGGATGTGACTGTTTCGTACGCTGTTGTTATACGAGTGAGCTGCTCCCATATATACATACATACGTGTCGGAGGGGCCATAAGCACTCGCCGTTGTGGTCCGTGGTGCTTCAGAGACATATGTGTTTCCGACCGCTCTTTCGGGGCGTGGACTATATGGAGGTGAGTTTACGAGAAGTGGTGGACGACCATCCCTCCCTGATATACACTAAACCTCTTCTTCCTAGCGGTCGTACTGATCTTCGTTTTTTTCTTCCTTTCTGCTCTGTCTCGCGGTGTCTCTGTAATTGCGGGTATGTGCGGTTATTACACGGTCATTGCCAAACGTTGGTGCGATTGCCGGCCTGCTGGCCGAAGTCATTGCGAAGACCGCGCCGGACGAGGGTCAAGAAGCGTTTGCCACACGGAGGCTGCGCTGCTCTGTGCATGCAGGCGGGTGGCGTTGCGAGAGCTTATATATGCGCTCTAAATTAGCTGACCATCCGGGGTCGTTGCTTTACTTGTTCTAGGGTCAGCGTTGCTGAAGACGCGACTGTGTTGAGCGTCGCGTACGCATCTGCCATCCGAGTGGCTTGACGAGACGCGGGCAAGAGGCTGTGGCAACAATTTGGGGTTAAGGTGGGTGTCTGGTAAAACCTTGCTACGGTGGCAACATCCGAGAGACGAGATGTCGTGAAGCCCACACTCACTGGCATGGGTCCGTTTTGTTTCGCGTTCAGGTTAACTATTGACGCAGGAGCAATTGTAACGAACCAATTGTTGTAGTCATGCACGCACGCTAATCTACCAAGGCCTTATCGAGGAAGCGTACAAGATGTACTGTGCGCATGTGCATTGAAGTTCTTACCTCTCCATGCCGTTTGCCGGCTCAGAAATTGAGTGCCATGCATGAGGCCATGCGAGAGCTACACCGGTTGGTATGTCGAAAACGATACTCGTATTTCGCGAAAATGCACCTTTGGCAAGCCCTATCTTAACAGCTGGCCAAACTAGAAGAGGACTGCGTACAACACACACGGTCTTTAGATACACTCCATGCAATATGCAACTCCTCAGCTGTCATTTCAGTGGAATCGCTTTCATGACATCCAGTCACTGTTAGGGGCGGATTGAGCATACAGGCAATATTATAGCTACGAATTAAAACAGTTAAAAAAATGCTTGTTTGTCAAGTAATTCCGTATTCGTAAAACGCGCACGTGAAAAGAGAATCCGGCAGCCAGTCTTGACAGTTTACAAGTACATGGACGCAACGGCATCAGAAGATGCCGCAGCACGTATGTCTTTTAACACCCATGCTCGCTCCAAATCTAACATTACTCTCACCTACAGACTCGGACACTACAGTATACAGCGTCGCTGCTACTATAGCCCCCTGAAAGTCACGGCAAGTCCGTGCGCACCCATAGCCTGTCTCGTGTCGAACTCAGACTCGAACATCGGTTCGGTGCACGGCGTCTCGCCCGAAGACACTCCATGATTAGTGCTCTGCCCCGGCCTCTCAACAGCGCTATCGACAAGACTGTAACCTAAGTTCTTGCAGGTCAAACCGAGAACCAGATGAGGATCTGGTCATTGTTCTACAGTCCAAGCTTGCTCCTTTCCTTAACAGCGAGCTGTATACGCGCGCAGCGTTCTCCGGGCTCGCGACCACGCCATGCGGGCGGTCCAATTAAGCTAGTCCCAACACTGTAGCGTTCGCTATGCTCGCTTCGAACGCTTTACGAAACGTCCGAAAAACACGTCCGGCTGCCTATAGCGGGGTAGTGCACGAACGCGAGCTGACTGCAGGCACGCAAAGAGGTCGAGAAAGGTGAAACCACTGCGTGACAAGGAAGAGCGTGCATAACACAACATGGGCGCGCAAGCATCGGGAAGGATATGCGTCCGCGCCCGGCTTTCGGCGCATCAGCGTACGCATCTGCGGCTAAAGGACCTGACTCTGACTTGGCGTGGGTGTTTCGTGAGCTGACCTAGCACAAGACGCCTGAAACGCGGAGGGAGGGGGGGGGGGGGGGGGGGGGGGGGGGGGGGGGGGGCACTCAAATTTTGGGCAATCGCATTAGCATCTCGACGATTTTTAAAGGTGCACCAGAGGGGAAAAAAATATGCTTCCTGGGAGAGCAGTCAGCCAGCACCGTTATGCTAGCTGACGACGTTGGCGTGATGGATCTGCGCAGCGCGAATCAGAGCGCGCTGCTCGCCGGTTTACCCAGTTGAGCGATGTGAAAATAAAGGCCCCGGCAGGGGTCGCCACGGGTCTTGTACACCCGCGCAGTTATTGTGATGGATCAGCTAATGATAGCGAAGCAACTGGGGGAAATAGCACGGGAGACCGCATCGGAGAAAACCAATGAATGCAGCAAGAGAGGCGGGCCGTCGTGCCCTGTACATGAGCTAACCAATTAACGGTTTAGCCGCCTAGGCCACGACACCGCGATGCGGTCGAGTTCTGTGGCGTGCATTAGCACCGCGTTTTCTTTTAGCAAGTAATCGACGACAGGGTTAATTGAAGGCAGAGCGGCGTCGGTGCTGCTCTGCTTGGAAAATTTGTTACGGACGCTTCGAAGGGGCGCGAGTGGCCCGTGATGGAGGAGGGTATGGATCGCGGAAGTCCGCGAATTAGTGAGGTTTCGCGCCCTGAACGCATACAGCTTCTTCGCACCGCGGGCGTGCTTAAAACTCATCTATAGTTCACTCCTTGTAGGAGTACGGGCTGCATCTTCTTTATCTTTAGACCTTGTGCATACGTTGTAATATTTTTCGAGGGCGCAAAACACTGAACCGCACAGTGCGGCGTTGGGATATTTTTACGCGTATAAACACGTACCGTTCAGTGTTTTTGGTAAATTTGTGAGATACCGGCGAAATACTTCGCGCAGTGACGCAATGGTGGCTCGCTAACTTCGACCTCAAATTTTCGCAAAGAAGCGAAAGCGGGCGAAAAGATAGAGGAAGGAAAAGGGGCGGGAAGAAGTTAGTCCTCGGGTAGGGGTTAACTGTAGGGAGAAAATTGCAGTAACGGAGAAAAAAAATTGGCTGTGGTTTGACCAATGGCCATCCCGAGTAGAACTGCGGAAGCGACGGCGCGGCAGCCCTTGCACAGAGAAAAACTCTCTCAGCGTCTGACGCTCGCACTGATCCACTGGCTCACAGCAGCAGAATCAGCAGCAGTAAACAACCCCCCCCCCCCCCCCCCCCCCCCCCCTCTCGCCGCGGTGGCAGCAACTGCCATCGCAGGGAAAAGGCGCATCGCTTAACCGCTGCACCACTGCGTCGGGAGGGGTAGCAGGACTCTCAGGGATCTATGAATCTCAAGTACAGAATTAGGAATTCTGTATATAGAGGCATTAACCCATTAACTCTATCGCGTCATACTCTTAAGGTGGCGGTTAAGTTTCCCCTCCAATTTTTATAACGAAAGCAATACTGCTCACAGTTTGAGCCCTTCAGCGTAGCGCGGCAGTGGACACGTTTGACCTTTAGCGTGACCTTAGACGTGACGTCATACCAGCTGCGAAAAACCAGGGCCCAAGCTCGGCTCGTCAGTGTAGAGCGGCGGTAGACACGGCGGGCGGTGAGCCTCTCGCTTCTCCCACTAGAGGCGCTGCGGTAGGAGTGACGTCACACCATCTGTGGAAGAAAAGGGCCCCGGCTCGGCTCGTCAGCGTAGAGCTGCGGTAGACACGGCGGGCGGTGAGCCTCTCGCTTCTCCCACTAGAGGCGCTGCGGTAGGAGTGACGTCATACCAGTTGTATAAACCATAGAGTTTCTTACTATTACCTAGAGGGAAAGCTGGCGGCGCTGCACTTCAGCCACCATGGACGCCCAAAGCATCATGGGGCGGTGAGCTACTTGTTGCGGCACAGTCGTAATTTTTTGGGAACACGGAGTGGCACTACTAACATGTTTCATTCCGAAAACGCTGTTCGTGTGTGCGCAGACGACTTTCGCGCGAACGCAGTGTGCAAAACCCATAGTAGTGAAAACGCGATGACACACGACGCCAATAATAGGTTTCACTTTTCTGAAATGCCATTAAAAACCTATTACAGTGTTTAAGGAACAACATTTTTTAGAACATATTTACTTTTAAAAGTGCGCCTGTTAATTACGAAATATTAGTTTTTGTAGTGTTCATTAGTGGGCCAATAGGAGAGCTAGCCATCCCTTATTTTGGGCGAACTTTGCACTTAAATGCTTTTCTCCTCGTTTGTTGCAATTTACAGACAGAATATTGAATGTTAGGACATTCTTGATTATCGAATAGCGCTTATTTTTGGATTATTTTTGGCCAAAAGTTGAAGTTCTGCAGTCGGTAGCTCACCGCCCCATGATGCTTTGAGAGCCCATGGTGGCTGAAGTGGTCTCGAGGGGTCTCCATGCAAACTCCCATAGACGGGCTGCCAGCTTTCCCTCTAGGTAATAGTAAGAAACTCTATGGTATAAACAGAGCTCCAGCTCGTGCCGTCGGCGCAGAGCGGCGGTAGGCACGGCGGATGAGGGCTGAAGAAACGGATGAAATTGCTTTCGCAATTTCCGGTCTTAACCAAGCTGAGCCTCTGCCAATTTTTTTCGGAAGTGGCCCGATGTTCCTACTTGTACATAGAAAGGGGGGGGGGGGGGGGGGTGGAATCAATTTTCAGATAAAAACTAAGGAATCAGACTGCGAGACTCCATGACAAGGGATAATTCGCTGAAGAGACAACTTCACTGGCAAAATCACTTCCCTGGCACAACTCAAGATACACCTCAGCATGAAGGAGTGACTGCGCTTGTGCTCGTAATTGCGGAAACGCTCCACAAAAACAGGCACGAGCTTATCTAATATGCCTATTGGACCTGATCACAACTATAGGCACAGCTGGTACAGCCCATACCTGTTTTCATTAAAAGTAAAAAATTTTCGGAGATAGAGAACGATTCTATTGCGTCTATTATATTTTTGACAGTCGGCGCTGTTTGCCTGGATGGAGCCGCTTCGGTAGTCATCGCGATGGTATACCCAGGTGACGACCGCTGCGTAGATCAAGCTTGTGGGCGTGGTAGCTGATGACGTCACCCATCACCTCCACAAAATGTTGCGCTGCACAAACAAGTGTACAGCGTAGAGAGGTACTCTACGACCTGAGGCTTTGCGAAGGCTAACGCTCAGGCACTCAACGTCGTCGTCTTTAAGTGCTCCGATAGTATACCTTCGTTGTCAGCTGGCAACAATATTGCTGTTCGACAGCAGGCATTTTAGAAAACTTTAACCTGGCATCAATACGCGTTACTGAAAAAAAAAAAAAATCCCCTTGTCCCATAAAAACACCAAGCCAAAACACCAAAATGAAAGTTTTAGTTGCTATAGTGACGCATTGTTACGTCACATTCCTCCTGGCTGTCTAGTGTCGTTTGACAGAACATAGTATTTTCTCTGCGTAGTTGTGGTTCTTCGTTTTTAACTATAGACGCTTTAAACAACCGTATCATGGGGCTGCCATCTTTGATCTCGTGATCATGCCACCATTACATGCTGGTTCACTGGTTTGGTTTATGGGGTTTACCGTCCCAAAGCGACTCAGGCTATGAGGGACGCCGTAGTGAAGGGCTCCGTATAATTTCGACCACCTGGGGTTCTTTAACGTGCACTGACATCGCACAGTACACGGGCCTTTAGAAATTCGCCTCCATCGAAATTCGACCGCCGCGGCCGGGACCGAACCCGCGTCTTTCGGGTCAGCAGCCGAGTGCTATAACCACTGAGCCACCGCCACGGACCCATTACATGCCTCCTAACTGCTCGGCGCGCGCCTAGTGGCGAAGGCTGCCACGTCTGGAGGTTCTGTTCTGACGGGCAGTGTTTGGGCTCATACGGTTGTAAAGGAGTGGGAAGACGACACTGTGGTTTGGCTGAAGTTTCGAAGGACATGTGAAAACCATAATTCGATAGCTTAAGGCGTGAAAACCTGATCGGGCTTCATGTTGCGGAGACCTGCTGAGCTCTCCGCCTCTTCGAGCCAACGGACGGATAACCTGAATACTAGTCTTTGCATGCGCTGGAGGCTTTGCTTAGTGTTTTTTTTTAATCTTATTATCTAAAACGGCAAGGTTTAATGCTCCTTCGGCCGCGCAGGTCTTTGTCCTATTGTGTACCTGCATGCAGACATTGCTCTAAAACGCCCACATGAACAACGTACGCATTTGTGCAACCTGTTAACGGTGCTTAGGAAGCCTAAAATATTTTCTACTGGTTTGTTAAACACAGAAAGGCGACAAAAATAAATAGACACACAAATGTCCACTATCATGGTAGCGGCACCATGCATCAAGCAGCCTTCACAAGCTGGCGTGCAATCGTTTCGAAGGATTCCGCAAAGTAATTGTTATCACGCGCTCATGACAACGCGTTTGTGCTACACGAATTTCACAATTATGTCAGCCTCACATATAAAATTGTGGCACGCTCCACGCTCGATATGAGGACATGGAAATGGCCGAGGTCTCGTTGGTTGTAAGTAATCAGCTTCACTCTGAGCCTGCGGAGTCACTTTTAGTGACTGTCTCGCATGGACCCCGAGCAAGTAACCACACAGCACAGCAGCCGTAAAGCAAATGCTTTATTCCGAATACGGTCCACGAAAACCGCGTTACTTGGAGCGAAGTTCAACAGCAGCACCAAGACGGCGTGTACTACACGGACTGACGGTAAGCGTTGTCCGCTCGAACGGCTCTGCAGTGCATAAATAATAGTAGCGGCATGTAGGAGCGTAAGTCGTCTTTTATATTTTCGTTCCTAATTCGGCCTCAGGCGCTCCTCTTACTAGTGGCCGCACACCTTAGCTTACGAGCAATGGGGTCTCAGCACATTGCACTGCAACTGAAAGCACGAAGTGACGGTTTCGGTGGCGGAACAGCTTCTTCATGCGGCTGTGTTGTGTACTTACCCTCGCAGATTTTCCAAGATCAAAACCTTTCTATCTATATTTTTTATCTAGCGCTGGCGAACGTGTTTGTTGAGTTCGCCGTTTGGAAACGGTGCATGGCGAACGGGTGCGAACATTGGCGTTACCTCCTTGTGCAGTTCGGTTCCGTGAAGCTCGCAAACGACCGCATCCCGCACCTTTAACTCTCTGTCGCAATTCTTGCTATACACAGCGCAGCACGTATCTCCTCTGCCTTTTCAGATCGTAGAAAGAGTACATTCGGCAGCCACCCGCGACATTTCCACTGCTGCGTCGAGGTTGGTTTGGTTTGGTTTATGGGGTTTAACGTCCCAAAGCGACTCAGGCTATGAGAGACGCCGTAGTGGAGGGCTCCGGAAATTTCGACCAACTGGGGTTCTTTAAGGTGCACTGACATCGCACAGTACACGGGCCTCTAGAATTTCTCTTCCAAAGAAATTCAACCGCCGCGGCCGGGATCGAACCCGCGTCTTTCGGCCGAGCACCGTAACCGCTGAGCCACCGCGGCGGGAAGCTGCGTCGAGAGTGAGAGAGAGAGAGAGAGAGAGTGTGTGTGTGTGTGTGTGTGTGTATGCGTGTGTGTGTGTGTGTGTGTGTGTGTGTGTGTGTGTGTGTGTGTGTGTGTGTGTGTGTGTGTGTGTGTGTGTGTGTGTGTGTGTGTGTGTGTGTGTGTGTGTGTGTGTGTGTGTGTGTGTGTGTGTGTGTGTGTACACAACTAGTTACATATATTAAACAACTAGCAACAACCCCCCATCCTCCTCACTCAAAAACAGCTGCGGAGTTTCCTGCCCCATGGAAACTGTCTCCGACGCAACAGACGTAGTAATGTCAAACCCTGCGTGTCAGTCCATTCCCTTCGATGATAGTTGTTCGCCATCGTGCCACGTGCAAAACGACCTTTTTTTTCGCACTGATTTGCATGCGATCAGCTGCTTACATTAGACAATTTGTGCGTCATACTGTCACGCAAACATCCTGTTATTCTCATTGTTATTCTCATTATCGGCACCATCGTTACAGAGTAACTGCCGGTTCCCCTTCTCCTCCTCTCACGTCATGTCCAGACACCTTAGGCCGTTTGTTCATGTGCCTTTTACTGAATGACGGGAGTGAATGCAAGGATTCCAATTTTTGCTCAAGAATCGCACTCAAACGAAGCTGACAGCACTGTCGGCCAGTTAGCTGAAAGTAAAGCAACTAAACAGCCACTATGCTTCGCCGCAGTTTATCTGCACAGAGGCACTTATCGCACTTGTACGAACCGGCGAATGGTATTCATTCGAGGCTCATGAAAACTGAGATCACCAAGGATCCCAGTTTTCTAAAAGGGTTTTAATTGCAAGTGTTTAAACGCGGATAAATCTTGGAGTTCTAGCGTAATTTAGCGTTAAAGACGCATTCCCGTGGAGCTACATAGGGCCAACAAATGCACTGCACCACAGGCGGTGGTAGACAGTAGACACCCAATAAGACCTAGGTGTGCCTCATTTCTCCGGTTCCTGACATTTATTTTGCGTTCTAGTTACTTCACGCCACTGCGCCTCCCTGGAATCATTTTCTTAGAAACTTTTCCAGGCGTTTATGTCGGGAAGGAAAATGAGCCCTAATTAGAGCCGAAGCCAGGAGTACTGAAAGGAGAGTCGTTTATCTTACACTGTGGCAGCGAATCAAACACACGAGCTGTCTAGGGTTGTCATTTTCACTCGGTGTTAAGTTCACCAGTCAACCAACCTTGCTCAGAATGAAGGGGGTTGCGACTGCTACCGAAGACCATACAGAGGTGACCCCTCACGCCATGATGAGCTAATCGCAGTCCGGTAATCCTGTATTTCACAAAGTCCCTTTCAATATAAACAGCTGCCATTAGATCCACTTTTGCACTGTGTCTTGACCCTTCGAAACAGGTCCCGACAGAGCTAAAGGCATCACATGATTAAACCCAATGCACTAAACAAAAAATAACTACGCGCAGGGATAAGGCAGGGCATAAGAAGGGATGCCAATCAATCAATCAATCAATCAATCAATCAATCAATCAATCAATCAATCATATAAATAAATGGATAAAAATAAATAAATAAACAAATATGGAGAAAACGCGCGGGAATGAGAGTTGTAGATAGTTTTTTGTTAATGAATGAAAAAAAGGCCTGTAAAACTTATTGCATTCAGATAACCATCCCTCTTTAACGCCCTGAAAAACGAAATCACCGTCGGAAAGAAAGAAATCGTGGCGCTGTAGCGAGCGGGAAGTTTTGAAACTCGCGCCGACGATCAGGAGGTTTTGATATTTCTATTCTACTTCCCTCTCCTGTTACACTGAACTGGCCTGCAAGCGTCAGGAACTTTAGTAGCGCAAGTCTCGGAGGCCAACCGGTTTCTCCCACTCTTTCTTCTTTGAGTGTCAGCTCTCGAAGACAGGTGGCGGTAGCGGCCAGTCCTCCGTAGCCCTCCGCTCTTCGATGTGTGAGCTTCTCCGCAATGCTCGCGCCGCGTTGAAAAGCCGACTTCTCGGCATCGCGCCGCAGCGTGTCCACACAGCGCGGCGCGGTTTCGCGCTCACAGTGAAGATGTCCAACAGAACCGGTGCGGAAAGCCGAAATAACCGAGTCATGTAGCGCGCTTGATCGGGCTTGATCAAATTTTGAATGATCTGAGTCATTTAATCTCATTTCCAAAGAACAATGCATGAGTCGGACTTAACGCCTACTACTAGTACTTAAGTGGTTGTCGCCTCTCTAACGCGACTCGCCCCTTGAGTTGGGCTACGCCGCAGCGCGTTATCATTGGTCGGAAACGATTACGCTCGCTGTGAGAGGGACACGTTTTTCTAGGTAGGCAATTCTTTCTGACCAGGCCGGTAACCCAAATGAGAGGGAGCTTTAGCTCGAGCCCTCAATTTAGGTAGTTTTTTTTTTTTTTATCATGCATACACCGATTGATTAAATGGTCTCGTTAGGTATCTCAGAGGCTACGCTACACCGCCTTCACTTCAAAACGATGGCAACCCGTCCTTTTTGAACGATTTCGAATCCACTGTCGGGAAGATACTTAAAGATAATTTTATCGGAGATAGATAGGTGTTTGCGGCTTGACAAACGCTAACGTAACCAGAAAGAGCCACGGAATAAATTGTGCTGATAAAAGTGCTTGACTGGAGTTGTCCTCAATGTTCCTTGAAAGTCTAGGAGAACTGATACATAATACTCACCAGCCCCCCTATTAGTGGTCTTATAGGCAAATACACGCTCTATTGGGCTCCCTATTTCTCTATATGATATAAGGGGGGGGGGGGGGGGGCTAGAAGTTTCTATCACTATCATGCCTAGTAGAAAACACTTTAGGGCCTCTTCAGCAGCCTATTGGAGCAATAAAAATATCTATAGGTCAAATAGGAAAATTTGTTACACCCATAGAAATGCTATGAGACCTGTAAACACTCCTATGGGGCCATAAATATATCTACAGGTCCGATAGTATTTCAATTGGCCTAATAAATTTTATATTTTACCCGTAGATATTTTCATTGCTCTAATAGGCTGCCGGAGAGGCCCTAAAGTATTTTCTACTAGGTCTGATAGTGATGCGGGTATGGCGGGGGGGGGGGGGGGGGGGGCTGTAGTAGAAGTTTCTATCACTATTAGGCCTAGTAGAAAATATTTTCGGGCCTCTCCTGCAGCCCACTAGAGCAATAAAAATACATATGGGTCAAATATAAAATTTATTACACCCAAAAAATCTTATGGAACCTGTAGATATTTCTTGGGGCCCATAGAAATATCTATCCCAATTTCTCCTGTGGGTGGGGTTTAACGTCGAAGACACAAACGATCAGAAAACCAGTAGCTCCTTGCAGCCCTCGCGCATACGTGCGTAGCCCCTATCACAAACCCGATCCCGGCCGGAATTCACAAAAACAAACACAGAGCTCGGACGGCGTCGGCTGAAGAAGGCGGACCAGCGTACACGCACGCACGCACAAAGGGGTGGAGGTGGGATTGGAAGGCGAAATCGGAGCAGCAGCAATGAGCAGCACCGGCGGCGAACCGACAATTTTCACGTCAGGGCCGTGAGCCGGCCGACGACGACCACGTTGGGCCACAAGCGAAGGCAGAGGCATGTGCTCTGTTTCTATTTTTTTTTCTTCGCTTTCTCATTCCGCGCGAAAAGCAAGAGAGCGGCAACGGTAGCAAAATGAGCCGCTACTCGCCCGAGCGCGCGAACGGCGGCAGCTATGACGACTTCCGCGTTGCCCCGCAGACGCCGCAGTTCTCACACCGCCTCAAAAAATACGCGTGCCACGCGCCGACGGGGTGCCTAAGTGGAACAACACACGTCTCGGCGTCCTGTTCAACGCTGTCGAAGCCCGCGCAGGTTTTCCTTGGAGGCGAATGACGGCTGCGAATTGACGTGTGCGAGTCTATACGTACAGACCGGGAGGGGGGGGGGGGGGGGGGGGGGTCTGTGATTTTTTTCCGACTGTTTTCGGCAGAATGGGCTCCTTACGCTATCACGTAAAAAATCTCTGGATCGAACAGCCAACCGAAATCGAAACTCGTCTGCAGATAAAAATAGATTGGACGGCTACACTCTTAGAATTGCAACGCTGAACGCGAGGATCAGCAACGGCTTCTCCGCTATTTTGTACGCATCGCGCTGTTCGATTTTGTAACAGCTCGAGCCAAGGGGCATGATATAAAGCATAAAAACATCGAAGACCGCATAGAGTGACTGGAAATGTTTTCCAGTGACTCTAAGGCCACCGAGTTCCAAGCTCCACAGGTAGACGTCCGAAATTTGAACACAACGATTCAAACAGAAGGTTCCTTTCGTAACGGCATTCTCCTCGAGTTTCGCCTTCCAGTAACGCTTCAGCGGTCCAACTCGCTGAGGTTTCACTAATACCCTATATTTCAAGAGAACCGCGGGGTGCGCGATTCCGTCATTGCATGAAATGCGATGCTGCTATCAGATACGGCGAAATGGCGTCGGATAAGCTGTGTTTGATAATGTTTTCCACATGCAAAGCTCGCCAACGCGTGGCGATATATATTCCGCTGCTCTAAGCTAGTTATGCATGCGCGCGGAGATGATGGGGTAGCCCGAGCGGATACGCCTCTCTAATTGCGCAACGAGTGCCGCGTAATGACCCCTGAAATCGATCGCGCTGTAATTATTATTGCGTGTCTTACAGAGCCCGAAGTGAGAAGCAAAAAGAAGAATTAAACGCAAAGTGCGAAATGTGATAGATGATGATTAAAAAGAAAGTAATATTTGTCCCCTTCACTTAACCTCAGCCGTGTTCGCGTGAACTGTAAGGCGTACGGCGCAAGATATATAAAGTAAGATAAAATCTGAGGCTGTCGCTGCGAGTATGAACGGAGACGAACGAGTGCGTGGTCAGTAGGGAAAATAAATAAATAAAAAAAAAGACAGCTGATGAGATTCCTGCTAGGAACGCAAACCAGTGAGATGTGTAATAATTGAAGTCGAACAAGGAGTTCAAGTGAATGTCATTCGTTCGTTCTGCACGCGACGACTACACTTCTTATCTCTATCTGTCCCCCTCACATATACACTTCACAAGACTCGCGTAAAGAAGGAAATTAGTTATTATAATCGCCGATGAGGAAAGGAAAGACGCAGTAACTGCCTCGCCACCTGGAGATCGTGCACTGAGATCGCACATCACAAGGACATCTTTGGCACTTCGCCCCTGTGGAAACGAGTTCGCCGCGGTGCGAGCTCATCCGCGACATCGTGTTCAGCACCTATGAATGAATGAATGAATGAATGAATGAATGAATGAATGAATGAATGAATGAATGAATGAATGCAACTTCACACGAGTTTATTCTAGTCAATAGGCTTCTAAAGAAAGCTATAGGGCCGTCCGCGCTTTATACCGGGTGTTTTTTTTAGAAGGTCCAAAATTTTTAAAGAAAGGTAAATTCCTTTAGGTTTATTTTAACCCTGGGGCTATACTGAGGGCTACGGCGGACGCCAGGTAAGAGGAAAACTACTTTAATTAGTTCGCTGATTAACTGAATACGTTAATTAACTCTTATAATTTTTATTTTAGGGGATATGTTTTATTAGCAGAATTGGAGATCGTCTTCCAAACAGTCCAGCCAAGAAAAAAAAAATTCATGAAAAAATTTTTTGCGCGCGTTACGAAGCGAGAAAAAGTCACCCTGCTAGGCAGCTTCACACTGTCACACAGCGTCTGTGAGCGCCTGTGACGTAGTTCGCTCCGCCCTGCGCTTTGTGCCAGTGCGTTTTTGTTCCAACGCGGCATTCCGTGAGGCCGCGGAGCGAAGCGAGATAAGCAGCGATAGCGCAGGCCGCCAGTCCGGGACGCGTGACGCAAGGCGCAGGGCGGAGTGAACTACGTCAGAGGCGCTCCCGCCGCAGAGTTACGGTGTGAAGATGCCTACCAGGGTGACTTTTTCGCGCCTCGTAAAGTGCGGGAAAAATTTTTAATGAAAATTGTTTTTTCTCGGTTGGACTGTTTAGAGGACGTTCTCCAATTCTGCGAATACAACATACCCCCTAAAACAAAAATTAGAAAAGTTAATTAACATATTTAGTTCATCAGATAACTAATTAAACCAGTTTTCCTCTTGCCTGGCGTCCGCCGTAGCCTCCAGTATAGCCCCAGTGCTAAAATAAATCTAAAGCAATATGCCTTTTTTTTTTAATTTTGGACCTTCTAAAAAAAAAACACCCGGTATAGTGGGATGGCCGGATCTTTGAAGGATTCCGGCCTGAGAACATCACAAGTGCAGTTACAGAAATATATCTGACGCAAGCTTTTGCTAATGAAGCAGATCGAAACGCGTGCAGCATACCTCGTGAGAAAAAAGACCTATGCATCCTAGTAATGTATCCTATAACGCGTGTTAAGTATCTTCCGTCACGAAACCGTCGAAAGTCGGATATGATCGCATGTAAAGAGTCGGCTCCAGAAATTTGCGAAACGCGTCTCTATCGGAAAACGACGCAAAAAATTTTTTGTAGTCGCAGCATATTTTCCTGTAGTATTTTGGGACCTGACGACAGAAACTCTGTCATGACAGCAGGATTCTTGTCGTATTGTGCAGTCCCCTGTCGTAACGACAGACGAAGTCTTGTCGCGACAGCAAAGTTCGTAATACTGCAGAAAAAGCTGTTGTAACGAGAGGACGATATAAATTTTTTTCTTATTTTAGGACCCTCTTTGTTCTATTTTTCAAATGGGACGGGAGTTGAAAGATGCACTGCGGATGGTGCAGTTAGCGAATGAATCTCTTCTGCAGGCTACACGCCGATGGCTGTGTTCATTTTTGGCCCGAGCCTCTTGTTTCGTAACATTAGCACCCTGCAGTTTTCCTTTTTTGATATTCAAGAAGTACAAATCAGCCGCTATATTTCGTGTTCAAATTTGAGTACAGATCGGTTTATTCCAGTTTTATAATTCGCATTTTTTGGCGTAATATTTTCCTGGCAATGATAACTAACTACTGGAAGAGAACATCTCCAACGGAAGTCCGTCTGTTTCGATTTGGAATAAAAGATGAGAAATACTAGTGCTCGATTTTGTGCGGCACGTGAAACGTCGTTTTGATTATAATTTTATTAAATAATATTTAGATGACAGCTTCCATAAAAAACCTCTTAACCAAATTAAAGATCTGTTATATTTTCATTTACTGCAATTTTTTTTATGGTATACATAACTACACCCACGCGCATCTCCTCCTTATTTTTTTTTTTTTTGCTTGCGAAGACTCTCATTCAACATTAAGGTAGCAGTCTTTGGCAAACCTCCTTGACTCCCCTCCCACGTACTTTTGGAACCTCATTTTAAGCGAAGTCGTGGATACCAAGCCGTTAAAAGAAGTTTAGAGCAATCAATAATTAACTGAGGACAGTGCTATAGTATAAGCATACGACATAATTTAGTTTCCGTGCGCTGTCTTCAGCTGTGTGCTCTCGCAAATTAGGTCTTCCCCAAAGCGCAGTTTTTTTTTTTTTTTAGAAATCTACTCGGTGTGTAAGAATCGGGCGCAATTGGGTTTTACCCGAAATATGAAAGTGCACTCAGCTCGGGAATAATCAGCATAGCTGCAGGATATATTGGCGACCACTGGGTAAATCCGCTTTTATACGAGCACCGTGGGCCGCCTACCATGTTTCCTTTTTTTTTTTTTTCAGTAGCACCATGTTATAACGATCATGCGCTCTCGCCTGGCTCAGATGCAGCCTGATCCTATATATGGTGGGTTCGGTTCTACACGCCTAGCTAAAATATTACAACACCTCAATATAGGCAAAGATGCCCGACTAGCAAACACAAATTTGGATTTTATGTGTCTCTCAAGACTTCCTTCCTAAGCCCGGCCCATTCTCCTACGTGCAGGCCGAAGTAACATTATTCTGATTAATTATTTTTCCTTACCGTCCTCCTCCAGGTCCGTTTCATTTACTACCTGTACATTTACCCTATATCGATCGCAAAGGTGAATCGACGAAAAAAAAAAAAGACAGTGGTAAGCTTTGCTGCTTAGCGAATAAATATCTTACGAGTTCCGTTCTACTGCGTGCTGTGCTGTTTCGCTTTTACGGCGAGACCTGTTTTACCGAGTCCACCCTGAGCCGAGCATCTGTGTGCACCCAAGGCACAGCTGCAGCGACGCCAGAGCCATCGCGAGTCCCAAAATAAGATAGAACCAAGGAGAAGCAGATGGCTAAGATAAGATATACATAATCAAAGCAGGTGGTGGAAGCCGGACTTGGCGCCATGCCAGAATATTCCCGAGGCCCAAGTTATATCGCTAGAGGAGCAGGTGGGTCACGCCGCTCGTGCGCACCCTGCTATGCGCAAAAGCAATAAAGAAAAATGGAGTTGCTAAATGTCCCCTGTCTTTACTGTACAGGTCCCGTCAAAAGTAAATGGAAGGCAATATTCAAGAAAAAATTTAATCATTGGCCCCTCAATTCATGCATCTTTGAATACGTGGTTTGGTTTGGTTTGTGGGGTTTAACGTCCCAAAGCGACTAAGGCTATGAGAGACGCCGCAGTGAAGGGCTCCGGAAATTTCGACCACCTGGGGTTCTTTAACGTGCACTGACATCGCACAGTACACGGGCCTCTAGAATTTCTCCTCCAAAGAAATTCTAGCCGCCGCGGCCGGGATCGAACCCGCGTCTTTTGGGTCAGCAGCCGAGCACCATAGCCACTGAGCCACCGCGGCGGCTCTTTGAATACGTATGTGCAGCCTAATTGTGATTTTGCTAATTGCACTGTGCACCAACAAGCATGGATCATTATGCTTTAGATCAAAAGAATTTTTTTTTTACAAAGTCGCCTTCCCTTTAGTTTTGACTGCGAGTGTACGTACAGACTTTGTCAAAAGTAACCAGGCTGGACGTTTTTCTTCTCAGTCGTATATTAAAGCTATTATGCCAGCCCTCAAGGTCTAAACCTCTGGTATGGTAAGAAGAACCCCTGTTCTTACCTTCAAAGAACTTTTTCATCTTTAGGGAAGCCGTGCTGGCTCTGTTATACGAATGAGAAGCAAACCATTGAGCCTGGTTACTTTTGAGAAAGACTGTACTTAGCACAGCATAGCGTGCCTATGTTTATTGTGCTGCTCTGAGCTATGCGAGCAAGAAAGAAAGCAGTGCAGCACAGCGCGCAGTAAACCGGTTATCGCTGCAAATTTATGCGCTAAGCACCGCAGCTTAGCACTTTATTTTGTTTTTGTTTTTCACATAGCGCAGAGCAGCTGCATTAAACACAGGTGCGCTAAGCTGTACAGCTGTGCGTACTGCAAAGACAGGCGATATTTTGCAACTTCTTTCCTATCTTTACACTTTTAGCGCACAGCGGCAGCTGCTTCTCTGCAGCGATGACGACTTTCACGCGGTTGAGCGCAATGGTGACCTAGTTCTTTGTTACCTCAGCTATCTGCTTCCTATTATTTCTATCTGATCTTAGGCCACGCGATGGCTCGGGAGTCACGCTAGCTGTGCCGCCGGATTACACTGAAGCTCAGCTCAAAGGGGAAGCGTTCGTAAAATGAAAATACGAACTTTCGCAATGGCGCGCAGTGCGTCTTGTCATGTGAGGAGCAATTAAGCTGGGTTCCAGCCAGCGAAAGCGCAGATTCCCGCTCTTTTCACTGAAGCAGTTGAAGCGGCTCCGGCTGTGGACGCTGTATAAAACAACGTTAGCTCATAAGCGCTCGCTCCTCGGAGAAGACAGCCGTGGCGAAACGCAAAAGCGCTTCACCAAAGGAAAAAGAAATAGAGATGCTAAAAGTAAAAAAGAAAAGAAGGGAAAAAGCGAGTGAAGGCTGTTACAAAGAAGAAGAAAACCGAAGAAAGAACAAAACAACGACACTGCGTGTACCGATGCCGCACAGCGTGTGGTTTTGGCAAGTTTGATGTTTTTTTTTTCTACCGTCCGGTTCCTTTTTTGTTGTCGAATTTTTTTCCCTCCGCCGAAACTTTACACCGGTTGGGGCGTGGCCAACAAGACCAGCCCATCGCGAGTTAATTGCTCGTAGCGTGTTGGTCGCGCTCGCCTTTCAAACCAGCCTTTTCTTTTTTTTTTCTTTTTCATCTTTATTCTTCGCTCATTTTGCCTTCTTTACGAAGCTACAGCCACCGCAGCTCAGCACAGGCTCAAAAACTTTGGAAGACGCGGACTAAAAAGAAGAACAGAAGAAAGAATGAAGGAAATGAAAAAAGCAGAGACCGTAGCTCGAGAACCGGACACGAGAAGAAAAAGAACTCACAAAAAGATGGCAAAATGCGGTTGGCAGCCAGGAAGAGGAAAAAGAGGCGTAAAAAAAAGGGCCAACGATGGATCACGCAAAAAAAAAAAGAAAAAAGGAACCTCAAACGGCAAGCTTAGCACGCAATCATTTTTTTTCATTCTATCCAGATTGGGCGTCGTAACGTGACGTCATTAATTTCTCTCGCTCGCTGCAAGCGGCCCGGACAGCCCCGCCCCCATGTTTTCCGTTTCATGCTTGTTTCTCGCATGTGCGGAGCGCCTTTATATCGTCTTACCAGCCGTATAGGTGCGTGCGTACAGCGAGCGCCGAGAAACGCCCCCTATGCGCGCCGATAATTACGCGTGCGCGAAAAGGCAAAAAGAAAGCGCATGCGCACGGCAGCATTACCAGGAATGATTTGAGCGTTTTTTTCGCCCTGGGGGTGTAGAATTACCATGGAGGAGGATCTGATGAAAATGAGGAAACGCGAGATTAATTGAATAATTATTTCTGTCAGAAGACTCGCTGTAAGGCACTGCGCTCGTTAAGACGAATTGGTGGGCGCCTGCCCGCGTGATCAGCACTGTGGCGGCCCGGAAGTAGCTTATATAGTGAGTTTTTCGAAGCATATATAATGTAAAGTCTGTCGCAAAGGCGGGGGAGGCGGAGGGGGGGGGGAGCGACCTCATTTATTCAAGAGTGTAACTGTGTGCGCAAAAAAATTAACAGCGGCGCCGAATCACATTCTGCGTTGTAAATGCGATAGCATAAGAAGCTCTTCATGCCTTTACCGGAATCGACGTCTCTTTCCTCCAGCCAATGGGAATCATCCATTCTGGTGACGTCACTGCCCTCCAACCAATGAGCGCATTCCATGACCGAGAGACATTTTTTTTTCGATGAGGCTTTTAATGCAATCGCGTTAAGACTTCATTGGTTCCTTGTTTCAGATTATGGAAACTGCTCAAAAAATGTCCCTGAAGCCGATTAGGCGCACCAGTGCATGATGCCCATGCGCCTCTTGAGAATGCCTGTTTTTCTGTGCGTATTTATGATTCTTATAACGCTTGCGGCCGTGCTGATTTATAATGAGTGGGTTGTTTTTTTTGTTTTTTTGTATGTGATATATTGGTGGCAATGGAATCGCGTTATAAATGACAACGCCCGATTCAAAAAGCTAGACAACAGAGCACAGTAGAGACCAGAGGACGGTAAAGAAAGGGGAAAAAGAAGGACCACAAATAGACAGAAACACAGAACCATGGAAATGGCGTGGTACATCCCACCAGTGAAAAAAGGGGAAAAAAGAGGCGTAGCATAAAAGCAACCTTCGTTCCCTTAAACGCACAACTTTGCCAGATCGCTAAATGATCCTTTAGACATGCAGCTCTAGCGCGAAATGACTCAGTGGTCAGATGAGTGTACCCAGATGAGCCGTGAGTCGTTGTGTCCGAGTGAACAGGGATGAGTCATGAGTTGAAGCGAGCGGATGAGCCCAAGATGAGTCGTGAGTCGAAAAGAGTAAATGAGCACAGATGAGCCGTGAGTCGAAGAAACCGGGAGAAAATACAGACTAGTCATGGGTCGAGGTGAGGGAGGTATCCCAGATGAGTCGTGAGTCGGATTGGGTGAGCCCAGAGGAGTCGTGAGTCGAAGTCAGTGCTGCAAGTGTGATAAGGTAACTGAGAGGGTGACCCCAGATCATGAGTAAAAGTAAGTAGGTGATCGATCCCAGATGATTCGTGAGTCAGCGCGGGTGAGGCCTGATGGGTCGTGAGTACAAGCGAGTGAAACAAGATGAGTCATGAGTCAAAGAGAATGGGTGATCTCAGATGGTGTGGATCGGAGTAGGTGATCCCAGAGGAGTCGTAAGTCGAGGTGAGTGGCTGAGCCCAGATGAGTTGAGAGTCGAAGTGATCAAACTTCAAAGTCCAAGAGTCGAAGTTAGGTCAAGAGCTGTCATCTCAGCTAGTAATCTCGCCCATTTGTGACTGCCCTCAATTATCCTCAATAAAGAGCCAATAACTAATTATTTCAGTTATGGCTAACTTGACCAACCCACTGCGTGGTTACCTGCGTCCCTAAAACTCCAAACTTGATAGAAATTCAGTATTTTTTGCCAATTGCCTGTCATATAGTTGAGATTGAGATGATCGCAGATGGCCTCAGATGATTTTCGTTTTGCTATTTATTAGCAGTGTGCGTTTTTTTCTGGTTAGACACTTCGGACTTAACGGTGTCATGTTTCTGTTTTTGTTCAGATTTTATGACTGCCTTTCTCTTTTGTCTTTTCTGTTTGTGATTAGGTTTCCTACTCTAAAATATGTTATTTTCTTATAAAGAGATTTTTTTTTCATTGTGTATATGATTTGCCGTTTAGTCACCAGTGTGCTGATGTGAAGCCGCGGTGAGGCGTCGTCAGGAGGCATGCTTTGCATCTATCCTTTTGTATTTCCTCGGAGGCATATCTTAAATGTGAACAAATGACCTTTTAAACTTTCAGCTCTGTAAGTATTCGCCCAAGTATTCTGCATGTTAAAAATTAACATGCATAAAACCAAAGTAATGTTCAACAGTCTAGCAAGGGACCAGCAGTACGCAATTGGTAGCGAGGTGCTGGAAGTAGTAAGAGAATACATCTACTTAGGGCAGGTAGTGACCGCAGATCCGGATCATGAGAGGGAAATAACTAGAAAAATAAGAATGGGGTGGAGCGCATATGGCAGGTCCTCTTGGGTCATGAATGGCAGTTTGCCAATATCCCTCAAGAGGAAAGTCTACAACAGCTGCATCTTGTCGGTACTCACCTATGGGGCAGAAACGTGGAGGCTAACAAAGAGTGTACAGTTTAAGTTAAGGACAACGCAGCGAGCTATGGAAAGAAAAATGATCGGTTTAACGTTAAGAGATCGGAAGCGGGCGTAGTGGGTGAGGGAACAAACGCGGGTTAATGATATCCTAGTCGAAATCAAGAGTAAGAAATGTGCTTGGGCAGGGCATGTAATGCGAAGGCACGATAACCGCTGGTCCTTAAGGGTAACGGAGTGGATTCCAAGAGAAGGGAAACGTAGCAGGGGACGGCAGAAAGTTAGATGGGCGGATGAAATTAAGAAATTTGCGGGAATACGGTGGCCGCAACTGGCGAAGACAGGGTTAATTGGAGGGACATGGCCTTTGCCCTGCAGTGGGAGTAGTCAGGCTGATGCTGATGATGAAGATGAAGTATTCATCCACCGATGTGCTGGGCAACGCCGAGCTCTCCAAACCCTCTCCACGCAGCCCCAACACGTTGCTCCGCGACATAGACGAAAGGCCTCTCCGAGATTCCACCAAAGCCCCGCATGCCACAGCGTTGCGGCACGCGTCCCGCCGCCTTTTGTGCAATTCGCGACACGCCGAGCCAGGCGGATCCGCGCCCAGCAATCGCTCACCCGGCCACGCATTCTGACCGACAAAAAGTTATGGTGAGGCTTCGTGCGCGTCGCCCCCATAGGAAAACTCGGTTACATACCCGACATCGGCGCCGCGACACCCAACAAGGCGCGAGTCCGCGAGTTGGTACGTGAACGGCACAAAAGCATACTCGAAGCGCATAGTGAACACGCCGAACGGACAGACAAAGAAAGAATGACGGAAGGATGGAAGTTACATCGGAATGCGAAAGAAAGAAAGAAAGAAAGAAAGAAGGAAAGAAAGAAAGAAAGAAAGAAAGAAAGAAAGAAAGAAAGAAAGAAAGAAAGAAAGAAAGAAAGAAAGAAAGAAAGAAAGAAAGAAAGAAACGTGTCCGCATGACTGAAGAGAAAGAGAAAAGTGGTGAGAGGAGGTGAGGGAGGAGAGGGGGGGGGGGGGGGGGGGCGTTGAACGTGCGCGTCGGTAAGGGGCCAGCGCGGGGTGGGCGTTGCGTCGCGTTTAGCGTTTAATCAATGAGCAGTCGCCCACCTCTTTTTTTGGCGGTGATTAACTATATGCGCTCCTTTGTGGCGGCAGCCACGGGCGCCGTGTATCGCGCTGCCGCGAGGTTTGGAGCAGTCTCTTTCCCCTCTCTCTCTCTCCCTTTCTTCTCCTCTCTCTGTGCCGCCTGTACGCTGCTATCCTTCTTTCCCTCTCCCCCTTCACACCAGTCGCGGTTCGCGCGCGTGGAGATGGCACGATTGTGCGCGCCTGGCGGACCGATTTTTCTTTCTGTCGTGCGGCGGCCGCGAGGTGGAAATCGAACACTGGAGTGATGAACTGGGCGCTCATGCATACGTCGCTCGCTCGCTCTCTCTCTTTCTGCTCTTTACTGTCGTTCTTCTTTTGCACAGTCGGGAGCTTTGCCATACCCACGTTCGCGACGTGAAAAGGTCACCGGTACGGACGCGACGGTGGTGACGCCTGGCGACGCCCGTTTCGTAAAAAAAAACAGCCAATGAACCGAGGACGGGGAGTGTGTGAAAAAACCGCGAGCTGAGGCTCACGTATAGACACTGGAAAAAAAAAAGGATAGGATGAGGGGATGGGAAAGGAAATACTAAGAGAAGAAATATAACTGGGGCAGCCATTTGTGGCAGATCCGCAGAACAACAGTAAAATTCAGTAAATATGGCAGGCACTCTTCAGTGATGAACAGGAGGTCACCGACATCGCTGAAAGAGGAAAGCACGCAATTTGCACGTTACTTGAAAGCGCTGGGTTTAAGCAAAACGCGGACGAACGGAGAGAGACAAAGAATCGAACGTGGTGTTTTGAAATAACGCAAGAAATTCAGTACTAACTAGCCCATTTTCTCGCATTGCCAACATAATTTGCAGCCTGTCAATGCTGGTGTGGAGAGTTTAAACAGGGAGTTTAATGAAAAAAAAAATAATTGGAGGGAACACTTAAGATCAGCCCTAAGGGTATGACGCGATAGCAAATGGGTTAATGCCCATATAAGCGGAATTGGTTATTCTCTGCTTTACATTCATAGATCCCTGGGAGTCCTCATACCACTCCTTGCGCAGTGTTGCAGCGGTTAAGGGATGCGCCACTGCCCTGCGATGACAGGTGCTGCCACCGGTGGGGCTTGTGCGATAAATGTTGCTCTTGGTGAGCAACCTCTCGCGACCAATCATTAATTTAACCAGCACCTGCCACAGTGGGCAGTTTGCTCCCAATCCGGTGGGCAGGTTGTGATGACACCACAAGGTCACGTGACCTAGGTGGCCCACCTGCCTCCTAGTTTGCTCCTCTGGAGACTTTTCGCGGATTTTTCGCTCAAGGTCAACGACAAAGAAGCAACTTAACGGTTTCGCGTTAAATCTCTCTCTCTCTCTCACACACGCACGCACGCACACACACGCACGCACACACACAAACACACACACACTGCGCGTTTCTTCTCTGTTTTTTTTATCTCTCGTCTTGCTTAGAGCGCGAGTTCATCAGACGATCTGTGCTACCGCTGAGGAATCCTTCGTTCCTAAAAGACAACAGGAGGCAATTTTTTGCCAATTTACGAAAACTGACCACCTTGCTATCTTCGAGTGTCCACGTGCCAGCATGCTTCCCAGCTCTGCGTCAACACCGCCGAGTACACGGCACGAGCCAAGAGAGGCCCCATCGGCTTATTACACAGCACTGCTCCAACAAAGCTCATACAAGCGAAGGTCGCAACCAAGTGCTTTGGCGCGAGCGGACACCGCTGTCTCACAAGTGGTCACTGCGTCCGCCAGCGTCCCCGTCCGCCCAAGCTAGAGTGTCAGCGGCTCGGCGCAAACCGGAGGCTCCGTTCAAGGGGGGGCTCTTTACCCCTCCGCCGCGCTTTCTTAATTACCGCCTTTCCCCTCGAGATTGGGCGGCGACCGGCCGGCACATCTGCCGACGCCGTGTCAGCCAGCCTGCTGCGATACAAGGAACAAGAAATCGCGTACCCCGCCCCGTAAGCCCGGGCCGTCCGATACACCTCGCGGTGGTGGGATGCGCGCGCTCTTCCTTCGTCGAGTGAAGCTGGCGGAGGTTCACGCACACCCGATACCGCTGTGGGCGTGCTCGCCGCCAGAGAGGGGCGGCGGTTCCTGAAGGGCGTCACTCCGGAATTCTCCGGCGGCCCTCGCAACACATTCCCCTTCTATAGGCACACTGCAGGCGAACACTGCGTTCTATATATACGTGGCCCGACTAGATTTTTTTCGGTGCTTTCTTTCGCTGAAGTTCCAGACCGGCGGGGGTCAAGCAGGCGTTCCACTTGTTTTTCTTTTTATTTTCTTCTTTTTATCGTGGTTGTATTGTCGGGCCGCGATCGCGCCGATGCGGACGACACGTACGGCACAGATTAAAGAGGGGGGTGCGTGATGTCTCGTCCGACCAACCCCTCCCAACCGCGCGGCCCCGGCCACCCCGCCCCCTACGGCCGAGAGCACATCCTGTAGATAGGCATAGGTACTCCCCCCCATACACCCCCCTCCCAATCTCTAAGATCTTCGCTTTATAATACGGGGCGTTGTTTTTGGGGATAATCTCGCGAAATGAGCGCGTAGAGAGAGAGAGAGAGAGAGAGAGAGAAAATAAAGAAGAGAAGAGGCGGCTGGCGGGAAAGTGGGTGTGGATTCTCACGAGCTAGCCCAGGCAGGAGGCGCCCGATATACTTGGTGTGTGCACAGCGTCCATTACTCTTCCATACGATTACACGTTACGCGAGCTCCAGATAGCCCGGGCTCCGGGAAGCGACAAGTATAGAGCCTGTCAGGGGGTAGATTCAGGCAGCCTAGATCGAGCCGACTTCATCGGCCAACTCTTTTTGACGAGCGGCTCGAAAGGCGTACGAACGCTTTGAAGCTCGTAGTCATTTTCTTTGGTTGAAAAAAAAAAAAAAAGTCGCACGTACTCGGCCAGGCCAACACGACCGACGAGGGCCCCAAGACTGGCGGGGCTGAGAGGTGCTATCGTGGACAGAAGTCCCCAGAACGCATAAGTCGCAACCAAGGACTACAACTTTGTTATTAATCGTTAACTCTATAGACCACGCCTGTAAGGATGAAAGTCGGACTTGCGAGGCTTAATGCGTGGTAGCGATATCAGGTGACTGCTGAAAAACATGACACTTATGCTCCATAATCGCTTTTTGCACGTCCTGAAGACTTGAGTCCTCGATAGTACATGCAGGCAAAATATTAATGCTCAACATAACCGAGCTCTGTCCAAGGCTGTATTCTGCAAAATAATTCAGACATGATGCGGTGGGGCGATGACCCCAATCCGAAGGTTCTCCCGGCAATTCGCCACGGAAATAGAATGTGACCACCATAGAATGTGACTATAATAAAGGGATAGATTTAAGCTCGAATCCGACCTTCATCCTCAGTGGTGACACCACAGCGCAAAAAACCAGGACATAGAAAGAAACGACATACAAGTTCTGTCTGTATAGTGTTACTATAGTATTACGATAGTATTACTATCCATAGTGTTGCTATCGATAGTATTAATAGCCATAGTACCGCTATCGATAGCAAGACTATCAATAGTGAAACTGTGGATGGTAAGACTATTGATAGTAACAATATTCATATTATGCATTTGTTGGGCAGCGATATAACCAAAACATTTGTGATACCTGATTGGTTTCACGGTCTCATGAGAATTAACGTTCCTGAGAGACTCAAGCTATAATGAATGCCGTAGTGGAGGTCTCCGGGCAAATTTCGACCAGCTGTGGTTCTTTTGCACTGGGACAGTTCGGAAAAATACGTGGAACTGCATCCCATGAAATAACAAACAGCATAAGTTGTGCTGGCTTGCACGACACTATCGTGCACTGCAGACGTCGTCTTATTGACGCAACCGCTGCAGAAATTCTTTTCGCACACAGGCTTCGCAGCTAGGACATTCGCACGCTAACATTTTATCCAGCAACTTTACGCAGGGAACGTCTGCAGAGCTCGGTGACGCGTAAGCCGCGAAAACGGGCAAGTCCTGTCAGTTACTCATGCCATCACCTCCATACCACACTCGGAAAACCAAGTTTAGGATGCAGTGGGTACGCGTGGTTGATTTTATAGAATCGATGGCGCTGTATATACCAAGTAGAATCGATACGGCTATCGGTAGTACTATCAATAGAACTATCGAAAGTACTATCGATAGTAATAGAACCATCGGAAGTACTATCGATAGTACTATCGATAGTCTTTTACCATCGGTAGTTCAATAGTGACTCAACTATCGATAGTATCGATAGTACTATCGATAGTTTTGCATCACTACTTCGAACGCTTCTCTCAAATGTTCGCCACCCGTCGTGGTTTCTGTTTAACTGAAGGGGCATTCAAAGCGTCACTGAAAACATTCTCATTGCGATTTGCCGGCTTCCTTGAACGAGAGAGGGAAAAAAAGAGTTTTAACGCCGTTAAACCAAGTATGACGTGCTAAAGCACATAGTTTCGAATTAGCTTGACTATAGAGGATATTCAAAATTCCGCAAGTGCGCTTTCCTGCATAACACTGTTGCCCAAAACAAGATGGCTGACTATGCGTTTCCAGCTGAAACAAAGCAAGAAACACTAGTTTTTTTTTGTTTGATTCTTCCAAAATACGTTTCTTACATTCTATCCACACCTTTAGCGCCTGTCCTGTAGCCCATGTAGTTTCTTTATAGCGCAGTCGGCCATCTTGTTTTTGGCAGCATAGTTATGTGGCTAAGCGCACTTGCCGAATTTTGAACATACCCTATTGCCCAAACATTGTCTTAATTTGTCCTTCAGAATCGCTTGAACTTTGAACCTTGCCTATATATTGCCTTACATTGTCCTCCAAGACAACTTCTTTTAAACTTTCGTACCACGTGACTTTCCCCTGGCCACACCGGGTCAAAGTCATTTCATCTCAAAGGTCAAAGGTCGAGGCTTCAAAGACCCATCGGCTTTCTCAGTATTACTAGTGAAGTTGTGCTTTCGCATTAAACGAAAGGTCTCCTAAGCAACCTACTAAGAAAGTAAAATAATAGCACAGCAAGCAAGAAAGACGCATCAGGGTGTTGCACGATTGGTAAAGCAGTGACCGTTCTGCGTGTTCACTGTGGAGGCATGGCCCGGCATCTGTTGCAGGCCGCATAGCATTAGTAGTGGCCAGGCTTCAAAAGAAAGGACCCGGGCGCAATTAAATGGCGCCCTTAACCAAAGCTGCCTCACGGCACATTTAGAACCGTTCACTGCGATGGGCCACCTAGTGAGACGCCGACATTAAAGGTTAACTGCAGAGTCTTTAGAATTCTACGAGCTTAAAGGGCAACTTCAGCACTTTTATTGAGAATTTCGCGATATTCAAGGATTAAAATCTATATAGGCTGTCGGTAAAGCATGCCAAGTGTTTTCGCTCTAGCATTTAAAATAGTGACGTAATCGACGATTGAATTTCGCGCTTCTCCTCAATGCACCGAAGGAATGCAGAGAAATTCAGCGTGACGTCACGGAAGGTATGATTTCACATTACCGCTGTCGTCAGCCACACCCTGCCCTGACTCGTTAGACGCTGCCAAACAACTCCCGGCAAGGTCTGCCTTCGGTGGCGTTGGTTTTTTTCCTTCAAAGCAGGCGTTTGTGCGTTGGAAATGTACCGATACATTCGATGACGTCATCACGCCCCCCCCCCCCCCCCCCCCTTTAAGCGTTGTGCGCTGCGGAGAAACTTGAAGGGCGTCCGGATTGTAATCGGCGATTACTTCCCTATTTCAAGTGCTAGCCCAAAAAGACTTCGCATGCTTTACCTGCAAGTTTCACACATTCGACCCTCTTAAGCTCGTTGATTTCTAAAAGCTATGCAGTTTCTCTCTAAAGGGGCCGAATGTGCGAAACTTGCAGGTAAAGCATGCCAATTCCTTTAAGGCTAGCATTTGAAATGGTGACGTAATTGCCGATTACGGCCTTCAAGCTTCTCCTCAGCGCACAGAGCCAAGTGTGTGTGTGAAAGGGGGGGGGGGGGGGGATGAGCATAATGACGTCATCTACGGTATCGTTACATTTCCAACGCATAAACTCTTGCTTTTAAGGAATAAAACCAACGTCACCGAAGGCAAAGCGTGCCGAGCGTTGTACGGAAGCATCCAACGACGCATGGCTGGGTGTGGTTGTCGGCAGCGGAAATTTGAAATCTCACCATCCGTGAAGTCACACCGAGCTTGTCCGCACTGCTTCGGTGCTGTGAGGAGAAGCCTAAAAGTTAGTCGTCGATTACGTCACCGTTTTAAATGCTAGCAGGAAAAAAAAAATCTTGGCGCACAGCCTACACAGATTTCAATACTTGAATATCGCGGAATTCTCAAGAAGTGGCGCACATGCCCTTCAATGACCAGATGCCCTCCCCACTGGACCTCCCGGTGGCTACCTCCAACGCCAAACTGAAGGCGTTGGGAGTGGTAAACTCCTATCAGGAGTTGCGGGAGGCCCACCTCGTGAACCAATATACGCGGCTATCGCAGACGGTGCCTGGGCGCCGCCTGCTAAACCGCTTACACATCCAACACACATGCATACCAGAGGGGACGGAGAACATCCCGGTGCTGTGGCGCCACATGCTCTTGGTCGCTCCGCTCCCGCGTAACATGGACATGGCTTCAAATGAAGGCAGACGACAAGCGCGGGTTCGCACGCTTGAGAGGCAATATGGTTATAAAGAGGGCGTCTATTACGTGGACATCACAGGGCCGTCGCCCGCGGGATTCTTCACGGCTGCCGTAGTCCACCAGGGAATGAATGTCGATGGGCTATCTTTTCGGGCCCCAAATTCAACACGAGCGGAGGAAGTCGCAATAGCTCTCGCTGCCGCCGATCCAAAATCGAAAACGGTAATCACAGACTCTCGCCGGGCCTGTGAACATTATCTTGCAGGCGAAATATCACCTCTTGCCTCGCAAATTCTAAGACGCGCTCTCGCCGATCCAACTCGCACAAAAGTGATCTGAGCTCCTGGCCACCAGGGTCTACGAGGCAATGAGGCCGCTGATGCGGCCGCCCGAGCGCTCACACACCGGGCTCCTCATCCTAGCTCTCATGGCTCAGAAGCTCATAAACCGCTTCTGCGGTTCCGCGAAATCCTAATTTATTATTGCGACAGCCACCGTCTCTACCCGGCACCCGCCAAGGGGCTGAGTAAGGCGGAGGAGCGAACTCTGCGGCGCCTGCAGACAGGAACCCTTCTCTGTCCTGCAATAGCAAAACACTTCGATCCGAACACAGATGGGCGCTGCCCGCACTGTGGAGAGATCTGCGATATCTTTCACATGGTGTGGGCATGTACTCAGAATCCTCACCTTCCCCCCTCCCCCATCCCCACCCGAGAGGCATGGGAGACTGCCCTCCTCAACTGCTCCACACTGGAGTCCCAAAGGGCTCTGGTCAAGCGGGCGCGAGACGGGGCCTCGTCGTGCGGTGTCCCGGACTAAGGATACCGACCATGCAGCAGGGTTTTTTTTACCCTCAAGCTCTCTTTGATTAAAGTTTTTCACCACCACCACCACCCCACTGACAGAGAGCGGAATATGCTCAGGCCCTCTCATTTGTACTTGTCGTGCTGCAATTTAGGAGAAAACAAAAAATAAACTGTTTACTAAATACGCTTAAACTTGCCAAAATAGCACTAAACTACGAGGCACGGCGGTTGTGGAACTATACGAAGCTGAATGTTTTCGACTATTATTCGGTAAACTGCGCCAAAACGTCAGTATACCGTCGGGTGTCGTTGAGTATCGGCTCCTTGGTAATGCTGCCGCTATTTACGGGGATCGAACCCACGTACTCGTGCTCACCAGCCGAACGCCTTCTGCGCCCACTGATGCCACGCGCAGGGTATACGCCTATGCCCATTTTGTCATGTACTACATAGTGTATTTGGGGCTTGGACCCAACAGTTGTCGGGCTGTCACACGTTATGTATTCGGAAGTGTACCAGCAGTATTTTAAACTACGAGCATCGCTTCTCTGCTGGCTGAACCGACATAGGGCGCGCCTGCACATTACAGGCACGGACGTACGTTGAAGATCCAGGCCGTCTTGTTTTTCAAGCGTATGCTGACCACATGTGTGAGAAACTGTGCGTACAAGCGGCGCGATCGCCATGGTTTCTCTCCATACAGATATTGAACTGCGGGAACAATAAAGCCGGAAGTCCGCGAAACTCTGCTACAGACCAATATTTACATGAGAAAAATGGATCTCCAATGTCGTCGATCGTTGAAAAGTGAAATGTCAAAACTGATAACTGCACTAATAAATTCTAGTCCTAATGCGTGCTTACCTAACAAATGCCACAATAGCATGGAAGTCTGGCTAATTTATACGGATCGGATTCACACACAAGGAACGAAGGCTGAGAAAATAGAGATCGTCGGCGTCGATGCCTCTTCTCCGTGTCGTATCCTTGGCGTTGTTGCGTGTCGTATCCTTCGCGTTGAAGCCATCGCGTTTCCACAGGGTACGTGCAGGTGTCAAAACACCTGCTCTTGGAACTGTTGCGAACAGGTGCAGGGAGCTCACGTCACCGCTTCCAGCGTGCTCGTGCCAAGTGCACACAACAGACGAGCCAGCAATATGGCGACGCCCAGAAAGCGGTCACAAGAAAGGCCTACAGTTGACCCTCGTTATAACGAAGTTGAAGGGGAGATTACTTCGCTATAGCCGTAGCTTCGCTGTAGCCCATGATGACCGAGCTTCCAAGGGAAATCGTCATTCCTTCGTTATATGCATTATTTCGTTATATCCACTATTTCGTTATAACGAGTTTCGCTACGTACAAAGAGAGATGTTAACTGGGTTAACAGCATACAAGTCGTGCAGGCAGCAGCTCACCTTCGTCCCTGGGGCTGGTTCCGGGCTCCCCGACCTGCGGCGCGGCGCACACCAGGACGTCGTCGACCGGCGCCGGTGTCGCGGCGGAGCCCCTCGACGACCTCTCCGACGGCGTGAGGCGGGCAGAGCGGCGATGGTGCTTCTGCCTGCGCTGCTGCTGCTGTCGGTGGTGCCTGTGCTGCTCGCCGGCCGAGTCCTCCTCATCCGGGCCGCTGCCCTCCTCCTCCGAGCTGGTGGCCGCGAAGTGGCCCAGGTTCAGGCCCTGCGTGTCCCGCCGGTCCACCACCTTCTCGTAGCCGTACCAGCCCAGCAGCTCGTTCATCGTCGTCTCCGCGTAGTCCTGAGCGAAAAGGGAACGAGCGTAAGAGCGCAGACGTCAGTCGAACACTCGCTACTATCCTATATCACGAGAGTCGTTACCATGTGGACCACAAAACCTGAGATACATTCCATCAGCAATGTGCGGCGAAAGGCGGTTGGAGTGTGCTATAGAGGGAGCGAGCTCTGTTGCGTACAAAGTTTGTTCGTAATTCCCAGCCCTTGCTCCGTACCCACGTGGCTTCGATTTTGTATTCTTATCTCTTCGTTTGTGTCCACAAGTGGGCCACTAAACGTGAGTGTACTCTTTCTCTTCCATAGGCACACAGCCTGCAAGCGGCTGCACGTTGAAAGTCTTTGCCTTCGGAAGGGTTATCAGAGAGCTGCACCGAACCAGCAGCAGCATATATGTATAGCAACGCCTGCACCGCGCACGTAGGAAGTATATAGCCGGTTCAGGTCCTGGCGTCTCCAGGAACCCGATGGTCTATGCAGTGATTTGTCTTGCCTGTGAGACACGTTTGAAAAGGGTGCCACCCGGTCTCAGATCAAAACATGACCGATTCTTCGACGTGCAGTTCCAGACACTGGCGCCATACTCGGTGTGCGCCAGAATCCGGTACCACATGCAGGCATCGGCGTCACAGCTCATCGCCTCTTCCTGCACAGTGACCAGCAGACAGGGGTGATGCGCACTTTTTACACAATGCTTGTTACGATTCAGGCTTGGAGCTGAATGTGATACGCGTTCTATGAGGCCAAAAGGAACGAGTGACTTGGATCAGCGGAACCAAGTCGGAATGTCTACTTCTGCTTTTCTAATCAATTAGCTTTAAGCGATAACATATTCAGTAATATTCTAAATTGATCAACACCACAAAATAGATAAATTAATTTAAAAAAAATCCCCTTGCCCCTTGGTTTCTGTGGCTATTGGCTTCTGTCATACTCAGTACCATGACGCTACTGCTTCCGGAAAAAGACAAAGCCCAATTGCCGGCACAAAAACGTGTCTAATTTTACCGGTGGTGTCTGGTTGTACCCACACTAAAAACGACAAGGTAGTGCCATCAGAAGTAAGGCTAGGAAATTCACGCAGCGGTAACTGTTGGCAATGTGGTCTCGGAAAGTTCCGGAGTATTATTACACAGCACGCGGTCGACTCACTGTCACTGCCCTCGGATGCCGAAGGGACTTGCAGTCGTTGCCCAACGGCACTCGGTTGCTTCTATTTACGGGCAGACAGCTGCCAGTAGACGCACGCGATCATCGTGAACAGAAACCAGCTCTTAGATCACCTTCTGACACGCGTCAAGTCCGCAGCAGCTGCAGCCTCCCTTCGCTAGAGGAATCTTGCGAAGCCAGTACAACAGGTAGCCTGCCATACATGACATTCTACATACTGTGAAGTCTATCATCGGGCAAATTTCGTCCCGTGATCCGAGGCAGCCCCCTGCAACCTGTGACCTGGCTTTCCCATTGGAGACATTCCGGCTGGTGAAAGAACACAAAGAAGCAAGCGAATACGTCGCTTCCAAGCGCCAACTAGCCACGGGCGAACACCATCCGAGACCTTTCTGACCTCGCCCGGCCAAAGGCAGAGCCTGCTGTTTTACGCCGATCCACGGGAGAATGACGCACCCCGGTCGTCGGAAGCTTTGTATTCGCTTCCCTCGTTTTAGGAGGGCATTTGGCATAAAACCAGTGCTCTCTCCTCTTTCAATCTCTTTCTTTTTTTGAGAGGCGGCTTCGTGCGCCTGGGTGACGCCATGCCCGACTGCACACACACTAGGCTTCTCTTTGCAAAGGTGGGCGAGGCCGGACCAGCTGACTCCGGTCTTGCAGTGTCGCCGTCGTCCGACGGACGGGCGTGTCGCGGGCTCTGCCCGCCGGAAGAGGAGCGCGCTCTCTCTCTCTCCCACTACGGCTGGCTCAACAGGGACACGAGAACCGACAGGCAACAAAACGACGAAAAAGCACGGCTTCAAGGAGTGGGAGGCTTTGGATGGGACACGGGATGAGGGAACAGCAGCTCACTCATTCTTACTTCTTTTCTTTTCGGGGCTTACAATAAAAAAAGGAAGAACACGACTAAAAAAAAAAAGGATAGAGAGAAGAACGGAGGGAGGAGGCGCAGAGATGTTGAGAAAGAGTGAGAGAAAGCACCGGGAGCGGGCGTTTCCACCGAGGAGAGCCCAGCGCGCAAGCGGCGGCAGGGCGCGACGCACATCCCGGCGTCGCCGTCGTCGACGGTGCCTCCCACCAGCACCGCCACCGGCGGCCCAGGCGCAGCAACGGAGCCCTCTCAGCAGAAATCCCTTAATTCTAGAGCAGCGGCGTTGGGGCCCGTTCGTCAGGCAAGCGGCGCTGGGAGGAGGGGACGAGACGCGCCCGGGCCGCCGCCGACACTCTATAATTTGTCCCGCGCAAGCGGTCGTCGCTGCTGCTGCTCCCGCCGACGGTGTTGCCTGCCGGAGCCGGCGTCCCGTCAAGCGGCGGCGGACAGCCACGCCAGCTGAGTACGACGACTACGCCCCCAGCAGCAGCAGCACGGCCGAGCCGCTCGCACGCTGCCGAGGCTCCTTCCGAAACGTGGCGGCGTAACCTCTGTTCTTCCCGAGACTCAGGTTTGCGAAGGGGGCCGAGAGAGGCAACGACGTCGAGGCGACTTGTAGTGCCGACGACCGGGCGCAGGTAGGCTATCCTGTGGGAGGAGTCGAGAGCACAGCACCGGCTGGGTCCTCGAACGGTGCCCATAGCAGTGGATGCATCGGTGCCGTCGCCGTTGCAGTGTCAGCAGACTAAAGCACAGAGCGCAACCGAGAAGTCCTGAGAACGCCGAAAGGCGTACCGAGAGCTTTCGTTCTGCCTTAACAAGTGTCCAGCAAGGATTAAGTCACCTGAACGCGTATATTGCACCCAGGTAAAGCGAAGAATGGTCGTTTAAATAAGGGAGATAAAGAGAAATGAGTGTAAGACAGGTAAATATGTATTTAGTGGTAGTTTAAGGTAGTTTGCGACACACAGGGCGACGGAAAGCCGCACTTTTTGTCCGATTGCAACGCGAAGTTTGCATGCTTCTAACGAATTTATGCCAAAAGCGAGACAGACCAGACACTCGGTGCTCGTTTGCGAAGCGAACGCACACTTCGACCGGGAAAAGGAACGTATGTGTAAGAATTACCGCAGAGCGCTTCTATAGCAAATCCACGAATAAATCTCATGTTACGAACCAAGGGTATGACAATACAGTCCAAAATGGCAGTGTGCAGAAAGCAGCCCCAGAGTGAATGAGTGAAGGTATAGCATCGACTATCCGCCGCGATTCGTAAGTGCCCACAGAACTAGGCATTTCTCCTTTTACGCTCCATGTCAATTTGTTCTGGTGTTTGTGTAACGCAGAGCCATGACGAGACCGAACTAGAGGGCCGACCCAGCTGTGCGCAAACGAGGAGTCGGCCGCTCCGGTGGTACTCCTCCCTCCCGCGCGCCGCGCCGCTGGCAAAAAAAAATAAAAGAACGCTCTCCCAGGGGCGGCAACCGCGCCCACCGACGTCCGGCGCTGCCCCCGTAAGCGCTCGAGAGCCCAAACGTCGGGGATCTACAGGCCCTTTCTTTCTCCCGCTCTTTTTCAATCTTCCTTCTTTCACTTTTTTGTTTCTGTTTGCTTTCCACAATCGCCAGCGACGATTCGGCCGCTCTACCCTTTCTCCCGTGTTCTTATTCTCGACTGGCAGTTTTTTGTTTTCTTTTGTGCGAGTCACGCGTAAGACGCCGGATGGGCACAGTGCCACGCGGCCACGACCCCGCCCCGTCGTGCACCCGCTGCCCAGGAGTAAACATGCAGGCTCGTAATGACCGAGAAACACACCCGCCGCCGAGAACGGCAGAGCGGCCGTACTGCGACGAGACGTTCAAGACTTGTCATCCAGAGCACCAACTGACAGACGTCGGCGGTAGCGGGAGCGTGGCGTCACTTCAGCCAATGAAGAAAAAGAATATAAATAGAATATAATTGGGCATCTTGTTCGTTTAGAGTTATATAGGATCATCATCACCAACCAGAATCGGCCAGTGTGTTATCGGGATAAACCGCTCCAGTTGCATGCAGCAACCATCCGCTAACAATTCATGCGCCCGCTGTACGCATGGAACGTTCATGTGCCGCAGGTCGCCGCGGGGCGCGGCGTTGCGCGGATACTACCATTGAAAACTGCGAATACTAAATGTTGAAACAGAAAAAAAAAAAGAAAACGTAAGAGAAGAGGCTCCTCGTAAACGTGAGGAGCCTCCCCTGCGAGAGCAACGGCTGCAAGATTGATAAGGACCATCGAATAAGCATAGAGAGAGAAAAAATAACCTTTATTTATAGAGTATTTGAAGAGGAAGGCTCCCTTCTGGCGCAGGCGGGCTACTGTCGCTTGCTGGCCATGATCTCTTGGATCTCGGCGACCTGGTCAGCCCTCTCTGTGAGCAACTTTTGCTGCCACAGGTCCGAGCTGCGCAGCGCGGTCTCCCACTGCTCCTCTGTGGTTATTCCGCTGAAAGGGTTCAAGCTGGATTTCCTGCAGCGCTTATTCCTTTCCCGTCTCTGTTAGCGAACTGGAAACAAATGGAATGACGACGAAACAAATGTACGCCGGTGAAGCCTTGTCCTCGCCTGTCCCTTTCCACACCGCTGCACCTGTACATGACAGTCAACAGCTCCCCACCGAAAGAAAGAGCCAAGGGCTCTCTCGGTGTTAGCGGCTGGAACCAGGCGGACACCGTACACCCATGGCCAGACCGGCCGGCGCGCAGCAAAGCTGGACCCCCGAATCCGAAACCGCACCCTCCCCCTCTTTTTCTCCTCGCCCCAGTGTGGTGTCCCGTGTCGGCATGCGTCATGGCACCGCGTCTAAAGGAATCGCAGTAGTCACGTGACTCCCTTCGCCGACTGCTGCGTCTATATTTTCTTTCAGATGCTGCGCTCATGCAGGAATCGTATGACACGCTGCTCGCGCCTAAGCTCGCGCAGCGCCTCTTTCATCACTACTTTCTCACTTTCTCACCTCCACTCTCGGCCTTCCTCTCTCCTCTCTTCTATCGCTCTTTCTACTCCTCGTTCTCTCTGTCTCGTCTTCGAGCGCAATTACTCGTAAGTGCGTACAAATACAAACACATACACCAGACTCCCTTCCCTCATGCATCCTCTTTACACACTCTTCGCAGACCCATCTCTACGGCGAGATCGGGAGAAGCAATGGAGTCGTATGGCGGCCGCGACGGCGTCACTCGAGATCTTGATCACCCGAGCTCGCGGCTCGCGCTGAGCCGAAGTTTATGGGCGGCGAACAAGAAGAGAACCAAGCTAGGAGAGGGTGGTCTCTCTGAGAGAAAGAGTGAAAGAGAAAGATGCGGAGGAACAGGGCGCGAGCAGCCATGGGGAGACGAGAGCGCACGGTACTAAATCGGTTCGCGCGCATCTCTTCCATGACATTCCCGGAATCCGGAGCTCGTTTTGGAGTTGCCTAGAAGCTGCTGCGGCAGCGACCTCTCCGTCGTCAACGCCGTTAAAAGCCAAATGCTAGAGAATAGCTGTGTATAAAAAGAAAGGCAGGCGGCTTATAAATACATACGAAGGGTGTCTTGTTTCGTTATATGCTACATTACTCTCAGACACGCAATCGTGTTTCTCGTCCGTATTTTTTAGTGCGAAAGCAGTACTCAATGGGGTCAAACCCGACCAAGAATCTTGTGTGAAACCTCGGAGTAACTCGGGTAAGCTCGGGTTAGTTCGGAGGAGCGTCGCGCCAGCTGCAGCCAATGGAAGGAAACTCGGGTAAGTTCGGAGGAATGTCGCACCAGATGTAGCCAACGGGAGCAGGGCATCGCGTCAGCTGCTGCTGAGTGGAGAGAGGGTAGGAATATGAAGAGGGAGAAAGGCGTTTTCGGGCACATGCAAATGCCAGAAAGAAGAGGCGATGAATGAACACATGCTTTCGCACGTTTAACTACGTTAAAACCCTACCAGTTTTTTCGTTTCGTTCTGACTGTTGCAAGTACTTACTGAATGTAGTGTTGCCGAAGCCGAGCAGTCACCTAAACTTCAAGCTAAAGACGACATGTACGAGAGGCGAAAAATTAATTGCGCGAGTGATTCGAGAAAAAAAAAAATACCTTCAGTAAACAGAAGCATGAGATTGAGCAAACAAGAGAAGGTGCCCAGCTCACAGATTGGGATCTTTTTTTCTCGCGCTCTTCCGCAGGTTTTATCAGAATAGGAAGCGAGAACGGGAGGCATCCATTGCTTGGCGTTGGCTTCCGTGCACACCTCACGGCTCTCTCATCATTCTCTCATCATCACGCAGAGAAACGATTAAGAGCAGCACAAGCTTCACAGTGGCCCTACCATGCAGCTTACGACGAGAGCGGTGGATGTACAGTGGTATAATAATGAATGGATATATCAGGAAATGAAAGGAGTGGTAATTCACTTCTTGAGTGGACACTTCAACCGCGCCGCGAGGGAAGGCATGGGGGCAGAAAGTGAAAAAAGGAAGAAATAAAGAGGCGACTTAGTGGAGGGCTCAGGAGCCGCGTTTGGATGAAGGCGAAACGCAACAAGGCACCCGCGTGCTGCGCGACGCTAGTGTACGTTAAAGATCAGGTGGTCGAAGTTATTCGGGGCCCACCGATACGGCACTTCTTTCTCTCATTCTGGTTTCACTCCCATCTTCCTCCCTTCACTCACGGCGCGGCTGAAGTGTTCGCCGAGAAGCGATACACTTGTTGCGCCTTTAATTTCTTCAAAACCAATTTATTTTCTGAATAGTTTGGAGCACCTAAAATTCTTTGGCGTGCAATGGGATCGCACAGTACACGTGTGCGTTTTTTGGAGGCGATAAGACTGGGAGTGTGTATATATACAGCCGGAAAGGGGGTGCTCTTGTGAACGTGCCATTCATGGTCACGTGTTCCAAGCTGAGCCGAATCGGAGGCGGCGAAGCGTCAGGGATTTCGCTGTCACTCTTCGGCCCCCTGACGGTGCTAGAAAGTCTGGCAGCAAATTCGCGTCGGAGAGGAGGAGGGGGTCGAGTGTCTCATTAAGGCACGCCTAACGACAAAATTGCGTGAAACGGGCACCCCCCCTCACCGCAGCCACCACCATCGGGCACGCTACAGGAGTCCGCCGAGAAAAGGCAACACGGCCAGACCACCAGGGGCGACTGGAGCGCTCGAATCGATGGAGACAAAGGAGGCCAGAGCGAGAGGAGAGCCAAGGCGGGCGTCGTGCAGCACAGTGAAGGTGCTCGGCCCCGCTCACGCGACTCGGGGGCGTTTGGCTGATCGGCCTGTACAACACGCGACAACCGAACGAACGAATGGACGGAGATGGAACGCACTCGGCTTGGCGGCAGTGCGAGGCTGCGGAAGGGAGGCGAAATGGGTCAACGATCCGTCAAACTTGCTCCGTCACTCTGTGCAGCACGTGGCACTCGAGGCGTTGCGCACATCTCGTCGCAAACGGCGTTATTGCGGCGCTCCTTCGTCTATTTGCCATGGCTGTAGGTGCGCCCTGAACTCCGAATCTCAACGAGCCTGCGGTGAGGGGCTTACCAAGGCGACCAAGGAGGCTTTAGTGGTTTGGTTTGGTTTATGGGGTTTAACGTCCCAAATCGACTCAGGCTATGAGAGACGCCGTAGTGGAGGGCTCCGGAAACTTCGACCACCTGGGGTTCTTTAACGAGCACTGACATCGCACAGTACACGGGCCTCTAGAATTTCGCCTCCAAAGAAATTCAACCGCCGCGGCCGGGTTCGAACCCGCGTCTTTCGGATCAGCAGCCGAGCACCATAACCACTGAGCCACCGCGGCGGCAAGGAGGCTTTAAAAAAGGGCCACCATAATGGCGATATCGAAGGAAGCAACGGACTTTTCAATGAGACACGGCAGAGCAACCGACAGCAACTTGTCTAACCATGGCCTTCCCGACAAACCCCCTGTCTCCCGATTTCCTTTCCTTTTCGTTTTGAAACAGGCACAGAGAAAAAAACGATAGCATAAGCACAAACAATCAAAACAGCACTGCGTGTTTATTGCTTTATATACGTGGTGACAAAGACGGGGTGACAAAGAGGATTACAAGCGCCTCGTGTTAACACAAGCAGGCGCCACAACGGCACGCCCTCTTAATTAATATATGGGCACTCTTATTATAGAGTGTTTCACCTAAGACTGTACACAAATTTTAAAAGCCGCCGCGGTGGCTCAGTGGTTACGGTGCTCGGCTGCTGACCCGAAAGACGCGGGTTCGATCCCGGCCATGGCGGTTGAATTTCTTTGGAGGAGAAATTCTAGAGGCCCGTGTACTGTGCGGTGTCAGTGCACGTTAAAGAACCCCAGGTGGTCGAAATTTCCGGAGCCCTCCACTACGGCGTCTCTCATAGCCTTAGTCGCTTTGGGACGTTAAACCCCATAAACCAAACCAACCTAAACCAAACAAATTTTAAAAGTAGGTTTTCTGAGTTAGAATAGCGCTTTTTTCGACACAACATTGTCAGTGGTGTACTACATCAGAATACAGCTAACTAGCAGGTTTGTTACAGTTAACTTTTTAGCTATTACCGTTAGGTCCCTTAATTATCAAGAGATGTGTAGCACACCATAATTAATATTCATATCTGATTTTAGAATTTAGAAAACATGTTTGCCCTCGGCGCTGTGGCTCAACAAATTCTTGATGTACGTGCACTAGAGAGGTTGCTTTGCCTGCAAGCTTCTCAAAAGCACGTGTATTTTCGCGCGATTTAGCCGAAATTTGTTCGGCCACAACGGAGAGGGTAACCGTGTTTTCGAAATTTTAAAAGCTGACAATTACGGTGGGTAACACGCCTTGTATATTTGTCTCTTATTATAGGAGCTACACAGTGATATTTCAGCGAAGAATGATGAGGCCTCGAATAAGCCTAGATTTTGTTAGTGAACAAAGAAAAGTAATGAAGAAAAGGTAGACAAACGAGTTAAAGGTAAGATAAAGAAGTTCAGGGTCTCACTCGAGAACAAATATTCTGATTTAACCGAGGGAGACAACTATTGTGCACATGTGGTGAACGGTAATCTTGCCAATATAATCACGGAGCGCGCAGTAGCAAGTAGGCGGGAGGTGGGGGAGGGGGGGGGGGGCAGCTATAGACACAATACTAGCAAATTCTCCCAGGTGTTGAGATCTCTGACTAAGAACGTCAAAGAAAGAAAGTCTGGAACTCCATAGAACAGAACTGGCAGAACTCTCAAAGCTAATCATTAAAAGTACGGCGACGGGCATAAGAGAGTATAATTATGGAGAGAATAGAGCATGCTCTAAAAAACGGAGGTAACCTAAAAACGGCAATGAGAAAACTCGGTATGGGCAAAAAACATATGTGCGCTCTAAGAGGGCAGTGCCTTGCCAATACGATAAGGTAGTTAAAGCAACCGGAGAATTGCACATTTGTATATGTGTATTGTATTTGTATTATTTCGGATATTGTACATTTTTACAATGTCATGATTATTTCGGATATTGTACATTTGTACAATATCCGAAATAAGAATGATGCTATAGGCAATGAAAAGGCGAAAACAGGTGAGGACCAAGTAACGGGCTCTGTTGGGCGCCATATCCCATCTTAATCCAAAAGGAAGGGCATATTAAGGACTTGAGAAACCACAGACCGATCACCTTACTACCCGTTGCTTAGAAGGTATTTAATAAGGCATTCGCTTAAGAGAATTCAAACTACCTTAGGCTTCAGTCAACCAGTGCACCACGCTGGATTTCAGGAAGAAACTAGACGATAGACCACGTGCACATCCTAAACATTTGACAAAGAGATGCGCAGAATATAACCAACCTCTTTATATAGCCGTCATATATTACGAGAACCATTTGACGCAGTTGAAACCCCAGCACTCATGTAGATATTGCGTAACCAGCGTGTTAAAGAGAAGTTTTCAAAGACTTTAAGATACATATACAGGACGCAAAGCGGTCATGATCCTGCATTGAGGAAGTAATAAAATCCCAATGAGTAACGGTTTAAGGCAGGGAGAGACGACCTCTTCACTGCGTATTTACAAGAGATATTCAGAGAACTAGATTGAAAAGATTTGGAGGCGGATGCTAATGGAGAATACATTAATAATCTCCGATTTGCTGATGACATTGCTTTGCTAAGTAACTCAATGGACGAATTGTGAACCATGAACAATGACTTAAAAAGACCAAGCATACCAAGGTAGTGTTCAAAAATCTCAGAAGGCAACAGCAGTTTACGATAGATAGCGCAGCGTTGGAAGTTGTCAGGGGATACACCTACTTAGGGCTGGCAGTGACTGCAGATCCGGACCACAAGAGTCAAGCAGCTGTGAGAATAAGAATGGGGCAGAGTGCATTTGACAGGTACTCTCAGGTCATGAATAGCAGCTTGCCGTCATCCCTCAAGATAAAATTGTGTGATAGTCGCATCTTGTCAGTATTCTCTTATGGGACGGAAACCTGAACGCTAGCAAAAAAGTTTTAAAATAAACTGCGAAAAGCGCAGCGAGCTATGCAAAGGGAAATGATAGGTATAACGCAGACAGACATGAAGAGAGGAGAGCATTAGGGAACAAACGCGAATCGATGATATCCTTGTCGAAATCAAGAAAAGGAAATGGGCATGGGCAGGGTATGCAATGCAAAAGCAAGATAACCAGTGGTGGTTAAAGGGTAACGCGTACGACAACAAGAGAGGGCAAGCGTAGCAAGGGGTGGCAGAAAATCAGATAGGCGGAGGGGGGGGGGGGGGGGGTGGCTTTTGTCCTGCAGTGGGTGCACGTAGGCTGATGACCATGATGATGATACTGTTCACATAAAGCCTACATCCTCCTACATAGAGACAAATGTTGGAACGACCTTCTCGCCAAAAGTGCTACGATAACAGAAAGCTCCCATTTGAAGTCCACCATCGAAGGCGACCATGTACATGTATAATCACCTTTTGCGAACCGACACTTTTCTAATGTCTCAAGGCGGGGCCCTTGAGACACAATAAATGAATGAAGAAGTAAATAAATAAGAGATACAGATGAAATCACTGCCTTCTAACCACGTACCACCACGTAAGCTTAGGTCTCATTTTCGCTGGGGGACAATTGACGTGTGTTCGTGTTTATTTTTCTTATAATGAGTCAGCCGAACCCGGATGTATCGAACTAGAAGTGGACAGCGAAATAGTTCGATTAACGTTTTTCCCGAATAAAAATAGCCACGCTAAGTCTATCTCTTTGGAAGTACATGGGTTGGACAACATTTGTGGAGCTCCACAACTTTCCTATTGACGCCTGAACGTTTCAAGCTATATTTAAAAAGTTAATTTATTTACTTCGACTGATTATTCAAATGGGACGTGCGAAAAAAAATGATACTGTAACTCTAGGTAAAGCCTAACAACATGCACGCGATTTCAGTTCTGAACAACGCTTAGGTTTTTTTTTTAAATTTTGGTCCAGGTTAGCCGAGACACCCTGTATACGTAAGCGACGCGTTTTCTGCAGTCAGCAACGTGCCCCCCGTCGGCGTGCTGGCATCAACCCATCATAGTACCTACCATATGATGTCTAATCCTGTTACCAATACAATAAACTCTTTCTAAAATAAGGTACAGCTTGTTTCCGCGACGCCTTCAGCAACGAAGCGAGTGACGCGCGCCGGACTAGGGCCGCCGTTAGGCATTAGTGTGGTTGGCTCCACTGCACGGCAGCGATGTGGCGCAGAAAATGAGTACAAGAGACCGAAGGCAACATTCTTGCGCACCCTACGTTCAGCTTGTCACGCAGTTTCAGGTCGCTAGTGCAGCCAGCAGGCGCCCAAGGCCGCTCAGTAGACCCGTCTCTGCAGGTGATCGAGAACCTCCGTTCGGAGAAACACCCCTTGCAGGGGCGTGGCGCTCCGTTCGGTTTATCGAATGTTCCACTGAACGTGAATTCGATAAACGCTCACAGTAGCGCCAAAATTTTGCATGGGATTTCCAAGCAGATATTCTGACTGTTCGATATAAGCGGTAATTCGATATATCCGGTCCAAACTGTAGTAGCAGTCATACGGACTCGCAGTGATTGCAGTATCACTGGCAGCGGCCACATGAAACAGAGACACCATGAAGTTCGAACGACGCAAAAGGCTCCTCCCCCCTGACGTCAAAATACGTTGTGCGAGAACGCTACGTAACTTGCTCCAGAGACTGGACAGCGGCGTGAACTCAGTAGAACGAGCTCTGATTTGCGGGAAATGCGATGTGAAATTAATACCCGTACGGAGCTCGAATCACTAGACCGGGAGGCAGGTACGCGGAGAAGACACAGCATGGGTGCTCGGTAAACCGATTTAGGTGTCAGGTTTCCTTGTGTACATCCCGGAAGCTCTGAGACGTGGCTTACGACGTTGTTCGGTGTCCACATCCTCCACTGGTCCTACCATCATTTCGGAAGGTTATTCATAGAGCGGTCGCTAGTGAGGTGACTAGACGAGAAGCAAACCAGAGATGCAAGGCTTTTGCCACGGCTCCAACGCCACGGGCCTGTTCAATTCATAGCAGCGCGAACAGAGGCGAACCAAGAGAGGGAAGACGTAAAGTTAGAAAGACTAATGAAGGAGCGAGACACCCGGACACACACAGGCAGCTCGACAGAGGCACACTAAAACGGCAGCGGCACACACATAACCACAAGAGTTCGAAGGTGGCGAAGCAGCCACACAGGCCGCCAGAAAGAAGAGATCCAGGACGAGCCCAAGACGAATGATCGGAAGAGGGAGACGAGGAGATAGGAGGGAGGAGAACGGTGTAGGATGGACAAGGAGAGGAGAAGGAGACGGCGGTAAGATGAGATGGAAGAGGAAGGGGGGAAAGGGGCGTCCACGGGCGACCGGCGTTCGTTTTCATTCCTACTTATTTGCGAAACGCGATGCCCGTGCAAGCGCTCAGGTTTCTCCGGCGTTCTCCTCTTTCCAGCGTCGGCCGCGCGACGAACCAGTCGCCATCTTGTTTCTATTTTTTTTTGTCTCCCTTAATACTTCATTTTCTCGGCGCGCATATCTCTTTTTACTTGCTTTCTTGGCCGGCGCGCGCGCGCGCTAACTCTCCAAGCAGCAAGAAAGACGAGAGCAGCGCTGGTGGTGGTCGGTGCCCAGGGAAACGCTACACCGCTTTCCCTCGCCCACGCGTTCTTCCCTCTCCCTTCCCATCCGCCCCACGAGAAGCCGCGTCCGGCGTGCCCGAGAAATTTTCGCCGCCGTCTAAACTTTCACCCGATATAAACCGGGCGTTGCGTTTCGCTCGCCGCTACTGTTTCTTCCGTCCTCTCCACCTCTATCTCGTCCTTTTTTCTTTTTACTCTCTTTATTTTACCGTCCGGTCTGGCGCGTATATATTTTCTTCCCCGCCCACATTACCCCCACCCTTCCGCGTACATCTCATTTGTCTGCTTCCTCTGACTCCTCGGCAATCATGCCGCGATGACTGCACTCAGGGGTCCGCCATGTTGGAGAAGACAGCAATCGGTGGTCAGTGGCAATGAGGCATTGGGACGGGAGCGGTGTATTGTATCTTCAGAGTCCTTCATGACGTCATTACGGAGTAAAAGGGAGGCAAAAAATGCGATGAAACTAGACTAGTGACAAATAGTACGCGGGGAACTTTGAGTGGCGACACTCTGAAATCAAAAAAGAATTAGGGGGACACTTAAGGTCCGCCTTTAGGGGTGTGAAGTGATAGCGTTAATGGTTCTCTTCAGTGGTTTTTCTTCACACACAGGCCCGTGTTCTGTGCGATGTCAGTGCACGTTAAAGAACCCCAGGTGGTCGAAATAACCGGAGCCCTCCACTACGGCGTCCCTCATGGCCTGAGTTGCTTTAGAACATTAAACAGAGACAGACAAACAGACAGACAGAGACAGACAGACAGAGGGGCGGACAGACAGACAGACAGACAAAGGCTAAATGCGGGGAACGGCCATGTAACGGAACAATATAATAAGGCAGGGTTAGCTCGGTACATTTGAGCGTTGTCCATGAGGGCAGTAGTAGGCAGGTGCAGGAGAGGTATCGGACTTCTCTTCCCCGCTTTGTCGTTGTTGTAGTAACGACAGCTCGACAAATTATGCTTGGGTGCGAGCGTGCGCGTTTTTTTTTTTCTTGCGCGCGTGTCCGTATAGCCGGTATATAAAAGCATGTACGCTTCAGTAAAGCGCCGTAAACTCTAGGCTCAGCAGGTGGCGAAACAGCATCAATATTTCTCCACAGGTAACGGGACACGGCCGCCGCACTTTGCTGCAAGGCAGGAGAGTGGCCGCGCGAACAAGCGACCCTCAAGCGCCGACGAAGACGACGCCGCACCGCGCTGCCGTGTAGAATTTCAAATTAACAACGGGACTTTGCACCATCCCTTCTCCTCCTTCTTCATCGTCTCCTCGTGCGCTTAGTATTTCTCTTCACGTCGCTGCGTTTCTCTCCTACTTGTTTGGCCCTGTTTTTCTTTCTCCTTTTTTTTTCTGACCACACGTGCAGCATGTCTCAAGTTTCCAGCTCTGGATACGGTTTCAAGAACGCACTCTCGTGCGGTTTTGTGCCCATTTTTCTTAGGCATCTTTCCGTTTCCCCCGCCACAGTTCTTTTACTCGCCTATATACTTTTTTATGCGAAGCATATTACTAGAGCTACACTAAAGCCCGTCGAGCGCGGCGGTGGAGCTACCATTGACCTTTAGCGTGACCACGTGACACCACGTGACAACATGACGTCACAGCAGAGGAGAGATGGGCTGCCGGCTCGCGCGGTCGGCCGCGGCGGTGGAGGCTCCACATAAGAGGCGCGGCGGCTGACCACGTGACGCTACAGCAGCGGTATAAAGCTGAGCTTGCCTCGCTCTCCCAGCACTTACGAGGCGGCCAGGTGTTGGGATGCCGCCTAGAAGCGGGGCTGATTTGAACGAGAAGCGAAAGCTTCAGCGTGCCACAGAGACCGATGAAGAGCGGGATGAACGTCAACCAAGGAAAGCCATGTATTACCAAGCCTAGCCATCAATATGCTTCGCATCTGACTAGGCTTAACCTTAGCGAAGCCTCAGCCATTTTTTTTATGCCTTTGCATTTATACCCCGTCCCCATTCCCGGTTCGTTTGCAGATGTTGGCCCACCAACCGCCATATTCGGACTGCAATATAGCTGCAGTAGCAGGCACCCGCTATGCTGCGACGTTGCCGAGATTTGCATATGCCGCGTTTTTTTTTTCTTCAAAGTTCTGATTTCGGTTATCTATCTAGGATGCTGTATAGAAACTGGGTTGCTCAAAACGCGGTGGGCAGGTTGTGATGACGTCACAAGGTCAAGTGACCTCTCTCGATCAATCATAAATCTATTTGCCACCTGCCACGGTGTCCAGGTTGCTCCCAACCCGGTGGCAGGCACGGAAGCAGGTTGTGATGCCGCTACAAGGTCGCGTGGCCTATCTCGACCAATCAGCGAATTTCTTCTCTGACAAAGGCGGGGTTTTGGTGTGATGACAACTCTAGTACTATCGCATTAAAATGCGCCTTACTGCTAGTTGGGAGGTGTGGCTACAAAACCACACCGGCACGCCTGCCTTCACAAAAATAACTTTGGACAGTTTGTGGCCAGTGTGGCCATAGAAAGCAGACATAGACATACAACGGGAGCTTTACAGCCGCGGAGAAGACGCAGAAGCTTAGGCAGTTCCCAGAGTAAAACCATCTGTTTGCAATATTGGGCCGATTCTCCTTGGTGTAACTCAATGCTTTGAAATCATCTTCGAAGCAGCGTAGTCAACGGCAGTGGTATCGTAAGACGGTGCTCACTAGAACCGCCCACCGCATAATGCATGGCTGTTGCCGGGGCTCAGTTTTGAATGCGCTGCATCGTTGGAAATTCTCAGTCGCTGCAGCATTCGGACTGCTGCAGACTAGATGTGCTCAGGAACTGCCACGTTCGGGAACTCCAAGAGGTCGAAATTAATCCGGAGCCATCTACTACGGTGTCCCCCTATGCCAAACGCAGTTTCTGGACCTTAAATCCCTCATGCCTTCTTACCTACGTAATTCACAAGCTGCCTACCTCCCCCCCTTCCCTCCCCCCACCACGTAATGGCTCATGGTACTGAAGATATAGAATTACGCGAATTAAAAAGTGGCATCTTTTCATTTCTTTTGATTCCTGTAAAAAACCTAAGGTGCAAAGATGGCGGACGAAGCGCCTCAGTGGCTGCGCCATCTACAGTTGTAGTTGCGTACCGCGCAGCAGCGAATCTTCCAGCTGGCCGCGACGAGAGACTCCGTTCTTCCAGTGGCCTCTGTACTTGTTTACCCGGCTATGGGGTGGCGTGCTAGGATCGGATGACATAAAACGGCATCCAGACCGCACTTTCTACCTTGTACGCAGTTTTCGCACTCAGTCGCGTAACGTGCACCACCCGCCCGTTTATCCGCCCGCGAAGGCTGCTCCCGGCCTGTTGCATTAACCAGGCAGCAGCTCATTCTCGAGGAATCTCCTCCGGTTACAACGAGGGTAACGTTCACCCAAGTCTCCTCTTCGCTTTCGTTAAAACCGACTTTCAGAATGATGGCTCTGTCTCTCCCGCGAAGCGCGCGTCTTGTTCGCATCACCCGACGCGCGCGTGTTGTCAGGCTGGCTGGCTATTTTTCTTTTGGTATAGTGTTGTTGCCGTCACGTCAGTGGGACTGAAACCGAGAAGAGATGGTAAAAAGAACAGGAAAAAAAACCTGCTGCACAGGCGTTAGCGCAGAACGAAGGAAGGTTAAAGAGAGAAAGAAAAATAAAAGAAAACAAGCAAAGTGCATGCACCGCGGCGCTCCGAACTGGCCGCCCTCGCGTCGAATTCCGAGCGCTGCGCAAACGGCTTCGCGCGCTCCGCTCATGCAACCGAAGCCGAAGGCAAAGTAGACCAAGCAGCCCCGAGGGCGAGTGGTTGGGGGAGGGGGGAGAGCGGAGCGCGCGCCATCGCCGCTAGAAAGAGGAGAACACGCGGAGCCAGAAGGGAGGAGGTGAAGGAAAGGAGGTCGGGGAGGCGGCGGCGGCGGCCGGAATTCAAGCCGTCGCTTACGGTAGTCGCTTCGGGTTACGGCCTCGGCGGCCACTGCTGGCGCGTAATCCGACACGGGCCTCCGAGATTGTAATCCAAACCCGTATACACGACGCTCTCGCTGCTGCCGCCGTCTCTCTGCTCCTCCCCCGCATCCTCTACTCTCCATTCGCGGCCCCTCCTTCTTCTCATCCGGTCGCCGCCGCCGTCACGTCTAGCTCTCTTCTTAGAGCGCATTTCCTTCACCCAGTGCACCTAACACACAACACGCGCGCGCGCGAGGCTGAACCCCTCCTCTCCCAAACCCTTCTGTCGCATCACACTCGTCTTCCTCTTTCCTTTGGACTTTTTTGCTCGGGTCCCGTTTATATATACGCGCGTCTATAACGGCAGATTCTGTTACGGAGGAGCCCTTTCCACAGACGAGGAGAGAAAGAGATCATTGCAGAAAGGAGGAGTGGAGAAGGCTCTGCAGACACACTGGTTGCAGCAGTGTTGCTGCTCTGTCTTCGTTCTCTCCTTCCTCGATCGACGACACACCCTTGCCACTGCAGCACCTCGTTGTTTGCCTTATCCTCCTTCCCCCTGCACCGTCACGAGCTGTGTCTAGCACCCCTTACCCCCTTTTTCCACTTCTTTGTTGTCGTTTTTTTTCGCGTGTGTTTACTGTTACGAGACCGCGGCGCTGATGCACGGGGAACACGCTGGTGGATGCCATGTAAGTGGAGGAGGGGTCTAGACAGCCGCCGAGAGTGAGAGAAATGCTTAGAGAGAGAGAGAGAGAGAGATGAGCTCAGCGAAAGAGGGGGGGAGGCAGCGCAGGCGCTCTTTGCAACCGGAGCCGGCCGTCTCGAACTACGCATCCACGGGTCCCGCAAAACCCGAGCCGCGCGCACTGGGCCGCCGCCGCTGCAGCGCCAAGCCACCGCCCAACCATCGCAGGCATCTCCTGTCTGTCTGCCTGCCTTCTCTAGCACACGAGGCGACGTCGCCTTCACGCAAACATACAACCTACCTCCACCCTCCCCTCCCCACCCTCGTCCTGCACATCCGTAGAGTGATGTCAGAAACAACCCCAGCACACCCGGCGCGACCGTTCATGCTGTGCCGCCACTCCAGGGTGCGAAAAAGGGAAACCCAGCCGCACCCGAGAGCGCCTTGCAAGGAAATGCATGCCGTAGCGCACCCTCTGTGGGGAGACGGAAAGAGGAGACCGATAGAGTGAGCGGAGAACGTAGGAAGGGGGAAGGGGGGATGGAAGCGGTGAACACGTCTCCAGGCTCCCGCCCCGTTATGCATTCCGCAGCGGTATACCCATCTTTTGCCCACAGGATCACGATTTACGGATTCAGAGGACAGCAGCGGATGTTCAATCAGGACGCCATGGAGAGGACGTTGTTGTGTGTATACAGTGGGAACTGGGTCACGTCACACGCAATTCGCACTCGTCGATACTGGTATGGCGTAAAGCAGACTGGTGGCAGCGACGATGCAAGGAATACAGGACGCGTATAGCGATGCGGGGGTGTTGCACCAAGGATAGAGGCGTGCCACATGGCGCCGTCCAGGGCACTCTTCCTCCTCCTCAACACCTCCCTCCCACTCCGTCCCTCGCCGTGTTCTGGGCTTCTGGAGTCCAAACACCAGGGCCCGCACGGAGGCTGCTGCGAGGAGTAGGAGCTGCGTTCTCCGGCGTTGCTTTTAGAGCGGCCGGGCATGCTGGGTGGTGGCGGCGTACGGGTCGGGCTCGCAGTTTGCTGCGGCCGGGTCGGCGCCTTGGCTCGGGTTACAACCGTGCGCAGGAGAGGGAGAGAGGGTTGAGAGAGAAGGGTGGGAGGAGGCGGCGTCCCGCCTTCTGGCTCTGCTAGTGTGCTGCTGCGGAGCGGAATTCGCAACGGCGGCGCATTCTGGAGAACTATGAGGGCCCCGTCACTTTTGGCAGCGTGACCAAACGGCGCACGCGGGCCTAGCCTTTGCAGCGCACACAGTTGACGAGGAACTATCTAGCTCGCCGGTAAGCTGCGTTCGCTTGGTGTGCTGTAACCGGAAACTCTCGGTAGCCGAAGACAATGCCGTTGGAGTGAAACTGAATGAGCGTGAAAAGACACGTGGGCGCTCAGTGGCCGCTCTCCGTAACGAGCCATTTATGGTCGGCGTGTACCAGGTTTGATGAAGCAGAGTTGATTGCGAGAGAAGGAAAGAGTGTGCTCAAACGGGGAGATAAGGTTAGGAAGTGTGCGAGGACGGGGTGGTCGCAGATGGCACAGGACAGGGCTGATTGGAGACCATAGGAAGACGCCTTTGTCCTCCATTGGACGTAGTTGCGCTGCTGCTGCTGACAATGGTCAGAATGGTGAACCCAGGTCAACTCACTTACGGGGGAGTGCTCTGTGATGCGGAGCTTGAGCAGTTACTTCGAAGCGGAGAAGGCAGAAAGGTTTGTTTCTTTTCATCAGGCGAAGAGCTAGAGAGAGGGGAAAAATCCACAGTCACCTAATCACATTGACGATGTGAGAGTATTAGAAACTGTTGATGTCTTTACATCGATTTCTGTGTCAATCTTTCGCGGTCGTGTCCTATAATCATCTTATAGCTCGCGGGGCACGCCTGTGTGCGAGATCAACTTTCGCTTGGCGCTCGCGGTTTTATGAGGAGCTTGGGTTCCTTTGGACACAGCAGGGGTCAGACACCCTCACGCCATGCTAACGAGTCAACCAAACCGAAATGGCGCCCTGCTTCAGAGCTGTACGAAGCGGTGGTGGTGGTGGAAAACATTTATGTACAGGTATAATACAGGAGGTTATGCATGAGCTGACCCAGAAGGGGTCAGCCCTTACAAATACTAGGTGGAGGTCCCTAGTTCGGGACCCCAGTGGCATCGGCCGCCGCCCAGGCTCGCGCGACCAAGGCCCGTTGGGCCTGCAGGTCAGAGCAGCCGAGCAGGGTCGCCTCCCAGTCCTCCCGGGTTGGGTTGGGGTGAGGGGGGATAGCAGGGTTGGAGGGGCAGGCCCACACCATGTGGTACAGTGTCCGAAGACTTCTCCGCACAGTGCGGACAGCTGCCCGAGAAAGAATGGTCGAAGTGTTCGCGTGCCTGCTCGAATCACGTTCGGCATTGCTCACCGCAAAGAAAGAACACCCTGTGCTTCTAATGTTTCTTGCATTTCCTTCTGTACAAGCAAGCCTGATTTCTTCGATCTGCGCTTAAGTAAGCGCTGCAACATCACTTTAAATTGGTCTTAGCACATGGTTTACCAAAGAAAAGCACGAAAAACAGACAGAGCATCAATATGACTGCAAGAACTTCGCGCAGGTAAGGTATGCGTGAAAGAACCTGACCTCCCCTGGTGGGAAGGAAAACGCCCAGGTTTTAAAAGGCCGAAATTGAGCTCATCAACACCTTCTTCGTCTTATCTCCTCTTGACTCTGCTAGGGTGAAGGCGGGCACTGTAGACGCTGCGTCGACTACTCTGTCTGTCTATCATTCCGACGACATCTGCTGGCGGCACAGCAAAAGAAACGAACACCAGTGGACCAGGAGGGTGGGGGAACGGGGGGGGGGGGGGGGGGGGGTCGAGGAGTCGCGCCGGCCAAAGAGCTCACGATCTCTCTTCACTGAGCAGCGCACAAAAGCTCAGAAACGCCAGTGAACGTCGACGAAGGCGACGCAAAATACAGGGTAAAAGAAGCCCAACGTGCGAGTGACGCAAAAAAGGAAAAGGATAAATATATAAGCACGCGGAACAAAGAATAGAAGAGGAACGAGAACCGCGGCGCACGCACAGAAACAGGGGGCGTGGTGGCAAGAAGAGCCAACTCGTGCAGTCATCAGAGGGCGTGGTGTTTCCCGCAGCTGGCACTGGGTGGAGCCGCAGGCGCCCCCCTAATGACGCCAGCGCGGCGATCACGACGACGACGCCACCACGCGGCCTAGCGACGGACTTGTGTGTGTCCGTGTGCCTGGCATGACCAGCCCCAGACCCGCCAGCTTATTCTCGATTGTAGGAGCTACATAAATCCGCGCTATATATACGCCCCACTATCCACACAGGGTAGCCATATTGTGCCAGGAGGCAGCAGTCCGTGCAGGACCACATGGCCGCCAACAAAGAGTGGAGTCACACAATTCTTCGAAAACTGTAGGGGTGAGAGTTGCGAACGCCGATAGGAGGGCAGTTCCTCGTAACCGGAAGACGCCGGAGCTATGAAGCGAACAGCGGCCGAGACGAATTGGCTTTTTTTTTTACCTTGGCATTTGTCAGAAGCCTACTACAGCTGAGTAAGCTGTGTCGCTCTTTTTTTTAGACCGTCGGGTTTTCGTCTAGCTGTTGGTTCAGTATAATGTCTCGGGGACAGCGCTTTCTGCCTTCACTGGCATTGTGCGAATTATTACTGAAAGAAAAGAATGAAATGAATGGTCTTTCGTTTCCTATGCGAAAATTCAAAGAAAAATACTAACAAAGAAACATAGAAAATACACCTCTTGGTTAGTAGCCTCGGCATTCATGCGGAAATAATCTTTAGAAAAAAACCAACGAGTGCACGTTAGTGGGAAAAATAATGCAGCCATGTCGTGGCCACGTCTCTCTCACGTGATCACCCATTTACGGTACTTCCGCCATAAGATTCTAGATTTGAACACCGTGCAGCAAGATCCCCGTGATGTCGTCAACCCTATCACTTACCGACAGCCCATCTCTCCGAAGGGCGCAGACAAAGCGACCCCTGTGACCGTTACTATAAGTCAGATAAAACTAAAGAGCTAAGCGGCAAGCGCCGCTCAAAGGAGGCGCTGCAGCCAGTGCAGTGAAAGGACCGGCCCAGCGACATTTACTCTCATGTAACCGGGCGTATCCTTTGCAGCAATGAGAGCTGGCCGCTTGGGGGAAAAAAAAAAAGGGATTAAACCGAATAAAGAGCAAACGCACAACTTCAACCTGGACAAAGATGCTTAACGGGGGTCTGACTTGAAATAACGAGATGTAAAAGGAAAGAAAACAAGTAAGAAAAGAAATAACCAAAAAGGGAAAAGAAAGCTTTGCAGGTTACGACAGCATGTTTTCCTGATTGCGTTTGAGACACGTTCCGGATGACGACAACACCGTCTTGGCCACTTGCACTACGCTTTGCGTCATCAGAGCCTTGTAGGCGGTGAAAAGCGGTAGCAGCGCGGGCGCACACACGGCGCTGTCCCTCGGGGTCGCGATGGAGAAAAGAACAGCGGGCCTAGCGACGTCGGCGAGGAGTCGACGACGACCGGGGAAGATGAGCGAGCATACGGAAGAAAAAAGAAAGGGAGAGAAAGAGAGCGACAGACGTTGGGTGGACAGCGAGACGGGGCGTGCCTCCCACACCCCGTTGCTCTTCGGGCGAGCAGCGAGGCGGTCTCAAACTGCTCGTCACCGTCGAGTCTATCTCTCTCTCTCGCTGCCTTTACCTTTTATATTTTCTTGTTTTTTTTTTAATGTCATCTTGCTTTCTTTACGGGCGTTTTGTGCCGCGGGCTGGATCAGCGGCGGCATCTGATCTAGCGTGCGCATGCGCCTATGCCTGCGTGCCGTGATCGGCGCGAGTCTGAGCGGAGCGACGGGTCCTCCCGAGCCCGCGGACGGCATACGTGCGGACAAGGAAAACGCCCTCAGTCTCAGACTACTACACCAGAGAGAGGCGATTTCTTCCAGGAAAAGAAAGGCGAACGGGAGTGCCGGCTACTTGTCGGCGCTGAAATGGACGTGTAGTGTGACGAGAAGGAAATCACAGTGAGGGCTGCACGACAGGTGTGCGCGCAAGTCCTCACGAAGCACTGAATTAAACCAACGTCTGTGAGCCAATGACTGTGAGCCCAATGACTATGAGCCAAATCTTGCCCGCAGTGGCCGCGTTTAGATGAAGGTGAAATGTTGAAGACGCCCCAGTGCTGTGCGATGTCAGTGCACGACACCAGGTGGTCGAAGTCAACATGACGCCCTCAACTACGGCGACTTGATCCTTGTATCTCTGTGCGCTCTATCACTATACCTCCTCCTTCCCTTCCCTGATGGTGTGTGCCCACCTAGAATGAGACAATTACTGCGCCTTTTCTTTCCTCGTGAAACGATTAGCATTTCTGCCGCTCTGCGACACGTACCAAATGCCTAGGGATCGTATTGCGGCAGTGCCTACGTCATCCACGTGACGATGAAAGGCAAGTCGCCTACTATGTTCGGAAAAGAGGAAAACAGTGATGATGAAAAAAAAACAGCGCCATAAGTTTTCGCAAATAGATGGAGAAAGTCAAGATGACAACATTATGAGCTGCCTTCCAATTCCTAATTGAATTGCAATTGCGTTTAACGAGTTTCAGGTCCAACTTTAAAGATGCAGTCAAGAGGAATCTGAACTCGTCTTTTTGCCGCGGGAACTCGATCTGCACGTTCCGAGCATTCTTAGAAACTGCGACTTATTGCCCTGTGTGGCCGATTTCCCTAATTAAATCGAATTAATGTCCGGCTCCCGCCTTTTCTTTTTTAATTCTCCGCGTACGGGGGGCGGAGTCGACCAACGCGTGGAGTGCCTTTCATCCAGCTCCGCGGAGGCTTTGCTTTCGCTTTATTTTGTTTTTTTTTTTTAATTTCCGTGAATAAATAGTTTCATTCGCAGATAATATAGCCGCAAAGTAAGCCCACGGAGATAAAAAATACGCGTGGACTATTTGTTACTACGGATTACTGCGTATTACTCCGCCGATGGTAGAGCGGCAAGCCTCCACGGAACTGGCTGAAAGGCACTCCACGCGTTGGTCGACACCGCCCACCGTACGCGGAGAATTAAAAAAAAAAGGCGGAAGCCGGACGTTAATTCGATTTAATTACGGAAATCGGCCACACAGGGTAATGAATCGACGTTTCTAAGAATGCTCGCAACGTGCAGATCGAGTTCCCGCGGCAAAAAGACGAGTTCAGATTCCTCTTCACTGCACCTTTAACATGTCGCTGAAATTCGGGCTCTCAGTAGCCGATCACTGAGATTAGTGCATGACTCTAATGACTGCAAATATATACTGAACTTCAAATATTCTTGAGAAATAATTTTGGCCTTTTATACTTGATCCAGGCTTGTGGACGTACGTCCCTTCCTTCAGCCAACTGCGCGTCAGCACGGCGCAGGAGACGGTCATTTCGCCCCCTATGTTTCGCTCTGTCTGCGCTGCTTTAATCATTATATTTGTATTTCTTCACTTACCACAGCAGGCACGCAGTGTTATCGTTTTCACGTCCTCTTCGCCGGATCAGCTATCTCACGTGATCGCCACGCTACGAGATTGATATAGCGAAAGGTCCTGCTTGCGAAAGGTGCGGGTATTTCTGCGACGCTCGATACTTCTCGATACGGCATCAGGTGAAAAATTTTGTGCCATCTTGTAAGATGACAGAACCGAGACAGATGCCATCCAAATGGGCATCAACACTCCTTGGGACGTCCTGAGGACGTTTGAAACGTCCCGCGGACGTCCAGTGCAGTTTCAGTGCCCAATGGGATGGAGAGGGCAGCGAGCTACATGAATATGATAGAGGAAGAGTGACGAAATGAATAGGTGCTGGTTTTACCCGATCACTCAGTCCGAGGCAGCCGTCTCATAGAGGGGGGCAAACATGCCACCCACGAAATCTTTGTCGTGCGACCCGCTGGCCCTAAAGATTTCAGCACTTGTTCCTTTCTTCTTCGTCGGTATCGCACGTTTCTTATCATGTTCAAATCTGACACCGACTAATTGCTTCATGTATCTGACGTCAGAGGCTAGGCTTACGTTAATCTCCTTCCTTGACACTTATGTCCGGGTGTGACGTCACTATTCGATTTTCGTTACGTCAGAGGTGAGCAAGAGAATTGAAGCGTTCGTTGGCTGTTAAGTAAGCTGGTAGCGCTCGAGTAATAATAATAATAAAAAAAAAACATTCGAGGGAGGAATAAAACAGCAAAAAAAAAGGAGCTTTGTTCACTAGAGAGGCACGACGTGTGCTCTGCCCTTACCCCTTTTCCCTCTGCCCTTACCCCTTTTCCCTCTGCCCTTACCCCTTTTCCCTCTACCCTTACCCCTTTTCCCTCTGCCCTTACCCCTTTTCCCTCTGCCCTTACCCCTTTTCCCTCTGCCCTTACCCCTTTTCCCTCTGCTCTTACCCCTTTTCCCTCTGCCCTTACCCCTTTTCCCTCTGCCCTTACCCCTTTTCCCTCTGCCGTATACCCTTTTCGGCTGCTGTTTCGTCGGAGTCAAACGTTTCCAAATCTAGCCCTTGTGGCGAGATAAGCCTGACATCCCTAGTGTAAGAAGTACAACCGGGTAACGACTTGATGGCGTTGGGTGGGCGCGACCAACGTTGCATTGCACCAAGCAGCTGCTTACCGTAGGCGCCTTTGCGGGATTCCAATACCGCGATAGTTGTGGTTCGCGCCTGCCGCGGCCTGCCGGAGAGAAGTTGCAGATCTAAGTCGTTCCGCAGGGTGACAGCTTTGTGTAACCGGTACGGAATTCAGTCTATGCTGCGTGTGAAGTAGCGTTTGCATCATCATCATCATCATCATCGGCTACTTCAGGACGCTGCAGGATATCCACTGCAGGACAAAGGCTTATCCCCCGTCTCTCCAAATAACCCTTCCCTGTTCCAGCTGCAGCCACCGTATCCCCGCAAATCTTCCTGTTCTCTCGTCCCATGTAACTTTACGCCGCCGTCTGCTACGCTTGCCTTCTCTTGGAATTTACTAGGTTACGTTAAGGGACCATCGTTTATCCTGCCCTCGTATTGCATGACCTGCCCCGTGCCCGTTTCCTTCTCTTGATCTCCACTAGAATGGCATTAACTCGCGTTTGTTCCCTGACCCACACACACACCCTTCTTGTCTCTTAACAATACACCAGTCACTGTACTTTCCACAGCTCGCTGCTTTGTCGATAATTTAACAATTTTCGTTAGCCTTCGCGCTTCTACACCACAGCTGAGCGCCGGTAAGATGCAGCTCTCACATACCTTCCTCTAGAGGGACAGTGCTAAACTGCCGTTCATCACCTGAGCGCGTGTAGAGAAAGTGATTCGAAATAATAATAAAACGAAAAGTATCTCCGAGACGCATTGCCTCGAGCACAGCAGAGGTGAAAACGCTACACAAAACAAAGTAGACAAGTTAAGTCCACCCTTATCACCTTTCTGGAGTGGCGGGTTGTTGGAGTACCGGGCCTAAGCACGAGTGAAAGCAAAGCGCCATTGTGGTTTTCCGGACATTTTTTAAGTACATTATATATATTTTTTTCCTGTATTCTTCGTCTCCACATTTTCCGTGCTATCTCATCCTTTCCTTCAGTGTGTGCTGCCTTGAAATTAAAAAGTAACGAGGAGACGAGATGAAGGGTAAATAATCCGTAACGCTTGATAACGCTCAGCAGAGGCTTGCTCAAATGTACAGGCGCGGACAAAAGTAAACGGAGCACGCAACTGTCTTCGAATATTTTTCACGCGTCACCTAATTGAAATTTCCAGCAGTGGTACGCTCATGCTCGTAGAGGAGGTTGGTGGGCTTTCTTGTAGGGAAACAACGCTTCTTCATTACCAATGGAGAAAGCGTGATTGCATTTCGAAAGCAATAGCATGCTCCGTTTACTTATGGCCGCGCTTGTACGCCCACGTATACCACAAAATAAATGGGCTTGCAAGCCGACGGAACAAAGACACAAAACTACATTACCAGCAGTAAAGAAATCGTAAATAAAAATAAGGTGCACCTGCCATTAGCAAAAAGTTAGGTGTCGTAAGGGCAGAACTTCATCCTAAAGCCCAAATTTCAAACTTAAAACTATGGGTGTAAGCCAGCAGAGTACAGAAAACCTGGCCAGCACTCAGGCGCCGGTAACAGGGCACGCGCACTTATCAATCAAGCTTGGGTGGAGTAAAAAAAGGCGCCGAACCACGGCACAGGGCGCACGGAGAACCGAAACAAAGCAAGTAGAAGAAAACAAAAATAAAGAATTAAAGAGAAGCTGCGAAGAAAAAAAATACAGGCAAAGAAGGGCGATGTAGAGGAAAGGAAGATGACGTGGAGACAGATGAGTGTGCGAGGCGCGCAAGGGAAAACGAAAGCGACGAAAATCAATGGCGCACGGGAGTGGCGGGCATCGGAACACGCGTGGCACGTACCGAGCACGTAGACAAAACAGCACACGTAGCACTCCACTGCACGGAACCTCGTCGCAATCGCACACTTTCAGCCCACACTGGAACATGCGGTCGCTGCGCGGCGAGACGGATTAGTTCCGTGCAGAAACTTTACAACGCGCGAGGCAAGCTGCGTCCAAGCGGGAGTACAATACATTATACCTCTGCGCCGACGGTGACCTGCTCGCAGCCGCGTTTCAAATGAGAACGGAAAGAGACTCCGTTGTACCGGTCGTTCGGTTGCCACGTGTCCGGGTTCCCAAGGAAAAAAAAAAAAAAAAGTTAACGGGAAAAGAAAGCGAATAGAAGAATAAAAAATGGTGCCTCAAACCGGCGCTTCTCCAGCACTGCGCTGAACTAGTGAGACAGAGACAGAGCGGCGACGCTAACAGCAGCAACAGCAGCAACAGCGGGAGCGAAGCTGCGACGCCCGGACACGCCACCTCCTCATCAGGAGGGCCCGGCCTCTTGGGCGAGGGCCGGCGACGCGACGGTCTTGGTCGTCGGTGAAGAAAAAAAACAAACAAAAAAAAACAAAGGGGTGAGAAATGGCAAAACAGAAATAAAGTAAGGGAATAGGATGGCGTGTGGAGAGAGGGAAGTGGAAAGAATTCTGGAGACACAGAACTGAGCTGAAAAAAAAAGAAAAAGAAACGAATGACGGGGATGAGTGAAAAAAAAAAAGAGAGAGAGAGGCGGAATATTAGCGCGGAAGAGCGCAAAACAAGAGCTTGTGGAGAGGAACCGACGACGGTCTTTGTCCGCGTGAAAAGCCATTTCGACCGCTTCACCCCTCCTCGCAATTTGAAAACGCCCGGGAGTGAACCCTAGGGCCGAGGAACAGCGACGCCGTACTTCCCACTCGCGTGGGATGAGGAGGTGCGTACTGTACACCTCTCCTGAAAGGTCGTACTGACGCTGGGGGGTGTACGCCTCTACAGAAGTACACCTTTGCTCTCCTAGAAAGTGTGTAAGTATAGCGTAGCGGATGTGTACAGCCTTTGTCAAAAGTTTAGAGCCCAGGGGACCAAGCCGTGTGGCTCATAATGCATCTGCAGCACTCCAAATCTCCTGAAGGTAAGAAGATTTCTTGTCCTGCACCCTCCGATGGGTAGGACTTTCATGAATGCTACAGAAGCCCTACTAAACGGCTTAGTAAACCTCCTCGGCTCTAAACTTTTGACAAACGCTGTATGCACCGGGGTCTTGGTCGCATACTTGATATATGCCATGAAAACCATTAGGGAGGTAGCACCAATAGTTCATTCGTGGCCTCCGGTGGGCCAGCTGATTCCTTGCGGATGAATTACAGCAAAAAAGCAGGGAGAAATACGGATACAGAGGAGTGAAATGCCGCTGTCCTAAGACTTCTTGTAGCGTTACGTGAGGAAGTAGCCCCGACCAGGACGTACAGTCCTAGGCGGTGGCAAGAGCGCTAAAGGTCGCCGACAGACTTCAAATACTAGGGTGCCTTGATGTCCGCGCACCTCCGCTTTCAGGGTGAGGACACCCTTCGTACCATCCTGCGCCGCCGTTTCCCCCTACGCAGCGGCATGTTGGGTCCCACGCACTGTTGGGTCACCTACAGTGCGCTATGCGTGTGACGTGGTTTGTATGCGGTTGCGTGGCGACTGAACTGGAAATATGCAGTACGTAGTTGTTTCGCTCGTAGCAATAATATTCTGGCACTTTTGAGTGTGTATTATGCATGGTGCAGTCGCTCTAACCAAACGCAACCGAAAAGTAATGATGGACTGCTATGTTCCCCAGTCACTGGCTGCACTGAAAAAGGACAGCGGTTATTTGGTGTTCCTTCGCAGTTGTAATTTAGAGTGTCATGGTCGCCGAATTCGGTGGAATTATGCTGCATTAGTTGTTCGAACGTAAGGACTGTTCACAGGGCCCCAATTTTCTCGGGTATGCCAGCAGCGCGGAGGATGACCTGCCAAATATAACTATTTCTGCGTAGTTAACACCCGCTTTTTCAGCATTCTTTGGGATCCCTTCGTCTTACTACAGCACCATATGTGGAGGATTCCCTCGCAGTAATGGCAAATTTCTCCTCCAAACAGTCCGTCACCACACTGCTTTGAGGCGTACAGCCGTGACGTGTCTGAAACATATTGTTCATACTTTCTCAACTGATTGTTCCGCAAAAAAATAATGCATACGGTTGAGTTTCCCTCTGAACACTGTTGACTACATGTAGGTTGGTGATACGACGAGACGACGTTTTGCTGATTCGTAGTTGCTAAGTAGCCTTATTCGAGGACAAATTTAACTGACACATTTATTTTTTCTTTTCAAAACTTCAAGAAAAAAAGCACTAAAAGCGATCGATTCGCAAAGCAGCCTCACAAAATCAGCCTCTGAAAACCACTTCGTTTGAATCTCATTATCCCATTATCCCTACCAAGCTAAACAAAAAAAGGGGAATCGGAGCAACGCGGGCCGCCGTCCTCGCTTCCGGAAAACCGTCGGCTCCAGTTTCCAAAAGACGCGTGCTTGTCGCCTCACTGAGCAGTAGTCGGGCAAGGCAATATATCTCTCATTAAGGTATGGGTCTGGGCTAGTTTGAAAAACGCGGTTTACGTAAAGCGCACAGAAAGACCCGGACGAGTCAACAGGAGAGACAAGCTCTCATCCCCGCAACTGTCTTCAAGAGAGGCAAAAAAAAAAAAAAATAATAAACTCTAGGAAATGCCTGCCCAGAAACACGCGTGACGAATTTTACTGATGTAGCTGCGTGACGCCAACGAAACGAACCTTTTTTCTTTGTAGTGGGGAAAAAAAGGATCCTTTCGTTGCGTCATGCGGTCGCAACTTCTTTGCTTACTGACGCACAGAATGTAGGTACGCCGCCAGGATATTTGTAGCGAGCTGTCGCAAAGAAGTAGAGGGATGGGTTGGGTGAGGAGGGTAGGGAAGGGGGGGGGGGGGGACTTAGAATCCCTTCGTGACATAAAGATAAATAAATTGAACAAAATGCTTCACGAGAGCTCACATACAGTGGGCCTAAATAATACGAGTGTCTTACTGGAAACGTCTTTGTCGCCAGGTTCTGTAGGAAGAACTCGGCAAAATTGAATGTGGCCTGGCAAGTTTTAATCCTCGCCTTCCCTTGGCGCAATCAACTGCAGGACGATTGCAGCTTTCCCGGCCTACGTCATCGGCACACGTGCTAGTGGTCTGGACAGAACATGCCACTTCTGACAGCATGGTGCAGAAGGTTCGGTGTGTACTGAGGCTGCTGCTCAATGATGCGTCTCCAATCAAGAGAAAAGCAGCGGGGAACGTCGAAACATGCAAAACGGAGGCGAAAGTATACGCAAGTTCACCCATTGGGCCCCGCTTCTTTGCTTGAATTGACCTCGTGTTGTGAGAGCGATGCAGCAGTCAGAGATGAAGCTATGAAGAACTGTTGTGTTCCCTGGTGTTCTGCTCACTGCAGGAAAGGGCAGCGGCGGCTGTTTCGCTTTGCTCGGGAAGTGGGAGAAGAAAAAAAAAAAGTGGGAAACACAGGTCAGGCGAGACAGCTGTAAACCAACTAAAACTCTAAATTATGCGACGCAAGACATGCGAAATGCTTGCATTCCAGAAAAATGTTGGGGCGCGTCTGAGCGCGCGACGTGAGCAGACGTGTGTGTTTCGGCTCCGCCGGTTTTCGGCTGGGGCCGCGAACCAACTCATCCTACCCCCGCAAACTGGCGTCTATTGATCCGGAACATCGAGCGGAACAACTGGATACCATATTCGTCCAGGTGCGCCCATTTTCGCCAAATTTACTGCCGATTTTCGAGCGACCGCGTCGGTAGCGTCGTTGAGCCTAACGACAACGCCGACGCTCGGCCGGTTGGACTCGGCCCTCCGAGTAAAAAATGGAGAACTCCGCGCTTCATTTACGCGCCTATGACCCTGAGGCGATGGCGTGGACCTCGGTCCCCACCGTCGGCGACCCAAATTTGACGGTTTCTCCCAAAATTCGGAGCCAAGCTTTGCTTCAAGCGGCTGCACGCCGCTCCCACGACAAGGCCCGGATGGCGGCGCTCGGCGCCGCCTCGGCCGCTGTCGCATCGGTCGGAAACATGAAAGCTCCCGCGACGCGCGCCACGGGAGGCAAGGGCAAGGCGTTCACGAAGTGGAAGCCGCGTCAGATGCCCAAACCCGCTCCTGAAGACTACGTTGTAGTCATAAAGCCCAGAGAACATGTCTCCCTTCACGAGGCGCTCACGGAAACCGGCTACGGTACCGCTATTTCGGCGTACCTCGGGCCGGAACGGGCCAGAGCCATCTCCGTTCTGCCCTCGCGAGACCAAAACATCATCATCGTGCATACCCCGGACATCGAGGCGGCTGACCGGCTCATCGGGGACTTTGCAGTCAATACCGAGAAGGGATTGCTCAAGCTGCGGGGTTACCTGAGACAAGACGGCGGCAACACGTGTCACGGTGTGATCGTGGTCCGTAACACGGACACCACAGAAAGTCTTCAACAACGAGTGTGCTGGCGCACCGGCACCATCGTGCAAATCCGGAAATTCGGAACATCCAACAAGGCACGCATCACCTTCGAGGGTAAGGAGAAGCCCCGGTACGTGCACTATGACAACATGGTCGTGTCTGTGAAAAATTATTACAAAACTATCCCCGCCTGCAGCCAGTGTGGGGCCGTTGGGCATCGCGCGGATGCATGTCCGAACCTGCAGCCGGACATGTGTGGACTCTGCGGACTCCAAGCTCCGCAAGTGGAGGGGGTGCGGGCCCCTCACAACTGTGTGCCTCGGTGTTCTGTGTGCGGTGCCGCCCATGGCACCAACTCACGCGACTGTGTGGAAAAATTTCGCACACCAAAAATGGCTGCCCAAATGGGCAAGAAAAAGAAATCGGCGCCTAAGAAGAAAAGCCGCCATCTTGGGCCTCCAACATCCAACACCGACAAGCTGGCACCACCTCCCGGAGGTGCTGGAAAACGATCGTCGACCTGGGCAGACATCGTCAAAACCGGACACCTGGTGAGTGGTTCGGGCGGGGCTGCTTCTTCCTCCCCCCTTCTCACTCCCCTCCCTGAGGCGCGCAGCGCCGAGCAAAATCAAATAGCAGCACTCATGGCCCAAAACGAGATGCTGCTAAAGAAAATTAACGAATTGGAATCTAAAATGCACCAGCTACCTTCTCCCCCTTCTCCTCCCGCGGCTGAGATGGAGAGTGAGCTCGTGGCGCCGAAGGCGCCAACAAGCGCGGAGACCGCACTGCAAACCCATTTCGAGGCCCGCTTCGGGGCAATAGACGACCGATTCGCCGCCATAGAAAACCAAATCTCAATGGTGGTCAACGCCATCTCCAAATTGCAAGAGTCAATCCCCGCAATGATCTCCCAACAAACTGCGCATTCCTCGCGCCCCTCGCGCAGGCCCGGCGGTCCCTACAAGGACGTATCCGGACGCCTTCTCAAACCTCTGAGGTGCACCCCTGAGGTAGACGACGACGACAGCTGCTCGCTCTCCGGTGTGGAGGACGCTTCCCTCGCTGCGAGTGCTGGCTTCGGAGCAGCGCCACTGCAACCCGTCCTTAACCTAAATGACTATGGCGAGCAGCCCTAATATCAGGCGCTCCCCAAGAACCAATTCGGCCACCCCCGTCCAAATTGTTCAGTGGAACTGTCGGAGCTTCCGCTCCCGCGCAAAGCGGGCGGATCTCAGACTTTTCCTTTCAACCCTCGACTCGCTTCCGGCGGTGGTTGCCCTCCAGGAGCCAGGGAGCGGCGCAACCCTTACAAATTACATCACCTTTCAGCAGGACCCCTCTTCGTGCGTCTGTGTGCATAAAAATTATACAGCTAATCTAGTCGACTTGGAACTTCGCACTGAATACTCGTACGTGATGGTGACACTCCTTCCGCTCAAGAAACGCGATGCGCCACTCCACGTACTCAACATCTACTGTTCCCCCAGACTCAAAAATGTAACGTTCGCAGCACTCTTTAGCCGCGCTCTAAAGGCTGCGGGCAGGGACCCCCTTGTAATTGTGGGCGATTTCAATGCCCACAGTACGCTTTGGGGTTACGTGCGTGAGGAGAAGCGAGGACGCAAACTAGCGGAACTTGCGTCCACGCTGGGCCTGACTCTCCACACCGACCCTGCATATCCAACGCGGATGGGTAACTCCGTGACCCGGGATACGTGTCCGGACCTTACCTTTACCAAGAACATTACACACGCAGAGTGGGCCAACACGGAAGAAACCCTCGGTAGTGACCACTGCCTTATCAATACCACCGTAAGGATTAAACCATTGGCAAGACCCCATGCACAAGCCCGGCTCCCTGACTGGAATAAATTCCGACAAAGCTACGTCAATTCGGCATCTATCCACGAACAAGGATACCACGCATGGACGCAAGGATTGGTTACACACCTTCGTTCGACGGAAACTCTAATTAAACTCTCGGAGGCAACGCCGGAAGTGGACAACCACCTTCTGCACCTCTGGGAGGCGCGGCACAGCCTTGTCCGCAGATGGCGCCGCCAAAAACATAATAGAAAGCTTAAACTTCATATCGCCGAGCTCACTCAGCGAGCGGCAGAGTACGCGGCCCAACTCGCCGACTCGAACTGGGTGAACCGCTGTAACACGGCGGCCAGACAAATGTCTAGCCGGGGCACGTGGCGCCTCTTCCGCGCCCTGATTGACCCGACTCAAACTCGCGCCGAGACACAAAAACATCTCCAACGAGCTATTCATAGCTTCGACGGAAATACTTCAAAATTGGCGTGCAAACTTCGCGACCAATATCTTTGCACTCAGCAGGACCCCCGAGGGCCCGCGTACTCGTATGCAGGTTCAGAGAACGCGGAGCTGGATCAGCCGTTCCAGCTGCACGACCTGAAGGCGGCCCTGGCTAAAATGAAACGAGGAACGGCACCGGGCCGGGACAAGATAACTGTGAAACTGCTTGCCAATCTTCCCGACTCCGCCTACGAAACCCTCCTCGCTTTCATCAACTCAATCTGGCTTCGTGAGGCAACCCTCCCGATAGAATGGAAAACCTCCCTGGTAACGTTCATTCCGAAAGCCGGCAAAGCCATAAACACAGACAACCTCCGCCCCATCTCACTCACGTCTTGTGCGGGAAAGCTGATGGAGACAATGGTGCGGGACAGGCTGTCTGGGTTTCTGGAAAACCAAAATGCATTCGCAGACACCATGTTCGGTTTCCGCCCGCATCGGTCTGCGCAGGACGTTCTGCTTCAACTCGATCGAGAAATACTGAACCCTGTCGAATACCCCTTCAACGATAAGGCAGTACTCGCCCTAGACTTGAAGGGTGCTTTCGACAACGTCACACATGAAATTATCCTGCAACATCTCTCCCAGACCAACTGTGGACATAACACCTTTCAGTATATCAAGCAATTTCTCTCGGATCGACAATCTCTCATCCGAATTCAAGACGAAGAACACGGCCCTTATCAAATGGGAACGAGAGGAACACCACAGGGCGCGGTCCTCTCGCCGTTACTTTTCAATCTGGCCATGATGAAACTCCCGGCTCAGCTGGCGCAGGTCGAAGGCGTCCAGCATGCGCTGTATGCTGACGATATAACCATCTGGGCCAAACATGGATCGGTTGGAGACATTGAAGCCAACCTGCAAAAAGCTGCGGAGATCGTAGACGCCTACGCCCGCCGCTGTGGCCTTCAATGCTCCCCGTCCAAATCCGAATTTGTGCACATTCGCCCGTCGCCTAAGTGCACCACCAAAATTGAACTATCTCTGGCCACTGGCCCGATCCCCGAAAACGATGAGATTAGAGTACTTGGTCTCTTTATCCACAAACATCGACGGGTTGATACAACACTAGCCAAACTGCGCAAGGTGGGGGACCAGGTTGGCCGGATGGTCCGCCGGGTTTCCAACAAACGCGGGGGGTTGCGGTGCAAAGACGCCTTGCGGCTGGCGCATGCTTTCGTGACCAGCCGAGTACTCTACTCGGCTCCTTACCTTCACCTGCGCAAGATTGACGAGAACGCCCTCGAGGTGATTCTCAGAAAGATGTACAAGCGTGCCCTCGATCTCCCGGTGAACACGTCTAACCAGCGCCTCATGGGCCTGGGGATGGTAAACACTTTCGCGGAGCTCCGGGAGGCACACTTGACCAATCAATACACAAGACTTTCAAAGACGCCGTCGGGACGCCGCCTATTAGCCCGACTACATATCCACCACCTAACACTAACGGAAGAGCGCGTACGCATCCCCGAAGTTTGGAGATACGCCCTACACGTGCGTCCTCTTCCGGCCAACATGACACGAGACGACCACAATGGCAGGCGCCTTGCGCGGACGGAGGCACTGACCCGCCACTATGGAAACAAACACGGAATCTTCTACGTGGACGCCTCCGGCCCTCACCATGGGGGGTGGTACACGGCCGCAGTCGTCCACCAAAACGTCGTGGTGAACGGCCTAACGTTCCGAGCTCAAGACATAACATATGCGGAGGAGGTCGCCATTGCGCTAGCCGCCGCAGACCAGGACTCGCGAGTCATCATTACCGACTCGAGAGGGGCCTGCAGAAATGTTCAACAGGGATACATTCCTTTCTTTGCGTATCGTATCCTTCAAAATAGCGACTACCTCGGGGCCCCCGCGTCTCGAACGATCGTATGGGCTCCTGCTCACATGGGCCTCAAAGGCAATGAAACGGCAGATGCCGCCGCCCGCGCGCTCACTCTCCGGGCAACGCCTTCAGACCCTTGCGAAACGGATCCTGAACCCAATCCGGCCATCACTTTTCGGCAAATTACTGAATTATACCAATCCGGCCATGCAATTTATCCTAAGCCCTATAGGGGCCTTACAAAGACGGAGGAACGCACACTACTCCGTCTTTACACGAAAACACTGCTGTGCCCGGCAGTTTTAAAACACTTTGATCCTGCATGTACAGGAGAGTGTCCGTACTGTGCGGAAAAGTCTTCGGACATCTTCCACATGGTATGGGCATGTCAGTCAACCCCGAACCTCGCCCCAAAACCCAACCCCACCCGGGAGGACTGGGAGGCAGCCCTGCTCGGCTGCTCCGACCTGGTGAGCCAGAAGGCCCTGGTCGAGCGCGCCCGAGCCGCAGCGGTCGCCAATGGGCTCCTGTACTGAGGAGCGCACCTAGTGCTTGTGAAAGGTGGCCCTTTCCGGGATACCTCAAACTCCCTCCCTATTATGTACCAATGATAAAGTTTTTCAGACAGACAGAGAAAAATGTTTGCTAGGGCCGAGTTATAATCCGCGACTTTAACGTTTCATCCTCGTAAACTTCACGCACTTGACTTCGCGGTTAACGAGAAACTGTTTGAATGGCAGTCGTTGGCGAATATGAAAATGCAGCTCGAAATAAGTAATCCGGTTTGTTTGTCAAGTAATCAAATGTAACGAATCCGGGTAAACAGATTCCGCTGGAGTACGCAACTCCCGTTGTGAGAATGTAACGACAGTTCACAAGAAGCCGAGTTTCAACGCAGATTATCTGCGAAAGAAGATATATTTTTGCGTAACTGACATTGATTCACTTTTCAAACAATCTATGGCACCAGCCTGTCTTGGGAGGACACACTATTTGCGGAGTTTCACGCGGTAGAGGCCGTTTTCTGTTCGAAACAGCCGGCCGCCGCATTGGTCCCAGTGTAGCCGAACGGGAGAGTGGGACCCAACATGCGTCCGTCGAGAGCGGTATCCTCACCCTGAAAGCGGCGCTGGCCATCGAGGCACATTAACTACAGGTCACCTGGAACAGCTGGGGAAGACACTCAAAGAATGCCTCATAGCTTAGAATAAAGTTCTCATTCATTCATTCATTCATTCATTCATTCATTCATTCATTCATTCATTCATTCATTCATTCATTCATTCATTCATTCATTCATTCATGTCGGAACTCTTGCACCATATGCCTTGTCTTGTGCGCAGTTCAGAGCTCATATATACCATGGTTCTCAGTCATGAAAACCTGGCGTATCAGCAGGATTTACCCTCGATGATTAATTTGACTCTTTTACTCTAATGAATGGGTGGGGAGGTGGGCTGCTAAGGCAGCGGTGGGTGGGGGGTAGAGTGGCTGGTAGGTGGTCCGTCTGGAGGGTAGCTAGTTTTTCCACTGTTTCTTTGAATTCATTTCGCCGTCGCTTTTTCGTTCCACTGCTGGGTAGGCTTCAAGTGGGTGGGGACCTTGTTGGGGGTAGAGGCATGCGACTTGGTGATGGAGGGAGCTTCTGGAGGGTATATTTGGGTATACGAGTGGAAGGTAGCGCTTTCGGAGTGTGTAGCGGGGTGGGGAGGTGGGCCGAGGGTCATTCGTTTATGCGATGCACGATTATTGAGATGGGGCATGTATATTGTCAAGTAGTGCTTCAAACAATGCCTGACACGAATGGCACATTGAAGTGAATGCGACAATCGCTTTTTCAGTTTGGTAAACTTGTGGGGCAAAATTTGAATAACTTGTAACACACCACTTACACCGCCAAACATACTGTATTTCTAAAAACTTTCGCTTTCACAAAATTTCTTTCAAGAGTCCACATGCAGACTATGGACTGTCTCTTGAAATCTTTGAAGGGCTTCAGAACTGGCTTGCCACGCACGGCCGAATCTGAACGCGGCACTGTGCCTATACTTCACCCACGGCTGGACTCCGGTCAGGCCGTAGTTCAGCTACGACTTTTAGGCATATAAGACTTGTGACTCTGAACAGTGAGGACAACACGAAATGACGCTCGCCTTGCGTCCGCGGCTCCAGGAAGCATTTGCAGCGGTCCGCGCCCGTCCCTTTCTTTTTCGCGAGTCATTAGCCACGCCCCTCTCCTCATCTTCCCTTCCTCACGTCCCCTCACCTCGGCGACAAGCGGAAATGACGACAGTCCCCGCGGTGCATGGAGTGCACCCAGCATCATCGCTGCTGTCGGGCACGCGGACGCTTGCAACGCTATGCTGTTCGCAGAGATGACAGCCGGACGCCCTTTTTCGTGCTCATGTGATGGCGATGATCGTTACGCACGGCTATGGACACGTCCTTCACACCCACTTTCCTACACGCCCCCGATTCCCCATCCTCCCTTCGTCCCCTACCAGGATGTTTCCTGCACTACACTCTCATTTTGACATGCTCTTTTTGTCAGCCTGGACGGCTGAGACATATAGCCTAATATGCGCTTCAGCTGCTCAAGAAGACCACGTGCTGTCGTCAAATCGACTTCTGGCAAAGACTTTTGTCCTCTAAATGTGAAGTGCCTTCTGTTCGTCCCTTTTGACTTATTTTGACCACCTTCTGCTTACTTTTCCTTTCTTTTTTTTTTGACATTGCACTTTCCTTCCTGTCCAACTCTAGGCATTTATGAACGCCTCATTGCCCCCCCCCCCCCCGTCACTTCCCAACCACGCTACCGTGTACTACACATTGTCCCTTCGCGGGGTCACGAATTCGCCACTCCTGGACAAGGATAACGCTTTCCTTTTTCCATTTTTCCTAACTTCCCTACCAATTCCCTTTTTTGTCCCATTACGACAGCCTCTTCGCTTTCAAACTTTAACTCCTTCACACTTCGCTCTCTCTTCCCTTTTTCCCTCACAATCAGGACCCGTTGCAGGCCAACAACCCCCCTTCCAGGATAGACAGAGAGAGGGAAGAAAGAAACCTTCTTTCCAGCCACCCACGACCTCTTTCCCTTCATCGTTTCGTCCATCCCGCCGCCAAGCCAGCGGCTAACACAGACTCGACGGGGACGAGCGCGGGACCCCAGCAGCCTCCCCCACTCCCTCCCTCCGCTCCCCAAAACACGCACGCCCTCCATTCCGCCACGCAACGAGGAGGACTGATGAGAAATCAATGACCCCCTCGAGCACACGGCCGCCCAGCGACCGACGACGACGACGGCCACTCAATGTGTTGCTGCTCGCCCTGGCGTGCCTATTTCTTTCCTTCTTTTTTCTTTCTTTTCTGGTCATCACCCCCCTCCCGCTTTCCCGCACCGCGGCGCGGCAGCTGGTGGACCGAATTATTGTTTTCCCCTTTCCCATTCAAAAGCCCGACCTTTCTCGCTTTGCCTCGTCCGTCCTCCCGCGCTGTTCCGTTCGCGCTCTTTTGTCTCGGGCTAAGCTGCGCGCGGTTCTATCGGGCGCCAGGCGCGGACGTAATATTGCCTTATTTCCCTCTCATCTCGTTCACGACTGCAGTTGGCGCGAAAGCAAGCGGGCCCTACCGCTCTCCTTTCCGCCCCGAACTCGGCCTTTTCGAAATGTCCGTCGATTAATTTGCCATTTGTCTTCCCTCCACGTGGGGGCGCATATGCGTAGGTCGGCGTTGTCCTTAGGAGAACTTATGCACGTGCATATGGGCAGCTTTCGTTGTTGGCTTCATTCGGTGCGAAAAAATTCAGGGGAGCACTTTGTTGACCTAAAGTGCGGTGAGGCGAAAGCCTTTAGCGCGTTGTTGTTGCTTGTGTCACTGATGTGTGGTTAAGATGTTAATAAGTCCACAACTGTTTGTGAATCTTAAATGCTGGAGACACTGGAGGGCGTTTGGGAGGCATCCGTCTGATTCGATGCCTTTCTGCAAACACTCTCCAGCGTCCTAGACAAGGAAAACTACATATGCGCTGGCAGGCAGTAGCGTAGCCATTAGCACGCTCGGCTGCGGAACGGGAGGATGGTGGTTCGAATCCCATCGTGCACAAAGATTTCTTTTCTGGTGTGACTAGAAAAACTTGACACCTCTGCTGACAATCTCCTGTCGACAACGATGAGGCATTAAAGGCTTTCGCCTTAAAAGAAAGACAGGCAGTCTGGGATTTTCGCTCTACTTCCGTGTCATTTCAATCTGACTTCCCGCCGCTGTGGTTCAGTTGTTCTGGCGCTGGGCTCCTGAGCCCAAGTACACCGGATCGAATCCCGGAAGGTCCTGCGTTCCCCTGTCGCTGCCTAAAGACGACGTACCTGTACGCAGACCTAAGTCATAACGGGATCAAGGACTGCAGCTTGAGTATAGGCGCTCTCGGGAACGAGCCATCTGTGGACCATGCAGTTCTTAGTGCGCATGGAAGTGTTGGCGTTTCCTAACACAAAAAGGCAGCGGTAAACAAGGGCATCGACGGTCAAGACCAGCAAGACTGGCGCTGGCTTTTGACCAGTCTTATGGCTCTTTGTAGATCGCCGGCTCCCACTTGCAGCAGTCCCGGTGTTCATGGGCTGACGTCACGCCAGCCATCACATGACGCCGCACCTATCAGTATCACTACTTCTAACTTCTGCTAATACTAGTTAGCTATGCGGTTATGACGCACTGCACACGACAACGACGTTGTTTGCCCGTAAAGAGGTATCGACACAAGCAAAAAAAGATTCACAGATGTTCGTATATGGTATGATGCGATGGACTGCGCGCGTCAGCAGAATGCACTTTTAGGATGATGTTTTTCGATTTTATGTTTTTCTCTTTTGTCACATCGCATTTCTTTATAGTTGCGCGAATTAATTTTGCTTTAATTTGGCTGAGTTTTATGGCTCGTTAATGATTTTACGCTTTACATTTGCTGCATTTACACTTCGTTTTACGTCGCCTGGGTTTGTAGCTCTCTAATAATTTGTTGATGCTCTAAAATTTGTAGCGTTATATACATTTTGCCTTCGCACGCCTCAATGGATCATCCGATTTCACGCCTTCGCTAATGCATTCCTCTCATTTTCGGCGCCGCTTTCCCCCTTTCCGCACTCGACGCTCGCTTGGGCGCGTCGCTGCGTCCGCCTCTCCATTTCCGCCGGTGCAGATTTTTCCCCTCGCCTCTCCCGGGGTGCTGTTCTCGCGCTCGCTCGTTGCAGGCGTCAGAGGCTTCACTAGGCGGCCATGCAGAGATACACGCCGGCAGTTTCGCCTAATGACACTCATACTGCTTACGCAGCAATAAAACTACTACAGTGCGAGGCGTCACAATGCAACGGGCGGGGATACATACAAGTCGTGCTGCAATGTGTCCTGGACACGTGTTTCGCAGCGTACACAAACACGGGCGCTGCCGGATGCACGCACGCCACTGCAGCCTCGCGGGCGCGCACATTTTTAGCTCCGCGCAACAGCGATGAGCCGTCCACTGAACCCGGCTGGCGTCAAGAGTGGGCGACGGGAAAGGGGAGGGGTATGATCCGTGAGGGCGCGCTGAAGGGATATTTCGGAATCTGTCCCCCCTTGGTTGGCAAGGGTACAAGAAAAAGAGCGGAGGGAGAGGCGGGATGCACCGGGCATGAAAAAAAAGTTCGAATAACATGCCTGTCTGCCCAGAATCGACGCCGAGAGACAGGGCCGGGCCATTGTGTAGACGGAGGAAAAGAGCTCTTGAGGCGATAGATTACTTAGTTAGGCACGCATTACGGTTTTCTCGTGTTTCCACGAGATTTTCTTGGCTGACCGCTATGAGGTAGGTACGTACTCTCAAGGAGACTCACCGTGGGAGAAATTCGTTTCATTTCGCTGCAAGTGCTTTGCGGTCGCACTGTCAAGCGTCTGCATCCGCTTGCGCCTACGCAGAAACTAGATCATGCGGCAAACAAAGAATAATGATAAAGTGACACTGCGGACGCTATTCGCTGAGTAGCTAGCGGCATGCGGTCATAAACGTCAGAGAGAATAGCAGTGGTCTACAATTCTTTCCGTGTATGAACTGCACGAAATGCGCGGGCGACACAGCTTCGCTTGAGCTTTGAAAAATACCAGAAGTGCCGGTCACCAGAACCTGAGCCAGGGTTCTGGTGACCGGCATTAAGGCTGGGGTACAGCGTCCCTAGAGTGAATTCGCATTGTCTCTATAAATAGAGAAACTTTGTGCTTCAGAGGAAATTCTTGTTCCCTATACGACTAAGTGAGGGGCCCCGCTCTACCGGGAACTCGTGTTCAGTGTATGAATAAGGAGAATTCAAAGGACCGTTGCGATATACGAATGAAGGAAGATGGTTCCGAAACCAAGAAGAGCATGTATAGGTACACTCTTCATTAAAGGGGTGGAGACACCAAATTTTTGGTTCGCGCGTTCTTAGTTTCAAACGCTTCTTATGGCTCCAGGAAGCATGATACACACTCAAATATTCCTATATTCACAGTGAATAATTTATTATCGCATTTTTAGGTGAACGATTTTCGGTTTCGGTTTCGGAACGCCGAGTTGTACAGTGACGTCACAGAGGGGGAAGATCAACCACTTCGCCTGGTCACGTGGGCCCACAAAAGTTGTGACGCACCTACTGCTGCATCGTCTGCTTTCTCACACACGTGCTGACCAGCGTATGAAAAACAACAACGGCATGGCTATAGCAGCTCGGATTCTGACGGATCTGATTCCAATGAGTGAGGACATCGACTTTTTTTTTATCACACGCTAATATCGCCTTCGCGGGTTCGCGTGAGGATGCGAAACACATTGCAAGATGCCAGTGAGCATCGCTGCGCCGCTCTACCCAAGCTGCGCCCACAACCGGTGTCACACTTCGCCGCCGTGCAGCAGTACCTGAGCGCTGCTTGGGATGGTGTACAAATATCACAAGAAAAGACAAGATCGCCTTGTTATCAGAACTGCCAGCTATACTCGAGCAGCGACAAAGCATATACCTGCTTATGTTGGGAGCTTTCGGCAACGGCACCGCTCGCGGGCGCTCCGGGCGACGAGCTCTGCTGCTGCCTGGCTGCCGTGGTCGTCGCTAGGCCTATAGCCTGTTTCGCAAGCGGCCGGCGCTTCGGAAGTCGCCTGCGCTATAATAAAAGGCCTACTTTTCACAAATAGCTTTAGTGTCAACAGCATCATCTCACAATAAAATAATAGTATGGTCAATCTCCTCGACGCCTTCGGCAGCGGAGCTTGCGGGCGCCAGGCGAGCCGGACCCGAACGTCGGGCCAGCGGCAGCTGCGAGGCGGTTGTGGCAAGAAATTTGCTCATATCACAGTTGTTACCTCTACCAGCAGCTCAGTATTAGTCAGCGATCCTCAAAAATGACAATTTTTTCACATTTCTTGTCCCATGGTTTATTATTTACATCAAGAACACTCTTCAGCACGCTTTTATGACGTCGGCAGACGGTATCCAGGCTGGCCGACCGGCCGGCAGGCTCGGCGTACTTCACGTCCGCACAAGAAAATACAAAACAGCCATGCTACCAGAAAGGATATGCTTCCTAGATTCGAGATACGACAGCAAGACTGTGCTAAAAGTGGATCTTTCGGCAACGACACTGCCTGCGGCAACGCCGGGCGACGACCTGCGCGCTGGTCCCAGACTGCCCTAGTCGTCGCTAGGCCTAGCTGGTTTCGTATCGACTTCGCAGCTGAGGGCGCTTCGGGACTGGCCAGCGCTCAGAAACGTGCTCCTCTCGGCACCCCTTTACTGTGAACTCGTCCCATAATAAGAGATATGTTCGATTTCCACGACGTCTTCAGCAACGGAACTAGCAGACGGCAGGCGAACCGCACCATGTAGCAGCAGCATAAAACCGGCTATGGGATGAAATTTGCTTGTTTCGCAGTCATCACTTCTACCAGGAACTCGGTATTTGCCAACGATCGTCAGAAACGATGCATTTTTGATATTCATATATCCCAGGGTTTGCTATGAACGTGAACAAACAATACTATCGCGTTCTTCAGATGCCGCCGGTCGGCACGAAGACGCGCAGGCCGCCCGGCTCCAAGGAGTGCGTCCTATGTCATCATGACGCTGCCGCTCTCCGCGTTCGCATTGGCTGCCGCTTCCCGTCGTTGCGTTTGCCGCGAGCGGCCCGCCGTTGACATCTAGCAGGCCGGACGCAGGCGGCGAGCTGCAATCGGACGGTGCGACGCTGCTCGCAACGGCGCGCCGCAAACCGAGCGAGGGGCGGTTAGCAGCAAATGCGGCTCGCTGGTGCGTCGACTGCGCTCACGCGGCTGTGCCCCGCTCATCGTACGTCACTGCATTTTGACATGACGTCACTAAAACTTTAATTTTTCTTCCCACCTTGTGACGTCAGGGTTGATGGCGCTAGCGATGGCTCTAGATCGTGAGAGTGAGCATTTATGTAATCTTTGGAACCGAATTAAAATATTTTTTAAGCGTTTGTTGTGTCCAACACCCGGCTGTCAGTGCCCTTGCATACATAGGAATCCCATAGCAGGCTTTTTATAGCTTCAAAGTTTGGTGTCTCCACCCCTTTAATAACAGCACGGAAGGAATACAGTGAAAATTTCCTTAGTACATAATTTAACTAAATGTAGCACAAAAGGCAACGTGCCACACACGGACCCCGGGCCCACGACCTCTGCCCTCCTGGTGCGGTGGTCTAATTACTTAGCAGGGGCAATGACTGTCTCCCTTTCTAATTGCGAAAGGTCACACCTATTCAGAGTATGTGTATATTCCACTTCGAAGCCAACCCCAGACTGTCCGAGCGCTGGCTTGTCAGGACAACAATCTTAGCACCGAAATTTCCTAATATGACCCTACGCCACGGAAGACACAACGCCTTTTAAGCGGACACGGTAAGTCTGGTTAACAGGGAGGAGAATAAGCTATGAATAGTTTGGAGAATAGGAATGAGGTATAGGACATTTGGCAGGTATACTCTCAGATCATTAGTGGCAGTTTACCAGTATCCCACAAAGGAAAGGTGAATAACAGCTGTACCCTACCGGTACTCACCTGTGGGGCAGAAATGCGGAGGTTAACGAAAACAGTTCGACTTAAATTGAGAACAACGCAGTGAGCTATGGAGAGGAAGATGACAGTTGAAGCGTTAAGAGATATGAAGAGAGCAGAGGGGATCAGGGAGAAAAAAAAAACGGGGCCTAATGACACCCATAATCGAAATCAAGAACAAATGGGCATGGGCAGGGCATGTAATTCGAAGGAAATATAACCGATGGTCCCTCAAGGTAACGGAACGAATTCCAAGAGAGGGCAACCATATATCCGGGGTGCCAGAGAGCCAGGTGGACGGATGAGATCAGGATGTTAGCGGGGATAAGGTGGCCTCCGCTGGCGCAAGACAGGGTTAATTGGAGAGATGTGGGAGAGGCCTTTGTACTGTGGTGAACGTATTTAGGCTAATAATGGTGATGAGCGCGGAAGTGCCGGTGTCGCAGGTCGAGAGATCGCGCGACGCAAAGTTTTAAAGCTCTCTCTCCACCGTAGCTCTCAAGGGACACCCTTTCAAGCAACACCCTCGAGGTGTCTGGAGGCCCCAGCACTGGAGGCCTACCCCGCACCGTACGGTGCGGATGGGGCCACGCACACTCCTGCTAGCCTTTGCAGTTGCGGCTTAAGCTTTTAAGACCCAGTTCCTCCTTAAAGCGCAATTCCACATTATGCGAAGGGGCAGTCTTCAGTTGAGTGTTTCTCGCTAATGGCGAAGTGACTTGAAACAGGACCATGACATTTCGCAGATGTCAGGGGAAGCGGTGCTTAATAGTCACCCAGACACCATTTATTTATTTATTTATTTATTTATTTATTTATTTATTTATTTATTTATTTATTTATTTATTTATTTACAAATACTGCTAATCCCAATTGGGATTGTGGCAGGAGGGCTTAGTAAGGTTAACAGAGCGCGGTCAAGCCTAATCGGAACATTCAACTGGTCCCTATGTTAAGAAAAACAACAAGCGGTAAAACGAAAATACAACAGAGCTGTGACGGAAACAATCAAATAACACATAAAACAAGGCTAATGTCGGTAGTATTATACAAAGAATAACAAAATGTGGAAACAATGCTAGTTGTTATAATATGCAGACAATAAGTAAACGGTAAACATTATAAGCGTACACTGCAAAATCATTAACATAGTATAGGTATCTAGTTTAGGTAGTATAGGTATACATAGGTAAATATAGGTACATAGTATAGGTACATAGTTAGGTATTTAGCTGTGAAGAATGTTTTTTTTTATTTACTTATACTACATCTCCCTTCTGCCCCTCCAGTTTACATCCATGCCAGCCGCGTTAAGAAAAAAAGATGACAGCGATTGGTGCGCGCATTTAAAACCCGTGGACTGAACGTCGGTGGTTTTGAAATGTTAGGTTCTTTGCTCTTGCGATAAGCTGGCATGTTTGAAAGCTTCCCGCTGTGGCAGTCGCTTTATCGACCAACAGAAGGCGAGCTGCTTAGCAATTGCCTCAGCCATTGCAATTACTTTTTTTTTACAAACCCTGTATGAAACTCAGAAAGCACAGAACCTGAACAAAAAGAAGTCGACATTGACGGAGAAAAGTCAAACAGACTCACACCCCGCGTGGAAGCATGGAAAGCTATCAGGTAAGCTCACTACGGCTGAAGGGCGTACGAGGTGGCTTGTACTGCGCCTGGTACTAGTTATGGTAGTTACTTACTTGGCATCTGCACCAGCGAAGCAGTAAAGCTACAGAGGAAAGCTACATTAAACTCTAGGATATGAAGGAAAACTCGCTCGTCCTGCTCCGAGGTTCGAACAAGGAACCTGCACTTCTTAAGGGCGATCGTTCTACCAACCAGACTAACCAGGACGGTCAGCAGCTCGCAGGGCTGGTCTCTGCCTACGCTAGTTGACACCGAAATATAATCTAGTTCAAACCTGCTCCACCTTCATGAATTCCCTCGGATGCAGTAGACGTGCCAACAGCGATATAGTGTGCCGCGTATTGAGGAGAGGGGCGTAGGAAGACGACGCCCGTAAAGGCCTTGCCCTCAGGGCGCAACCCAACAGCGGTACGCACGCACCGAAGAGTGCCGGGCTTCGGTGGGAGGACCGTGGCGTGCACGCTCTGCGTGCCCTGGCCGCCAGACGGCGCCACCGGACACACACCACAGCAACCACGCACACACATTCACAAAAAAGCTACCTCCGCCGCAACCGCAATGATGACGTCGCGCAACACGCCCCCTTTAGGCCGCTTAATGGAGAAGCGCGCGTTTGATAGCTCTCCGGCACTCGCCGTGAAAAGAGCGGCCCGCGAAAAAAACGGCTTCCCCGATGGCAGCAGCGCACGAGGAAGAAGAGAAGAGTCCACCCGCCCCTCCTTCGACGTACGGCTATCTCTCTCTTTCTCTCTCTGGGGTGGGGAACGAGCGAGGAAACAGCTAGGCGAAGCCTGCCACCACCGACGAGACATAAGAAACGGCGGCGGGCGAGAAAGAGACGGTCGGAGGGGATATAAGACAGGCCCGCTGGATTGAGGGGGGTGTCGAACGAGTGGGGGAGAGGAACAGGAGGCCCGAACAGCGGGAGACAGGCGTAATAATAATGCTCAGCCAGCACGTGAGCCCTAAAATAGCGACACACACACACACACTCGACGGAGGCGCGCTCTCCGGGAAATATAATACAAAAGTAGTAGTAGGAGGAGGAGGATAAAGAGGGCGTGGGCAGAAAGAAGAACAAAGAAAAAAAAATCGGAGGGGGAGGGTTTGCCGCAGCTACAGAAATTACGGCGAAAAAATAACACAGGGCGGCTGCTGCGGCAGCGCGCCCGTGTTGGGCAGCCCGGACCCCTCCCCCTGAGCGCGGTGGTGGACCACGGCTACTCTCTTGTGGCAGGCAGCTATCGGAACTTATATATAGAGAGGAGCAAGGCCAGCGGCCGAGCAGGCAGGCAGGAGCATCGGCGGGGAGAGGACTGAGTCCCGCGCTGGGGCTTGCGCTGCTTTACGTGAGCTCGGCTAGCCGAGGGGCGTACCGCCGAGGAGACCTTCTTCCTAGCTCGCTGCCGGTGGCTATAGCATGCGCGCTCCTCAGCTCGACGCGTAGCCGGCCGGTCGCCTGGCTTGGCTGCTGCCCTCGGCCGGCCCCCAAAATAACGTGAGCGTCTCGTTCGTCTTCGAGCCACGACGACGCGAAGACGAGAAAGAGCCCTGCAGCAACATGATCCTCCAGCTCCGCTCTCTGCCCCCCCCCCCCCCCCCCCACCCACCCTTCAAGTCCAACCTCCTTCCTATTTCTAAGCATCCACACTCCTCACTCGAGGGGGCTTCCGGCTGGCGCCCAAGCCGCTCACGTGTTTCGAAACCCGATACTCTCGCTCGCGCCTTGCCCCTGCCAGCCGGACCCCTGTCTCCGCCGCGAGTCAGTTTTGCATAACGCGAGCCGATACGGCGCGTGGAGGATGGGGCTCAAGCGACGACTCGGTTTGTCGCGAAATGCTGAACGTGCCTGACGAGTGGCTATGCCCCTCCGCGCTGTTCATACCAGAGAGAGAGAGAGAGAGAGTTTTCGATGCAGCACCTTGTCTGCCACTAAGGAGACAGGATAACCTGTCTGTGCCTGAATCACATACAAAGAGCTCACCGGATAAAAGCTCAACAACCTTGAACTGACCCGGGAAAACGCTCATCGCTCTCTTTCTTGACCCCGGGAAAAAGACAATTAGAACCGCAAATTGGTAACGCCTCTGTACAATATTTAACCTAATTATACAAATTATCTAATCTAACCTTGACCAAACATACGGTAAACTATCACGAATTTACGCATAACCACAAAGTGAACAAGGGAGGAAAAAGCTCAGGGTGCTTGCTAACGTTTCGACAAGTGGACTTGTCTTCGTCAGTTATTTTTAAATTGTCTAGCCTGAAATCTCGCCTAACTACAACCACACACACGGTGTACTGCCATGAACTCCCGCAGTTCATAGTTTATTGTCAAGCATCAGCTGTTAACGCCTTAGCCTAACCGTATCTATACCAGAGGTAAACTATCATAAAATCACGTAGTAGGTATAAGACTCGGTGAGATGACCTTTTGTCCGCGTCGCGAGCAGAAGCGGGGCGACTGGATGTCGAGAGGAGAGAGGAGATTCGGAAGTATGGCGGGATAGGGTGGCCGAGGTGCTGGCGAGGGGACAGGGTCATTGGAGAGCATTAGGAGAGATCCTTGTCCTGCACTGAACATTATCCATACGAGACGGTGGTAATGCTGATGACGGCGATGCTTATTACGATAACACAAAAGCTACGGGCTCGTTGCGAGGCTACCCCGTGTGGCAAGTCTCGCAATTTCGCACCGAATCAACAAAAGCGGGCGCCACAATGAATATGACGCAACACGCTTGCTACGTCTTCCCGTCAGTTATCATTTCGTCCTGAGGGGCTATGGATGGTTGCAATAACAGTGGCATTATGGCTCCAGCCCCACTTGAAAGCTTGACTCCACTCTCGCTAGTGCATGGTGTGCAGGCCGCGCATACAATGTGCCAAGGATTTCGACAGCACCTCCGTTGAACTGCGAGAGTGATTCATAATTTCAAGTTGTGTATTACAAAGGAGAAGTTGTGTATTACAAAGGAAGACATTGTGCGTACCGCAGTGTCGTGTGTGCACAAACAGGATATACGGCTTCAGCGGAATCTCGCGTGCAGTCAGATTCCATGAAGGACAGGGTCGCTCCGCCACATAGCGCCGCAGTGTTGCAGCGAAGCAGAAAGAAGTACAAAAAATAAACAAGGAAGTGCATGTATGTGTGGGGTATAACATCTCGAAGCGACGCATGGGCTATGAGAAACGCCATGCTGGAGTGGTCAGGATTAGTTTCGACCATCTAGAGTTCCTTTACGTGCACTGACATCGAACAGCCCACGTGACACGGGTGTTGGCTCTAGTCGCTCTCGATGCCATTGCTGTGAACGTGCAGTCTACGACTATCTTCTCGCATATCTTTTTATAGTTGTGCGAGCAGCGATCAGCACAGAAAGCAAGCAGCTAGCTTTTACATACACCAGCTGGAGCTTTTGACAAGCACAGACAAAACGTTTTTATTTTTTTATGCACACCGGCCCGTTGTGGCGCAGACCCTCCTACCTCACTGCTCGCAAGCACGTCTGTAGATGGAGCCCGAGACTCCTACATAATTTGCAGGAGCAGCCTCCCACTGCGGCCGGGAGTGACAGGGACTGTTATATTTTGAGAAATTTCGGAGTGGCTGAATCAGACAGCGGTGTTCTCGGAGTTGGAACAGGAGGAGGCGAGCCACACACGTCGACCTTTGTACTCGCGGAAACATTGCTGCCCTCCTTACTCCCCCCCCCCCCCCCCCTACCAACCCCCTCTCAAGATACGTGACGCAGCACGTAGCCTTTACCACACTCCCTTAGCTCGGCAATCCGTCACCCTCTCTTCCCGACGCTACTATTTTAATGAAATTGAGAGGAAAAAGCTCGGAATCCGCGTTAGTCGTGCCCTCGCCGTAAACAACGTCTCTCTCTCCCTATCTCGCCCTCGCGGCGTGCGCAGCCTGCACCCCGACTAGCGGCCGCATCGCGTTTCCAAGGCGGCCGCAAGGACGAGTGACACAGTGCAGGTACATGCGTGCCTAGGCCGACCTCCGCCCTGCGACGATAGACGGGAAACAAAGCCGCCTGGCTAGGAGAGCACGCACGCCACCATCCGAGGGAGTGGGGCCATGTGCGCCGAGCTGGCCTGCGCCCGCAAGAGGACCAGCATGTCGTAACTGCACAGTCCCCTAGCTGCCCAAATGGAACCCGCCGTGGCAGCCCAGTGGCTGTGGTGTTCGGTTGCAGAGCACGAGTAAATATACCGTATATTGCCGATTATAAGTCGACCCCCAACTTTGGAAAGACATTAAAAAAAAAAAACATCGACTTATGCGTGGCAATATACGGTAAGCTTTTCCTCTTCCTCCTCCTCCACAAGGTCGCGCGATCGAATCTCGTCAACCGTGGCCTATTACGATGAATGCGGAATGCAAAAGGCTTCCCTGTGCTGTGCTATGTCAGTGCAGGTTACAGAATGCACGGGAGGTCGAAATTATTCCGACGCCCTATGCACAACGGCACCGCTCTCTACACCTTTCTTTTTTCTTTCACTCCCTCATTCATAGTTTCTCTCACGGCGCGGTTGAGGTGTCCACCGAGGAGTGAGGCAGTCACTGAGTCTTCCCCTTTGCCCCAAGCGATTTGTCTGGCAAGCAGTTTATCGAGATGGTCGAGTTGGGCGATGGGTTCGGCGCTCTCCAACATGCATCACCTGTCGTCACTGCAATGTAAGTAGAATTAACCCGTGTTTACACGTGCTCAACAAGAAGCCAGGGTTGAGTAGAGCCATCCCTGTCCCTTTTCCGCCAATGCCGAAGTTTCTGGGAATGTATGCATAAAAGTTATTGGTCGTACACTGTGTTCTCCCGAACACTTACGTTTCTTATTATGCCACACATTTATTTATTTAGTTAGTTAGTTAGTTAGTTAGTTAGTTAGTTAGTTAGTTAGTTAGTTAGTTAGTTAGTTAGTTAGTTAGTTAGTTAGTTAGTTAGTTAGTTAGTTAGTTAGTTAGTTAGTTAGTTAGTTAGTTAGTTAGTTAGTTAGTTATATACCACCAGGGCCCGAAGGCATATCAAGGTCCAGTGCTCGTTTCGCACCGCTTAATCGTACTGCACTGTTTATTCGTTCGTAGATTTCGTTCGAGATCTTATTTTCACCTTGTAAATACATTAACTAGGTGTTTCCCCGCTATATCAGACTTCGAGGAACATCGTCCGTTTGAGAATGCGCATGATCGCATGAGTGAAAACTTGGTAAAACGAAAGTAGAATGCGATGACGAAAATGAGCTGGCGTAAGCCGTTCCACCGCGGTTTAACCCCATCCCCTTTCCTGCGTGCATCAGTGCGCGCTGTCGAATCGCTCCCTCCCTCGACGCTCTTTCTCCCTGCAAGCACACGCGTACGGAGTGCACGGCGAAAGGAGAGAGCACAAGAGAAGGGGAAAGGGAAGCGGCAGTGTGCGTGGATGGCATCCTATTCATAGAGCAAGAGCGCGCGGCGGCCGCGGCGTGGCCAGCTTCAGCAGCCATCTCTCGCCCTGGCTGGCTAAATCGGTGGCGCTTCGTGAAGGGCTTCTCCTCTTGCGAGAGAGAGAGGGGGGGGGGGGGGGGGGGGCTTCAGCTCGGGTCGCTGCCCACCCCGTCTCCGTTTCAAGAGTTCAGTCGGGGGTGGGGAAGCTTGCATAACGCCACTTCCTTCCGCGAAGCGACCGGCCCCACGCGGAAGCTACAGGAGGTCTTCGACGAAAGAACACTGTCTGCACGTGTGCTGTGCACTGAGGCTGTCAACGGCTCGAGCAAGCCTGGAAGTCGTCCGATGTCACTACATTACGAGATGAACTACCTGAACCACAGGGGAACTTTGTGGCCTCGGCATTAACCGTAACGGTGAATGAACTCGCCATGCCCTGCTGTGACGTCATCACGTGGTGCACCGAGCGCGGCCGCGAGTGAAAGACATCACGTGCGCGCACGTACCAGTCACGTGTCACCAATAACGTCAGCAAGCCGGGAGTACGTGATAGTCTCTAAACTTTAAATTTCTCAATGGATAGAGGGTGTTCTTGAGAATGCGCGATCTGTAGGCAGTATGAACACAAGAGAATAATTAATACGTAGGAGCCTAATTTTCACCAGTCTCGGAAGGAAACAGTAGTTTACGATAGATGGCCAGGCGCTGGAATTGGTACGAGAATACGTCTATTTAGGAACGTACCTGGCGGTCGCATATCAGGACCGCGAGAGTGAAAAGACTAGAGGAATAAGAAAAAAGTGGTGCGCACTGGGAAGGTAATCTCAGATCATGAATGGAAGTTTACGAATATCCCCCAAGAGAAAGGTATATAACAGCTGCGTCTTACTAGCACTGACCTATGAGGTAGAAACTTCGAGGCTAACGAAAAGTATTCAACTGAAATTGAGGACAAAACAGCCAGCTACGGAAAGGAAAATCATAGGTGTAACGTTAAGGCAGGAATACAGCACAATGGGTGGAGGAACAAACGCGATTTGATCACGTCCTAGTTGAAATCAATAAGAAATTGGCTTGAGTAGGGCATGTAATTGCCCGCTAAGAAATTAAAGGCACAGTGGCTGTCTTACTTCTTTAACGTGCACTGATATCGCACAGCACACAGGCGAATATACAATAACCGATGGTCCGTTGGGTAACGAGGCGTATTCCGAGAGAAGGCAAGCCTAGAGGGCGCGGCAGACAATCAGGCGGGCGGATGCGATTAGGAAGTTTACAGGGATATGGTGGGGGCAGCTGACACAGGACAGGGCTAATTGAAGAGATGTGAGAGAGGCCTTTGTCGCTAGTAGTTAGGATAATGAGGATCGTAATGATGATGACTGCACAATCTAGAATGTAAGCACATTTGTTGGGAAGCGGAGGGGCCACACCGGAGCCGAGTCTCCCGCACCGTAGTGCGCCCGCGACGGCGGCATTCAAAACTCGGCGACCGCAGGCGCTCTGCGCTGGCGTTAACGCCTTGTGATATTCTGTTGAAAACGCCAGCGTCGCTGTCAGAAAGAGGTGCGCGTAAAAAAGAAAGGAAGACAGGTGACAGGATGCCAAGACGTGTCCGCCTGGGAGATGATGGTTCCTTCTTACCGCGAGCCCGAGAAGCGAGGTTACTATATTTGCTGCCCGAAGGCGCGTTATGGGGGAAGGGCGCCTTCTTCCTCCCAGCGCGTTTTCTTATTTATTGCTTTTAGTGTCAGTTCGTTCGTTCGTTCGTTCGTTCTCTATTTCTTTTTTCTCTCCGAACAGGCAGGACGCCAGCACTGTGACGGCGGAGGAAACGGAGCCAGCGCCGTGGCACTCTTCGGCTGAACCAGAACGCAGGGAGAGGGTTACAGCATCTGCATACATGATGCGCATGAATTTTGCTTCCTGACAGTGCAAAGGCCCACTGCGTCGGGTGCACGAGACGCGCGGTAACGTATATAGCCCTCTGGCTGGACGACAACCTGACTTCTCCGTCGCATGACTATGCCGCAACAGCTCCTAACAGTCCATACGGGTGGTGGTGCCGGACCTCGGCACCCGCCAGCACCGCAGTTTTTCTGACCAAGCACAAAAACTTACTAGCCCCGGGGAGAGGACGTTAAAGAACCCCAGGTGGCAGAAATCGATCCGTGGCTAGCCCTCCACTCCGGCGCTTTTCACAGCCCGTAGGCAGCTTTGACGCGTTAAAATACGACATACCACACACTAAATAGAATTCAATGTCATCTAAGTGGTCTTGGAAGAATCACAGGTCTTTGGTGATATTAGTCGAGAAATTCGTGGATGTGTCAGAATCCGGCACTCTGCTGATTGGCCAAAAATCTTGGGTTAAGAGGCAATCACACCACATGCGCCGTTCAGAAGAACGGTTCAGCGCTGCCCAAGAAAGCGGATATAGTGGTGAAACAAAAGTTGCAGGGAGCCATTAATAAGTGACAGCCTAGTTAATGGGCAGCAGCGCCACCGTTCGCTAACCTTAGCGAAATGGCTGCAGGGAATATCATTATTTCGAGGCGGACTTTTGCAACTAGTACGATGAAAGAGGCCTTAAAGGAGGATAAGGAAAAAGAAAAACAGAACGAAAAATAGCAGGCGAAGACGAAAATCTCTCCAGTAGAATATATCATACTTCGTACTGTTGAGAAGAGGCCCTAGCTATCCGAGCTGCATGACAAAAAAAAAAAAATGTGCTGGACGGAAGTGACGTGTTTTCGCAAGGACTACTGAGATTCTTTGGTTCATCGCACAGTGGTGTCGTCTGCATCGCCGGCGCGTCTGTCAGCTGCCGGCGGCCGGGAGCCGCGCATGCGCAAGCGCGCCAAGACGACGAGCGTGACAAGCCAACTGGCACGGCGGGGCCCTCACTTCCAGCTTCAAAAATGTGACGTAACAGCCTCTCCTAAATTATTAAGGCGGAAGCCTTTAATGTCTCATCGTTGTAAGCAGCAGTTGTCGACAGAAAATGTCACGCTTTTGAATTGGTGGAAACGGTCGTGACGTCACAGTGCGCCAATTTCAAACGGGGCCAATTGCACTTTGGCTAGTAACCATGCAACCAATTGAAGGGATCGTATAGTGATGCTCCAAGTGGGACTGAACTTAGTTAATTGCTTAATTACCCAATTAGCCTAATTAGCTTTACTAGTCAGGCCATATAAATAAATAAAATCGATTAAGAAATTGGTCGAGCTCAGGAATCGAACCCCGGTCTTCGGCGTGAGAGACGAGCATGCTATCCACTCCGCCATGCCAGCTCGATGGTTTGGAATGAACAAAGGCGCGTCTAGTGAATACGGTGTCTTCACTCACTCTCATCCTCCTCCATTCCCTTCCGGCGAGGTTTAGGTGTCCACCGAGATATGAGAGACAGATACATTTCCTTTCCTCAAAAACCAAATTACCGACGAGCGAGGCGTAGAACCGAATGGGCGATGGCGTTCTATGGACTCCTTGGCAGCGTTACAAGACGCTGTCGCATTCCACTCTTAGGGGCGAAGCTTAACCACACATCAGTGACCACACTTTAGGTCAAAAAAGTGCACCCCCCCCCCCCCCTTGAATTTTGACGGGTGTCCACCGAGATATGTGAGACAGTTACTGCGTAATTTCCTTTCCTCAAATACAATTTTAATTTTCTTCGTTACGACTCCTCTTTATCTATATTCTTTCACTCCCACTTCCTCCCTTTCTCTACGGTGCGGTTCAGGTGTCCACCGAGATGACAGAGAATTACTGCGCCATTTCCTTTCCTCAAAAAGCGTTGCGTTCAAAGGGCAAGGCATCGCGCCGAACAGGTGGTGGCGTTCCGTGGACTCCCTGGCAGCGCTACAACGCGCTGTCGCGTTCCACTCCTAAAGGCGAAGCTTAAGCGTCATTAATTAGCAGTTAATTAGTATTCAGGCAATAATCAGTAATTAACAATTAATTAATGATTTGCCATCACTTAGTAATTATATGTGACGCCACCGGTGCCACAGAAACAGCGAAGGTGGTGCGGAAAACGCTTCCGCCTCTACCCACTTTAGACAGTCAAAGTGCCCCCTGAATTTTTTTCCTCCTCCAAGCGCTATCGTCACAGCCACTTGGCCGCTGCGACAGGTCCTGATGAGTTCAATAGTGTGAAGTTTGGTTAATGGTTTATGGAGGTTTAACGTTCCAAAGCGACTCAGGCTATGAGGGACACCATAGTGAGGAGCTCCGAGAACAGGGTGAAGTTTTGGGGCCATTTGATCCAACATATTAAACCGTTCCCGTAGGGAGTATGCGAAGGTTATGAAAGGTAGAAAGACGCATGCATTCCTGCATCAGTATCGTTCAGTATAAGCGGATATGAATTCATTTTTTGTTTCTCGCCCCCAGAGTCATTTTCACTTCGAGCGGAGACTTTTGAAGAGTACAGATACGACTTTTTTTTTCTAGAAATGGATGCTGCAGTAGTGTCTCCCGATCCATGACATAAGAAGAGAGCTCATTGAGGGGTTTGGGAGGATTCTAAATTGGTGCCCCAATGTCTCGCAAGCTCTATTCGAACATCCCTGTACTCGTTCCTCACCCAATACCTTTGGTCCTGTTTTGTCTCAAAGCCGGACAGGCAGTGGAAACAACCTCTTGTCGCACCATGAACGATCTCCTAGTATTCTCTTCTCTGATCATCACAGCTGCTCAGGGAATTGACCACAGGGACGCATGACAGATCCAGTGATGATGACAACAGAGTGAACGATGTACTGGCAGTCGCACTCACGGGTTTGCCAGGACGGTATGGTGACTGGTCAGATTTCTGTTTCGGACGACTTCTCATATTATTCTGCATCCTCAGTTGATTGGTTGGAGGACCGATTATGACACTCATTTTGTAAACCACGTCAGAACCATTAAATTTCCGGGTGGTACCGGCAGGCTTTACTTCCATTTTCACACAGTCTACAGACTGAATCATTGTCAGCAGTACAGTGTGCAGGCTTCCCTTGGTTTACTGCATCCCTAGCTGTCGTAGAAGTCATATTTCTATCATGAAATCAATGACTCACGTAGACCCCATTTATACTGGTCAGGTCATCACTTACACTAGTCATGGGATCAAGACCGCAGTCTCAACTACAGCCGTCGCTTCTCCCGCAAGGCGAAGGGAGAAAAGTCGGCGATTTTTCTTCGCGCATAAAGTTCGGCAAAACAGAAAATCAAAAATCCTCGCTTTCGTTCGTGCCAAGGTGCCACGTGGAAAAAAAAAAAAAAACGAAGCAATTAAGAAGCACGAAAAGTGCACCGGAGCAGAAACCCCGCCCCTCCCCTGGCGTGCAGAGTTGCGCGCTGTGAATGAAACAGTGGTTAAAATAAGGCCAAACGGAAGTGCCCGGGCGTGGAGAGGGGGAAGGCGCAGAGTCCAAGATTCCCTGGCGATGCTCCCAGCAGGCAGAAACGACGACGCCTCCCGGTGACACCGCGGAGGCGCGGGGTTGGAAGGGCTGAACCGTTCATTCTACGCCTGCACTGACGTTCGCTCGAACAGAGCTGAACTCATGCTCCATTACGTTCGCATTATTTCCATGGGGTTCAGTACAGAGGGCGTCACAGGTACGAAGGCGATCGGAACAGCGTAAGCCGGACGGGACCAATTAATAGAAAGATTTAGCATACCGGAGGGGTACAAGAAGAGACGTAAACCGGTTTTACCCCTTACAAAAATTTTTTCAGACAGTCTATATACAGTCCATAGACTTCCGTCTACTAAGTTTTATATACTCTCTATGCACAAATCCTAGGAAGAACAATCTATAAGCGCATACAAATGATACAGGCAGTCTATAGAGAAGCTATAGATTTATGGGCATACACTTTTAGTCTATTTTTTAGGGGTGTGCGAATATTCGAAATTTTCGAATATATTTCGAATATTATATTTTTAGTATTCGAATTCGATTCGAAATCCAAGTATTCGTGTTGTTTCGAATATTCGACCCGAGCGCGAATATTCGTATCTAGCCGAATAATCATTGTGAGCACCGGCGTTCATTTCGATCCGCAAGCCCTATCGACAGACACATAACAACATGGCGGCGCCTACACGGAAGGAAAATTCTTTCTTCCTCCAAGGGCGTGCCGTAGCTGACTGCGCTGGTGAGCTTTTTTGTGGCTATACCTGCGAAGCTGGTATAGTCAGAGCTGTGCACGAAGTACCTCGCAATACGTGCCAGGTCAGTGCCAAGTGAGAGGGCATTTTCTTTGGCTGGAGGAGTCGTTTTAGTTAGAAGGGAACTACTTTCTGCCTGACCATGTGGTGCAGCTGGTTTTCCTTCACGACAACCTTTTACGTGATCCCAGCAACGCGTTTTTGTGCTGATGGCAAGCTAGCCTTAATCAATGCTGTGTACTAGCCATCCTCTCTTATTTCCACTCTTCTAAGAATAATGTTCGAGACTTTGATACTTTTTGTGCAGCCACACACACCTTTTGTGTTCATTTAATCATCGATAGTTGAACTGTGATGTTCTTGGGTGCCCAAATAAATGTTTTGTTGTGATTAAATGCGTCGTCCTTGATTATTCGATATTCGATTCGATATTCGGAAGCTAAGTATTCGTATTCGATTCGTATTCGAAAAATTTGATATTCGCACACCCCTAATTTTTTTTCTATAGCCAGGTCTATAGGCTCTGAATAGACAAAAAGAAATATTTAAAGGAAGGCAATAGAGTTGATAAGAAGTCTATAGACCGCTTTTATAAGGGACGTGCGCCTGTTGCGCACGCGCAGTTGCCGTACCCGGCAGCGCCCTTGCAACTTCGCATGCGCAGCTCCCGGATGTAAAACCGGTATACGTCTCCTCTAGTACTTCTTCGGTACGCTAAATCTCTCTAATATTTCCTAATGTGACGATCACTTTCTCCTTCAAAAAAAAAAAAAAAAGAGAGGCTGCGAAGGATAAAGGAACCAAGGGGCCAGTTATGTTGCTACAGTTTCCTCGGCGTTCCCGCAAGTGTGAACTGCGGTACCGCAGTTCATTCGAGCAGGTCCAAGCTAAAGAGATCACGTTCGTGCTTAACTCAACGCGTGTATATACATCTACATTTGGCCGTCCGTGCAAAGAAAAATAGAAAGGGGGCTTGTGGGGATGCGAAAGCAGTACTATCCCTCGGTGCATTGACACACACACACACACACACACACACACACACACACACACACACACACACACACACACACACACACACACACACACACACACACACACACACACACACACACACACACACACACACACACACACACACAGCCGCCGCGGTGGCTCAGTGGTTATGGTGCTCGGCTGCTGACCCGAAAGACGCGGGTTCGATCCCGGCCCGCGGCGGTTGAATTTCTTTGGAGGAGAAATTCTAGAGGCCCGTGTACTGTGCGATGTCAGTGCACGTTAAAGAACCCCAGGTGGTCGAAATTTCCGGAGCCCTTCACTACGGCGTCTCTCATAGCCTTAGTCGCTTTGGGACGTTAAACCCCATAAACCAAACCAAACCAAACACACACACACACACACACACACACACACACACACACACACACACGCACACACGCACACACACAGCACACAGCACACAGACACACACACACACACACACACACACACACACACACACACACACACACACACACACACACACATGTGCACGCGTATGACACCACCAGGAACGCTATACGACGAGCGGTTGCATCACAATTTTATGTGAAATTGGTTTTTGAGGAAAGGAAATGACGCAGTAACTGTGTCATATCTCGGTGGACACCTCAACGACGCCTGAAGGCAGGAGGTAGAGTCTGGGAAGGCATACAATTCAAGGTGCATATGTCGTCGGTTCGAACCCCTGTCGCAAGCTAGCCTCCAACATAACTAGCTATATGCAACAAGAAATCGTATGACTGACGCCACCCGAAGCCTCGACGAAAAATCGTTGCGGCGCAATTCTGGCATCACATATGGTCGGCAAAACTGGCGTATATTGAGGTCGGACAATGAGGAGTATACAGGGTCTGTTCTGAAAGTACTAGGACTGGTTTTTCCTGGGCGAACGGGCGCAAGGTGGTCTGCGCGTGCAGGATCGTTGAAGGGGGATATTGGGAATGCTGGGGAAAATCGGCAGCAGGCTCTCGGCCGTTAAAAAGAGGAAGTCGCTTGTACTGTGGACCCCTGTCGAAACGTCTCGTCACGCAGAATCGTCGAGCGTTTACTGGATCAGCGATACGCGATCAAATTTTGAGTAAATCTTGGTAAAACGGGCAAAGAGACTCACAACATGATTAAGGAGGCCTACGGTGACGCTTCCGTGGGTAGATCAGGTGTTTCTTTGAGTGGCGCAAGCTTTTCCGAGAAGGTAAGGAAAAAGTGGAGGAAGACGACCCGCTCCAGACGCCCTTCGACCAGCAAGACCAACGAAAATGTGTAGCGAGTGAAATATTTACTTAACAGTGATCATAGAATGAGTATCAGAATGGTTGCTGATGACTTGAGCATTCCTCAAACCCAAGTTTCTCGAGATCGTGACAGAAAACTTATCCATGAGGAAAGCGGGCGCGAAGTTGGTGCCGGGAGTGTTGTCAGAGGGAGGAAAAGGCCAACCGGTAGGATCTTCTTCATCATGTGAACGAGGACCACGATTTTTTGCCCAGCACAAGGCGGCAACGCTGCCTCAGCCCCCCTACAGCCTCGACTTGGCCCCGCCAGACTTTTTTCTATTCCCGAGGATAAAATCGACGCTCGAGGGGAAACATCACGGATCGGTAGAGGTCGTGACAAGGGAGATAAACAGCATTCCGGTCCATGCGTTCCTGGAGGCGTACGAAAACTGTAAAACTCATTGGCAGCAGCGTGTAGGTGCGGAAGGGTGCTACCTTGAAAAATTGTAATCGTTTGTACTATTATTGTGAATAAATTTTGTTTAAAAAAATGAGTCCTACTACTTTCAGAACAGACCATGTATGTAGACGAACGACATGTATATGATTGCCTGAAATATCGGGGCTCGGCTTGCTGTGCGCGTCATACGGCCGCTTGATGACGTCACCCTGTTTTTCTAGCCATCGCTGGGATTTACTGTACCACCTGCGAGTGCACACGCACTAACACACACCGCCGGCTTTTCTCTTAATGGGACTAGTAATGCTTTCGCATTAAACAAATGGCTGGCGGTTTAGCATTCCTAAGCTCTAAATATTGTGCGAAAGCGCGGTTTCGAAAGTGGCTAAACTCAAATTTTCAAATTTTCTAGAGTGGGCCGCCGAAATTTCGGGTGTATGGGCGAACCCATTTTTTGGAGGTGAGCCAATTCCATTTTGAGACTAGGTCAAGCCGGTCTACCACCCGAGCACACCCAGGTTCACCGGCAGTGAAATTCGGCCAAGGTCATTCCACCTCAAAGGTCAACGGTCAAAGGTCGAGTCTTCCGTGACCAATAGGCTTTTTCAGGATTGCTAGAGTAGTAGTGCTTTCGCAATGAAATGGCGGTCGGTTTAGCATAGCAAAGCGCGAAATGTTGTGCGAAAGCACGGCTTTTATGCAGGTGACACCACCGCCAAGTACACTCCGTCAAAACTATCCGGCCCAATGGATTAGCTTGTGAGGCCTGCTGCATACCTTGTAATGCATCCTCTGCGACCGTAACCCCTCGAAAGACGAATGGCATCGCATATCCTCATAAGCTTTCGTCAGCTAGATATGCTACAGGAGCCCTGCTAAACAGCATAAAGGCAAACCCCTTAGGGCTGTATACTTTTGACAGGGACTGTACAGTCGGGTACAAGAGTCTCTGGACCACGTGATCTGGAAACGAAGCCGATAGCTCCATTATTATCCATCGGTCGGAGGACAAACTTGTGAGGTGAAATTCAAAGTCCTGTTCTTTCGCCTCCGCAAGTGTGGACTCCAGCTGACCGCTTACAAAAAAACTACCGGCTTCGTTTGTGGATCACATGGTCCAGAGAGTTTTGTCCTCGACTGTATCTCACAGCACGATTGAGGTTTCCACTAACCCACCGACCAAGTGAGCCAGTTGCACTTGCTACTTAGAGGCTTCACACACATATACAGACACACACCGCTGAATCCCGCGCAATGCGGCTAGAATTGGTTTCGCACTAAAAAATCGACGGCCTCGCTCGAAAGCAACACGTGGCGCGCGTAACAAAGGCCGGGCAGCAGGAGCGATTAATGTGATTTAGATAAGAGTGTTTGCGTTCAGGATATAGCGAGCGCCGTTCAGAGAAACGCGTGGACGTGAAACGTGAAACCTTTCGCGGCATTCGTAATGCCACTGGCGAGCCCGTATAGCACGCCATGTAACTAACCCTTTGCGGACACAAACACGCGATTTTGACGAGAGAATGGCTAGCGAAATGCGATACGAGAAAAACGCAGCTCCGTTGCTCCGAGCGACGGTCGCCTGAATGCAGAACCTCTTATCTAAATCACACCGATCGCTTTTGCTGCCCCAGCCTGTGTTACACGGGCCACGTGTTGCTTTGAGCAGGGCCGTTGATTTTTGTCTTCCTCCTCTCGAGCGCTCCTTCAGCGGCCAGTTGTTGTTGCTGCGATTAGGAAGGACGAAAGGGAAAGTGCACGGGCCTGCCCACTGGCTCGAGCTGAGCCACACTCGCTGCCACGTGCAGACAGAAGAGAGTTGAAAGACGTGAGAGGAGGGATTGAAAGAAAAGACGCGCGTCGCAACAACCGCGTCCGCCGAAGCAACGGCGCCGGCTGTAACGATACCCCTAGCCCATGTGCACTAATTGTACGGACCGTTTTCACGGAGCGAGGAGGGGGGGGGGGGGGGGGGGGGGGGGGGGGGGGGCAAAGTACTGAGAGGGTGTTGGCCGGGGTTCTTTTCTCCTCGCAGGATCTGGCTTCTACGGCGGCCGAGCGGTGGGCTCTGCTTAAGCTGTGCTCGCCTTGGTAACCAATTAAGGCGTAAGCCTTACTAGTCCCATTACCAGAAAAGCCGGTGACATGTGCTAGTGTACTCGCAGATGGTACCCCCCACCCCCCCCCCCCCCCCACCCCCCCCCTTCCTCGTTGACCTCAACGTGGTGTCAGTTTTTCAGTTTGTGAGCAACCGTTTGTCGTACAGCGTTCCGTGTGGTGTAATGCCATTTCATACAGAAAAGTATACAACAGCTGTATCTTACCGGTAATCACCTATGGGGCAGAAACGTGGAGGCTAACGGAAAGGGTTCAGCTTAAGTTAAGGACAATGCTGCGAGCTATGGAAAGAAAAATGATAGGTGTAACGTTAAGAGATCGGAAGCGGGCGGAGAGGGTGAGAGAACAAAGGGCGGGTTAATGACATCCTAGACGAAACCAAGAGGAAGAAGTGGGCTTGGGCAGGGCATGTAATGCGAAGGCACGATAACCGCTGGTCCTTAAGGGTAACGGAGTGGATTTCTAGAGAAGGCAAGCGTAGCAGGGGGCGGCAGATGGCGGTTGAGATTAAGAAGTTGCGGGATTTCGGTGGCCGCAACTGGCGCAGGATAGGGTTCATGATATTGTACAGAGTGCAACAAGAACGGGACAAGAGACGAAAGAGTGACACAAACACGCTTGCGTCTTCTGTCCCATTTTTCGTTTGCACTGTGAAGACAAAATCATGAATACTTGCACACTCACCCAAATTTCCGCCTTGCTGAAGGACAGGGTTAATTGGAGAGACATGGGAGAGGCCTTTGCCCTGCAGTGGGTGTAGGCAGGCTGATGATGATGATGGCATCTGCAAGTCAAGTTGAAGGCTAGCTTGCGACAGGGATTGCCAAATGGTCGAGGTTATTCTCCGCCTTCTCACCAATACATTGCTGTGGCCGGTAGCACTAAAACATTTTGACCCCTCCGTTTAGCGGCAGCTGCCCGCACTGTAGAGCGGTGTCTTCGGACACATATCACATGGTGTGGGCCTGCCCCTCCAATCCGGCTATTCCCCCCATCCCCAACCCAACCCGGGATGACTGGAAGGCGGCCCTGCTCGGCTGTCACGACTTACAGGCCCAACAAGCCTTAGTCGGGCGCGCCCGGGCGGCGGCCACAACCACTGGGGTCCCAAACTATTGACCTCCACCTAGTGCTTGTAAGGATCGGTCCCTTTCAAGACCCCCGCAAAACCGGTTTTCTGGGCAGTGCCGGAAATGTGGGGGAGCTTCGTGCCGAACTCTTTCCTGTACTACGAGCACAGCCCAGCGCACAATATGGCGGCGCCCATGGACCTCTTTTTGAAAAGGTCTTTATATGGGCTGATCCAAACATACCACCTGTCCCTTCCTAACAAATGTTTTCACCACCACCAACAGCCCTCCACAACGGCACCTCCTTCTTTATTTCTTCTTTCACTCCCTCCTTGCTCCCATCACTCACGGTGCGGTTGAGACGTCCACCGAGAAGTGAGACAGCTACTGCTCGTTTCATTACCACTCAAGACGTCCCGCAGTGTATATAACAGGTCCCTATTTCTGCCTTCCTTAACAATCCAATTCCCCAACAAACGGCCTCGAGCCTCCCGTTCTAAGTAAACATTCATTCATTCATTCATTCATTCATTCATGGCATTCCGATAGAGGCGAAATGCTAGAAACCTGTGTGCTATATACGCGACGTCAGTTCACAGTAAAGGACCTCAGGATGTCGAAATTATCCCGAGTCCTCCACTACGGCGTCCCTCATAGAATAAGTCGCTTTGGGACGTTAAACCGCTTGAAACCGAATCAAATCAATTGATTCATCCTGACAACCAATCGTTTAGCAGCAGCTACAGCATATAAAAACGTTACGTGCAACGCTTTCATCTCCGAAGAGAATTTTTACCAAAACCTCTGCAGGTTTTCAACCAAATGGACACAGCCCTGCCGCCCTTCGGAGATTTCAATAAATAATTGGCGTTCGCGGCCACGTTAGTAAGTGCGCCGTAGTGTACAGGCTCGGGCCACTGACACCGCACTCGGCAGCTTTCAATCAGCGTGTTTCGAGTGTTGCGCGCGGAACGGAACTTATTTAAGTACAGGAACTTGCACCACAGTTAAATTGGCTCAGCGTCAAGACACGGGGGTCTACGGACTCGCCTAGAGTGGCGAAAAGTGCAGCAGCTACCGACAGTGACGCTTCTACGCAAGCTATGTACCGAACACCGGAGGCGGGTTTGGTAAAATTACGGAGAGCACTTATGGCTACTTACGTGCTTTGAAAGCGAAAGGACCACTTTTCTGTATTTTTATTTCCTTTACATTTTAATTTTTCCCTTCTTTCCTAATGATACACCTACTCATTAACATACAGTCGCAAGGCAATGCAAATACAAGGTTCACCTTTGTTCGCCAAGAAGCAATGCGGTTATGCGGCCCATGGTTGCTTGCTGTCCTCGCAGTCAGAAAGTCCTGGGTTCAATTCCCCGCACCTTCACGCTCACGATGACACACTAATGCCTTCGCCTTCACAGCGCGCAAGCAGATTTAATTACGTGCATTCTGATTTTTTTTCCTTTCTTTGATTGAACTTTTAGTTCCATCATAAAATACGTTTATCCCCGCCCCGGGCACGCAGGCATTGGAGACGGGGAGTTGCGCGTCCCGCGGTTAGAGGCTGGCTAGCAATCCTTGACTGGTAGCGGCCTCTTTCACCTGATACCACGGTGATGTCGTCTGCGATTTTCGGGACCTCTGCTGCGGGTCAACACCGACGCTGGGTTCGCTGCCAATGCGCCACATCTCGGTGGACACCTCAACCACACCGTGAGGGAAGGGAAGAAGATGGGAGTGAAGAAAGGAAGAGAGAAAGAGGTTCCATGTTGGAGGACTCCTAAGCCTCCCAACAAGGCACCTCTTTTTTTCGCTCCTGCCTTCCTCCCTTCCATGGCACAGTTGAGGTGTCCAACGTCAAGTGAGACAGTTACTGCGCCTTTCCTCTCATGAAAACCAATTTTCAGAGGAAGGCGCCCGGGTGCTGTGCGATGTCAGTTCACGTTAAAGATCCCCAGGTGGTCGAAATTATTCCGGAGACCTCCACTACGGCACCTCTTTCACTCCCACCTTTCTTCCTTCCCTTACGGCGCGGTTCAGGTGTCCGCCGAGATATGAGAGATAGATACTGCGCCGTGTCCTTTCCACCAAATTTACGATCTTTAACGTGCGCTGACATCGCACAGCACACAAGCGCCTTTTGCGTTTCGCCTCCATCGAAACGCGACCGCCGCCGCCGGGTTCGAACCCAGGTACTCAGGCTAAGTGTCCGAGCGCTCTACCCACTGTCACCGCGGCAACAGCCGTGAAGCGGCGTAACTTAGGATGGGTGATAAAAATTAAAAATTGTCCGCCGTGGTGGCGCAGTGGTTATGGCACTCGGCTGCTTACCCGAAAAACGCAGGTTCGGTCCCGGCCCGCGTTTTGATGGAGGCGAATTCTAGAAGCCCGTGTACTGTGCGATGTCAGTGCACGTTAAAGAACCCCAGCTGGTCGAGATTTCCGGAGCCCCCCACTACGGCGTCTCTTATAGCCTGAGTTGCTTTGGGACATTAAACCCATAAAACTAAACTCAACTAAAAACTGAAATTGCTTTGAAGAAAGCAGACAAGGGAATGGAAAGAGGAGATCGTTATGACATACGTGACAGAAGCCAACAGTCACCGAAACAAAGAGCATAGGGGATGATTTTTTCTATCTTTTTTTTTAACTTGTGATGTTGAATAACTGCAGATTAATACTGTAATTATTTTATAGCTTAAATATAATTGACAAGAAAGCAGAAGAAAAAAACAACCGCATGCCGCCGGTGGGATCCGAACCCATGCTATGGACAAGGGCGGCGCTGGTGAACACTCTCAAGGTTCGGTTACACTACACATATATGGGAGTATTCACTGACGTCACAGCGGCCGCCATTTTGTTGTATGTGGAGCACTGCGAAAGGCTGCGGGCGTGTCTAATGGGATTATTTCCTCCCCTTCCGGCCTGCACTGATGAAGCTACGCGCTGGAGAACAAAATGGCACCTGTAACGTCACGTGAATACCCCAACTACCCCCGAAAGCAGAAGATTGGACATCCGTCGCCGTAGCTCAGTTGGTAGAGCACCAGACGCGAAATTCGAATGTCATGGTTTCGGACCCCACCTGCGGCATGTGGTTTCTTCTTCTGCTTTCTTATTAATTTTTTAAGCCATACAGTAATTACACAACCACTCCCCAATGATTCAAAACCACAAATTAAAAAAAAAGCATCGCCTATGCTCCGGGTTCGGTGACTGTTGGCTTCTCTCACTATTGAAGAAAGGCAAGGCGCAGTAACGGCCTCGTTTCCCGGAGGACACCTCAAGCACGCCTAGAGGAATTGGTGATTTTTGAAGAAGCTTTGAATCTCGCAATGGAGAACCCTGAGCACGGCTATGTATACAACATTGCTTTCTGATTTCATTTCCATTCTGGCGAACCTGGACGACATTGTGTTTTCTTTAGGTTGACATCAATCAAGTGTTAAGATTCTTATCATAAGTTCATCGCATATAGTAAGCAAATGAACATTCCGAGCAAAAATCAGTGGTCCATGAAGCTCTGTGGGAGTAGAGTAGATTCAAGCCCAGGAGCGTCGTACTGAAGCGCAGTGTCGAATCGATTCAAATGCGCTACGCCGCACCACTCTCTGGAACGAAGGTGACACACTTCATCAGCTAATACGCGGGACATGGCCCACTGGCGGGAACCACTGAGTAGTGGTTCCAGCCCACCCCTGCTACAGCAGAATACATGAAGATTCAGAACCCAAAACTCAATTCGTTTCACCGGGAGAGGTTGTCCTTTACAACCTCACTCTATATTCTGTACACTAGCCAGCATGTGTCGCTCTTGCGCCAAAACAAGGAAAGTATTTCAGGACAACATTCCCTCCTTCACACATTTCCCCCCCCCCCCCCCCCATTAGCCTGCAAATTCGCCAGCTTATTTTGGCAGGTGACTTTCATTCGTCGACTTGTTTAGTACGCGATGGGTGAGGACAGAAGAAAATCCTGTACTGAAGGTTTTGCCTGGTCGGTCAAGGCGCGCAGGGGAGGGAGAGAAGGAGCGTTGTGGGTTGGTAGAGGAGGAGGGCAGGCCGCAAATGCGCACGTGCACCACATCACCCAGCTGCAAGCACGTCCACATCCAGCAGTTCTCGCGCTGATCCCAGCAGCGCGTTACCGGAGAAGTGCGCCGAGCGCGAGTAAAATAAGTCGCTCTGAAGGAGGATGGTGAGGGGGCTGCTGTTGACAACGTTCCCGAATGTCTGCCTACCTTGATGTCGTCCACGGGCTCCGGTTTCACTCTGACTGTCGTCGGTGTTGTCGGCGGCGGCTGCGGTGGCGGTCGGCGGTGCTTGGGGCGTCGCTTCGATGACGGTTTGTCGCCTCCGGCGGCGCCGGCACTCATTTCACTCCGCGGACGGTTACGGCGTTCCTCGGGCGGCGTTGAACACCACACGTCGAGAGGAAAACAAACAAACAAAGCAAAAGGAGAAGCACGCTAGTACGGCACGACAAGGCTGGCACAGGACGGCACGCACTGCACGACGGGACAAGCACAGCTGGCCATCGCGACGGCGGCCGCTCGATTTTTGCGCCGCCCGAAACGCAGACGACGCGCGGCGAACCGACGATGCAGCGACGGCTGAAGCGGACCGGATGTTGGCGGCGCTGCGCTCGCCGCGGCGTCGTCTGCTACGGCTTCCGGTGCAACTAGAAGAGCGGGTGGCGACGCGTGGTGGCTGGAAGCGGGGATGAACAAGCGCGCCGGTTTTGAGTTCCGACCATTTGAACTGGAATTCAGGACGTTTTATTGCGGCGCACGATTGCTCGAGATGTGTCCTCATCGCCTTGGGGTGTGGGAGTTATCATGCATAAAATGCGCTTATTTCCCGTGCTCGCCAAATGCCCGCTGCGAAGCCAACGCCGAAACATTCCAAAATTTCCCGTCCCGAGATTATGAAGGGGCAATTGGTCCGCTCATTTCAGCGAGAAACTGTCATAAGGATCCAAGGTTGGTATCTGCTTTGGCTGTGGTTCGGTTTTGCATTAGATGAGTAAATTGATAAAATGCAAGTGTCAAAGTATGGCGCTCTGTTGTCATTGCTTCACTCGTTTGCTTTTTGATTTCTTAGAGCATCGCACAACCAATTCTTTACGCCACTGATCGTCTTCTCCATCTACTTCAGTGACATGATGAAGCAAGTGATTAGGCTGAGGGCAATACTGGCTGATGTACTGGCTGACTCCATCGACCCGTGGATTTTTTTATCGCGTTAGCAGTTGCAGGGGACATTCCCTGCAATTAGCCGTCGTTCGTTCGTTCGTTCGTTCGTTCGTTCGTTCGTTCGTTCGTTCGTTCGTTCGTTCGTTCGTTCGTTCGTTCGTTCGTTCGTTCGTTCGTTCGTTCGTTCGTTCGTTCGTTCGTTCGTTCGTTCGTTCGTTCGTTCGTTCGTTCGTTCGTTCGTTCGTTCGTTCGTTCGTTCGTTCGTTCGTTCGTTCGCTCGCTCGCTCGCTCGTTCGTTCGTTCGCTCGTTTGCTTTTCTGAAGCCTGCTTTGTGGTCCACCATTGCAGGTGGAAGTTAAATTAATAAATGGTAGCTAGAGATTGCTCGGGAAGTGCAACCTGGGTCTCACAAGCTCAACTGATGGCAGCACCTGCCAGCGCAGGGCAGTGGCGCATCGCTTAACCGCTGCATCGCTGCGCCAGAAGTGGTACGAGGACTTCTAGGGATCTATGAATGCAAAGTAGAGAATAACGAATTCCGCATATATGAGCACTGACCCATTATCGCTATCCGAACAAGTTCATTCGTGAAAACTAGATCCGAACACCGGAACCGAAACCCCACTGCATTCTCGGGAGCTGTTCCGACATGACGTGGAGGTACACGGTGGGTCAAAAGTTTCCAGGATATTCAGTCTGTTTTTCAGGCGTGTAGTATAGGGCATATGAAGTATCATTGTTACACACTGAGAAACTTGGCAGCTTCATAGACGTCCTAAGTTCCAAGATATACGACTGAAATGTAGACCCTGTGGCATAAGTACTTTTGACACAATGTGTACGTGACAGCCGCACGGCTTCTTCCGGCGCTATTGTGGTACACTTCGCAAGTCAGGAGTGCTCCAAGAAACACCAACCCAGACGTTGCTGGTTGCTTTCCACCACCATGAATTCCCGAGCAAATTCCATCCAGAAAATGCATTCGCAGAGGCGATCGCCCCAGCCGAACGTATTTCTAACTAGTTATTGTTTCTTTCCTGTTTTGGGTCGAAGGTGTTCTTTGCCGCATATTCCACCGTCCACCTCCTGGCCTTTTGCAAATGTTATCTTGGTGAAAGCAAGTGTTATTTTGTTTTGTCTCGTGACAGTATCACTCTGGCCTCTTCGATGTGGAGTCAAAGTCAGGTACTATTTTGTTTTTTGGATCCCAGGTCATATGAATATGCTCGAAAACGAAACAGCAAACTTGGCCTGTGCGAGTATTGGGATACTGAGCGGGGCATCAAGCATTCACAGGCAAAAAAAATCCAACACAAGGCACAGTCAAAGCAGTGCGAGGTTTCAAATGCATATTAATCGTCCAACACAAATCACACACGAGGGAATAAGGGTCACCACATCGACAACCACCAATGAGAGCGTTGCACACATCACTCAGGAGCCAGACAATGTATGGATTGCCGCACATCCAACCCCCAACCTGCATAAATGTTTGCAATAAGCCACCCTTCTTCTCGCATATATTTTGGGATACCCTCAATTAATTTAATACCAAATAGGGGGAGAGAAAATCGCTCCCTGTCTTCAGATATGTCTGGCTGAGTCTGTGTGGCTGCCTTCGTACATGTGTGGCAGATAAAATAGGTTTGGTTGAACACACCAATCAAGCATTACTACCACAACAAAAGTAAGCATAAAGGGACAGCGACCCTGCACATAGGGTTCCTCATAACGTCCCAACTATCTCATAGTTTCCTTCTTTGAAAGAAGCGTTGCGAAACTGCACAAAAGTAGTTACAAATCCTATTTGTGCTTCGCGGCACCTGTTATCCCATAGCAACATAGTTGCAGGTCGCAGTGGTGGGGAGAAGGACGGTAAGTAGGACGTGGACACCTCACTATATGTACAGAACCGCTACAATCATGTCCAGAATTACGGGAAATCGAACCACGATTCAGCAACTCCAACCAACCTGGAAGCGAAAACGGAAGAATAAAGTGGGTTCCGTCGGGCGGGGCCAGAACCTCAGTGCCGCAAGTGCCTTAGGGGTGTCCGACAACCAGACAAATATCTAGGTAAAACTTCATCAATTGTCTAATGTCCTGGTTTGGACTAGATTTACGTACGCGGGTTGTGGCAGGCTGAGTTCGTGGAGTAAATGGGGACTTTAAACGAGAGCAGAAAAGCGATTGAGTTCTTCCAATAATGGGGTGCACACTTGATCATTGCTGCCTGTCCTTTTATTTCTCTCTTTCTCTCCTCTGTCTCCCTGGACGGCTTCTTGGGTTTCTTTGTTTTTGTCCTCCGGCATTAGCGGAAGTTTTTTTTTTTTTTTTAGCCTTTAATTAGAGAACATGCGTGGTAAGTGCGCGCCAGGGACAGGAGACAGGCGCGCGCACCGGCAACCCGATAGGGGGCCTTTTAATTTCCGAACTTGGGTTTCACCACAGAGTCCGGACGCTGGGGTAAAAGGGAGAGGAGGGTAGAGAGAGTGAAAGGGTGTTCTCCGTTTGCCTTAGAAGCGAATGCGCGACTCCGGTTTCTCGAATCATTCTTTTCTTTTTTGTCTCTCTCTCTCTCGTTTCTCGTTCACAGGGAACGGAAAATCAAAGGCCAACCATTAACGAGGAACAAGAATAAGAGTAAAAGGAGAGAAATTTTAGACTGCATCAACAATAGCTAAATTGTGGGAAAGGAAAGAAACAATGGAAAAGCGAAAGAGACGGAGCAAACAGGAGAAAGATTTGCACTTGGGCCGGCCACCGGAGACCCCGTGCAGGACAGTGGGCGTGTTTTTCGAATCTGCATTGCGGAGCCGCCAGTGGGCGTTTTTTCGAATCTGTATTGCGTTATGTCGCCGGTATCATGTGACACGAGCACAGCACGCGCATAAATATATATATATATATATATATATATATATATATATACACACACACACACACACACACACACACACAGACGGGCGCGCGACCTCGGGAACGTGTTGGGTGTTGCCTCTTCTTCCTCTCGTACAATCTCTCCCTCTCTTTTTTTTTCTCTTCCATCACTCCCTTCCACGCCATTTTTTGACCGCTGCTCTTGTGTTCATTGTTTGCTCCCTACTGCCTAAAACGAAGGAAAATGGAAGCATGATTATGTCTCTATGACGTTTTGTTTTTCAGAAATCTGCATCACCCTGTTTCGCCTTTTCGTCGCCTGTTGTCTTTTCAAAGTTCTGTTTAAATCTCGTACTCTCATTGCGCACTATCCTGTATCTACGTACGTACCGCCGTTTCGTTGATAGCCGCTTGGACAAGGAGCGGGTGCTGCTGCAAAGACCAACTTTTCCTGTCGGCCTTGCAGGGCTTCCTTTTCGACCATCAGGATCCTCCTGAACTAGTAGTTGGTACGTACACTGTTCAGCACTGACCATGCTCCACTGCCCTCCCCCTTCCCCCCAATTCATCGTCAACTTCGTCCAATCTGCGTCAGCTCCACGACCTTTCGATCCAAAATTACCCGAGGACTCACCAACCGGGCGGCCGGCCCCACGGACCCAGACGCTCTTGCCGAGGCTCCCCAGACCTTTGCCAAAATCACCAACCTCCACAGAGAGATGAGACCCCAGTTCCCGCCTCCCCACCCCGACTTAAATCGAGCGCAATCCACCTTGTTCCGCAGGTTGCAGACACACTCCATCTCTAGCCATTCTGGACTTTGACTCATCACAGACGGGGAATACGACCCCGTCTGCCAAAATTGCAACCAGGGAGAAATCGCCACCACCCAGGCGCACATCCTCTGGGGTTGCGCGGGAAATCCGCCCCCTCGAATCTTACTGCCAGCTCCTTCCGAGGAGGGATGGAACCAACTCCCCAAAAGGCCAGACGAGAGCATCCAACTGGCACTCGTTTCGTGGGCCCAGGAAGTCGCCCCCGCCTGGGGGCCACACCAAGCCCACCTGCCCTAAATCCCGCCAATCTATGGCAATAAAGTTGTTTCTCTCTCTCTCTCGCCTCTCCCAATAATTCCCATGGTAGAGAGAGGGTGGGCAGGTGGTTTCTTGACACTCACAAAGTAAACAAGGGAAGGGAAAGCTTCAGGATGCTTTCCAACGTTTAGACAAGCGCAGTCGTCTTCTGGGCAAAGCGTTGCTGATTGGCGAGGTTTAAATTGAGTCTAATTCCTAATTCTGCAGTTACTTACGCGTCTTTTTTATCGGTTACTGAGGTAACACGCAGTCTGAATTCCCTCCTAATCGCTCCCTTTCAGCCGAGCCATTTCCTCATTAATGGGAAAAAGCTGAATTTTTTTTCTATTCGTTATTAATCTCGATTACAGCTCAACAAATGCACTGCCATGTCCTAGCAAATGAGACGTAAAAGGGGTTTCTAAAATATTGACATCGGTGCCGAACAAGAAAACCTCTCCAATGCATCAAGCTCCATGGTGCTCGAATTCGGCTATGAAAGACGTAGGCCCCGAGCTCCCGTGTAATGATTAAAAGGAAGCGAGAACATGTGGAAGCAGAGCTGGCGGCGTTGGAGTAATTTTCTTACACAACGTAGATGATCAAGTATAGCTCTCATCTCTGAGATGTCGCGAACAGGCGTTCTAGAATGAATTCCTCAAGTTACGTAGCGGAGATGAGATGGCCTAATGCGCAACATGGGAGACTAATTCTCAAGCAGACTCGCAAACTCCGTCGAAGACCGTGAAGTCTTCCAATGCCCCTTTAATTTTTTTTAATTTCCCCTACTGCGTCGTTTTTAGATTTTCACTTCTAATATACGCCGCTTCATTCAGCCAGGGAGCGTAATCACCTACCGAATGCTGGATGCATCGAGTGCAGGAGACATGACACCGAACACCGCAGTCAGGTAAGTGAAATGAAGCCCCAGCTGCCTCCTTCATTTCAGGCAGATTAATAGACCCACGCGCTCTCGTGTAGCCTGCAGCTCGTGTCGCATTGTTCGCAAAGCGTCGTTCGGAGACTGCATCTTCAGCGCCGGCTCCGCGGTGTAAAATGATAATGGGAACCCGCGTCTTAGAGTAAGGCTCGCTCCAGCCCACACGCTTTGCCGCCCGCCGACGTTGGCACGGGCGCATCAGGTTACCCCTTGCCAGGCAACGGAGCGCGTGGGTGTTATATTCGTGCCTGAGCGCCTATTTGACTCGGCTCATTAGGGGAAATGGCATCCCTCTATATGAGTATAGTACACAGGAGCTCGACATGGCGTCGATAAAGGGCGCCTGTAGCGTAGAGGGACGTAACCCTACGCCGCGTTGTCGTACGAGTTGTAATGCCTCCACTCGGCTAATTTGAATGGCGTATATGTATACCGTTTCGTCTTTCCACTACGTCGTCGAGATCGACTCTAAGCACGAAGCTCGCGAGGCTGCTGTGAAAGGAGCGCGTGATTACAGTCTTCTCCGGGAACAATGTCTTGATTTGGAACCGTGTTTTCTTTAATCAGGAAAATGTCCTTCAAGCGAGATTGCCAACAAAGGTACATTGGGCCCCGATTCTGACGCTGTCAGAGCAAATTTGACAACCTTGAAATGAAAACAGACGAAGAGGCCTGACAAAGCACGCAGTAAATGGAACATGGAGAGAGAGATAGAGAGGCAGAGCATTGTGACAATGTGCGACCATAGACAGCGCACACTTGGTCTATGCAAAATTCATGACTGCGCACTGTGTTGAGCAGCGGTACACACAAGGCTGTTCATATATATATATATATATATATATATATATATATATATATATATATATATATATATATATATATATATATATATATATATGGCATATCTTCAGTCTGTCAGCCGTAACACGCACGGGGTGGCAACTCGCTTCTGACAGTGGCAGTGTCCCATGACATCCTTTATGAAAAGTTTAGCACTTATAACTGCATTGTACTATGACTTTCCACACACACTGAAAGTTTTACTGGTTTATTGACTGTTATCGTTTGTATCGCAATCATCGACTGTGAAAGAACTGCAATTCCTAGATGTCGTGGCGGCTGTATATAAGTGCGCGAATGGTCACGTGGGTGGTATGGCAGAAAATCTTGCGATTGTGCTTTGTTGCTTTCAAGAAACCTGTCAGATTCGTATGTACTATCTGGGAAAAAAGTTAATGACCCCTCCTCCCTCCCTTTCCCCTCCATCCTAGTTCAGAACTGTGCCGCACTGCATTCTGGCGCCACCAGACGATGCATTCCTGATATGAAGAGCGGCGAAATGCCACCCCCTCCCTCCCCTACCCCCCAGACCAACGTTTACCATGCACCATTTAGAGTTATTTGTTAATTTTTAACATTAACCTAACCTTCAAACGCAAGATGTAACGTTACTATAGCTTACAAAACACATAAGGTTACTATAATGTTCGGTACTACTTGGGTTACCCTGCTTCAGAGGATGCTGCATGTCACGCTTAATTCAAGACTTCTCCCATGCGTGTTGACCGAAGCATACACTTTCACTTCCCTCTAACCGCGCGGGAGCGATACAGTGGGCGTGACAGTACCAAGTAGAATAACGGCCAGATACACCAAAATAGATTCGCGAAATAATAGCTACATACGCGAAAAATAAAACCATTATATTTATTTCTTCAGACGTGTTGTTTATACATGTCTAAATTTAAGTGCTCCGCGTCCAGCAACTTCCAGTAATTAGTCATATACTGCAGTCGTGTTGAGAAAAAAGGTCATATTGAAAGCCTTAAGGTGTCCATGCAGAAACTGAACGCCCAATGAATTAAAACTGCGGCTTGAAGTTCGAAGTGGCGGCTGTGAGAAAGAGTTTGGTTGTTGTGCAAAGGGATAATGCAAGTTTTTTGTGATCGACTTCCACTGGCTGAAGGTCAGGGAGGCCTTTGATACTAGACACGCAAAGGGGGGGGGGGGGGGGGGGGGGGGGGGGGGGGGGGGTGTCGTAGTGGGTTGAAATGAAGCGGGCCGCACGGCTGTGAATGGCTTCCAGAACATTAATTACATATACTTTATGCGGGCTCTGCAGAGTCGCATTCCAGTTTAAAATCGATGAAAGTTTCATAGGGGCGTTTATGAATGCGAGGAGGAGTAAACGGGAGGGATCTGCTGGTGAAACCGAGTGACTTGGAAGTTTTTTGAATTTTCTATGACTAGGTTAGTTGCTTCAGAACGGGTTTAAAGTTTAATAAGTACGGACAACTGAGGTTGCGTGCTTTCGTGATACGTGCATAAGCATGCATTTCACAACGTTGAGTTGCATCAGCCATTTTTAGTACCATGTTTCCATAAGACTTAGGTCTCGCTGCAGCAGTGCCTGGTCAGAGGAAGTAGATGTGCGACGGTAAAGCACACAGCCGTCCTTAGAGAGACGGATAGACGATGATGTGCTGTTAAGAAAATCCTTAATAATTGTTAAAAAAAATCACAGCATCATCTAATTCCATTACGCGGTGGCAATAGTAGCTTTTTTTTTTTAATGCGATGTTGATTGCCTCAGGGCATAAAACGGTATGTAATGGTAAATGAGGATGCCTAAATAAATGAGTAAAGGTTCGCTGATCTAATGAAATCGAGCAGTGAATGATGATGAGGTCCTTGTGTCCAAGCGGTGTATGAAACACTATTATCGCGCGAAAGACGCGCTGCCGCCAGGTGCCGAATTCTTGTCGGCTTCAACGCCGGGCAAACCCACGGCAGGGGGTGAATGTCGGCCGCAAGATTTCGGTTCTTGCAGACTGGACACCCGGGGCGGGGAAATACACATTCAAATTGCGGCCACTTTCGTGTAACGGCTGGAGTTAGGGCAACCCCTACCCGGATCCTCCGAAGCGCAACCTCCTCTGCACGGGTAAAACCACGGGGGAGGGTTACCGCACACGGAGGGATTAGAGCACGTGTGCGGGGCCGGAGGTGTTCCTTTTTTGTTAAAAGGAGGGTGGTGTCATTCAGTGTTGGGACTCGAGGCGAAGACGAAGTTGGGGTCACAAGGTGGGTCGCAGAATCTGCACGACTTTGCGAACTCAGGAGGTCTCGCGGGACCCACTCAATTCGGATTGGCTGCGGGATGCGTGCCGCGAGACGATGGATGTCCTGGCAAATGCCTGGGGTGCGACTGACGCGTCGTAGTAGGCGTATGACTTGAAGAGCGTCGGTGCGGATGACAATGCGAGCCGTAGGTAGTAGGGGAACGGCGGCCACTAAGCAAAGTGCCTCTTGAACGGCAAGCATCTCCGCACAGGAGGAGGAAGGAGGTTCTGGGAAGCGAAACCTGGACGTTTTGTTGAGGGCAGGCTTGCAAGGGCAGTAAATAGACGATATGCGAAATTGCTTGGCGGTCTGGCAACACCGCGCCCACAACTTCCGGTTTCAATCTTGGCGCGGTCGAGCTCGTCGAGCTGGTGCATTGTTTGCTATGCGTACTTTCTTCTTGCGAGTGGAATTTCAACAGGCAAGCTTCAGCTGCTGCGTTGTTTTCACAGATGATCTTCGACCAAATGTAGGTGCTTTCAATAAGCGCCAGCTTACTCCTACCGCATCCTCAGCTTCGCTTGAAGTCTGGCGCTGATGATCGCAATAATCCGCACTCGAAAGTGGGTTGGAAAGTCGAACCGTGACCGTGTGCTGTTGTCGTTTTAATGCTCGCATTAAAGCACCAGTTCAAGCATCACGCATTATCATGGCTATTTTATTCCCAGGCGGACGCGAATTCATCTGGTAGGGTAGCGAGCGGTTATTTTGCGGTGAGTGCGCACGTGTGTTGACAAACTTCTGTGACAGTGCGAACTTTCGTTTGCGCCGACGCCAGGAGCTTCGTGCATTGCAGTATAATCACAAGAACCTCGACCAGCTGCGTAATTCGATTCCTTTACTGTAATGTGCAATGCGCATCCGCGGTTTTCAACGTCACCGTTTCAGAGCCCGGCGTCGGTTGATTTTCGCCACAATTCGTTGAAACCGCGTCCTGCTTAAGACGCAGTCAGTCGACATTAACAAGAGGAAAGTAGGCATGCACATATAATTCAAAATATTGTAAGCAAAGACGCAGCTTTTTTTTTTTTTTTTTTTCAGATAAGCACTGAGCCACCGCGGCGGCTTGATTAGAGAAAGATGTTACAGCTGTAGGTGCATGCACGGACTCTATACGCTGGTCAAGCTGTGTGTGCAGGGGCGAAATTAGCATGTTCGGTTGCTTCCGAAACTTAATTAGCGTACTCCCAAACTTGGACAAATGGCTTTGTTGCGAAGCAAGCTGTTAGAGCTTGCCACAACGATAATAAAATCTGATGGCCTGAAGCGTTTTCAGAACACTGTTGCACGTACTTTCTAGCTTAGACATGCGTCCCTCCTTCATAATAAAGTAGCTATATTATTCGCTTCTTTTTTTTTAGATTTTCGTCGCCGCAGATATCGAAGGTATAAGAATCCTCAAGAAATAAACCATTCGCACCTCAGTTTTTATACGCAGGGTGTATTGCTTCACAAAGACTCCTTAACGCTCATAACATATGCGTATATGGTCCAGAGAGTTTGCTCGCCCTTCTAAAACTAATTGAACACGGGAAAAAACTTAACTGAACACGTAGCAAACTAAGCAGTAATCGGCATATGGTTCTTCGAGTGAACTTATTTCGCCACGGCACAAGCGATTGGCTCGCTCAAAAAAATTACCTTCTCTATTACGTTGTTCAAGTATGCGTCTATATATATTCACGCCCGACCGGAGAGTTGATAAATGCACGAAATCGGCTTCTAATTTTGATCAGAGACAACAAAGGCTGTGGTCCTTATCTTAATTTAAACGCAAATCACCTCGAGAGATTTGTCAAAAATCAGCGCAGAAAGCGAAAGCTGCGCACTGATCCGCGTGCTGACACATGATACCTCGCATGGCGTTTTGTGTTACTAAAACGTTGGGACGGAGTAAAAAAAATAGAAAAGTGAAAAGCTTGAACGCACCTAGTTCTGGCACGCATCGTAGTGTCTTTTCACAGTGGAGAGGGTAGCGCAACACTGCATCGGCATTTTACTTTTCAAACGAAGCGCAGCCGTTTTAACCCAACGCTGGGCAGCGGTTTCGTTTTCTGTACCGTGCCAGCATGGAGGACTTAGTTCTCGGAGCGCCGAGAGATGGCGCTGCGCATTTCGCATATCGTCTATTGCAGTAGTGGTTTGTTCATGGCTTTACCGGAAGTGTCGTCTCTTCGTCTGGTGACGTCATTTCTTTCCAGCCAATGTGCGAATTTTATGATTCGCGATGCATTCTGTCCCCATGGGGCTGCTAATGCATTAAAGGTACTTGACCAGTGTGTTGCGAGCAGTCGAAAACAAAGCAATAAATCCATGACGATATTAAGGGATCGATTCAAAGGAATGAAAGTTTGGTCATTAAATGCTGATGTGGAACGCTGTTGAAATCATAAGGGAAAACTAGGAAGATGATGTCGATTTGAAAAGAAGAATCAATTGAGATTAATGTGGAGGTCTGTCGTAAATTCGTAAAGTTGTTACATCAGAAGCCTGGCCTGAAACAATGTTTTCTACCGTTAAAGTAAGAGCTTTTGTCAAGGTGCCATGCGCTCTAGGAATATAATAAATGCTTTAGAACTGGAAGCTTGCAAGGAACGTACGTTAAGGAGATGTGACAGAAATTACGTAGAGTGATCGGAGAGGCAACTGCACAGAGGAGAGAAAGGAATTTTAATGAGGAAAAGGTGGAGAGGTCGGCCGGTGGTGACATAGCCCTGGCCTGCTACTCCACATATGGGAAAGGGAAGGGGAGGAAAAGGACAGTGCGAACGAAGGTTGATGATGGCATAAGCGTGTCAACCACGGTTCACGATAGGTCATTGCTTGGAGCGCTAAAGCAAATGCAAATCTAATAGGAATTAGTTTAGTTTTTCTGCCTCTCCGCCCTTTCTTTCTCCCTTTTTTTTTTTGCACGCGGAGGTGGTAAGAATGCCGGCAATACTGCGCTCCACGCCGCCCTCAGGAAATGGCGGTGGCGTGACAGAAAAGGCAGTTGCTTTCCCAAGGGCCGTGCGCGTTCCGACGGGGCGGTCGCACGGGTTCGCGTGTGTCGGGCCGGTGTCGCTTGCAGGATGGCGCATCGCAGAGACGCTCCGGCGCTCGCGTACACGACACCGCCCGCCACCCAGCACCGGCTGCCGATACTCCCTCTCCCTCTGTGCCCCCCCCCCCCCACCACCACGGTCACCTTGCAGCGACTCTCGTCTCCGATTGCGCTTATGCGCGCACAGGCTGACACATGTCCCACGCGGAGGGCTGACGCAGACCCCGACACGGCGTGGTCTCTAACTAAACTTGAATGGTGTTTTAAAATAACGAAAAAAATGTGCCTTTTACGCTTGTCGCAATACGATTTTCAGTCTGGGCCGCCGCGGTGGCTCAGTGGTTATGGTGCTCGGCTGCTGACCCGAAAGACGCGGGTTCGATCCCGGCCGCGGCGGTTGAATTTCTTTGGAGGAGAAATTCTAGAGGCCCGTGTACTGTGCGATGTCAGTGCACGCTAAAGAACCTCAGGTGGTCGAAATTTCCGGAGCCCTCCACTACGGCGTCTCTCATAGCCTGAGTCGCTTTGGGACGTTAAACCCCATAAACCAAACCAAACCAATTTCAGTCCCAGCTAGTGTGGGGCTAAATGCTAATGCAAATCGCAGTGTTTCTTAACTCCCGTCGTGTTTAGGCCGCTGCCAGTAAGTTCTAGCGAATTCATTTGCTGAGGCTGTTAGAAATAGTCAGGTGCAGTAGCCAGCTATTGGGTATGGGTGTGGGGTAAGGGATGCGCGGTCACAAACGCAGTGACGGTCGTGCTCTGTCACGGCTCGCTGCGCTCGTCACGCTGTACGTCCGCCTTACCTGAGAACAGACGTCGAGCGTTCCGACCAATCAGCGTGACGCGCGGAAAATGTTGTCTCTCTCTCCCTCTCCTCCTCCCACTCTTTCTCGGTGCGAAGCCGCCACTGAAGACACCGTGCAGCTGTGAAACGCTGCTTTAAAGAGATACTGACAATATTGATAACAACTGCATCCAATATTCGCTCTTCATGAATACCGATTCTTGGTCTCTTTCTGGTTTGGAGGTACTTGTCCGGCAGCAAGGCGCATTTATTGCGAAAAAATTGCATCTAAGAATTTCCCCGCCAATCATCATCATCATCATCATCATCATCATCAAAACTTTTATTACCACCGAAATTAAACTCCTTTTTGGACCTCCCGGCACGCAGGCCTAAGGGAGCCCTATTCAAAAGCCTCACAAACTAAGGTCTGGTCAAGATACATTGTCGCTTCACGGCCTCAGCCGCCAGGCGGATGGCTTGTTGCTGTTGAGCGGGGTCCTCGCTCCGCAGCATGGGCCCCCGGTCACCAGGGACTCCAGGGAAACGAACAGGCCGATCAGGCCGCCCGCGCACTCTCTCCCCGGGCTATCTCCATGTCCTTGGAAGGGTACTCCCAATCAGACAATCTGGCCCTTACATTCAAACATATCGATTACTACAAGGAGGAGCACCGGCGCTACCCGGCCCCTTGTAAGGGTCTGGATCGCGCTGACGAGCGCCTCCTCATCAAAATTCTCACTAACACTGTACTGTGCCCGGCGGTGCTTAAACATTTCAATACATCCTTTGATGGCGCGTGCCAGTTCTGTGGGGAGGTGGCTGACACCTTCCACATGGTTTGGGCGTGTCAATCAAACCCATCTATCCCCCCCAACCCCAACCCCACCAGAGAGGACTGGGAGGCGGCCATGGTCGGCTGTCAAGACCTAAAGAGCCAAAAGGCTTTGGTTCAACGGACGCGGGCGGCGTTGCTTGCCAATGGGGCACCGGAATAGGGGCTCCACCCAGTATTGTAAGGGGAAAGGGCCAATAGGGTCCTACCCCAATCACCTTTCTGTAAAAAACTTAATTTCCCATAAATGTTTTTCACCACCACCTATCTTCTATCTTTTGCTCGGCACCCGGGCTGCCAGCACATTCCCATACTACGTGGTCGAGAGTGCCCCTCTCCCCGCACATTATGCAATATTGGCCTTTCTCTTCTTTCGAGATTGTTATGTATACCCAGAAGGGGCTTATATGATTTCCCCCTTGTAATCTTCTCGCCGCAATTGCCTCCTCGTTTCCGAGGGAACGATCGGGTGGCGGATAGACCCTCCTGCTCAGCTTATAATGTCCTGTGATCTCGTGGTATGAAATAAAGCTATCTTTCATGTCTATGCGGGAGGGCTGCTCTACAGCCGCCCGGTGATCTCTATGTTACATTCTATCGGCCTCACCTCGAGGACGCGTTTGGCCACTTCCGAGATTCTTCCTTTCCCGAAGTTCCTCACTGCATTTTTGCTGCCACTTAAACTCTTCGTGGCCCTGGTACCGACGCAAGCGAGCGCTATCGCCAACTGTTCCGCCGCGTTGGCATCTCTCGTGCGGCTCGAAGCCGCTACCGTTGGTATTCCTGTCCCGTCGACCACCGCGAATACAGCCGCCCCGTGCTGTCTGCACGCCGCGTCTGCATAAGCCACCAGGTCTGCCGCGACGCTCCCTCATCTTCCTCTCCTAGGCCTTAGCCCTATGTTGTCGCCTTTCCTTGTTATACTCGGGGTACATGTTCCGTGGCATAGGTGGGACGCATATCTTGGCTATGATTCCTGGCGGGATGTTTACCATCTTGTGCGTGCTACTTTCTGGTCAGATTCCTACCCATTCGAGTATTGTCCTGCCCGTTTCAGACTGGCCGAGCCGTTATAAATGGGATGTTCGTACTCCCTCCGCCAGCTCAACCCATCTATTGTGTACTCCGCCAATCGATTCCCACTCGTGACGTGTACACCGAAAAGACACCGTGATCACCGTTGGGAAGTGAACGGCGGTGTAGCTCAGCCTCAGGGATCCGCGTGAAAATTCTTATTCACTGCACAGCGGATAACTTGCGGAGGTGGCCGCGGGTGACGACACCTGCAATTCATCTTTTGAACGTTTCTAGCTTAAAAAGGCTCCGTTTTGAGTGACAGCAGCGTCTTGTCGCTAAAACACGATAATCTATCTCGATAATCTATCGTTTGTCCTTAGCGTCAGCAGGTGTCGCCTTCAAAACAGGGTATATCTATATTTCTCGTTTTCGTCCGGGGTGGAGATTTGTGACAGCGATAGCTGCAGCAACTCTCTCCCACAGGCCACGGGGGCAAACAAAACCCACACATAGGGCAGCTGCACCTGTATCATGTGACCACGCGACTCACTTTGCCGAAAGCACTCTTTACGGGGCACGTTTGAAGGGTCCTCCAATAGCCATAGAAACCGACACACTTCGACTCCAACGTCAAACCCATTACCGGGTACAGCAGAGAAGCCAAGTGGCGGCAATCTTTTCAGCCTTGACAGCTGCCGACTTCCCCCATCTTGTCTAAGTGACACTAAAGGCAAAATCAACGGAAATAAGAAGCTGCTCCACACTGACAGAGACCTGAAGTAGACCCGAAGGCTATGTCTTCGGGATTGTTGACATTACCTCTGAGTGAAAAGCGGAGTCCGCTGCAGAGAAAATTGTAAATTACGTCCCCGATCACTTTTTTCATTCCGACGCCGGGAATCTGGTTCGATCCCGGTCGCGGCAGTCGCATTTCGGTGGAGGCGAAATTCCAGAGGCCCGTTTACTGTGCGATGTCAGTGCATCTTAAAGAACCCCAGGTGGTCGAAATTCCGGAGCCCTTCACTACGGCGTCCCTCATAGCCAGCCTGAGTCTATTTGGGACGTTAAACCCCGTAAACCAAACCAAACTTTTATTATTTTGATGTAGAAGGGTTTATAGCGCAAACAAAGACACGGACAAGAGAGACGAAACACACACACAAGCGCTTGTGAGGGTGTTTCGTCTCTCTTGTCCGTGTCTTCGTTTGCGCTATAACATTTCTACTTCAAGATGAACTACCAACTCGCCCAACAGGAAGTTTCAACGACTTTTATTATTTACACTCCCGCCCTTTGAAATGCCAGTGCTGTTTGTAACGCCATTTTTACGACGTCATCCCTCTGACGAATACCTCGACTACCTCGATGAATACCTCCTTGTACCACGCTGACTAATCCTCTTATCTGAGTTTTTCAGGTTCATCCAGCGCCAACCGCCCGTCGCAGCCCCTTCAAAGCCTTTGTTCATTACACACCCCCTGGATATAAGTTTTTCCACTATTGCAGCTTAACGAATCAAGATTCACCTCCCTCCCCTTCCTGACACCCATCCCCTCTCACACCACTTTCCTTCCCCACCCCCGGGGCCTTCCTCCTCGGAGCGAAGGCCCTATTTAATCCCTGCCAATGATGAACGCTTTGCCCAGACGAAGACAAGTCCCCTTGTCGAAACGTTGGCTCAAGCAACCTGAGGTTTTCCCCTCCCTTGTTCATTTTGTGATCGACCAGTCATAGGAATTCATGGAGGAAGGAAAGGAAATGAACGAAAACTAAGCCGCTTTTGCCGGGAATTTGTTACTATATTTATCAACAGATGGCGCCACCATTCTGTTAGCCATAGGGTGCCGCGATAAGATCGGCGCTCCTATCGAGGCGCCCTATAAAGTTAGCCGTGAAGTTCAATTATAACCTTGCTCATTAATGGCTGCCTCACTGTTCGCAAAAGGGCACGGACGACCCTGAACTTGCGCCTGGCTTGCGCTTCTGAAGTTGCTGTGCAAGACAGCTTCGTGCATTCTGAAAACCGCAAGTGGCGTGGCAGTCTGCTAAACTCTATAGTTCTTTTACTAACTCTAAAATGCCTCGATGCATCGTTACTTTACGAACGGAGCGAGGCACCGTACTGAACTCCGAATTTCAGCTCAAACGGAGCGCCACATTACGTTCCACGGGTTCTTTTGAGAGTTTAGCGACTGCTGTTATCAAAGAGCTCAGGAAAGCTTGCCCACTACCCGCTAAGCACATGTACACGCAGACGCATTATCAAGGGGAACACTGAGTTCTCGCAAAAGGACAAGCTCGTCAACTACTTCTACACTGAAGTGGAAAACGTCTAGTGGGCTGTTTGCCGGGGGGGGGGGGGGGGGGGGGGGAATTAGAAACTATAGAAAAGTGCCTCTTTCGCTCACACCTGCGGACTAACAATTGAATCAATGCTCAATCCGGAGAAAATCCCTGACACGGCTCCCATTGCAAAAAATTGCTGACGATTACGTTACTTCCTAATGCGAAATTCGAGCGCAGCTCATCAGCTGTTTCAGCTTTTCGATAGATTGAGGCAAAAAATTCGAAATATTTTCATCATCATCGAGCAAGACATGCATGTACAATTACAGACAACTTGTTATTTTCCACACATATTCCTTCTTCAAAAAACACTCCACTACCAGTTCTCGATTGTCATGAAGGAAGCTTTGAGGACGGAGAAATAGATGGATATTTGCTCGACTTGCTTCCCCAATGCCTGGTTCTCAAAAAAGAGGTCTATGCAAGTATTTCGCGAGGTTGCCACAGCCGTGGGAGGCGTTGCGAGCGAGAGAAACGGCCGCGCGAACGGCAGGGTCTTCTCGGCGGCGGCGCTTAGCCTCTGCTTCAGCGACGCGCACTCCTGGATCATCTAGACGGCGGCAACGGTAAGCTTCTACTTCCTTTCCTTAAAATGATTGGAGTGCAAAACGTGGCCAAAGCCAACGCCAATGAACACAATGAACGCTGCCGGCCTATGGCTTCAGCGCCGCGTTTCTCGCACAACGAGCGCACATCTGTCACTACCGCCACGTAGCTTAAAGCAGGACTGAGGTGTCCACTGTTCCAAGAGTTATGCGCCTTCCTTGTGCTTTCCAAGCTCCCGTTCCACTGGTATCGCAGATTAAAGCGCGACTAAAGTGTCCACTGCTGGTTACGAGGGACAACGGCGATGCTGCGAAACGCCGGAACGGACGCCTAAGGTATAGGCAGGCGGTTCGCAGTGGCGAACGGCGGCGGCCGTGCGTCTGTAACGTTGAGTGCGTCCTGGACACTGGATAGGCAGCGCACCCACCTTACCACCCTGGCAGGTGGCAGTTAATGGTTGATCGCGAGAGTTCACTCGCCGTTGTCAGCGCTACGGCTAGCCCACATCTCTCTCTCGTCGCTGCGATTGAACACCAACTAAAACCGGCTCTCCAAGCTTCTATCTATGCAGAAAACCCCTCCTCTGCAGAGGCTCTGGCAATAGCTGTCGCCATCAAACACAAAGACCAAAGAGGAGAGTCCTCCCACGTTATAACGGACTCCCAACAAGCCTGCCGAGACTTTCTTAATGGCAGGCTTCCCTCAAGAGCAACACACCTACTTGGCAATCTCAGCCAAACACACAGACTAACATGGACACCTGGTCACGAAGGACTATACTCCGTTTCATACATCAGGTGCAACGCTGTCAAAGCTAGCGCTCTTTTTTGCGCAGCCTGCATCCGTGACAGAAAATAGTGCGTTGCTTGTGGTGAGCGAAAATTAACAAATGCATTGCCGATAGGCTTCGTGGATAATACATTTGTCATCAAATGAGGTAGCCAACGATCTAGCACAAGATTTAACCAACCGGGCGGATCCTCATCCCTACCCCACGCCCATGCCTAGCACCTATGGTGACAGATTAGAACATATTCGGCTGGAGCGAAGAAAATACCCACCCCCTTACATAAAACTAGTCTCCTCCGCAGCCATAGACTGGAGGAAAATTCAGACCAACACTTTCCCTAACTTGTTCATCCTACACAAGATTAGCCCCACTCAATATCAGAATACATGCCCTTGGTGTGGAGCTTGCCCTACGCTCTACCACATATCGTGGGAATGCACAATGAAACCAAAACACTTAACTGTATCCAACCCGACATATGAGCAGTGGGAGGTGACCCTGACCAGCGAGACCCTGGATCAGCAACTCAAGTTGGTTCAGCAAGTCCGTCAGTCAGCTAAAGCCAGTGGCGCCTTGGACTAGGGGTGCCACCCAAGTTGCTCGAGCAACCTTCCTCAATGCGCACTTCCTTTCTTTAAAATCATCGCAATGTAAAACGTTTTCAACGTCAATGGGCACAATGAACGCCGACGGCATGCATCTTCAGTGCCGCGTTTGTGCCGCAGCGTTGTCAATGCCAACGCATGCAGCGCACATCTGTCACTACCGCCACGTAGCTTAAAGCAGGACTGAGGTGTCCACTGTTCCAAGAGGGCAGTTATGCGCCTTCCCTCTGCTTTCCAAGCTCCCGCTCCATTGGTTTCGCAGCTTAAAGCGCGACGAAGGTGTCCACTGCTGGCGACGATGGACAACGGTGACGGCGACGCCGCGAAACGCAGAAACTGACGCCAAAGAGCTGCGCTCTAAAAAAAAAACGAACGCTAGTCTATTTTGTCATAGCGCTTTCCAGGGCGGCTCATAAATAGTGGTACCCGCACTCTGGTACCTGGTGAGATCTTTTATTGCGAAAGCAATACTACACTCATGAACGGCCTTTCGCGTGCCGGCGGCCGGTAGCCACGTTTGACCTTTAGAATGACCTTTGACGTCATACCAGGGTGAGAGATGGGCTACCTAGTGGAGTCGTCGCGCAGCGGCGGCCGGTAGCCACGCGTGACATTTAATGATGATGATGATGATAACTTTATTTTCCGCCAGATAAGGAAGCCCCCTACTCCCCGTCCCCGGCACGCAGGCCTTGGTGACGAGGTCCGGGACCTCCGCGATTAGGCGAAGAGGTCTTGATTCCTCGCGGCTTCTTCCGCCAGGCGGACGGCTTGTTGCTGAGAAGCAGGGGCCTCGCTCCGCAGCAGGGCTTCCCAGGATTCTCTACAATTTATGATGGAAACCGTCGAAGGGACGGAAATTGATCCGAGCGAGCTAAATGTGCCCGGGCGGTGGTACACTAGCAAGATAAAAAATTGTTGAGGCTTAGCTAAGGTTAAGCCTAGTCAGATGCGAAGCATATTGATGGCTAGGCTTGGTAATACATGGCTTTCCTTGGTTGAATACTTGGTCATTTTAATACAACCACTAGAAGCCTTCGTCGTGGGGGAAGACAACGGCACGGCTACAGCGGAACGCCGACTAACCCCGAGACGCGCTTTGGGTGAGCGCCTGGATTGCCACGGAAGCCGCGTCCGCCTGCCCGGTGGAGCGAGCGTTTCACCTACACCGAGTGTGAACGCGCGTTCGAAATGCGCGGGAATGCCGCTCGAGGACATTCCGGCGTCTGTGCGATGGCATCGTTCTCCCTCTCCCAGCGCGTGACGGCGATCTGTCGTGACGTCATTGTGTCACGTGGTGTGACGTCACCATACCACGTGGTCTGCACGGCGTGCAACCACAGCGATGGCGCGAGGTGGACCCCCCGTCTTCCTCTGTCGTGACGTCATGTGTCACGTGGTATGTCACATGGTGTGACGTCACTGTACCACGTGGTGTGCACGGCGCTGGCACGGCGCGTAACCACGGCGAAGGGCTGTAGTGTACCTCTAGTAATATGCTTCGCATAAAATTGGCTGAAGGCTTAGCGTGGTTAAGCCTTGCTGATTGCGAAAGCAATAACACCTTGCTGCGCTTGGTTCTGCTGGTAGTTTCTTTGCTCGAATTCACGCGTAGCAGACTCGAAGTCGCCAACCCTTATCTCATGTTCTTCACGTCGCTGAGCCACGATGTCACCGTCTCGAATCACTACAACGCTCTGCTCTTTCTTCTTGGCTGTATACTGCAATCTCCTTTTAGCAAGCCGCTCTTCTTTCTGTTCCGGCGTTTCTTCCGAACGGTGTTGTCTTCTCTTGTGGTTATATCGTTCCGCACTACTCATAGATTCTTCTCCGGCATTAAGTAAAATTATTTAATTAAATAATGGAATAAATTAATTAAATTAATTAATCCTCTCCTAGCGAGCGCCCTCACGCGGCGGGCCGAGGAGGCCGTCACGTAGTAGCCGCCGCGCCGAGCGAAGGAACGACTACGGCCGAAGACACGAGTTGGGGCCCCTGCTCTCCTCTGGTCGTGACGTCACGCTGTCACGTGGTCGTGCGCCGCAGCTGCGCCGGAGCGAAGGAACGACCTCCACCGACGGCAGAAAAGTGCCAGCAGTATTGCTTTCGCAATAAAAAGGCAAAGCGGCGCCGATAAGACTTTTTACACATACACTGCTGTGCCCGGCAGCCATGAAACACTTCGACCCCTCCTTTTCTAGCCTCTGCCCATACTGTACTAAGGTGGCTGACACCTACCATATGGTGTGGGCATGCCAGAAAAATCCTTCTCTCACCCCCCCCCCCCCCCCCCCCCCCCCCACCCCAACCCAACCCGAGAGGACTAGGAGGCGGCCCTGCTCGGCTGCCACGACCTTCCGGCCCAACAGGCCATGGTCCGGCGTGCCCGAGCGGCGGTAGAGTCAAATGGGGTCCCGGAATAGGGGCCCCACCTAGTATTGTGAGGGGGGTGGCGCACTAGGGGCCACCTCCCAAGCTACCTCTCTATGTGTAACTTGTAATAAATGCTTTTCATCGCCACCACCGAAGGAGGCTAATCCCAACCTTAGCCCCAACCAAGAGACGCGCATCGTGGAGCGGCGGCGGGCTGCCGAGAAGCTCGCGAGAAGGAAAATGGCGGCGAAGTCGGTGGAAAGGCAAAACATCAGGCTCCCCAGCGACGCCGAAAAGATAATCATGAGACCCAGCGGCGGCGTCACGAGGCTGACGAAACACGGGAACACGAACTTGGCGAACGCGATAATCCGGGCTGCCGGAGTCGACCAAGACACAGCGGGAGAGGACATCGTCTCCATAAATACACGCCAACAGCCCATTCTCGTGGCGACGAGAGACGCCGGGCGAAAAAGAAAATACGTAGAGCTGAAGCAACCCACTTTCGAAGGGGAGCGAATAGATATATGACCACCTACGTCGCCATGCCGGAGGACTGCGGAAAGGGCGTAATCCACAACATTCCCCTCTACTCGGAGGCGGACATATTGCACCGTGTCAAGACGCACGGCAACCCGCCGGTGCTGGGGGTTCGAAGATTAGGCAAGGAATCGAAGACAGTCCTGATACTGTTCGAAGACAGCAAAGTCCCGAGCACGCCATTGGCTGAACGGTGCGCGCTCTACCGGAAAAAATACGAAGTGTGCAAAGCATGCGGAAGAATGGGTCACCGAGCCGACGTCTGCCCGGACCCTAAAAACGTAAAGTGCGTGGCACTTAGAATGATCTTCGACGTCATGCCATGTCTTGTGACGTCATAGCGTGATGTCATACCAGGGTGAGAGATGGGCTACGAAGTCGAGTCGTCGCGCAGCGGCGGCCGGTAGCCACGCGTGACCTGCAGACGCGGCGCACTGCGTTCCTTCTGTTGAAGGCGCTGCGCTTTTGCTTTCGCAACCTACCAGGCTTAACCAAAGCTAAGCCCCCGCCAATTTTTGCTGCTAAACGCGTCCCCGCCTTCATCCGCCTAAGTATTCTTCGAGTGAGCAGCGCGCACATGGCCTCGATGGCTGCTTTCGCGGCTTGAGGAGCCTCCGCAATAGTTTTCATCGACAGTGAGCTGGGCTTCCTTCGCAGCGGTTAGTGCGTTATGTTCCACCGCGTCCAGCCGCTGCTAAGCACTAAGATGCCGGGCAGCCCGCTCTTCAGCGGCCTTGGCATAGATTCGCTGTGCAGAACGAACGGACGACGAATACGGCGATTTCCAACGCATAGCCTTTCAGTCTATCAGAACACGCAAAGTGAGAGGCTGCGAGTAGTCTTTAAGCATGGGGAAACGAAACTGCTATTTGCGCTGCCGCTGGTACGACTCCCGCATGGGGCAGCGTTATCGCGAAGCTCCTTTTCTCTTTGACACTATTCTGGGGGGGGGGGTTCGGAAGTTTTCGCATAAGTTCGCTTTCAGGTTCGCTGCGATTTCCAGACGATGTTCGGCTTCGAATGCCGGACATGCGAGCTATAAGCATGGCATGCCCAGAAAAAATAAAGTAGGATATCATATACTATGTTTCGATGCATGTTGAAGAATCACAGCTAGCCGAAATAAACCCTTACACAAGGCATTACTATAATGTTATTCGAGACATCTAAAAGGCGTAAAATAAAGTTTTCGAACACAAGTTAATCAAGCAGCTGACACGGCTTCGCAGTCGGCTCCGTCTCCGCCATTGTCGAAGGGAGGCCGCAGCCGCGTTCGTCCTTTGCTCTTGGGTTTCACACGCTCTATTCAAAGCGTGGGGGGAAAATATCCAGAACTATCGGATATTTCTCAATATTGCGTCATTTGTGGTTTTCTTTGTCGCAATGCTAACTTTAATAAAAAAAATTTTGCGGCACTCCAATAGTTTTAAAAATCGAATAATTAATCTCAACTAAACAATGAAATCAATGCAATGAAAGTAAAACTCCTGATTATTATGGGCTACCAGCAACAATGGTGCTGAAATTTCAGCCTCCAAACATGCATCCCCCCCCCCCCTCCTTTTTTTTGTCCAAAGCATCAGCTCAAGTTACACGGGACGCCCTGTACATATTTTCACCAGCTTCAGAGCACAATTAGTTTTTAACAATGGAAGCGTATGCAAGAAGTTCAAGTTATACTTTGTTTCTATCCGCAAGAACGGAGCGTAATTTCAACCGGTTCTGTAGTTAGCTTCCATTGTTTAGCATTTATTACGAGTGTGCAGCTGCGTCAGTCGCGCGCGGCAAGGCCTCTAAAATGACCTGTTTCGTAACAGTCGCGGGACTTTGCCCGACGCGATTATTATTCGCAGAAAGCGACCTTGCATTGAATACAAAAGGTGAGTTTCGTGCATTGGCAGCTACAGGCGCTATGGTAGCACACGTCCCTGGGGTGCTTTGATGTTCAGGCACCCCACACGTGTACCAAAGTCGCTCGCGGGTGTCTTTTGTTTCGTAAGGCCGCAGCAATCATTAAACGCGCAAGAAGTGACCATCAGAAAAACTATGTAGCCAGCAGTCACCGGCGGTAATCTATCAGAACAAAGAGACATGGGACGAAGGCGACGATAAAAGCAGGAAAGCTAAGTCTGGAGGTCAAAGCTAACACTCTTACTTTTTTTTTTTTTGCCGCTCATTGTAATTACGATAGACAGGCGTCATGGCGCTTCAAAACCAGTCTTCTCCTTGTCTATGTGGGGTCGCTGTTAAACCAATTAAAGGGATACTGAGGCGGTTTTCGAATCAGCTAACCTTCTAGGGTTTTGAAGTAGTGTCATTGCTGATCACATCTGTGAAATTATTTTTTCGATTTTGGCTAAAACAGTGGCGCAATCACCAGTTAAAAACGCGATGTTTAAATTTCGCGCGCCCCGCGCGAGCGCAGGAGAGGGGAACAGCGGAGAGGGAAACCTCGTCCATGTCGGCCAGCGTGACGTCATGTTGAGGAGCCGGGGATGCTTCGGCGCACCCGAGCGCGCTTTCAGCGTGCGTTGTTTCTCGTGCTGCATGCGTTGTTCCTCGTACTGCGTGCGTTGTGACGTACATAGCGTGTCAGCCGACCTTGAGAATCAGATTCAACAGGTACTACTCTGCGTTCGTGTCCACGAACAACTACGGCCGCTACTGTGTCGTCTTCCACTGTTTTCCGCACGATCACAAGCTCGCAGCGCAACCGCTCGCTGCTGTGACGAAGAATTCATGCCGACTAAAGCAAGCTTACTCTGCTCGAAACACTTTCGGAAGAGCGGCTACAGGCAGAGCTTGTCCTAGTGCGATCTCTGGAGATTTCTGCCGAAAAGGCGCGGCTGAACCATGACGCAGTTCCATCGATTTCCTCGCGCATGAGAGGCGTGTCACCATTCCGAAGAAGTGCCTCTTTTAAAAATAGAAACATGCTCACTTAGCCTCTGAAGAAACCTTATAGAGGCTTAAGCATGTGTCGCTCTCCTCAGCTTAGGTGCGGCCAGACCACCTGAGACGTGCTCAGCAAGGCTCGGTTAGTGATTTTATACTCGGTTCGACGTGTCCAAGCAAGCAAGCAAGCAAGCAGAGCAAAGCACAATAAAGCAAAGCAAGCAAGCATCGAAGCTCTTCATATGCGGCATCTCGTTTAATCCTAGCTAAGCAATTAAAATTAAAGCATTCTACGTTGATTTGGGATGCAAATTTATGAGAGAAATGAATGCCAACCGAGTTTTTGCAAAAAAACACCGCAGCCTTACTCGGTTTCTTCATCAAGTTGTGGCAGCGGGCGAGTTGGAGCTAGCTTGGCTTTTAAACACACATATAGTTGGCAACTACTTCACTGAACCTAAACTGCAAATCTAGGAAGGGCGAACGTTTCCGAGGCGGCGATTAATATTTTCTGGCATCTGCTGAACGCGCCAGGAGTGAAGCAGCAGCCTTGTGCGCGTATTTGGCTTGGCTTGGTTTCCAGCGCACCATGATTTCGTCGCTAATTTTGACACCAACTTTGTGCTCCTTCATCGTTTCCTTAAAATTCTTTCTTGCCCCAACCTGCAACGCCGGGTACTGAGTATGTGTATATGTGTATGTGTATATGTGTATGTGTATAAAAGTGCGGGTTCAATTTTTGCTGAAATAAAAGTTGGAAGTTCAGCGCTCTTTACCTTCTTCTCCTTCTTCCTGTGTGGTGTTCGCGCTGCTGATACATATACATACTGAGAATAGGATTTCTTGTACACAGTGCTTTGGGCCTTTTCTTTAGGATGACGCTCTTCCGGGCGAGCCAGGAGGCGTCCGGTGGTGGTAATTGACTTGAGTATTGTTCGCACCCCTTCCTTTCCGAGAATACGAGCCGAGGTTGTGCTGGCACCTTTTACGCATGGTCTGCATCGCGTCTTTGACGCTGGCGTATGCTTGTGCTAGGCATAGAATTTTTTGCTTGTGTCTTTTTTGGTTTCAGGCGATACGTGGAATGAGCAAACTGTAGTATCCTTTTCTTCGGTGGTCAGTAAAAAAAAAACAGTCGCCGTATTCGTTTTTACAACGACACGGAAAGCTGCGATCTGCACTCAACGCAGCGCCGGATCCGCGTCGGCAGCTTCTCCAGTCCTCAAAATGACGTCACGATCTCTCTTGACCAATGACGGGCGGCGGCGCGCCGCGCGGCGTGCCCCGCGGCACAGGCCGCATATTTCGGCTAAAAAAGGCAATTCGCGCTTGTTTTTGCCGTATTTGGATGCGATATTCCAGTATACAGCATGAAAAACTATAGCACGCCTCTGCCAGCCCGATTTTCAGAAAAAGTGCTTCAGTCTCCCTTTAAGGACCGTCTCTTTGTTGTTGGTGCCTCTGATGGTCTGCTAAATACCCACGGGAGGATTGGCCAGGGTTTATTGCATATCTAAGCAGAAGAAATATTCGCCCTAACTTAGATCAGACGGTGCATAAATAAAGATTTAGGAATCATGTTCCTTGTTCGAGGAACTGCAAGCACCTAATCGAAGCAGACAGCGGACGGTCTGCAGTATTCGCACTTTTCAATCAGCTTCTTTAAGCACCGCAGTTCTGCTTTCTTTATTCAGTGAGGAAGGAAGGAAGGAAGGAAGGAAGGAAGGAAGGAAGGAAGGAAGGAAGGAAGGAAGGAAGGAAGGAAGGAAGGAAGGAAGGAAGGAAGGAAGGAAGGAAGGAAGGAAGGAAGGAAGGAAGGAAAGAAAGAAAGGCAGGGAGATTAACCGTGATAATAAACGGTTTGCTACCCTACACGGGGGGAAGGGGGTAAGGGGATAAAAAATGAAAGAGAAAGGGGAGTAACAGAAAATTGAAGTCACTCTAAAAAGTCATCGTTCGGTGAAGTCACAACCTATCGTGCAGGCCAGAAGTCCGCAAGAAGCTTAGCAGGGAGGGACTTCCCGTTAAGGTATATGAGCGGTTTCAACATCGTAATATGTTGTAAGCATAAGCACACGCGTTCAGTCGCTAGGTAAGGACACTGTCATGATCAGTCCTGCAGCAGACCAGGAGGCGCTACGGTGGCTAGCACATGTGGACACAGCGAACGTGCTGAGCGGCCACTTAGGCAAGCAGCTTCACTGTAGCCCTTCGTAACTAGACGTGGAAATGGGCAGCCCTAGCGCTCGTTTGACGGGCTGCCCATTTCCACGTCCAATGATATACTGGAGAAAATGGGCCTGCATAACAATTGGAGAGAACTGACTGAAGCGGTTAGAACATCGCAAATCGAAAGGCTAACATCCACACCCGCAGGAAGGAAATACCTAGAGCTAGCGAAATGGGCAACCGTAGATAGCACAGTGAACACCAGAACAGATCTGGGAAGAGAAATAAGAGAGCATCTTATTATCGCTCCCATACCTAGAAACATGCATCCCATCCACGACAAAGGCAGAAGGAAAAGCAGGGTCGCACAGCTGGCTGCTAAGCTAGGCAAGATGCCACAGGGAACCATGGCCTACACTGATGCCGCGGTAGGCACGCTAGGAGACACCGTCTCCGTAGCCGTCGGGGACTCAGCCAGAACGTTACGCGTTGTAAGACACCTTGACTTAAAACCCCTTGTGGCGGAGGAGGTTGCAATAGCGATCGCTCTAACTCAGCCAGGTACCAAATACGTAGTAAGCGACTGCAAAGCCGCAATTAGAAATTACAGCAAGGGACGCATCCACGAAATGGCGGCTAAATATCTAAAAGACTTTATCCCAGCCCACAATATTCTAATTATCTGGACCCCAGCCCACTCGGGTCTGGTTGGAAACGAGGCCGCCCACAGGCTCGCCCGCTCCTCTTTACCCCGGGGAGCCGTGGACACCTCATACGAATTCAGCACTAAAGAGGAAACCAATACCTTTAATAGCATCACAGACATTCAGAAAAAGAACAAAAGGATCTATCCTCCTCCGGATAGGTCGCTTAGCTCGGCTGAGGCCTATGACTGGAGAAGACTCCAAGCTAGAAACTTCGCATCCCCGCTCTTGAGGAGCTGGACAGGAGGTGACACGAGGGAGGATGCGGAGGTGTGCGAGTTCTGCGGGTATACCGCTACACTCGAACACATACTATGGAGATGCCCCAGTGCCCCAGGATATGGCAGAATCAATAATGCAGAGGAATGGGAGACCATACTCAGAAGTGCCGACCTTAGCATACAACGATACGCTACCCGCCTGGCAGCAGAAGCTGCGCGACTATACCGTTGCTAGTCTTCCAGCTGCGACGCTGCCCCTCCCCGGACGCCTGCGTGCGGACCCGGAGGGGCACGGGTCTTCTTCTGGCGGAAATAAAGTTTCTTCACTCACTCACTTCGTAACTAGAGATGTGAAGGCCTGAAAAAAAAACTGCAATTTTGGAAAAAGAAAACGGTTTTTTTTTTCGTTTTTTTCAGACGAGGAAAAATGGAAAGAAACATCGAAAATTTCACAATGCAATTTCACGGTTTTATAATTGCTGGCTTTTAGTTTAGGTTTTTTATTTTGCTTTGAAAACCATTACAATGTGCATCGTTAAACTATTGGAGAGCATTCGTCATCGCCGGTGCCGGGTAGTGCTTTTAAAACGTTCGTGCTGCGAGTACACGGGTTGAAGGCCAGGTCACATATAAGATCCAGGCATGACTTAAAAACACACTAATACTTGAACTCAGGGCTCAAGTAGAACAAAATGGCTGCAAATTCTACAGCGTGACACGCACGGCATATAGGCTGCTGTGCGCATAAGCGGTTTTAGCCGAATACAAGCCTAGCTTCTTGATTTCAAACGTAGCAGAGTAGATGACATCCGCAGGAATTTGGTCCAGGACAGGGGTCTGGGACTCAGCGAAGCACGTGGCCCCATCTACCTGGTGGCAAGGCCTTTGCACCAACCAACCGCTAACTCCTCTGGCTTGCCGACTGCTGCCGATACCACAATCAACCGCCAGCTGCGAACGAAACTGGTCACGTTTCGGAAACGTGCGAACAAGGATTCGCAACAGGCTTTCAGGGGAACGCGTTCGAAAGCTTATGTATGTGCAGTCGAACCTAGGTGTGGACACAACTTCAATCCATGCTGCTGCGCGTAGTCCCGCATCCAGCGACAGTGACTATGAGTCCGATATGGAGTGATTTATAGATCAGTTTTCATGCTCCCTTTCTCGGTGCAATAGAACAAGAAGTTCGTTCCACAAATATGATATTTATATCTCCATATTCGCCTGAAGTGCAAATCATTATTTATCTCCTCGGTGCAATAGAACAAGAAGTTCGTTTCACAATATGACATCTATAACTGCATATTCGACTGAACTTCAGAGCATTATTATTGATCGTTGTGCTGTTGCAAATAAATCTGTTTTTGATACGTTTTACAAAATTGCCAATTTGTCATGAAAAAAACCATGAAAAAAAAAGTTTTTTTTCATGCCATTCAAAATTTCTTGAAATTTTACATCTCTATTCGTAACCTCTTCGGGCGGCCGGAGGGAGCCGTCCAACGTTGGCAGTGTCGCGTTGAACGAGCGACAGAATAGTCCAGGATCCGCGACAGTGCCGCACACGCACGCCAAGAACAATTCATCAAATGCGCGCCAAGAACATCCTGTAGACGTGCGGTGTACTTTTCACTGAGCGCGACATCGAGCGCCTCTCCCGCGCGCTCTGCGCCTCTGCCTTGACCGTTGCGAAGACCAACAAGGTCTGGTACAGCGAGCTCAACGGGCGGCAGTGGCCAGCGGAGCCCTGGACTGAGGGCAACCGACCACTGATTAGAGGCGGACGACTTCGATAGAGAAGGCTTCTGGGGGTAGAACCAAGACGTCCCTGAAGATGCCCCCAAACCGCATTAAAAACCATTAGTGTAAATAAAGTTTTCCCTTCCTTCCTTCTGCCTTGACGTGATCACCAGCACTTGCAAGAGATGACCTCGATCTAGGGACTTCTAGGGATTCTGGGGAGCGCAATTGGTTTAGAAGGCCTTCGCCAGGCTCAGGAGGATGGACTAGAGACGGACACGTCATGGACGTGTGTTGTGGACCTGTATAGTCTCGCGATGTAAAGTCTTGCTACTCACGTTATAGACTAGTCTCTGCGCTCTCTTAACCACCCTCATAACCGCTTGTACGTAATGTAAATACAAAGTCCCTAGGCCGAGGCCAGCTGTTGCACGTGCTGATGGTCATATCAAGGTAGAGAGGCGGTGAGCGCGCGGGAGAGGCGCTCGATGTCACTCCCGATGGCACGTGCACCGCGGGTGCATGATGTTCTTGACGCGTGTTCGATGTAGTGTTCTTAGATTGCGTTCTATGCGACGCCGTCGCGTATCCTGCGCAACGCTGTCGCCTGTTCAACGCGACAGGACACATGACAACGTTGGACGGTTCCCTCCGGCGTCTCGCCGAAGTCCGGTCATAACACCTTGCTGTCCAGGTGGGTTTTCTGCGGTGGGCGGGTGGTGAGCTACCGCTGGCCACTGTACGCCCTATGGGGGGAGACCAGATAGGATGGGAGCTATCATCTCGCGCCCTTTGCCTAACCATGGCTGTATCAATTTTGTCGCACCGAGATGTCACGGGAGTACAGTGCACACAGCATGTGGTATAAGCACAATTTTAAGGCATAGTGTTAAGGCTCCTGTTGTGCAGAAAATCCGACGTCATCGTCGTCGGCGTTGTGAGTGAAAAATGGCCGAAGTAGGGTGTCCGTATGGGCCACACTGCCCCATGGTGGCAGGTGGGCCATCTAGCTGACGTGATTTTGTGGCGTCTTCCCAACCTGCAGACAACAATGCGAGCAGGTGGCACTTAACTTAATGATTGACCACGAGAGGTTGCTCGTGAAGAGCAACCTGGGTCGCACAAGCCCCACCAGTGGATGGATGGCTGGAAACAACTTATTAGACAAAATCCCTACTAGTGTAGCACTTGCCATTGCAGGGAGTGGCGCATCGCTTAACCGCTGCGCCACTGCACCAGGAGTGGTATGAGGGCTCCCAGCGATATATGAATGTAGAGAACGACCAATTCTGCATATTCCTTAGGGCGGAGTTTGAGTGTCTCCTCCAGTTTATTTTTTTTTATTTATTAAGACGATACTGCCGGCCGTTTTGGTCCAAGCAGGAAGGGCAAAAGCAATATACTAAGAAACAATGGTTCCATCGATTTATACAAATAGCACTTTGTGCAAATTTGTTTTTCAATTCAGGCATGAGAACATATAGACATGAATAATTTTTAATAACTCTTTGGCGCCTCAAAAAACGCAAAATACAAGTGACAAGAAATCCTTCCCGAATGAGAATTAATACTAATGAGATGAAGAAGCGCAGAAAAAAACAATGGGAGTGAAGCCGAAGAAGAATCGCGTGGTCTTTCTCGTGCCGGCACGCGCGCCACGTTCGTCGGCGACGTTCGATTCTGCGCCGCCATTGACCGCGGCTCTGTCACCGCCTCCTCGCGGGTCTGTTGGGTCGCCCGTGGACGCTGCTGGACTCCAGAAGCCCTCCAGGCGGGACTCCTTTCGGAACTGTCGACGCGGCAGGTGCCGGCACCACGCTTCTTTCACCATGACGACGCCTGACCTGTGCCCATGTAAGAGCCGCTGTTGCTGCCGCTGCCCTACCTTCACAAATTGTGAACAGTGATTGACAAGGGACGGATTAGCGCCATTAGCATTTTTTGGAGGGGCGATTTCAGACGAGGAAGAGGGTGAGGCAGTAGACGGTATCGTATAGCATGTGGGGTTTAACGCCCCGTCGATTATGGGAGGCGCGGTAGTGGCGAACTGCGGATCAGCTTCGACCGCCTGGGGTTCTTTAACGGGCAATGACCTCGCACAGCACACGGGCGTCTTTGCATTTCGCCTCCATCGAAATCCATTCTCAGCGGCAGGGATTCGATGCCGCGACCTTGGGCTCAGCAGCCGGACGCCATAGCCACCGGCCCATCGCGGTGGATCTAGGGCAGGGGTTTTTGGGGCCCAGCGGATTTTTCGAGCGCTATCTTCGTCGAAAAGAAGCAATGAGATTTTCTTTCACTTCCTCATGGGAAAGGGAGGGGGGGGGGGGTAGTCGCTTCCCTCATTTTTCCTCTCTTGATATTCGCCTCTGTGACGACCCACCCAGTAAACCGAGATCTCTCTAAAAAATAGGCAAATTTCCTAGCGCTCTTGGTTTCGTTCGCATTGGCAAGCAGTGCTCCGCTTTCAAGGCTGCGTTTAGATTATTAATCGAGTTTAACCGGATTTATATCAGTTTCGAACGGGGAACAAATAAGCAGGAATACCTAATTTTACTAGAAAGTCGAGAGTTTTGAACAGCAAATTGCGGCAAACAGCTCAGGAAGAAAAGTAGTTGGACGTGCACCATTGAGGTCGAGAAGTCTGAACAATTAAGCTAGACCGGCCTATACTCTGAATGGCACCGAGGCATAGTTATCTTAACTGCGGAATAGCGAAAGTAGTGAAAAAACACGACCATGCGATGTAGGGCAGCGGAGAAGCTGTTCTATATATGCTCCTCCTTAGATCGTGTTTTCTCGCTGGATTCACGACCTGTTTGTTGCCTCAGGCATAAATTCACTAGCGAAATTACGAGGCACCAGGAGAAGAACACGTCCAGCGTTGTCCTTGTTCTTCTGGTGTCTCGTACTTTCGCTGGTGAAGTTATGTGTGATGCACACCAACTAGCCCACTTGGGTACCTTGTTACTGTTTGTTTCTCTGTGCGCATTGTATCGCAATGAACATATTTAGCCCCAGAATTTTTCAACAGCGCAACACGATGAGGACAAGAACGAGGAGTGAAACACTTCGCACTCTTGTCCTCGTTGTGTTGCGCTGTTGCAAAATTATGAAGCAGTACCAACTTGCCCAAACTTCCGTTCTTCTACACATTTAGCCCCCCCCCCCCCCCCCCCCCCCCCCCTTTACCTTTTTTTATTTTGTAACCTTTTAGGGCTTACAACTTCAATGACATAGCTCTTTCCGCATTGTCATTGAGCCAGCAAATGCATATGAACTGCTGTGTCATGTGTCTGCATACGGCTCTTCTTGAAAGGTGCTGCGGCTTATCGCTTTTTCATGGAGTTAGTCGACGGACCCGTTCCGCCCACCGGCGATTGAGATTGTTATTACGCCAGCCCACACTCGTTCACCCGACTGATTGTTTATCTAGCTCCGCATTCGTTGGAACCACTCCAAGAACCCCACCCAGATAAAATTCCCTATGGCCAGCAGGTGGATTCCGGAGGTATGGGTTACCAAGTGTAATCTGACCGACGCCGTTTACCACGCGGGAAGTCGCATCACAACTGTCGCAAGCAAAAGGCTATGCTTAAAGCGTGACTGTTGGCACACGTCTCGCAGCCATCCACAACTGCCTACTCCTGGATGACTATGACGACGAGTCCCTGGTGGACAGCCCCTCATGTGACGGATGCGAGTGTACGGAGGCTACGACGTGCGTCGTACCCCACGGAGCAGAGAGTCAGCAGCCACTTGAGACTGCTGCTACCTCTACTGCCGCTGCTGCTGCTGCTGCTGCCCCCACTGCTGTTGCCTCGGTAAAAAACGACGGCCAGCAGCCACCCTCCAAACTCGTACCTTCGGTGGACCTAGACAGTCCATCGACTTCGTCTTTCAGCATGGTACGCACAAAATCGACGACTGAGTCCACAGGGACCTAACCACATAGAATATTCTTGGACTAAAACTTTGAATATTGGGAAATTGTAAGGCCCTGTTCAGGAAATATTGAAGGTAATGGTTTATACCGATGTGTAGCAAAATCTTTCGTGTTTTGGTATTTTGAAGAAAGGAAATGACGCAGTAACTGTCCCACATATCTCTTTGTAAAAAACAGCGCACCCTTACGACACGGTCTGAGCAAGATAGGTAAACACAGCGCTGTGTCGTCTCCAATCTTGCTCAGTCCGTGTCTTAAGGATGAGTTGTTTTTGTTTGTTTGTTTGTTTTTTCAAATATGAGCTACCAACTAGCCCTTTCGACCACCCTTGCAAGTCAGATATCTCGGTGGACACCCGGACCACGCCGTACTGTAAGGAGAGGGATAAAGGAGAGAGTGAAAGAATAAAGGGAGAAAGAGGTGCCGTAGCGGAGGGCTCCGGAATAATTTCGAGCACCTGGGGATCTTTAACGTGTACTGACATCGCTCAGTACGCGGGCGCCTTTTGCGTTTCGCCTCCGTAGAAACGCGGTGGGTAGCAAAATCTTGTAAGTTTTTCTTTCTTGAAAGTTTTTCTACCGCTCGCAATGAGCATTTAAGACTGCCACAGTAAACCAATGGGGACCGCTTTTGACGATACCAAGGACGTTAACAGCAAAAAAAAAAAAAAAAAAATGCAAGCCTGCCGACGGGAGACCTGCGGGAATATTGTTATAAAGAAATCATACACAATATAAAAAAGTTACGTTCATAAACTATTTCCAGTTCAAAAATGTTTTTGTCCAGAATTCTTGGCTATAGGCCATACTCAAGAGAGGTGTTTTTAAATTAGGATTCATAGTCAAACAATGTCTGATTGATACCAAGATGAAATTGCCTGGGCCGATCAGCGGTACCGGCCGACATCGTAAGCGTAGAGTCGAGGACAGCATAACCAAGGGTATATGAGACAAGCTTCACTAAACGCTGCTTCTTAGGTCTTCGTCCTAATTCGTATCAGTTGTTTAAATGATGTTCTGCAGGGTGAAATCGTCCGAGGAATAGTTGGTCTCTTGTTTTATCGATTACCTACCAGCTGTGAGGTCAAAATTTGGCTCAAGCTGACTCCGGCAAATTACCACCGCAGCTTGTACGGACACGTACAAACAGTGCCATATCCATCTACACGCCCGACTCATAACAGTGCAGCAAACAAGAACACGACCGAAAGGCACTGGGTTCCTAGAGTAGTCCTATACTCGCTAGAGGGCAGAACAAAACTGACAACGGAACGTGCAAGGAGCGCTTGTGGAGAGATCGCAGGTCTTTTTTCTTTGTTGCGTGTAAATTTCGAGTTGTATCTAGCGGCACTGCTATCCTGGACAACTATTTCTTGTTGAGAAATCATGCTGCCCAACCATGTTACCCAACTCATGTTGTCTGTGGCCGGAGCTTGTTTTGTTGTTGTTTGTTTCAAATGCGGACTTGAAGTTCACAGTGCAGAGACAAAACCCAATGTGCACTGGAGCTCCCTAGGACGTCCTGAAGACGTCCTAAACATCCTCAGGACGTCCCTGGTAGTTTTAATGTTCATTGGGAAAGAGACAAGGCACGCCATCCCAAGCGCCAAACTATTGTTGACAGTGAGCTATCTCTGTCCTCGTCGATTCTTGCAGCCTTTGCTACTTTTTCCCAGTCGTTGTCCTTCACAACTCCTATATATCGCCCCCGTGCTTTCCGCGCAGGGCGAGCTCGGGGAGCCGGGCCCCACGAGCCGGGAGCACAGCTACCAACTGCGTTCGCGCATTCCACGCCCGCCCAACGCCTTCATGCTGTTCGCTCAGGAGAAGAGGCGCCTGGTCGCCGCCCAGAACCCAAACGTGAGTAGACACTAACGCAGCCGCCCACTATACATGTAATTACCATACGTATACCCACCGCGATGGCTCAGTGCTCATAGGGCGCTCGGCTACTCAGCCAGAAGACCCGGGTTAAATCCCGGCCGCGTTTCGATGGAGGCGAAGCGCAAAAGGCTTCCTTTTGCTGCGCGATGTCAGAGCAGCTTAAAGGACCCAGGTGGTCAAAATTATTCTGGAGCCCTCAGCTCCGGCGTCCCTCATGGTCCATGTGTCACTTAGGGACATTGAACTCCACAATTTGCAATTTGCTTTAGAACAACCGTGTATTTGTAGACAGGCATGCGCACATGAGGAACGACCTGCTCGAGCGATGGAAAAAATATACACACAAAAAAAAAATCGAATACTGAACAAGGTAGTAAGAGCGGACAACACCCGCATTCGCAACAGAAAGGGTAGACAAGGTTTCAGCAGTAAGCTCACGAGATTGACGCCACACCACTTTTGTTTATGAGCAAACTGGTTAATCGCTACCGTCCGGTTCGTCTTTAGCGATTCGTTTTCTTCCGATTTGGTCAAAGCTTGCATTTCTTCCGTTTCTGAACTTCAGACAGTATGTCTGTGGGAAGCTACACCTTTTGAACTAGATGCACGCGCGCGTAGAGCCGCTAAATAAGACCGGCAGGAAACTCGTGCTTACCGCAGTACTGGCTGCTCTGAAGAGCGTACCCTATATCGTTTTTAAAAGTGCCCTAATTCTAGCTGCTCTTGGATGAAATGGAGGGGCTGTTTTACATGCGTTTATACCTCCTTCACTGTAGTACCAATCAGCCAAACTACCAAATACAAATTAATCACACCTCCCTGTATAGCGTCGTTTTTAGCTCGTTGTCTTCAACCGTAACTGCAGCTAAGCTATAGTTTAATACAACTTAATGGACGCAGCGGCTTTTCCCCGTCAAAGGACCCCATTCTAGCCAATGGCGTCGGCTGATTCGCATGACCCTGCTACGGTGACAATGCAGCATAGTTTCTTACTATTACCTAGAGGTAAAGCTGGCGGCGCTGCACTTCAGCCACCATGGACGCCCAAAGCATCATGGGGCGGTGAGCTACTTGTTGCGGCACAGTCGTAGTTTTTTGGGAACACGGAGTGGAACTACTAAGATGTTTCATTCCAAAAACGCTGTTCGAGTGTGCGCAGACGACTTTCGCGCGAACGCAGTGGGCAAAACCCATAGTAGTGAAACCGCGACGACACACGACGTCAATAAAAGGTTTCACTTTTCCGAAATGCCATTAAAAAACCTCTTATAGTATTTAAGCAACAACATCTTTTTTGAAAACATATTTACTTTTAAAAGTGCGCCTGTTAATTACGAAATATTAGTTTTTGTAGTGTTCACTACTTGGCCAATAGAAGAGCGAGTCGTCTCTTATTTTGGGCAAACTTTGCACTTAAATGCTTTTCTGCTCGTTTGTTGCAATCATTAGACAAGATATTGAATGTTAGGACGTTTGTAGTTATCAAACAGCTTTATTTTTCTGTTATTTTTTGGCCAAAAGTTGCAGTTCCGCAACAAGTAGCTCACCGCCCCATGATGCTTTGAGCGCCCATGGTGGCTGAAGTGGTCTCGAGGGGTCGCCATGCAAACTCCCATAGACGGGCTGCCAGCTTTCCCTCTAGGTAATTGTAAGAAACTCTATGCAATGCAGGGAGCGGTGCCACAATAGAGAGAGGTGTCTATCCCGGAGCACAGAGGGAAGGGATTATCATGCCACTACCTGCTTTGTCACACTAGCAGGGTCACGAGAAATGGCCGACGCCACTGGCTGGATCGATGTCCTTTGACGGAGAAAAGTCGCTGCGTTGTTGAGTTTCATCTGACAATAACATTGACGAAGGAGTAACGACCTTTGAACTCGCGACCATGAGATGAACCTAATACTGATATGCATGAATGCAATGAGGGTCTAATTGTTCAATCCCGCGTTCCCGCATGATAAAAGCACTGGAAAGGAAGCTACAAGGCTTTAGTGGGATTGAGGTAGTCCCATAATCGTAAGGTGCGTGGTCATTTAAAAAATGATTAATTGGAGAAAATTTGTTATGGAAAGTTGAAATAAGCTCAGTATAGTTTAATTTGAGAGGTAACCTTGATAAAATGAAATAATTTTTGTCGTCATGAATGAAAGGAATTATTTTCGGGAGTTGGTAAGCTACATCAAAGATTCATTGCACGGTACGCTCGTGGATGAGGTGTGATAAGTTGTTCAACGGTACACTTACGACGCGTGTGTCAGGGTAGCTTGAAAAAGATGTGCACTTCGGAGCGTCTTGACTGCAGATCAAAGGCAACAAAACACGTTAGGGTCGATGAGTCACTACATAAGAGACAGCCATTACGTCTTTATCAGTGGTTGCGCGCAGTGCTTTCCCGCACGCTTTGCAGCTGTGTGGGAAAGGACTGCGCGCTGGGGCTAGCGAATTGGGCAGTTGGCTTGCTGGGCGATAAGAGTGTGGAATTGAATTAAGAGATTGATCGTTGCCTAATTCCAGCCCTGCTATGTAACGTTGTCTGACAATGACTGATTGCCAGCCGCGGCACAAAGGAGCTTATACATGGTGTTTCACTTGGGAGTTTTCAAATTTTTTTTAAAATAGGCGTTTTGAATTAGAACAGCGCTTTTGTCGGCGTACCAATGTCAGCGGTGTAGTACATCAGAATAGAGATAAGATGTGCTAACTAGCAGGCTTGTTAACTAATACTGAATTTTGAACTTTTTAACTATTATCGCCAGGCTCCTTAATTATTAAGAGGAATGTAGTCCACCGTAAGTAATATCCATATCAGTTTTTTTTTTAATTTCGGTAACGCCCTTGCACTCGGCGCAGTGGCCCAACTTATTTTGGCTATTTCGACGTGTTGCGTGTACTGGAGAGGTTGCTTTGCCTGCAAGCTTCTCGACAGAGCATGTATTATGGCGCCTGCCAGAATTTGTTGGGCCACAGCGCCAAGGGTAACCACGTTTTCGAAATTCTCAAAACTGATATGGATATTACTCACGGCGGGCTGTGCACGCCTCTCAATAATTAAGGAGCCTATGCGTAATAGTTCAAAAGTGAACTATTCTATATTAGTTAACCAGCCTGCTAGTTAGCACGTCTTTGCTGTATTCTGATGTACTGCGCCACAGACATTGCTATGCTGAAAAAAAAGCGCTCTTCTAGCACAAAAAAAAAAGCCTATTTTTAAAAAGTGTGTAAAGTCTTAGGTGAAACACCCTGTATACACTTCGTCCCGTTGGTATACGCCGTGGTGCAGGAAAACAACCAGAAGGTGAGCACCCGTCTGGGGAAGATGTGGCTGGCGCTGAGCGTCGCCGACAAGGAGCTCTACCGGCGCAAGGCGGCACTGGAGGCCGTCAGGCATCGCAAGAAGTACCCTGGTCAGTGAAGACCTGCTGCTGCTTTCCGCAATATCCGGAGCAATGAAGTAAAATTTCGAAATCGAGTGTTCTGTACGGTTAAGTTTGTGTGTAGCACGCGCGTTTAAAGGTGCACTAAAGACGAATCTCAAATCGTCTTTCTATCACTTGACTTCGATCTACACTCGCCGAGCATCATTATAAACTTCGAATTATCGTTCTGTGCGGTCGATTTTTCTATTAAATCGAATTAAAAGTCCAGCTTTCGCCTTTCTTTCTTTTTAACTCACCTCGCTTTCATTTTGTTTTTAGTTTTTCGTGAAAGAATAGTTGCGGTCGCAGACTACATAGCCGCAGGCCCACGGAAATAAAAATACATGTGGACTCTTAGCTTTCGCCGATCGCTGTGTATCGCTCCACCGATGACAGGTGGCGTTATTATTATTATTATTATTAACAGTGAACCTTGAATGCTCGCACTATTTGGAGGCAAGCTGGTTTTCTTTGCAGATTTGAGCCGCATTTCCATCTTGCAGTGTGCTGTCACCGAAATCGGCAACCTGCTGCGAATCATCGCACTACACCTATTTCCGCAAACCATTCCATCCTTTCTATTCATTAGAAGTGTGTGCCTCTTGTGGCTAAGAAGGGTATAAATGCCCTGTCGACTCGTTTCGCGTGGAAGAAGCTCTGTTTAACAAACTTTTCAAAACATCGCATCTTATCGTGCCGACTTATTCTTGCGTAATCTCATGTTCCCATCTTCGTACTCTGTCGCCTGAAGTACTTCCGCGGCGGTTGAATTTCTTTGGAGGAGAAATTCTAGAGGCCCGTGTACTGTGCGTTGTCAGTGCGCGTTAAAGAACCCCAGGTGGTCGAAATTTCCGGAGCCCTCCACTACGGCGTCTCTCATAGCCTTAGTCGCTTTGGGACGTTAAACCCCATAAACCAAAGCAAACCACTTCAACTGGTACAAGCATCGGCTTCCCTCTGTTGCCCGCAGACTACGTGTACAACCCTCGCGACGCTCGCCGCCGCAAGGAGCAGGAGCGGCGGGCCAAGCAGATCGCCGCCAGACTGAAGAAAGGCATCGAGGAGCCGCCGGCCGTCACCGCCAAGGAGCGCAGCGGCACAGCGTCGCACGAGCTGGGTAAAGAGGCGAGCAGCACCAAGCGCCGTCTGACGATGCAGCGCCGCCGGCGTCGAGCGGCGGCCGGGGGCATTACCAGGACCCGGGGCGCCGCCACCGCCGCCCCCCGGCAGACGAGGAAGACGCCGAAGCAGACGGCGACACCAAGGCGCACGGCCCTCGTCCACGCCATGGCGTCGACTTCGCGCCCCTCCGCAGCCTTTGAAGTGAGAAGCGGGAGTTATCGCTCATGCTGCACCGAATTAGGCACGGGGTTAAAGTTAAACCCGGTTTAAGCTACACACACTTGGTCGTACCGTGTAATCGTGTAATCTGGTCGATTCGAACTCGAACCTCCGGTTTACTCGGACTGACCATTTGGATCCATCAAAGTCAGGTGCCCCTCAAGGAGAGAAAACTAAGCGTAAATGTTACCTGCGCTTATGCGTACGTAATGGTTAATTCGGACAGGCCGCGCAGCTGACCTGCCCCCGCCGGCGTAGGGCGACAGTGCATCAACAACATGACAACAGGCCGCTCGCCAATAAAAATGGCTGCTGATCACGTGACAGCGTGCCGCCAGATGTGTTCTTGCCGTGTAGCGTGCACTGCGGAGGTTGCCCTTTCTCCGCCGTTGCAAGTCGAGCAGTCCGTAATGGCGTCGACTGCTTCGGTTCCTTTTCACCGCGCACCTTAGCGGCAGAGATCGTTTATTATGGAGGCCAGAGGGCAACGGTGGCGTCAACAACTCGCACAACTTCTTCAAAAAAATAGATCGAAGGGTGTTGCCATATTGGCAGTGGGCAGGTTTGAGGCAGCTCCGAACAGCTTCTTGTAGAGCAGGAAAGAATGAAGATAATGAACCTCCCTACATGCCTTACCCCCACCCCCCACCCCCCGAAAAAAGATTGCTCTATGAATTGTACAGCTATATAATATTGCGTGTACGCCGATATCCACAAATGCGCTGACCGATCGCAGGCAGCCACAAAGTTTTGTAGTGAGCGATACAGGCTATCGGCTGTCCAACTTGTGCCGTTAAGCCCAACGCATACGCGTCTAGGCGCTAAGCATACTTTATAAGCCTGCGAAATGACGAATGCGTCGCACGTTTGGCGTTAGTAGCCAGGCTTCGCTAACTAATAAGGCATATACCCATGTACTGAGCGATTACCACGCCCGTTAAAGATCCCCAGGTGATCTAAATTACCCGGAGCCCTCCACTACGGCATCCCTCATAGCCTCAGTCGCTTTGGGACGTTAAACACCCACAAATCAAACCAACCAGATTCTTCGTTCTCTTGAGTCCGCCTGGGACTTCAGTGAACTGCCAAAGGGTGTCCCGACAACCGATCCTCCACGGATCACCTCAATGTGATGGCTGCTTGCTACGTTTGCACGAAGGGCGGCGGTCAAGGGGAGTTGATACAATCCTTCAAGACACGCCTTCACTACGGCCTTGACCATTAGCAAGGAAAATGGTGTAAGTTGGCGCTTTCGAGCGGTGTCAAGTGTTCACGATATCAAAGCGGGTTAAAATGCTATCGATTTGTTGATCTTTTTCTGCGTTAGTAGTATAATCGTTCAACAAGGGGAAGCTTTGGGCCAGTTGGTCAGACATGTTGGGGAGGAGGGATAACCGCAAACTTGACAGGACTGAAGATCGAGAAGAGGACAGGACGAGCGGACCGCTCGTCCTGTCCTGGGAGAAGAGGACAGGACCGCTCGTCCTGTCCTCTTCTCGATCTTCAGTCCTGTCAAGTTTGCGGTTATCCCTCCTCCCCAACATAGTATAGTCGTCTTTCGGCGAAAAACTCATGGTGTCTGTGTGTGTCCGAAACATCCACCCCCCAGCGTTCATAGTGTATCGGAGCTGATAGGGCGCCATCCCGGCACCCCCCGTGCCCGAAAGGTGCTTCCTTCGTAACACCCTCTGTTCCGCGCTGCACATCCTGTAAAAATGCGTCTCCCACCTACGGGCCTCACCCACCCGCCTCCACCCTCCTCATGACCTCATGATTTCAGCATCATAAGATGACGAGTTGATCACTGGTCGATAAACTGATTGATTTATTTTGAACCTTGCAGGAGCAGCGGCGCCTTGCTGCCCAGTCAGCGCAACAGCATGATGCTACCAGCGGAATCATTGCCCCTCCTGTGTGTCAGTTCCGAGCTCCAGCAATTCATCAGATGGATGCCCGGATACCGTTGGTGGCCTGCGGTAGGGACTGCGCGGCCGTGCGTAAGTCTTTTTCTCGCATCTTGATAAAGTTCCAAGATCTAACGTTCTTTGCAACAAAAAAAGCATCTCGGTGTATGCATGGGGAGTACGGTTAATGCCTATTACGAGTTAAAAGAGACGTTCTATTGTTGCGCTTGCAGACCCCCATCGAAATGAGGCCGTCCAGGAAACGGAACTCAGGAACTAATACCACAAATAGTCAGCAGGCGAGCGCCGTAGCCACCGAGCCACAATGGCGGGTTGTTTCTACATTGGAATGTTTCAGCCATGGTGCTACCGTGCTATCATCTCTGCAGGGTCAGACGACGCTTCGGCCACAATGTAACTGCGCTTACAGACGATTGCCATCGCCCTGCTGGAGTGGCGACGCTGCACGCTAATACGTTCTCCTGTAAAGCTTCGAGACACGGGTAGAGCGCTACCACACTTTACGGACAGAAGGGAATGAAAATTACAGAGTGCTACTCATGACTCGCACTTCTCTCAGCGTCACTGTGTTTGGTGTGCAGTTGGGCCGAATCTTTGTCATACGGTTATAGCTCCTTTGTAGACAAACATCTTCGTCAAGCGTTTCTCAGGGTATAGCCCCAAATGCAGCCGTGATGGGTGCTATTTCGGAACGACAGCAGCTGGGGTCTCTGAGATCTAAAGAAGGTCCGAGAGAACAGTTTACAACTCTCATGAAAGCACTACAGCTTCCATCCGCCGTCTCCGCAGCCTGCCCCCCAGTGGACGGTCCGTCCATGTCGAGCGTGGCTGGAAGCGGTGCCCAACCGCAGGAGTGGTTCCCGGATTCTGCTCCACCGCCTGCTGCTCCCCAAATGGCGGCGGGACTGGCCACCAGACGTGAGCGCTGTCTCTATCCTGTCCTATACGATGGAGCACGTTGCCCCGTCTAATATCACGAATGCACGGATAATTTCGTGTAGTTTTCTGAGCCCCATAGAATTTCGTATGCGCAATATGTGAGCAGCTTTAAGCGCACAACCGTGCTGCGGATTCAGTGATCTGGTCAACAACGGCGACTTGTAGGGTAGGAATAGATTCTTAATGCGTGCAGTTGGTTTGCTGTATGCATCTTTTGGTGTGCACGGCAGTTTTAGTTCGCGAGTGACCAATAATTTCTCGAATGCCTCATGCATGAGCGCGTCCTTCATTTTGGAGTCGGGTTCGTTACGCAACTGCAACATCGTTCCTCTCTGCTTATCTCTCGTTTCGAGACTGACAGCATCCGATCTCAATAGGTTACGACGAGTTCGTCACCCGGGTGGCTTGCGAAGACATGATAACAGCACGCTTGCTGGTTTCATGTTCAAGTCTCACTCGATCGACGTTACTCAGTCTCAAGCGATCACATGCGAACGGAATCCTTCAGCTCCTATAGTCTGGCCTTCGTGACAAGAAATTCCACAGCTTTCGAGGCTGAGGTTTAGTTGCTTTGTTTTGAGCGTACTTGTGTTGGCATACGTTCTTTATCACTGTGACAGCAGCTCACGCATATATCCTCTATATACAACCCCAGGGCACAGCGTTCCCAACCAAAAGGTTTCCAATCCATTCAGAAGAAACATTCGTTCCTAAGACAGCAGGCAGCTCTAGGCTATTTCCGGAGACGTTTCCGACTTAGTTCATGGAAATTATTCCTGCAGCCTATAAGACCACATCAAGGTGCTCTGGGCAAGTTCGCGTTCTATAAATGAGGTCTATAAAGAGTACAGAACTCAAGGAATCCCAGTACTGCAGACGCTGCAGTGAGGAAGAACGGAGGTAGTCCAGAGCACACGAAACATGCGAAAACGGGAATCCTAGACCACAGGCATCACAAGCCTTCGCTAGCACCTTACACACCTCAGCCACAATGAGAATAGATTTCGTCGTTCAAGGCAGAGCGGCACAACTGAATCGAACGGCGTGGAAATGCATGAAACAAGAGACTAAGCAAACAAGGCAAGGGGAATGAGGGGCTCGTTATAAATATGACAGAAGGCAACAGCCATAGAAACCAAGGGGCACAGGGGATTTTTCAATTTACTTATTTATTTTGTGCTGTTGTTCGATTCAGAATATTACTGAATATGTTATCGCTGAAAACTAATTGAATAGAAAAGCAGAAGAAAAAACAACCACATGCCGCCGGTGGGATCCGAACCCACGACCTCCGAATTCGGAGGTCCTTTGTTCACCTCTTTAGGTGAACAAAGTGCCCCCTGAATTTTTTCTCGGCCTCGCTGCAGCCGTGCTCTGGGTGCCGCTCCTGACTGCTCCCGCTGCCCCAGCCGTGGCACCGTCGCTGTCCCTGCTGCTGCCAGCGGCGATGACAGTCCCTCAGACCCCAGCGGCGGTGGCCAGGCCCCCTCAGCCCTTCGACCCGCAGCCGCAGCACCACGCTCCAGCCAGACACGACGCGGTGGCCGGCCAGATGAACTTCGTCGCTTCCTCGGCACAGGCAAGCATGCGCACGCCTTCTACTTTGCGGTCGTAGTTCATGTCTTCGAGGCGAGTTTGCGCGGCTCTGACACGACTTGAGGGGAGATTTAATAATGTATAGCCGGAGAGGCCGGAGGAGGAGTCTAATTTCGGGAATCTCGTTTTAAATAATCCCAAGCACAGACATGCGGACTACATACAGCAATGCCAGGCGTCGAGCGACAATAAATGTGATAAGTTCGTAGAGTCCGGAATGACACTGAGAAGAGCTTGCAAACCGGAGAAGACCCTTGGCAGCAAGCAGTATGTTCTTTACGAATTATTGTCGAATGAGGTGAAATTTTTCAAATTTAAAATTTTAAGGAACATATTCTAAGATTGCACACGCACACACACGCACACACGCACACGGACACGCGCACACGCACACACACACACACGCACACACAAACACACACACGCACACGCACACACGCACACGCACGCACACGCACACGCACACGCACGCACGCACGCACGCGCGCACGCGCACACACACGCACACACACACACACACACACACACACACACCATTACAGTTAATTAAGCAGGGCCATCATTTGTCCACATCGTGACACATAGTTTTCAGGATATCAATTCTATTTCTTTGGGAAAGGTGTGTTCGAATGCCAATGGAATCTTGTGCGTTGGTTATTCGCATTCGCTTCGAAACCTCTACCTTCTATGTATTTACACAAATGGAATATCCAGCAGTACATTCACAAGTATCTGTTTACTTGTTCGTGGAGAAGGCATTGCAATCTTCACTGGCAGTGGCTCTGAGACTTGAGGGGGCTCCATGCGCGTTCCAGGGCACAAGACTTCTGCTAAACATATTAGTGATGATGCTCCGTCATTATTACGATATAATCATGGTATTCTCGTAAACATGGAGTATGTTTCAGCCTGCAATCTTGGTGCTTCGAACCATGCCTTAACACGCTTGTGCTTAGTATTTCATTCAACTAAGTTCAGTGTAGCATACAGCACGTGAGAACCGAAAGGACGTTGTGAATGAGTGCGTGAGCGCTTCGTCGGTCCATGATCAATTTGATATTCGAACATAACTGTTCAAATTTACTTCATATTCGAAAAATTGACATTTCCACAAATCCATTCACTACTCATCCCTGTCAATGAAAACCGATTAACAAACCAGCGCATTTTGTGGTCCCAAAAACACTCGTGCTTGCAAAAACAAACAACCGAGAACGCTTGACGAACGGAGTCGTACCCAAGCAGCTGTGAAACATGGAGCTCTTCATATTAAAACAATTTTCTGTGTTCCTATAATGATGCCTCTTTTACGATGCCTGACTAGAGTTGGTTTTAGGCGACTTGTGGCCGAATGGTTAAAGTAGAAGCTCCAGCCCTTTGTGGCACATTTAATCCCGCAATTAACCAAACCGGCACCAGAAAAGCACGTGCACACGTGGAGGCACTGTCACTGACGGGGATAGGAGACGGAAGCGCTATAAAAAGTGTCATGTCGCACGACTCAGCGACGTGAAACAGCTGGTTAGCTTCGTGCACTCTAAAAATTTTTACATCCTTTAAGATGCAACGCCCTTGTTCCAGGGTACTCATCAACACCTTGAGGGTGTCCGTGAACACCCTTATGGTATTAGGTGTTATGAACACTTTAAGGGCGTTTATGGGCCCCATAAGGGTTTTTATGAACACCCTAAAATGTGCTAGCCCTGGGACACTCTGGGACACCTTTCTTCCACTCTTAAGTCTGTAAAAACTTTAGGGTGTGGAATAACTGTATACGTGCTGCAGCTCTTTTCGAATTCTCCGGCTTTTGTGAGAGAGTGTCAACGCAAAACACTAAGATATCTCATGCATCCCTGACTGCGCCTAACCAGCCGCGTGTCTTGAATGCCGCCAGGGTCACCAGGCCCCAACCCAAGGGGTCTACCCGACACAGCACGATCTACTCAGCACCGCCGCGGCCACAATCTCATCGAACGGAGGTGCATTCGCCCCGATGCCAGGCATGGCTGGTCATCCGAACATGGCAGCGAGTAAGTCTCTCCAATGGCTCGACAATTTTGACAACGAAACTGAAAGTTATCTGCAGGTTAGGAGGAGGAGGATGCGGTTACGAAGAAAGGAACAGAGTGGTAAGCGTCTCACGCAATGCGTAGACTGAACTGTGGGGTGAATGAAATGAAGGGAGGGAAAAGGGCGGAAAGAAGAAAATTTTAAAACTGTGAAACGTTGGATGCAACTGCCACAGAAGTGCATTAGCATCTTAGTCTTTTTATGTCATCTTCTTGGTCATCCACGTATTCAAATCTACCTTGAATGACATGGGTATCTGTATCATCCTTCGTACCTCTGCAGTCGTGTATGCGATGGGCGTTCCATAAAGACTGAGTGTTCATTGTTGTTAAGGCGGTAGCCTTTTATGGCTCATGAGTGGCGTGGACAGGATGTGTTACGCTTTCACTAATCCATAGCCGATCCACTGTTTAATCCGTAGCCATCCAACAAGCTGATCCCTATCCCAATCCGTAAATAAACAAGCCAAACCATAATCCACAGTCCAATCCATAATCCAAAACGGCACGAACTGTCAACGAAGAACAAAAAAGAAAATAAAATTTTGGCCTGGGCGGCAATCGAACCCGAGCCTGCGGCGTGCGAGACGGGACTGTTCCACTGCGCCACGATGGTTCGACGTTTGCAGCTGAATAAAGGCGCGTCTAGTGAATGCAGAGTTGTCTTAGAAGCGCACATGAGAAATTAGAGATGCCGCAATTTACCGAGTACAAAAGTACGTTTCCGGTAAATTTACTTCTTGGCACGTTAAGGAACCCCAGGTGGTCGAAATTTCCGGAGCTCATCACTACGACGTCTCTCATAGCTTGAGTCACTTTGGGACGTCAAATCCCTCTAAACCTGTAAACTTCTTGCTTGACGTGCCATAGCGCTATCATGCGGCACCCACTGAAAACCCCCTCGCAATGAATGATGCTGGCCTAGCAGATGACGCTATATTGCAAGCACTAATGGTTTCGCAACACCGCACGTATGTTGTTTCAAGTTCCTCCTCGAATTTTCCTATCGTTATCCAATTGAACTCGGCAGTGCCGCCTTAATATTGTTTCCGCGAAAATTTTTTCGTTCAAGCTTTAGAATGCGTTTATGCGTCTAAAAAAGTTCGGGTAAAAATAAGCGGCGGTCTAGGCCACGCATTTGTTGAAGGTGACTCAATATTTCAACGGTGTATACTTCAATCCGAAGGATCGATTTGCACAGGCTGCCGGCTTACACTACTTTACTTGTGCCCTGAAGGGGAAGAACAGCGACTTCTGGTCGCCCAGGCGGTTGACATGCTCGGCCTATAAATTATGGTCGATTAAAGGTCTTTTACTACTACTACTACTACTACTACTACTACTACTACTACTACTTGTGCCGGTTGTCCCTCGTTGTACTCGTATCTTGTTGCACTCGCTGTGCTCCTAAACTGGACGAAGCATTTTGTGCCCTATCGACACATTCTCGGAACTAGAACATGTTCAGATTAATATCTTCGACGTCTCTGAGGGTACCAGCTGTCGCTGAAATTAGCGTTTGTTCAACGGATACGATCTCGCAGTGAACACAATCACTCTCGCCTATTTGCTACAGCAATTAGACAAGCGTCAATCCGCCGGTAACGGCGACACATCGTCTGCCGCGAAACCGCCATAGTGAAAACACCCATTTATTTTTGTATGATTGCCGTTCAGGTCATTAGGCTGGATGTAACGGTGCGGCATCCTGAAGGTCCTAATACTTCGGGAGGTTGATGCTTGCGCTTGCCAAAAGTGTCCATGCCATTTAGCTAGTGTGACCTGAGGCACTACGTGGTCATGTTTAGGTTTGATTTTCGTTGCTCCTGTGGCAAGCCTTTGAAATGCGGTGCGGCGTTGAGGGAACGCTGTGACGTTGTGGCGAGCACCAAACAGTGAACTTCACCGGTCTTTGCAGTGTCACAGACAGTGACAACAGCATGTGGGACGTCCAGCGCGATGATGTGGTCCCCTCCGGCAGTCCAGCCGGTACAGCGCCAGGACGCTCGACTGCAACAGGGGATGTACCAGAGGCCAAACGCCACAGCCCCAACGTACCCTCACGATGCTGCTGCCGCCGCCACCGCTGCCTCTACGCACGCCTACTATGGAGCCACTGCGACACAGCCAACTGTCTACCAGCACCCCCAGATGGCTCTGACCGGTGTCGACGCTCACCCGTTCGGCCCGCTGCTCAGTGCTACTCCACGTGGCCAAGCTGGAAGCGCCATCTTCCTGAGCCCTAGTGCGCTCTTCTCACCTGTCCTGGCTGCGAACCAACCACGCCCTACGGCCGCTGCTAACCAGTGAGCCGTGCTTGTTCTACACATTTTGCTTGCTCTGTATCAGTATATGTTTAACTGCCACTTGAAGAAAAAAAAAAACAGAGATTGAAAGCATTCTGCAGACAGTGTTGTTTTTGAGCAAGAATTTATAACTCTACCTCTACCCCCACCCCTCTTAAAAACCTCTACCCACCTCTTCAGAAGGCATCTGACATACCCGATTTCCTAAGGAAATGCATGTCGCTGCTTGATATTTCATAGTTCGCCGTCGTAAGCACTTCAGCCCTTCCACTCTGTTATCCTAGCATCATCACCATCATCCTGACTACGCCCACTGCAGGGCAAAGGCCTCTCCAATGCATCTCCAATTAGCCTTGTCCTTTGCCACCTGCGGCCACCGTATCCCCGCCCACCTACTTTTCTGCCCCTAGCACCCTAACCCTAACAGGATGTCGCTGACTCGAGTTCTCTAATACAATCTATTCTTTGTGCATATTTAAATTAAAGGCGCGCTTAAGTCGCCTTACGTGCGTAAATGCGAATGAATTTCGAGTTCTGTTGCCTCCTGTTACTTAGTAATGTAATTAATCACTGATGGTAATTATTGATGGTAATTAATTAATCGGTCAATTAAACATATATCTAATCACTAATTAATGTATCTCTAATTGATGTGTCTTTATTAGTCATTCTTGGTTATTGTAATTAATCAATTACATCATTTGGTTTAATTATTTGCTTGGTTTATTATCATTCCCTTAATTTTTATTTTATTGATTGTTCACTTCTGGAGGAATTGCTAATTCACCAATTGCGCGAATTACTCGGAGTAATTAGAGGAGTTATTTGACTTATGTAGTTAATTATTTAATAAATCGGTCATTTAAACTCTCCATTCAACAATTATCATTCATTACAAATCATAATTACCTTCTTACTTGAAGATCGACAGTTCATGAGGACACGCTCTGTCCAAAGCACGTGGTGACACATCGCCTGTGTACTCTCGATGTCAACGCACGTCAAAGAACTCCAGGTGGTCGAAATTTCCGGAGTCCTTCACTACGGCGTCCCTCACAGCCTGAGTCGCTCTGGGACGTTAAACCCCCATAAACCAAGCCAAACATCCTGCCCACGCCCCTCATGAGGCAGGAAATGCTTTCGCATAAAAAAGCAGCGGTTTATTGGGGTCTAACGTCCCAAAGCAACTCTGGCTATGAGGGACGCCGTAGTGAAGGGCTCCGGAAATTTCGACCACCTGGGGTTCTTTAACGTGCGCTGACATCGCACAGTACACGCGCCTCTAGAATTTCGCCTCCATCGAAATTCAGCCGCCGCAGCCGGGATCTAAACCGCGTCTTTCGGGCCAGCAGCCGAGTGCCGTAACCACTGAGCCACCGCGGCGGGGCTAAAAAAGCAGCAATGCCACCGTGTTATGTTTTCTTGCAGGCACCCTGCTGGGTTTCTGCGTCAACAACCCGGGCTGCCCATGGGCGCCGAGCAGCCGCTGCATTCCCCGCTGGGCGCAGACTGGCCGTACCAGCCGAGTGCATGGGGCGGTCCCTTCGGCTCGGACGAAGACTTCACCATGAACCCATTTCTGGGTCGGTCGAACGGCCAGCAGTACTTCTTCTGAGACAACAGACACCCGCCCACGCAGGAAAGGTTCGACGCAACCCCCACTTCCCAGCGCTCTCTGTTCCTCAGAGAAAGCGAAGATGGCCCACCCTGCAGTCTGAAGGCGGCGGCGGCGCGGCGGCATGAACTGGCAGAAACTGTTTTTTTTTTGTAGTTTTTGTTTGTCACTGTGTTGAGTGTGAAGCGAGAAAAATAAAAACAAATGATTTTTTTTCACCCTGCATTGCCTCTAACCACGCGTGAAACATGACGCGTAATGTCTGGTACAGGATGCCCTGCCAATGAAGCTAATTTTGCTGTAAAGATTCGACGATGGCGTGCGACCGCTCACTCTCATTGGCATGTGTGCTCGTGCACACCACCAGCGTACGTGTCACGAACCCCGTGAAACACACCATTTTACCGATCCAGGGCGAGCATCGCGAGCTTGCGGTTCCTCATATTCGCTATTGCACCCATCTGAGGCTACATGAGATACTCGAGAGACGTTCATAGAGAAAGACAGCTTAGTCTGAGTGGCTGGCTTGCTACTTTGCACTATGGGAAGGGGAGAGCGTAAAAGGGAGGGTCGCACTAAGTGATGTGGATGGAAGAGAAGCGCCAAAATGTTCAAACGCATCGGCAACGGCCCGGATCGCATACGGGAGTCGAGATCCGCGATGTGCACAGGAGGAACGCACTCTCGGATTTCCTGGAGATTTCACGTCCCTGGCCAAACGCCCGGCATAAGGTCATTTCCACAATGGCACCTCAGTCGTAAAAGGCTTTATGCTGAATTTCACGCCAAGTGGTGAAAGTTATGATCAGCGGAATTCATGGTACTGTGCTAAGCGTAAAAAGTCAGATGCTTCCGTCATGTGCTCTTAGCGTAACAATAAAAAGTATTTACTGCTGAAGAAATACAAACAAGGTCACTTAATACCCAAGCAGCGGCCTTTACCATCTGCCCACGCCCCTCATGAGGCAGGAAATGCTTTCGCATAAAAAAGCAGCGGTTTATGATTGGAATAAATTGCCTGAAGATGCGGTGAAGTGTACGTCCGTGGAACTATTTCTAAATTATATCGAAAAAATTGACTTTTCTGTTTAATTCTCTCCTAATCTTTTTGTGTTTGGGTCTGAGAACATCTCTGTATTTTTGAATTTTTGTTTTTACTCTGTTTGATCAATGATGCATTGTAAACACTCCTGCATGGGCCCGAAAAGGGCCTGCAGTATGTTCAAATAAATAAATAAAAAATAAATAAATAAATAAATAAATAAGAGAATCAGTTGCGCTAATATTCGGTCTCCCTTCGCTAAAATCTGGTTTTGTTCTGTAAAATTCCCGTTTGTAAGAGAAACCGCTGTAAGCTGTCTTTCTACAAGTGGTTTCTGCACTCTGGCACACTGATTTGACAAATGTCTTCAGATCCCTCTCAGAAACAGAACTAATCATATTCTGTACGTACCCCTCCTGTGTGATAACGCGCTTTGTGGCAAGCAAACAAGTTTTAACTGCTGATAGCGGCATACTTCATGTTGCAAATGCTTAATCACTTCTGGTTTACAGGTCGCCGCCATCATCGGCGTCAGCCAAAGTATACCCACTGCAGGACAAAGGACTCTTCAATATTTCGAAAGTAACCAAAGTCTGAATAATTTTACTATTTCAGTGACTTGCCCCGCGACTATAGGACGGCCCTACTAATCAAACCACTCCCCAAAAACACGCACCCCATACACTATGAGGATAGAAGACAAGCACGAGCCAAAGCCTTACATAATAAATACGGACAGTGCGCTCGAACAGTTTATGTAGATGCGGCAGAACTGTGGCTGTGAACGAGAGTGGTGACCACATCGTCTCGGCATCAATCAAAACGAAATCCTCTGAAACGGCAGAAGAGGCGGCTGTAGCCCTCGCCCTAGCGCATACCCAGGAGAGCATCATTCTGAGCGACTCTAAAATGGCTATCAATAATTTCGCAAAAGTGCTAATTACGAACACCTCCCTTAGAGTCCTTAACGCCACCAAATTCTCACCAAATTATTCCGTACTGATATGGGTCCCAGCCCATTCGGGGAATCCGGGGAACGAGGCAGCCCACAATAAAGCCCGAAGTTTCGTTGACCGGGCAGTGGATGAGTCTGGCTCCCTGAATTTCACGAAGGACTCCATGATTACATGTCATGATCTCATCAATCATCTTAAACTAGAGAGGAGAGCTTTTCCCTCTCCGGACAAAAGCCTGACTAAAGAACAAGAGGTTACGTGGCGTCGTCTACAGACGAGATCGATACGCACCCCATCACTCCTCGCGCGCATTTATCCGTATTTATACAACTCAAACTGTAAACACTGTGGCCAACGAGCCAACTACGATCACATCCTGTGGGATTGTAAAGTAGAGCCACCTCCGGGTGATCTAGTTACCGCTCCTTCTCTCGAGCGGTGGGAGACCGTGCTGGCTAGCTCTGACCCCAGAGCGCAAGTTTTCGCGGTGGAGTGGGCTTACAAAGTCGTCGAGGGCTATGTACTCTCAACCCCTTAACGCGACCTCTTACCAAGCTCTTTCCGGCGAATAAAATGTTTTACAATCAATTCAGTGACTCTAGTGGGTTGGAGCCACTCGCGCACTCCGTGTACCGTGCGTGGTTTGCAGCTTCACTTCTCTCTTCCCGTTTTCTCTCACTCTGGTCTCCATTCAGAGGCAAAATCAATGTGTATTTCCTTTATAAACAACTTCCTCTTCCTGCATGACTGGAACGCTCGTCGACATGCGCTACTGTGCCGGAGACGCCGGGTTCAATCCCGGTCGCGGCGGCCGCATTTCGATGCAGACGAATTATAGGTGTTTAATCCGTGCTACAGATTACCCCAGTGCAGGAATACATGCGTGCGTTTCCTTGTTGTCACCTCATGCACAGACAAAGAACAGCACAAGGAAGGTTGTCAGTAAAGAAAACTGGTTTCGTTGCGTCATTTGTAGGCATCCAACGATGACATAGAATGTAAGAGACGTCTGCATAGAATCAATGCTTGTTATCGGCTTTTCGGAGCAAGCATTTATTTTTAATTTCATTTATTTCTCCAATTCCGGCAGGCGTTCCAGAGGAGGTCGGCCTGGCAGAATCAAGAGACGATGACGCTAGCGCTAGTGCAAACTTAGAATAGACACTTTATGCACAATATGAGCCAACCAGACATAAAAAAACTATCAGACTCGAAGAGAGAAAGAGAAAAAAAAAACATTTTTTGATCCCTTCAGTTTAGGGGGGGGGGGGGGGGGGGGGGGGGGGGGGGGGGGGGGGGGTTCTCCCAAGTTCGGAAGTCCAAGAGCGTTTGCTGCCCGCCAAGTGTGCGGCCGGCAAGCGGCCCTAGCAACAGCAGACTCGTAACGGCTCGAAGTGGCGAAGGAAGTCGGCGGCAGGCATCGGACGGGCTGCCAGCAGAGGAGGCGTTGGCTGCAGGAGAGCGCACCCCTACGAGGGACCTGACCCCCCCCCCCCCCCCCCCCCCCCCCGACACATCCCCAACGTGGCCGTCGTCCTTCCCGTCGTAATGGCGGCGGTTTCGTGTAAATTCGGTGTACACCCCTGGCCAGCTGTAGGAGCAACGAAGGCGAAAATACCGTTTGGAGGGGAGGACCCCGAGAGAGAAGGAGAAGCCGAGAACATGCACCCCACGCACCACGAAGGCCGACGCACAGCGAGGGCTCGCGCACTACACACCAAATACAGCCGACACGACAACGTGGCGTACGTAGACGCAGCGGAATACCGACAAACCCCGAGAAAGGCGTTTGCAGTGGTTGCGGTGAACGGGAACGGCGCCCCGTTGGCGGCCGCGTCGATAGAAACCACCTCCTCCGAGACGGCGGAGAAAGCGGCAATCGGCTTAGCTATAGCGAACACGCCTGCTGATATTATATTCAGCGACTCCAAAACAGCCATTCGCAATTTCGCGAGGGGCCGTATCACATCTACCTCACTCCGCATCCTTCAAAACACCCGCCTTCCGATTAGAGAAGTTGAATTGATCTGGGTCCTGGCCCACTCGTCAAATCCGGGGAACGAGGCGGCTCACGCGCAACCCCGAGGTTTCGTCGACCGGGCAGTGAGCGCGCCCTCCGATCCGAATTTCACGAGGGACGGGTTAATCTCATTTCATGACATCACCCATCACTTTGGGCTGGAGAGGCGCGCATATCCCCCTCCCCACAAATCGTTATCAAAAGCGCAGGAAGTCACCTGGCGCCGTCTTCAAACACGCTCCCTTCTCAATCCGGCACTGCTTGTCCTCATGTACCCTGGCCAGTACGATCCAAACTGCCATAAATGTGGTGATAGGGCCACATACGACCACATTCTGTGGAATTGCTCAAATGATCCGCCTCCGGCGGACTTGATACAGCTCCCTTCTCCCGAGCGGTGGGAGGCCGTGCTGGTCAGCTTGGACCCCAAGATCCAAGTGCGGGCAATCGAGCGGGCCAACGAGGTCGCCGCCAGCCGTGGGCTAGCGGCCATCTAGTACGTGCCTCCGCAACCTGCTCTCGACGCAATAAATGTTTTACAATCCAATCCAATCCGAGAAGCTGGAGAGACGCGGTGGTCGCGGCAGAAAACAACGGACAGAGGAGAGACGAGAGCCTGGCGCCGGGAAGAGAGGCAGACCATGGGAGCGCCGAAGCAGCCGCAGCCTGTCGAGGGAAGATGAGCGGAGTGTAGCTCCGACCTGCCGGACTGACAAACAGTTCTCCTAAAAGCCAACGGTGAGCAGACTCCCAGTTTCGCCTTCAGGCAGAGAAATAAATAATGTTTTGCCAGGTTTCCGCCTTGTTGGCTCAATTCTCCTCGCTTCAGCAGGACCCGTAGACAGCAACTAATTGGGTTGCTTTGTGACTGACCCCTGGCAGGCGGGAAAGTCACAATGCCGACGGACGGAGGGACAAAAAATTACCGACGATTACGTTACTTCCTAATGCGAAATTTGAGCGCAGCAAATAAGCTGTTTCACCTTTTCGATAGATTGAGGCAAAGTAATCGAGCAACACATGTATGCGCTATCACAGATTTTTTTTTTATTTTTCACACGTATTCCTTTAACAAAGACTCCACTAACAGTTCTTGACAGTCATGAAGGAAGCTTTGTGGTCGGAGAAATAGACTGATATATGTTCGACTTGGTACACCAATGCTTGATTCTCAAAGACGAGATCTATACAAGTGCCTCGCGAGGTTGTCACAGCCGTGGGACGCGTTACGAGCGAGAGGAACGGGATGTTCTCCCGCATAAGTGTTAGGAAATTGCTGTTTGTCTTTATGTCAACATTAAAGTCCCCCACTACTAACATCGGTGTGGATCGATGGACGGTTAATGCGAGTTGCAGGAAGTGCACGACGTCTTTCGTGAGTGCGGTAGGGGCGAAGTAGGCAGCTACTACCAGCAAGCCGTTGGGCAACTTTGCGGCGCACAGTTCGCCAACTTCATGTGACGTGCCAAACATTTCGACTGGTATTGCAGAGAGACCTGTGCGCAAGTAGATAGCGACTCCCGCCGCTCTGTTGTGGTCTCTGCGAGCACCACAGCAGTATAGGAAATCTATGATTTCGAGAGGCTCTTCGGGATCCATCCAGGTTTCAGCAAAGCAAAGTACAGAGGAATGGCGCAGAATGTGATCGTGGTGTACGTCCTTGGCTTGTGCGGCAAGGGAGCGTACGTTAAGAATGTGGTTGTGAATGATGAATCAAGTGCTGCCAGCGAATGAGGCGTCCATTGGCTGTCTGCGTGTGTTACTGATGTGTGGGTAACATGTTAAGCTTCGCCTGTAAGAGTGGAACGCGACAGCGTCTTGCAACGCTGCCAGGGAGTCCACAGAACGCCATCGCCAATTCGGCTGTACGCCTTGCTGGACGGTAAATTTTTTTTTTGAGGAAAGGAAATGTATCTCTCTCTCGCATATCTGGGTGGACACCTGCACCTCGCCGTAAGGGAAAGGGGGAAGATGGGAGTGAACGAAGACGCCGTATTAGCTAGACGCGCCTTTGTTCATTCCAAACCATTCAGCTGGCATTACGGAGTGGCTAGCGTGCTCGTATCGCACTCCGGAGACCCTGGTTCGATTCCCCAACTCGACCAATTTCGTTCTCGGTTTTATTGATTTATGCGGTCTAACTAGAAAGGTTAATTAGGCTATTTCATATTTATATTCTTGTATTTCTATCCATCGTGTTCTGTCATTAACCTGTCAATTGTTGGAACTGTCTAGGATGTTCGACACAACGTATATGAAACGAGCAACGTCTTACTGAGTGGGGAAGTGCGTGGTGGTGGAGGGAACGCGGCTTCGTACTTATGTTTTTTTCAGCAGCGTCTCCTTCCGCGGACGCTGTTGTCGCTGCGGCGCGCGTCTTTCTTTTCTTTTCTTTTCTTCTGACCTCTTCATTCTCCTCTATATTAATTAGGCTAATTGATTAATTAAGCAATTAACTAAACTCAGTCCAACTTAGTTGCAGCATCACTATACGATCCCTTTGATTGGTTGCATGGTTACTAGCCAAAGTACAATTGGCCCCATTTGAAATTCGCGCACTGTGACGTCACGAGCATTTCGACCAATTGAAAAGCGTTACATTGGGGGCGGAGCTGGTTACGAGGCCGACGCCGACGCCGACGCCGACGACGACGCGAAACCCAGGAACGGACGCCAAAGAGCTGCGCTCTAAAATTTTGCTGACATAGACAAGTGAAAACGTAGCCGTTGAATGCATTTCTGCATTAAAATTCACTTGTGTGTTGTGCGATGTCAGTGCACGTTAAAGAACCCCCGGTGGTTGAAGTTAATCCGGAGCTCTCCACAATGAAACCTGCTTTCATGCTCCGCGCATGCGATGCCGGCAGACGCTTTCCCGCTCTCGGTCAAGGTGTGTGACGTCACGTCACGGAGGGAGTACGCAGCTTTCAGTCTAGGGGATGTTGACGCAGCACACCTGGGACGCTTCCTTTTGCTCCTTTCTGCAACGCGACGCGGCGACGGAGCGCACATCTGCCGGAGCTCTCCGCGACGGCCCGCGCATGCGCAGTGCGGGAACTACCCTCCACCTCCTCTCCGCAGCGCGCGCGGCGTAATTGTCTACCCTCTCCACTCTTCCTCTCCACAGCAGCTGGCACGCGCGGCGTAAGTGACTGCAAAGACGTGTGGCTCTTTAAAGGTCAAATTGAGGAGCCAGAGGTCATACGCTGAAACTCGCCGGAGGAGGGTGGTGATAGAAAATGAGCTATCGCTCCAAAACTTGGGGTCAGCCGCAGCAGCCGCGTTTCGCCACGCGAAGGCCCCCGTGTGCTGTGCGATGTCAGTGCACGTTAAATAACCCCAGTTGGTCGAACTCATTCCGGAGCCCTCCACTACGGCACCTGGTTCTTCCTTTCGTATCTGCGAAGAAATGACTGCGCAAACGAGATATGGACGGCGAAGAGGCAAATACGTACACAAACGCACTTTGCCTCTTCGCCGTCCGTGTCTCGTTTAATGCCTAGACGCATCGTGTGGGCGCCGGCCCACCAATGACTCCCAGGAAACGAAGCTGCGAACGCGGCTGCCCGAGTAACCTATCCTCCGGGCACCTACTTCCACGTCCTCTTCTGCCACCGTTTCTGCGGTTTCGTGAAATTATAGACAATTGCAAAAACAGGCTTCGCCAGTACCCTCCACCGGCAAAGGGGCTGTCGAAGGCACACGAACGCATTCTGCGACAGCTACAGACGAGCACCTACTAGTGTCCCGCTATGGCTGCTCGCTATGAGCCGAAAGTGAATCATTTGTGCCCACACTGTGACGAGCCCTGTTCTCGGAGAAAAACCAGCCGCTGCTGCGCTTCAGGGAAATCATAACACATTATAACGACAACCACCGCCTTTTCCCGGCCTCTGCAAAGGGGCTGAGTAAGACGGAGGAGCGAACTTTAAGGCGCCTGCAGAGAGGTACTCTACTCTGTCCTGCAGTCATCAAACATTACGATCCTAACACGGATGGGCGATGCCCGCACCGTGGGGAGACCTCTGATATCTTCCACATGTGGGCATGTACTCAAAACCCCCACCTCCCCCCTTCCCCTATCCGTTCCCCAGAGGCATGGAAGACTGCCCTCCTCAACTGCTCCTCGCTTGAGTCCCAAAAGACTGGTGAAACGGGCGCGAGACGGGGCCTCGTCATGCGGTGTACCGAACTGGGGACGCCGACCACGTAGCGGGGCCACTCTGTGGCTCCCAAACTCTATTCGACCAAATAAAAGTTTTCACCACCCCCACCAGCTATTCCACATGGTGTGGGCTTGCCAACACAACGGCATTCACTATCTGTGCCGGTGGTTGCGACTGAGAGAAGGATGAAAAAGAAAGTGCACGGGCCTGCCAACTGGCTCATGCCGAGCCACCATCGCTGCCACGTGCAGATAGAAGAGAGTTGAAAGATAAGAGGACAGAATAAAAGACAGAGTAAAGACGCGCGTCGCAACAACCGCGTCCGCCTGAACGGACGCAGGCTGAAATATACAGATACACGGCCGCAGCCCGAAGGCTGTCCTCTATATTTGTATATTAAAGGTTTGCTCTCTCCCTCCGTACCTCCTTTATCCATTCCTTCACGGCGTGGTTCAGGTGTCCACCGAAATATGAGAAAGATACTGCTCTATTTCCTTTCCTCAAAAACCATTTTCGAGTCCCCAGGAATAGCTCGCGCTCAAGCGCGTGCACCAGCCGCCAGATGAGGCAGCTCAACCAGCTTTGGCGTCATTGGCATCGGCGCATTAGTAGTAGTGAAAACATTTATTTATTTTTTTTTCAAAGGAAGAGTTAGGGAGTATGGAGATGGGGATAGATAGATGTGGAGCTTCAGTGGTCGGTCTTCCCTAGTCCAGGATCCCGTTGGCCTCCGCCCGCTGCCTTGGCCCTCGTCACCAGCATAAGCTGTGTGCTCGGGTCGGAGTCAGCCAGGAGGGCCTCCCACTGCTCTAGACTAGGGCTATTTACCTTTGGTAGTAAAGGGTTTTTTTCGCAGCCCCAGGTGGCGTGGTACATTGTGGCGTAGCCCCCACACCACACGCACTCTTTCGCTTATCTGTTCGGCCACATTTTGTGATACATGGCTCTGCTTGGGTAGGTGCCTGTTTGTAGTCGTCTGAGCGTGGTGGCCTGCTCTCTGTCGAGGATATCCGCCGGAGCCGAGTACTTCTTGCGCACTCCCAACAACGCCTTCATTACCTCCCTGTAAGATTCTGGCGTGCTGAAGGGTTCGACCGGCAAACCCGCCCTCCGGTTCGTGAACCCTCGGACAACGGTGTCTGCCATGAGATTTCCCTTGTGGGGACGCCTTCGTCCCCTGCGTTCGCCTTCCCTCAACGCACCCCACTGTTGTTAGCTGCCCCCCCGAAAAGCACTCCTCTCGGTTCGGTTACTGTAACTAACAAGGGAGGGCGCTCGCGCTCGCGTCGCAAAACGCACGGATGGCGTTTTGCTGCGCGCTCGCGGGGAGCGACGGGGTCTCTTCTCCCTGGGACAGGGAAGCATGCGGACGTTTCCGCGCGCCGGTCCGCTCTTCGCCGCGGGCGTCTTGTGGTTGGAACTTGCTCCCGCCACCCCGTCCCGTCGGGCCTCGGATCTTCCCTTTGCCCTACCGTGGGCGAACGTTCGCTCGTAGCCGTGCTGGTGAGTCGGACATCCTCGATTCCTCAGTGTATTTTGTTGCTAGCTGGCGTTATTGTTGTTATAGCAATAAATGCCTTGTTTGTGTCAGCCAGTGTGTCGTTCCTTTGTTCCCTCAGAGCAAGGCCCGCCGTGGTCGGCGTGCGCTCAGTAGCGTACGCGACCACGGGGTGGGGTCCGCGCGGTTTTGAACTGTGTCAGCCGCGCTTAAACGGGGAGAACGGATTTATCCCCCCCATTTTAACCCCACATCTGGCAGCCCAACGTGGGGCCTGCTCTTGGAACATTGGACGACAGTCTGTTCGGTTCGAGGAACGCTATTTGTCCGGACTTGACAAGTGCTAGGCCTAGAGTGAATTTTGATCGCTAGGACCTGCGGCATGCTTTCTTGAGTGCGAGGTGTATTGCGCTGCAGCATGTTTGAACTTTTCGACATGCTCAGCATGTTTTTTTTGTGAAGTTTTCTTCCTGGAGTTTCTTCAAGAACCACTTGGTCCGCATCGAGGGAGCGCGAGGCCTAGCGCCCGCGGAGTTGCCGAGCCCGAAGCGAGTGAGTACGGAAGCCGCGTGGGTGGTCCGAGTTTTCTGTATATATTTTCTCGCTGTCTCTTTTTCGACTCTGGGAGTCGCGGCTCCGGGAGCCGGGTGGCCTGGGCCACGGGTGCCGTTACGAGCTCGCTGGTATTGCAGCTCGGCACCGGGCGTTCCGACACCGTCCGATACGGTGGGCGCCGATCACTCAGCAGCTGCTTCGTGCAGTGAGCGGGGAGGACCACCCCACAACGCTGATGTCTCCTCGCGGCTGCGCGCACGAAACCCGTTTCGGGTCTTTCTTTTGTTGGGGGTCGTCGACCTTCACTGTGGCAGTGAGGCCTAAGGCTATTCATAGCTGCCTGCACCTTGTCAAAAGTGACACGGTCGACCACCGGACCGTGGTGTTGAGAGGGGGCGCACATTGCTGGCCGCCCGTTTTTTTTTTTTTGAAACCTCGCATGAACCGAGCATTCTCGTTCAACTCAAGAAAGGGCTTTGTTCACTCGAACTTTGCGTTGCACAGCCGCCCGACACGTTGCTCCCGCCACCCCGTCCCGTCGGGCCTCGGATCTTCCCTTTGCCCTACCGTGGGCGAACGTTCGCTCGTAGCCGTGCTGGTGAGTCGGACATCCTCGATTCCTCAGTGTATTTTGTTGCTAGCTGGCGTTATTGTTGTTATAGCAATAAATGCCTTGTTTGTGTCAGCCAGTGTGTCGTTCCTTTGTTCCCTCAGAGCAAGGCCCGCCGTGGTCGGCGTGCGCTCAGTAGCGTACGCGACCACGGGGTGGGGTCCGCGCGGTTTTGAACTGTGTCAGCCGCGCTTAAACGGGGAGAACGGATTTATCCCCCCCATTTTAACCCCACACCCTCAACCCCAGTGTCAGGGACCCAAATGATGGTGTGTTGAATGTTTGTATTGTTTGATCCATGTCTGTATTGTTTTTGTTCGAAGAGGATACTCGTGGCTTTTCGGCCGATCCTTCCATCTCTGTATGCCCTTGCTGCAGCCTGAGAATCCGTCGCTATCCAGTAACTCAGTCCCTGCCGATTGGTTTCAGTCAGGGCTAGAGCTATGGCGATCTCTTCCGCTGCTTGTGTTGTCCTTGTGCGCACTGTTGCACCAGTAACTATATTCCCATTGGCGTTCAGTACTGCTACCGCCCTAGCGTTTTCCTTCGTTCTGTACTTGGACGCGTCAACATACAGAACCATCTGTTTCTTCTTTAGGAACCTGTCCAACTCCAATGATCTCGCCGCCCGTCTTCCTTCGTGGTTCTTCGGGTCCATGTTTCTGGGCACTGGTTTAACCAAGAAAGTGCTCCTAATTTGGCTGTCAATGTCTGTCTTGTCTTCGCCCTCGTCTTCTGCCGGGTATCCTAGCTTGACCAGTAGTGCGCGGCCAGCGGCTGTTCTTTTAAGTCTTTCCATTTGAAATCTGAGCATGGTTTCGCTGTGCTCCTCATAGGTGCCGTACACCCCCATGTTCATCAGCTTCTCTGTCGAGGCGCAGGTCATGACGCCTAAAGCTTGCTTATACGCCCTTCTGATGCATGTTTCCATTTTGTTCTTTTCCCCTTTGTTAGGTTGTAGGTACGGAAGCGCGTACGTCATCCTCGGTATGATGAGCGCAGAAGTGATCCGTAACGCATCTCGCTCCTTCACCCCTTTTCTCTTGTTCGTAATCCGGCTTAACATCCTGCATATCTGTTTTGTGGAGTGTTCCAAGAGCTGGATGGTATGGTCCCGTTTGCCTTTCTCCTGCAGCCACATTCCCAAGATGCGAAGCTTATTTGTCCTCCTTACGGGTTGTCCATCTATCTCTAATTCTATCGTTCCCCTGTCCTCTTTATTTTTGTGAAGTCTAATAAATTCTGATTTTTCTGGGGAGCACTGCATCCCGCTAAATAAAGCAAATTGACCGATCTCATCCGCCGCTCTTTGCAGTATTTCTTGCTTGTTTCCCGTCGATCCTTTTGTCGTCCACACTGTGATGTCGTCCGCATAAATTGAATGTTCTACACCTTTGATGTTTTTCAGTCTCCTAGTTAATCCAATCATTGCTATGTTAAAGAGCAAAGGTGAGATGATGGATCCTTGTGGCGTCCCTCTGTTTGGCGTCGTCTTCTTTTCTGACCTAATGTTGTTGATGCCGATCGTTGCTGTTCTGTTAGACAGGAAGGCCTTTACGTATGCGAAGATCCTCTCCCCACAGTTTTTTGCCGAGAGTTCTGTGAGAATGGCATTGTGGCCGATGTTGTCGAAGGCCCCCTTGAGGTCTACGGCCAAGATTACGCCTTCTCGAGTGCCCGATATTTGTTTTAGTACCGTGTCTCTTAACTGGAGCATCACGTCTTGCGTGGAGAGCCCCGTTCTGAACCCGAACATGGTATCCGGAAACAGACCGTTGTCTTCCATGTAAATGCTCAGTATAGTCTTGACCACTTTCTCGTATAGTTTACCGAGGCATGAAGTTAGTGAAATGGGCCTAAGGTTCTCTAAACTGGGTGTTTTCCCTGGTTTAGGTATCACGATAATCTCAGCGTGTTTCCACTCCGCCGGGACCGTGCCCCTTTCCCAGTGTTCATTGATTAGTTCAGTCAGGCTTTCGATTTGGTCATCACTGAGGTTTCTGATCATTGTATTTGTTATTTGATCTTTTCCCGGTGTTGTGTTCCTTGTAAATGACCTGGCAGCCGCGTATACCTCGTAGTCTTTTATCGGTTCATCCAGCTTCGAGTTACTTGTCCCTGAATATACCATGGTGCGGGGTAGCAATTGCGTGCTTCCGACGTACCTGGACCAAAGAAAATCTGTAATCTGGGCGTCCGTTCCCTGAAAACTGTGCGTGATACGTTCTATCCTTTTGCTGTTTTCTCTTTTCGATTTTGTCGGGTCTATGAGGTGCCTGAGCAGCGCCCATGTTTTAGCGCTACCCAAGTTGCCGTTTAGTTCATTGCAAATTTGGTGCCAATTATCTCTAAGTAAGTTTGCAGTGTGGTCTTCTATCTCCTTATTGATTTGAGCTATTCTGAGTCTCAATTTCCTGTTATGTTTTTGTTTCTTCCATCTTTTCGTCAGTCCCCTACGAGCCTCCCAAAGATGTAGCAATCGTTTATCCGCACGTGAAAATTCATCGGTGACCTCTAGCTCCGTAGTATTGTCTCTGTGGACCTCCCGTAGTCGTTTGGTCCACTTTTCGATGTCCGTTATCGCAGTTCTTCCGGCTTCATTCTCCAACTGTTCACGGAATTTTTTCCAATCTGTGATTTTTGTCTTTCTCTGGATTGTGCTGAACCTTGTAAGTTTAATTTGCGTTTGAATTACGTAGTGGTCACTTCCGAACTGCTCCCCGGTGTTAGACCATTCGTAGTCTAGGATATTTCCTATGATGGTCAAATCAGGGCTAGTGTCTCTTGAAACGCTGTTTCCGACCCTAATAGGGTATCTGCTATCGGTAACGATTTCCAGCCCGTGCGTGTCCACTCCATCTAGGATGGTTTTTCCTTTCTTTGTATTCATCTTGTAGCCCCACTCTTTGTGCGGAGCATTGAAATCTCCTACAATCACAAGGTGGTTTTGTTTTACCGGGCCGATCACCGCTCTAATGATTTCTCTGAAGTCATGTCTCTTCTTGCGCGGTGGTGAATATATGTTAAGTACGAATAGGCTCTTCTCCCCGCGCTTCTTAGGTATTACCTCTATTAAAAGGTGTTCTATATCTTCTTCTGGTGTCGTGTGCTTGTGCGTAGTGACCCCTTTCTGACATAAAATGGCCACTTTTTTAAATCTTTTATCTACTATGGTGTCGTAGCCGACTATCTTCGGCGAAGTGTTAGTTTTCTTGCAGCGCTATTACAGTGGGAGGGTGTTTATGCTGCATTACATGTATGTTGAAATCGGTTTTTTTTTTCGAAATCTTCTACAGTTCCATTGCCATATTGTAAATTTTTCTTCTGCGTTAGCCATGACGTGACACTACTGCTGCGCCGCGAAGATCTTCGCGCTTTCGTTTAGGTCGACCTGTTCCGGTGCTCTCTTGTTTTGTCTCCTGAACAGTTCTGCCAATCTCTGATCGGTCGCGTTCAGTCTGCTCATGATTTGTTCCAGCGTCGTCAAGACTGTTTTCTGTTGCTCCTGTATTTGGTGTAGTGGTATAGTAGCATCTATTTCTTCCCTTACTTGCGGTTGTACGGCTGCTGGCCCCTGCGTGCTTGTTTTCGTCGTGGGCGATTGTACTCCGTGTACTTTTCCTCGGTTTGTATCATTTTCTTCTCTTTGTTGTCGCTGTTCTATAAACGAGAGCCTCCTTTTTAGTCGTTCATTTTCCTCTCTAAGTTCCCTGTTTGTTTTTTCTAGAGCTTCGAATCTAGCCTGTATCGAATAGTCTAGAGCAGTGGGATAGACTGGAGACTCGCGCCTAGACTGACTCACCTTCTTGGACTGCTTGATCTTCTGTTTAGATGCGGAAGCGCCATGAGCGTTCCCTCGAACCCAGGCGTTGTCGCCACCGTGGTCGGTGGTTCTCGCGTCTGCTAACCCCGGAAAGTCTCCCTCTTTGAAGAACGGCGTTCGGCTTCTGCTGCCGCCGCGCCATCTTCGTCAATGCAGTGCAGATATTTTGCATTTGCACTACTTTCCTTAAGATAGTACAGTTAAAAACGTATGGAGATCAGTGAAACACAATTGAGTGCGCAGCTCCAATGAACAACTTGACAAATACAACCCGAATATCTGGAAACAATCTAAACACCCCACTGACGCATCTTTCTGTGTTTCATATGACATTGTATACTGGAGAAGGAATTGGTCTTAATTAGAGTGTATAGCACTGTACCACATCAAAATGATTAGGCACCATTCCGTAACATTTGTGTGTGCCGGGCGATAGTCGCCGTTCTGTACCTTGTTGTGTCGAGTGACAATAGTCGCCGTCCTGTATCATTGAGTATCGGGAGGAGGAGGAGGAGGAAAACTTTTATTCCTATTTACAGTGAGAGGTCGATGGGGCGAGCCGGAAGGGCCCGCCCCTTACAAACACTAGGAGGGATCCCTAGTCCGGGATCCCTGTAGCTTCCGCAGCGGCCCGGGCTCTAGCTGCCAATGCCTGTTGGGCATGGAGTTCGGAGCAGCCGCGCAGGGCAGCTTCCCAGTCCTCTCGAGTGGGGTGGAGGTGGGGTGGGTAGGCAGGATTGGAAGGGCATGCCCACACCATGTGGTAGGTGTCCGAAAACTCCTCACAGTGTGGGCACGCGCCCGAGAAAGAAGAATTGAAGTGCTTAAGTACTGCTGGGCACAGTACAGTATTGGTATAGAGGCGGAGAAGCCAGCGCTCCTCCACCCTGGTGAGGCCTTTACAGGGAGGGGGATAGAGTCCATGAAAATTTTGATAAAGAGAGGTGATCTCTTTAAAGGTGATGGCCGGATTGAAATTGAATTCCGGATCAGACTGCGGATGAGGCGACGCCCGGTGAGTAAGCGCGCGGGCGGCAGCGTCGGCTGCCTCGTTCCCCTCAAGACCCGCATGAGCCGGAGCCCACACGATGGTACGATGGGTCGGAAACCCTGTGTATTCGCATGCGTGGAGAATTTTGAAAGCACGGTCTGGAATATACCCTTGCTCAATATTGCGGCAGGCGCCCCTGGAGTCCGTAATAATGACTCGGGACTCTGGATCTGCGGCGGCCAGTGCAATGGCGATCTCTTCCGCAAATGTAATGTTTGGAAAGACATCAGTCGCCGAACAGTAACTTCGTCCAATCGAGGAACGGTTGTCCTTTTTCGGACAACGGTTCAATAAATTGGTTTTTTTAAGCATGAAATGCTTTTAGCCCCCGTTGTCGGCAGTGTGGTGACGTCACGCCGAGACCGAGAGCCATCATCCGGGCACTGAAATCCACTCATCCGGGCATTGAAATCCACTAATCCGGGCACTGAAACGAGAACATCCGGGCACCGTATGAGACTTGAGATTTAACGAGACTCTGTAAGCCCTCCTACGCGACCGGCATGCAAGCGCCGGTTGGTCTCCAAAGGAGTCACAAAAAATAACTGCTGCCAGTGCCTTCTCAATGTTTATCAAGATATCAGTCGCTGTGCGTTTGATAATGCATGGAATTATAATTTCCGATTTGTAATAACGCGTGCAAAAAGCACATAAATGCCACGATACACTTCGTTGTCATACGTGATCTCTTAGGGGCTTCGCGCATCGAAGCAAAGCCGCGCAGGCGCACAGGGGCCCGGGGGATAAGCGCTGCGTTCAAAGGGCAAGGCATCGCGCCGAACGGGTGGTGGCGTTCCTCCCTTCCATTACGGTGCGGTTCGGGTGTCCACCGAGATGGCAGAGAATTACTGCGCCATTTCCTTTCCTCAAAAAACCTTGCGTTCAAATGGCAAGGCATCGCGCTGAACGGGTGGTGGCGTTCCTCCCTTCCTGTACGGTGCGGTTCGGGTGTCCACCGAGAGGACATTAGGCCCGTAAACATTTCATGCTTACTCTACTCTCGGTTACGGGAGAGGAAGAGATTTTTTTGAGGAAAGGAAATGGCGCTGTAGCTGTCTCACATATATCGGCGGACACCTGAACCGCGCCGTAAGAGAGGAAGGAAGGTAGGAGTGAAAGAAGGAAGAGAGAAAGAGGTGCCGCCGTGGAGGTCTCCGGAATAATTTCGACCACCTGGGATCTTTAATAAAATTCTCTTAAAACATGCAAGCGATTGACATGAATTTACTACTGCAAAATCATCATCATCATCATTTAGTTACCCTTAAGGGCCCCAGGGGGCATTACATAAGGGGGGGGGGGGGGGGGTCAACAGTAATCATGTCACAAAGAACAAAGTTGGAACATAAACTTAGACACATGTAGATACAACTGTAAACACTTCAAAAGAAAAACAAGCAAGTAAGTAGGTAAACAAAAGAAAAAGAAAGGAAGAAAGAAAAGAAAAAGAAAAAAAGAAAAAGGGACTTCAAAAGGAATTATTTGGGGAATAAATCAATTAACATCTGTTTAAATTTTAGGGAAATAACTTCATTCACAACACTGTCTGGAAGGACATTCCACTCGGCTATGGCAGCTGGCAAGAACGAGGAATTGAACGCATTGGTTGAACCATGAATGCGTTGAATACTACGGCAATTAAACAAACGTCGCGATGATCTTAAAGGGGGCATAATTAGGCTCTCACGCAGTTGGGGAAAATTACAATAAAGTTTATGAAATAGACAGAGTCTTGCTATCTTACGACGGGATGCCAAGGAAGGTAAACCAACGGAGGATTTGATATTAGTAACACTCGACCAAGAATCATAATTTGATGTTATAAACCGAGCAGCTCGATTTTGAATGGCCTCTAACTTATGTGTTAAATACTCTTGATGAGGATTCCAAATGCTCGATGCATATTCAAGTTTAGTGCGGATGAAAGTTTCGTATGCGATTAGTCTAACCTTAGGGGGAGAAAATGTGAGCGATCGTCTGATGAATCCTAGTGATTTAGAAACGCTAGCAGCAAGGGACGTAATGTGCTTCGACCAGTTAAGATCACTTGTTATTTCTATGCCGAGGTATCTGTAGGATTCAACTTCAGATAGCGCGGTTCTGTTTAGCGTGTATGAAAAGTGCAGGTTAGATCGTTTACGGGACACGTGCATAAACTTGCATTTAGTTTCGTTCAGTTTCATGAGCCAGGTCGAGCACCAACTTTGTATCAAGTTCAGGTCGTCCTGTAGCAATGACTGGTCGTGCGTAGTGCTAACACGGCGGTAAAGAACGCAATCATCTGCGAACAAACGGATTGATGATGAAATGCCAACAGGAAGGTCATTGATAAAGACAAGAAACAGGAGCGGCCCCAGAAATGAGCCCTGAGGCACTCCAGAGGTGACTTTAGTGACGGTAGAAGGATGGTTGTCGATGACGGGGTATTGCGAACGATTAGTTAGGAAACTGCGAATCCATGATAATATCAGCGGGTGCAGTGAAAGGGAGGAAAGTTTAGCCAAGAGGCGCTGGTGAGGAACTCGGTCGAAAGCTTTCGAAAAATCGAGGTAGATAATATCTGTTTGAAACAAGGAGTCAGGGTTTAGGTGGAGGTCAGACGTAAATTCGAAAAGTTGAGTTTCACATGAGTAGCCAGAACGGAATCCGTGTTGGTTTGGAAAGAAATAAGAATTTCTATCGAGGTGATAAGCTACTTGGGAGTAAATAATATGTTCGAGTAGTTTACACGCAGTGCATGTTAGCGAGATGGGACGATAATTTGATGGATCAGAGCGGTTTCCTGCCTTAAAGCAAGGCACGACTCGGCTAATCTTCCACTCAGACGGGATTTGGCCACTAGAAATAGATTGCGTAAAAATGATTTGCAGGAAATGGCTGGATATTACTTTGGTATCTTTAAGAATTTTCGCAGAAATGTTGTCGGGCCCAGGAGCACTTGATACCTTTAAATCTTCAATAAGTTTACATATTCCTTCGACTGAGATACTAACAGGTGGCATTTCAGATACATTTAGGCTCTGTTCAGCTATCAACGCTTTCGACAGTGTCGAAGCGTCTTCGTTATCTGGCAACACTGCTACCAAGGCCCAAATCAATTGCAGTCCTGAAGTTGAGTACAGGAAGTATTTAGAGAGAATTTAGCCTATTACTGTTTGTTGCTTTGCTTTGGGAAGGCGGCCACTAATGCTCCACTACCGAGAGAGATATGTGAGACAATCACTGCTTCATTTACTTTCCTCAAAAATCAATTCTCCCCTGTCTGTCGAGCGCGCAACGTGATGAAGCGACAGCAGCTGTGGTGGACTCCTCTTTATCCGCCCTCCTCACACTATACCTCTCCCTCCAGACACCTCCCCAGAAGCTGCAGAGGAAGCCGCCATTGCACTTGCTATCACCCGCACGGAAGCCCTGTACATTTTAAAGGATTCTTAAACTGCGATTCTAAATTTTGCTCGAGGCCGAGTCCATGTCCCTGCTTTTGGCATACTGGACTCGCCCGATGCACCCCCGCCCCGCCAAGTGGAGCTGATATGGGTGCCCGCGCACTCCGGGAATCCCGGAAACGAGGCCGCCAACCTTTTAGACCGAGGTTCTTTAAACCGGGCTCAGGTGGCCTCGGATCGGGGATTCACGAAGGAGCGCATGCACTCATTCAGCGAGCTGACGCAGGCCTACAGAGCCTCACGCCAGCTCTACCCCCCCGCCCCACCCCTCCTTAGATAACAAACAAGCAACGCTTTGGCACAGACTACAGACACACTCTCTTCCCTCACCCCTTACCCTAGCCCACTATCATCCCTCCTTCCCCACTCCGGCATGCGCCCTATGCCCAGAACCCTTCGCCTCTTCCCTCCACATCATTTCCCTTTGCCCGGCGGACCCTCCCCCGCGGAACCTAGAGAACCTCGAGACCTGGGAGGACTGGGAGACCCTGCTGCGCTCGGAGGACCCGGCCGTGCAGACCATCGCCACCGGCCGGGCTGCCAGTGTTATGTACCTTAGGAACATAAACACTTGAGTGCAGTGGGGTCGTGCGGGGACCCTGGGGCGTGCCCCGAATTCCTTGTACAATAAAGTTTTCTCTCTCTCTCTCTCGAATGCCAGTGGCTAGTTTCACAAAGAAAAATTGACGCCACGGTCCCGTCAGAAGTGATGGCGGTGGTGGTGGTGGTGAACAACTTTAATATTCAAAGAGAGTTTGAGGGTCAAAAAAAAAAACCCTGCTGCATGGTCAGTATCCTTAGTCCGGGACACCGCACGACGAGGCCCCGTCTCGCGCCCGCTTTACTAGAGCCCTTTGAGACTTCAGTGTGGAGCAGTTGAGGAGGGCAGTCTCCCATGCCTCTCGGGTGGAGGTGGGGGAAGAGGGAAGGTGAGGATTCTTAGTACATGCCCACACCATGTGAAAGATATCGCAGATCTCTCCACAGTGCGGGCAGCGCCCATCTGTGTTCGGATCGAAGTGTTTTGCTATGGCAGGACAGAGAAGAGTTCCTGTCTGCAGGCGCCGCAGAGTTCGCTCCTCCGCCTTACTCAGCCCTTTGGCAGGTGCCGGGTGGAGACGGTGGCTGTCGCAATAATGAATTAGGATTTCGCGGAACCGCAGAAGCGGTTTATGAGCTTCTGAGCCAGGAGAGCTAGGATGAGGAGCCCGGTGTGTGAGCGTTCGGGCGGCCGCATCGGCGGCCTCATTGCCTCGTAGACCCTGGTGGCCAGGAGCCCAGATCACTTTTGTGCGAGTTGGATCGGCGGGAGCGCGTCTTATAATTTGGGAGGCAAGAGGTGATATTTCGCCTGCAAGATAATGTTCACAGGCCCGGCGAGAGTCTGTGATAACCGTTCTCGATTTTGGATCGGCGGCAGCGAGAGCTATTGCGACTTCCTCCGCTCGTGTTGAATTTGGGGCCCGAAAAGATAGCCCATCGACATTCATTCCCCGATGGACTACGGCAGCCGTGAAGAATCCCGCGGGCGACGGCCCTGTGATGTCCACGTAGTAGACGCCCTCTTTATATCCATATTGCCTCTCAAGCGTGCAAACCCGCGCTTGTCGTCTGCCTTCATGTGAAGCTATGTCCACGTTACGCGGGAGCGGAGCGACCCAGAGCATGTTGCGCCACAGCACCGGGATGTTCTCCGTCCCCTCTGGTATGCATGTGTGTTGGATGTGTAAGCGGTTTAGCAGGCGGCGCCCAGGAACCGTCTGCGATAGCCGCGTATATTGGTTCACGAGGTGGGCCTCCCGCAACTCCTGGTAGGAGTTTACCACTCCCAACGCCTTCAGTTTGGCGTTGGAGGTAGCCACCGGGAGGTCCAGTGCTCGCTTTGTTGCCTTCCTGATGATGGCGTCAATGCGCTACCATCAGAAAGGCAGCAAAGCGAGCACTGGACCTCCCAGTGGCTGCGGGCAGTCGGAAACGCCCCGTGTAGCGCAAACATCGTGAGGTCTTTGCGGAGCTACAGATAGTCACGAAAAGAGCAACTGTAAGCAAACGAGTTTTCTCGTACTCCTTGTGTTTCTCGTAAATTCGCGCTCTGAACCGGGGTGCTGGTGCCAAGGCCCTACGTGGCCTGGACACATGCGTGTAATATGAGGGTCGCGCGGAGGCCCTGAGACCTTGAAGGGTACAAACTTACTTGCAAAATAAAGTTTTCCATCCATCATTGAAAAGCGCGCGCGCAATATGCAGATGACGCAATTACGCCGGCTACGCCTGACCTCCACGCCTATTTAATGTAATGCTTTTCGCGAAGTGCCACCGCGGTGGCTCAGTGGTTATGGTGCTCGACTGCTGATCTGAAAGACGCGGATTCGATCCCGGCCGCGGCGGCCTAATTTCGATGGAGGCGAAATTCTAGAGGCCCGTGTACTGTGCGATGTCAGTGCACGTTAAAGAACCCCAGGTGGTCGAAATTTCCGGAGCCCTCCACTACGGCGTCCCTCATAGCCTTAGTCGCTTTGGGACGCTAAACCCCATAAACCAACCAACCTTTTCGCGAAGATTACGTCATCTCCAAGGCTCAGGCGATGGCTGCTGAGGGTCAGGAGGTTGGCTTTCCGAAACGTGTCCGCAAAACGTGTCGGCTGCAGTTGCGGGGAACTATAAAGAGATATCGTCTAAAATGTGGTTATAATGGGAGGGGGGGGGGGGGGGGGGGGTTAAGGATGCCGGGAAAAAAATTTGGTTCTAATCAGATCATAGTTAATTAATTACAGCCAAAAAAAGCGACCAAAAGTGGGCCTGATTGCGGCGAGAGTGGCGCGAAATCAGAATCGCCGGAAGTGTCGTACCACGTGTCGCCCCCCCGTGACCTACCACGTGATTGGCCCAAGTGACCGGAAAGGTGGGCGGAGCCAACGCGCGGCTCGAAATCTGAATGTCCGAAATGAACACCGAGCTGGAACGATGGTGGCTTTGGAGTTAATTGAAATCTAATCAATAATAACAAGAAACGCCAGTAGTAAATGAAGATGAATTAAGGTGCACTAGAGTGAATTAAGGTGAATTAGTTACAAATTAAGGTGGATTAATATTGGTATAATGTGACTTAATGTTATCTTTGGATGAATTAAAGGTGAATTAGAGTAAATCAATTGTGAATTTGAATTAAACCAATCGATTTCGAATATAATGAATTAAGTGTGAATCAAATGGGTTAATTGTGAATTAATTTGCCAAAATTGTGAATTGAGTGTAAATGAAATGAAGTAATTGCCCCGCCCCGGTGGCTCAGTGGTTACGCCGCTCGGCTGCTGACCCGAAAGACGCGGGTTGGATCACGGCCGCGGCGGCCGAATTTCAGTGAAGGCGAAATTCTCTACAGGCTCGTGTACTGTGCGATGTCAGGGCACGTTAAAGATCCAGAGGTGGTTGAAATTTCCGGAGCTTTCACTATGGCGTCCCTCATAGCCTCAGTTGCTTTGGGATGTTAAACCTCATAAACCAACCAACCAAAGTTCACTTCATGACTCACGTACTTTACCTATACTGACCTTTGACGTGATATCCATCGCTCGGCGTTTGACACCGAAGCAGGTGAGAGATGAAATTCGATTACAACTTATTTAGCTGCCGTAGAGGAATACAACGAGACGGTTCATGTAATGTGTTATTTATCATTACAACGAAGAAAGCATGCAACCGAAAATTTGGTGTCAATGCTCATTTAATAAATTATGGTCAACAGAGGCTGAAATCATCAACGGTTTGGAACGGCCGACAGATGCTGATGTTGGGAGGGGGGGGGGGGGGGGGGTGTCCGAGGAAAATGCCCCCCCCCCCCCCCCCCCCCCCTCTCAACAAGAAATTTCACATAGGCAAACAGACCTGAAACTATTTATTCGAAGAAAAAAGCGCAGTATATGGATATATGGTTCAAATGAGACGCCCCTCCCATCTTATAAACCCACGAGCAGGCACTGAGAGAGGAATTTTTTTCAGGAGGGGCCCAAGGTAATTTCTTCTAGCCGGCGTGGGGGGTGAGCTGGCTGACCACTGCTGAGAAAACGGGAGAGGGTGGGGGGGGTGGCTGACCCATAAGCCCACCCATGATCAACCGTCAAGAGCCACTCATTCTTCCTTCTGAATAACGACCGTGCCTTCATATTCTTGACCGAGGTAATAGTGCACTGAAAGGTGTGCGAGCACCCCCTTAAAAAACTCCTGAGGTAGCGCACAGCCACGAAACATTCCTATCATTCCAAGCGGAGCCCACAAACCCGTCACTTGAGCGTCTGCTAGATGGCTTTCCCACATATTGACTCTACTGGCAAAGAAGCCAGCTTCGGCGGGGCTACCTGCAGTGAGTCCAATATTGTGGCAAATAAAATTACACGCTGTTAGGCCGTGTTATAATGAAATAGTTTTTGACCGAAAAATGACTATAAAGAAGGAATCGTGACTATGTATGAAAACGCTTTGGAAAAATTGCTTGTCTCCGACACCTCGTACTTATAAAGTAAAATTTTATGACAAATGAATGTGAACTAGCCTCTGTTTCCTTCCCGAAACAATAACTATCAGTTTCCCGCTTCGTTATACGCCTCTAATCGGTGTGAAAAACTGCTCGACCGTAACTAGGATGCTTTTCACTATCAAAAGTCATTCGAATTTCATTTCACGCGTTCCACCCCAGAGTTCAGAGCAGGGATCGGCCTCGCTTCGCCCGTTTCAAGTACAGTTTGACTGCCGCATTGTTCAAGGCCATCCGGCCGCTTAACTAAACGATGGATCCACCGCGGAGGCTAGGGCGATAGGCTGCAGAGTCTGAGAACGCGTAATTGACTTTCGGCAGTGTTTCGATGGAGGCGCAATGCAAAACGCACCCCGTGTGCTATGCTATGTCAGAGCGCAATTTAAATAACCTTGAGTGGTAGAAATTAACCCGCAGCACTGCTATACAGCGCCTTTCTCTCTTCCTTCTTTCACTCCCTCTGGCTTCTTTCTCACAGAGCGGTTGAAGTGTCCACAGAGGAGTGAGACAACTTTTGTGCCTTCCCTTACCTCAAAAGCAATTTATTTTCATTAACTAAAACGGCCGTAATTCAGCAACTTCGGACCCCATCCCAAATTCGTTATAAATGCTTTCGGGTGCACTTGTTTCTCCACACGTGGTAGCCGTTATAACTGAACAGATACAATGGGAGCAGCAAGACATGTTCTCGCCAGAGATGCTTCTTTCGGACTCGCGGCTATGTCACAGCATCACACGCATGAGTGGAAGCGAGAAATGGCCTTCGTGTGTTTTCATTTAAAAGCTAAGTATGTAACAAAGAAATAAACACGAAATTTTTAGCAAGAGCTGAATTATTTCACCTCGATTACATTTTGTACAGTAGCAGTAGTAGTGGTTCTAATAACACATGATAAATGGAAGGAAAATATTTTTGCTACCCCCGGCATATGCCATCGCTGCTGGAAGCACCTGAGCTGGGGCAGCGGAAATAAAGGTTAGCAGGCAGTGTGTAGAAGTGAAATGAAGGAGTGAGCGAAATTGTTTTTCCACCGCATAGCTTGAAAAAGAAATTTTGCGCCAACGCTGCCTCAGTGCTCGACTTAAGAGCGATAGCTGCGGGAGCTTCAAGTATCAGCGATGTGTTCAGCAAACGTGGAAAAGACCAAACACCCTTATGACACAAGCAGAGCCATGTACCTGAAGAATTTTGCACTAATGTTGCGATTTACAGCATCCTTCGCTACACCTGGTATATTTCCTACCAGCCGTCGCGGTGGCTCAATGGTTATGGTGCTCGAACCCTGAAACTCCGGCTCAATAGCCGAGCGCCTAACCACTGAGCCACCGCGGCCCCATTTAGCCCCACGTTTAGTCCCATTCCCACTTTCAGTCACCATTATCAGAGTGTTCCATTTTTTCATCATTTAAATAACCAAATCTGCATTCCTTCTTTTTAAAAAAAAACGTTCTGAGTACCTCTCAGTCGCCGTCTCTCTTGGCCAATCCCCTGCAGTGGGTACGCGCCATTATCTTCTTCTAGACAACTACAGCGAGTGCTGAAACCAGGACAACGGCTTCTTTAGCAAAAGTAATTTCAGAAAAATATGATTTATGGGAGCCTAACGTTCCAAAGCGAGAGGGCTCCGGAAATTTCGACTACCACCAGGGGTTCTTAAACGTGCACTGACATGGCACAGTACACGGGCCTCCGAAATTTAAAAAATAAAATTGGTTTTTGAGGAAAGGAAATGGCGCAGAGAGAGAGAGAGAGAGTGGGTGTGTGCGTGCGTGCGTGTGCGCGCGCGTGCGTGCGTGCGTGCGTGCGTGCGCGCGCGCGCGTGGCGTGTGTGCGTGCATGTGTGTGTGTGTGTCTACTAGGTGCCCATCTCTACTAGTTAAAAAGTTTATTAAAAATTTGTTAACCAGCCTACTACTTATTAAGACGACTCGCCAGTTTTCTGGTGTCCGCCAAAACTAGAAATCCTATGCCGCGAAAGCCATATTTCTACCCCAAAAAGCCTGTTTTTTTAAATTTTTGAAAGTATTCGCTGAAACACCCGGAAAACTGCCTTCGGGGCACGCCAATGGCCCAGCTGTTTCACAGCGATGGATGTTTCTACAACGTCCGAGAGACGAAGTCCGGTGTCCACAGCAGCTGCAAACCACTTCTGATGTGCGAGCAGCCTGCAGGGCGACCAAGAGGTAAGCACATAAGCCTCGCAATATGTATGTCACTGCTTCGGGGTAGGGGGGGCCAAGTGCCAATTACTATTACGTGAGCACCCTGTGCCGTCGAGTGGAGCGCGCGGCCGGAGGACTCCGCTAAATGCCTGGGATCTGTCAGTGCACGTTAGAGACGTTAAAGAGGCACTGCTCCAAGAGTGGTATGAAGACTTTCAGGGACATATGAATGTAGACAATGACCAATTTAGTATACAGGGCATAAACCCATTAAGCTATCGCGGCATACCCTTAAGGCGGACCCGTCCAATTTTTCATCACAATATCACAGCCACTACTATGATACTTTAAGGGAATGTGTTTTCGAGTGCACAAACTTATCTTGCCATTTCTGAAGTCTCAACTTCAAAACCCCCGAACTCAACTTTTATGATAGGTATTATAATTTCGCCCTTATTGCACTCCCTGATGTTAAGACAAACCAATGACGTGCATTTCAGCAAGTTTCCTGCTGCAAAATTTCTTTGAAATTCTCGGCAAAAAACTTGCATGACACAAGTCCACAAGGACTTGTTTCATATATCTAGGGTCAGCACACAAAAGTACATGTTCCCTGAAGATTTTAGCATTGCGACTTCATAAATTTTTTGAGACCAACCCACCCCTTTAAAGTGAAATTAAAGGGCAATACCACGTCCTGTGTTGCTGAGACGTTAGTTCCGCAACATTTTCATCTGTCTTTTTTTTTATCGAGAACAGGGCTGCAATAAGCTAGGAAACTGCACAAGCCTGGTCACATGGATTCTTTGCCAGCCACATTAGGTTCATCACTGTCACGTGCAACTCTCCCTTGATAGGGCGCGAAGCATCATTGAAACAGCAGCGCGGCGAGCGATTAGTTCAGATATGAAAATGCGAAGCATAATGCGCTTCGAATGCCCACCCCCCAACCCCCCCCCCCCCCCCCCCGCCAGCCTGCATGAAGCTGTCTTGCACAGCAACTACACAAATGCCAGGTAAAAGCTCTGTGTTCGTTCACTCTCTTTCCAAACAGTAAGGACGGCATAAATATTGCAGTAAAGGCTCATGTGGCAAAAGCGGTTTTGTTTTAGGGGCGCTGAACTAATCCACTTATCGTCACCTGCTCTGATGTACAGCCTTTGTCAAAAGTTTGGAGCCCAGAGGGTTCGCTTCTGAAGCACACTGTCCGGTTCGTAATGCATCTCCAGCGCTCCAAATTTGCTGAAGGTAAGAATACTTCTGGTCCTGCCTCCTCCAATGGGTAGGACTACCACGAATGCTACAGGAGTCCCACTGCGAGGCTTAGAAGCGAACCCCCTGGGCTCTAAACTTTTGACAAAGACTGTACACTATTGAAGCTGTGTGTGACCCACAATTATGAAACAAGTGACATATGGTTGTATATCATCAATGAGTAGCTGAACATATCGAATGTTGTGTATTACTGCCATAAAAATGAGTATTTGATAGAATAAAAGTAAACACAATAAACAAGTAACAAATTTAATGCAACAATATGCTGCCAAATTTGGCAGTGCACAAAACATTACATCTAACAATATTATATCACAGACAAAAAGAAGTGCCCAGTCCTCCTGCTTCTTACAAGCACCTACTTTTTGTGCGGGCTTGCCTTTTCAGCTTCCCTTGTGTACTATTAAACATCCCCATATTTTAAGAAAGATTATTTAAATTAAACCAGGAAACACAGACCACCCAGCAAAAGATAAATCGCACTTTACGATGCTATATAACAGATAAAAGAATGTTCTTTTTTTTATCTAGTATCTTTGACGTGTCTTATGTACTGCTCGACACACACACACAAAAAAAAAACATTCTGAATATAACCCAAACGAAAAAAAAAAATTCCACGAACACAGTCCTGCCTTTGAAGCACCTTATGCACTATTTGACATCCCTGCCATCACAGTAAAACATTCTGAACCAGAAAAAAAAAGAAATAATCATCTTGTGGATGTAGTCCTGCCTTTGAAACGTCATGTACTCCTGAGGATCGCTCCTATGGTAAAAAAAAAAAAAAGGTTCTGAACTACAACCTTAAGAAGAATGTAAAAACTGGGTCTACAGAAGATTAAAAGCACCTTCTAACACAATATCACAGATAAAAGACCCCCCTCCCTTCCCATTTCTTTTTTTCTTTTTTTCACACATTTTCTTGCGGGGCCGGTTCTGCTGTCGAAGCTCCTTGCTTGTCGTTCGTGTCCTTTTTCAGGACTTCTCGGGTTCCTTCCCACTTCGCAAAGAACTTTTCCTTTTTTGACAGTAAAGCTGAAAATGAAAAGAGCCGTCCATAAGTTTCACAAAACGAGCCTTTAAACACAACTGTGTATATAAACACTGACCATTTATGGTGTGGCAACTTGTAGGTGTTTTGTGGCACTGTCACACATTCTTTAGTGTCACTGTACAGCCGTGACTGAGAGTTTAGACACACACACAACTCATTTATCGATTTTTTTGGACATTACTCACACTCACAAAAGCATAACGATTGACAACACCAAGTTAACATTTTTGTTAAGCGATGCAGCCTCAGTAACTTGAGCCCTGAGAGAATCAGAAATATGTCCAAATAAAGAAAGAAAAAAATTGCTCAAAGGAAAGCATTTATAAAAGTGGCAATGCAGACATTTCACACTGGTTTGCACAGAGTGACCGCAATGCTCATGCGTGCTAGCATTACTGCCACACATTCTGCACTGCACAGTTGTGGCAAGGCCAAGGGTGAAGAAAAGCAGTGGAGCTCTTAGATGCAAGGAATGAACACAGGGGACAGAATGTTTCGCAGTTACAACATTGTCGTCGAGATACCAACAAGACACTTAGTACTCCATCTCTTAACTATATGAGCCACAAAGTAAGTGAGAAAAAAATATGTGCAGAGGTTACTGAATGGAGGACACCGATTGGCTATGCTGTAGTCGGGGGAGGGAAAGATAGCGGCTAAAGGGGAAGATTAGAGAGACAGTTGAAGCAAGTCAATGACGGACATGAGCAGTGCACAGTTCTCTAACCACCTCCTGCAGGAGGGCGACATCCTCGAAAGACACAGAGCAGTGCAAAGAAAGTCACAGCGGGCTATCTCTAAGGCCCAAATTCGAGGCAAGCATCAAGGACACTTAAGTGCACAGCACAGCAATTGTCCTTCCGTGCATTTAACATGGGGAATGCGCAATATACCATCAGCGTCAAATGAAACACGACCAAAACAACTGAAACGCGACCACAAACAAGAACAAACATTAGTGGCTGGACAGGAAATGCCAGCGTGGCCTCAATTACTAACACTTCCAAAGAGTGGTCTCTGTACCTTCAATGCGAAAATCAACCGCTCCAGTATTCTCTTGTTAGTGTTTCATTTGACGCTGTTTCCGTCACAGACACGGGCAGTGCAGCCAGCCATCCTGATGAAGAGTAAATGCAACCCTGATCCACAGACAACACAGAGAGGCTGCTTCATGCTGTTGTAGGCCAGGCAGAAGATGGGAACGTCAGTGCGAATGGGCAAATTCATCTGAGTTCCATGAAACCAGCAAGAGTTTACACACACAAGCGTGCAAAGCCTGCCCAATTTTCAAAATCAGGATGGATGCACATAAGCTGTTGTTGTGGGCAGATTGGATAGCTTGATTTGCACAGCAGTTTCCTGTGATGCTGCACTGGCCCAGAAGACATTGCTACAGTATCTCATATCTTATTTTTTGGCAATGGCAACATTAGCTCTAAAGTTGCCACGCCACTATGCATCGATCACCGGTGCGGTGATTGACGGATTCAAAGCACGAATTCAGTGTTACTGCGGCTGCTGAGGAGTTGTTGCACCATCAAATGGGTTGTTTAGACACTGTACTTTAGTTTCTTGCATACTCTGTAAATTACCCGCAAGACTGCAATTTCTGGCACGCCCTTGAAGTTGAGGTTCTGGCGTAGTGCGCTTGCAGACAACGTCAACTGTAGGAATGGCACATGCTTGAAAAATTCCCGCTTCACATGATTCTGCAACTTCTGTGTCAGATTTTTTCACTGCATCAGGCAGCAGTAACCCTGACTGTAGATCAAACTGACTGCACATCACTATAAACACAATCACCCATAACAGTCAACAGTCAACTCCTCCTGCACATAGACAACAGCACGGTGGCCTCATCCACAAACTCGGCTTTTGACTGCTGCATTTTTCAGCACTTTGTTGACGAATGAATGAGGTGGGACAAAGCCCAGATGCAAATTCCAGCCCGTCAAGTGGGAACTAAGCTTCACCCACTGCTTGAAGGGCCCAAAATGGAAACGTGAACTTGATGGAAAAAGATCAAAGTTCAGAACTCCCAACATGCTCAGGGGCAAGCACTCCGTCGGCGTTGGCTTTCATAATTTCGCTATTACTGGAAACCAACCTTGAAGCTAGCGGTGCCTTACTGTGCACTCATCAGCAAGCCAAATTAGACGAGAGGCATTACTGCACCAGTTAGTTTAGGCACGGTGATGAAGAAGTCAAAACTACGAAGCATTTTGTCGTGGATAACATTAAGAGACAAGGAAGAGAGCAAGTGGGTCAGGGAACAAATGCGGGTTAATGACATCACAGTCGAAATCAAGAGGAAGAAATGGGCTTGGGCACTGCATGTAATGCGAAAGCAAGATAACCGATCATCCTAAGAGTAACAGGCTGGATTATAAGAGAAGGAAAGTGTAGCAGGGGGCAACAGAAAGTTATTTGGGTGGATGAGATTAAGAGTCCGTGGCTGGCACAGCACAGGATTAATTGGAGAGACATGAGAGAGCACCCCCCCCCCCCCCACCCCGGCTCCCCGCCCACTTTTTCCTGCGGTTTTCAGTGGCACCAGTAGGAACAGTCTCCAAAGCATGCATCGAGCATGTTAAGTGCTACTCATACAAGGCTAAAAAACAGCTAGTTCGATACTTCCTTGAGCGCGAAGTGCATAGTTGACAGTCAAAAAGAACAAGCCTTCCAAAAAACCTCACAGAACAGCCGAATGCTACTGGGTAGAGCTGTATAGCAAACAAAATTGTAATCACATCGTAGCATCCCCAATACTTTGATTGTCTCGCCTTTATTTATGGTGCTACGCTTTGGTTTCAATTGTAAGTCAACCCACCCTCACTTCGAATTTTCAAATTAAAAAAAAAAAAGGTTTGGTTTGGTTTGGTTTTATGGGGTTTAACGTCCCAAAGCGACTTCAGGCTATGAGAGACGACGTAGTGAAGGGCTCCGGAAATTTTAACCACCTGAAGTTCTTTAACATGCACTGACATCGCACAGTACACGGGCCCCTAGAATTTCTCCTCCAAAGAAATTCAACCACCGCGGCTGGGATCGAACCCGCGTCTTTTGGGTCAGCAGCCGAGCACCATAACCACTGAGCCACCGCGGCAAAAAAAAAAAAAAAAAGTCGGCGACTTACACTACTCGAGTAAGTACGGTATGCTAACTCAGCTGTAATCTTTTCTGACTTGGATTTCCTCATTCCGTGCACAATCTCAGTTTCTGTGCTGAATGAGAGCAACACCTCCCTGATAAGAGAGCTAACTGGTAAAGCATCAAGTAATCACGCTACAGCTACAACAAAGATGAGGCACAAAACTGGGACACAAACCGAACAATGTATACATGTCTGTTCCTGGAGATCGTTGATATGGTACTATAATGACCATCATAAAAGTCACTGGTGTCGACATTATTGTCACGGCAAATTTGCTGGAAGCATGGCACTTAGCATTCGTTCAAGCGTTTAAGGGACAGTGCTGGCACAAAGCTCGCCAACAGAAGAATAGAAGAGGCCATGCCAATGTTGGAAGCAAAAGTCATCTCCAATGGTGAAGGCTACGGCTTTCACAGCAAGAGCCGGTTGGTGCAGTTCTAAGTCGCGGTGTTAAAAGGTGAAATATTCTCTTCCAGTGTCTCCGATTCAAACTCGTCACATTGATGGGGACACCACAAGCCATAGACATGCTGCATTTCCACATCTAGTTGTGCTTTTTCTCCTTCCTTGTGCAGCAGATGTGTAGGCAGCGATGCAGAAGTTACCATAATAAGCAGGCCCATGGTCATTTTTTTTTGTTATACGCAAAAAAAAAAATCACATGATGGAACCATAGTGTGCTCATAGAGACGACCAATGGTGGCAGTACAAAACTTCCATCTTTCGAGGTCCCCTAGCTTCTAAGAGCTCCGTTAACCGGTCAAAACAACATTCGTGTCCTTCAGAAACGCTAACCCATGAATCTAGGGCAGCTGCAACTTGTCTTCAGTGTCTCTTAAAGGGACACTGAGGAGAAATTGAAGTTGGCTTGTATCGACAAAATACCAGCTCCTGATTACAAAAACGCCACTCGTACTGACAACAAAGCTCTTGTAACGCAGAAAAGAGCAAGAACCAAAATACAGGTATCGTCGCCACAGGCCAAACTCGCAAGTACAAGCGCGATGACGTCATAGGACAAAACAGTGTTGCTAGAACCAATGGTTCTACTAACACTGGGACACGAGAAGCCACGAATCACCGAGGCACAGCCAATGCATGCGCAAATCTCCTTGACGTCGCCAGGTGGCGCCACGTACCCGGCAGCTACACGCACGCCTGCAGCACCGGGACCAATCAGCGCCTGCTGACCGGCAGTAGGCGGGCTCCTGGTATTCCGCTAGCAGTAACAAGGTACGCAGTATGCTAAAGGCGTCTATTTGCGAGAACTTCGCTGACGACTTCGAGAACGGGATCCATCGTAACGCTGGCAAAATGCCGGTGCAAACGTAAATGAAGCGAAAGTAGCGACGGCCGCAATAGCCGATAGATGCCTTCAACGTTGCGGCCGGCGGTAGCTTTTTTTTCGGCTGCTGGCCTCCAGAAATCGAGGAGTCTGCGTTATGTCATGTGCACGTCATGTTTCACGTCACTTAGTCCTGTGTCATCATAAGAGAATTCCAAGTTCGAATCGGAGCGGCGGGAAAAACTTTAGAAACTTCGAATTAAAATTTCTTAGAAATAAATGCATCTTTCGATGCTGGCCAAGTGGCAACAAAGCCATGAAATGCTGAACTATCGGATTTTGCTTTAAAAAGATATTAATAGAGCTCTCCTCACTGTCCCTTTAAGGTGTCCTAGATGACCATCCATGGTATCCACCAGCCATCAGCTCCCGATAAGAGGCAGTACTCGATCCATGACCCCACAAGTAAGTGCAGCGACAAACATGCCCAACTCACCACTTCTCTTGGCCCGCTGCATCAGCTCGGTGAACAGGGGCTCAAGTGCTTTCGGTGGTTCCGTGTACATCTTCCACAGAGACACTGCAAAGCATCAACAACAGGTTGCATGCACAGTGAATACCTCCTTGCCACAAACACAAGAGCCGCGTGCACTGCAGTTCACTGCCTCTCTCATCAGCTCACCATCATCGCTGCACATGCGCAGCCAATAAATCCACACACCAAGGACTGTCTCAGTGCCACAGAGCATCGCTCCCTTGCAAGTTGGCTAGTACTCATCCTGCGTCATGCACTGGGCACAGTCTGGCACAGCCTAGTCATGTAATGCCTGACAAGAGAAGCTTGACTGCATTTTCACGGGCTCCAGCAACCACTTGGATGAGGCAATAAGCTTTGCCTTAGCCACTGCTATCACACAGATGCATAAGCCAGCATTACGAGTGTGCTCCACTGAAGCTGGGAAGCTGTCACAGCAGCAAAAAAAAATTCAGGGGGCACTTTGGCTCTCTAAAGTGCTGCAAGGCGAAAGAGTTTCCTGGCGCACTGCTTGTTTTTATTTATTTTTCATATTTTGTTTTTTCTCCTTTTCTTATTTTTATTTTTCCTTTTCTTGACTTTATACCTTTTTTATTTTATTTATGAAACCCATGCATTCACTAGATGCGCACGCCTTTATTCATGCTCAAACATTGAGCCTTCGTGGCGGAGTGGTAGCGTCTCCGCTTCAAATGCCAGGGGCCCTGGTTCCATTCCCACCCTCGGCGCAGTTTCTTTTTAAGCAGTGACGCCGAAAGGCGGACAAATCTGCCGACGCGTCTGTCGACACGGCTGCCGACGCGTCTGCTAACGACAGTATGAGGCATTAAAGGCTTTCGCCTTAAAATTAGCTGCGGTTCGACCCGGCTGAACCTAGTAAGATGAGCGACAGCTCTGTTAAGTATGGTTAGACATGGTTTAGCTTTGATTAAACTTTACTGCATATCAATGGTTTGGCTTGAACGGCGATGACAGATTGTCGAAGCGCTAGTTCTGACACATTGTTCATCCAGTAGAGCTTTCGCTCCAGAAACTGTCAACTGCATAGCGACCATGCCAAGAAAAGAAGGGGCTAATCAGTTCACCCAGCTAACGAGCACCAAACAGGTGCTGGCAGCACCGTGTGGGCAAGCTCAACTGAGCCAATATGAAAGGGAATATAGTCAGTTTGCATCTAAGAACAAATTCTGTTGCAATTTCTACGCTGCACCTAGAAATGTCACATGGGAATTATTTCCCCACAGGGAAACCATTCAGAGCAAACAAGTAAGAATGCCTTTCACTAAAGATCCCCAGGTAGTCGAAATTATTCCGGAGACCTCCACTACGGCACCTCTTTCTCTCTTTCTTCTTTCACTCCTACCTTCCTCCCTTCCCTTACAGGGTTCAGGTGTCCGCTGAGATATGTGAGACAGATACTGCGCCATTTCCTTTCTTCAAAAACCAATTTATACATACAGAAGTAAACTTGCCTTGAATGCAAATGACGTACTGCCTTACATACTGGAGCTCCCTGCTCAGCTAGCCCACTCTGCATGGCCCGACAGCCAGCAAGCATGAACGAAAAATCTCCCTCTCATCTGGAGCTAAGTAATAATCACCACGGGCACCACTTAGGTCCCATCAGCGAACAGAATAAGCACGTACCCAGCAGCAAGATGAGGCAACCGCAGCCCTGATTGCTAAGCAGTGACTGCGCCTGGGGTGCCAACCGCTCTTCCAGCAGCCATGGCAGCAGGCTTTCAGGCGATCGCTGGCACAGCTCTTGGAGTGACCGGTGATGCATCACACAAGTATCTGTAAGGGGTCCTTTGAGGTCAGACTCTCAAAGCCACTTGCCCAAAGCCTAGGCAGAGCAGTACGCTACAGCCAATAAAGTTCGCATATTAGTGAAAGTTTGTTAATTAGAACTTCATTAATTCTAATTTTCAGATAATTTGTACTGTACGATTTCATGGTCAAGTTCATGCTCCACTGAACGCTATGCGTAAGGCAGCCGTCAATTTGAGTGCGGATCAGCTCCACCACGGTTAATTCAGTCTACAAGCAGCTGTGCCTGGCCACACAGACAACATGGCCTTCAGAGCAATGCACCCGCAAAGCTGGGCCTCGACCGGCCATGCACACATCCAATCTTTTTTGCAGCAAGAGGTGTACCCACAGCGTTCCACAAAATCAACGAGGAATTTGCCACCGCACGCATGTGCCTAACACCACCTTGGTCACCTTGGCCCCACACCCTAACCAGGCAGCCGTACAACTCCCACCCATGGTGATGGATGGCACAACCAGCTTGGAGGCACAGCGAATCAGGTGTGCCGCAGCATTCATTCCTGCCACACGCGAAGTAATCAGATAGGAGCGGATGCTGGTGCATGCTTTTCAATTGCATTGTGCTTTCTGTGCCACAATTCCATAGTTTGTTGCGGAGAGTGCACCAAATTAAGCCTACGGGTTGCGCCATTGCGTTATGATTTAGGAAGTCATCAGTGTCAATTAGTGCTAAACCAATCAGCGGTGCCTTGTAAGTGAGACGGAATCAGTGGCACCTTGTATGTGAGACGGAAGCAGGAAAGCAAGCCGCAGCTCAAGTTTGCTAGTGTGAACACCAGCACTGTCGAACCGGCCTTTGGTAGGAAGCCACGGCAAACTGCAAGCCGCTCGCGACTCCAATGCGGTCCTCTATTGCACAAGTACACACTGAATCGCTCGACTCTACAATTTTGAAGCAGACAGGTTATGAAACTTTCCACCATATTCACAACAGAAGATGTTGACCACTGCCTTCAGCATAAAAAGAAATGCAGAGCGTGATCAGATAGCTTTTAAAAAAAAAAACAATAAATTTCGATGACACTTAAGCATCGCCTCAATAGTATAATGCAATAACACTAATGGGTCCTTCCAGCAGCCCGAGATCCTCTTTGAATATCACTTCGCAGACACAAGCACTGTTCTTTATTTCATTTTTCAATTAATTTTTTTATACAGCACAACACAGACAAGGTTTTCTTTTAACCAAGTCTGCTAAACATACGGCGATGGCCTAGGAGTAGTGTGTCTGACTCGCAACACAAGGCTCCCGGGTTCGATTCCCATCTCATCCCAATTTGCTCTTCAGTGATATTACTTACTTCACGTTCTTATGTCAGAATGATGTTTCACTCAAGTTACGACCTTATAATCACCATTTTTCAAATGATTTAATCAAGTTCAATTCCGTGTGACGTCACATCGTCATCGACCAATGGGAATTCGGATCTCACACACCGAGGGGTAGCCGTTGATTGTGTGCTCTAATACTATCTGGTAATCTCCCAACCTGACTACTCCCTCCCAATATGACTACTCCTTGATCACTCTGCGCTGCCGTTTCCATCCACTGTCACTAGTTCAAACTTAGGTTAATTCGCATGCATGATGGTTCGGTTTGGTTTATGGGGTTTAACGTCCCAAAGCAACTAAGGCTATGAGAGACGCCGTAGTGGAGGGCTCCGGAAATTTCGACCACCTGGGGTTCTTTAACGTGCACTGACATCGCACAGTACACGAGCCTCTAGAATTTCTCCTCCAAAGAAATTCAACCGCCGCGGCCGGGATCGAACACGTGTCTTTCGGGTCAGCAGCCGAGCACCATAACCACTGAGCCACTGCGGCAGCATTCGCATGCACGAGCACACATGGTATGCCTTGGCGCCCAAGACAGACCTGTTCCAGGAACGGAGTAGTGGCCCTTACCGTCACACTTGTGGGGAGACAGAAGACGAGCGAGCAGTTCTTCGACCAGCTGTTTGGGGATGTATTTGACGAAGCCGGGCAGCGGACCAAGCACACGCAGCACCTGGCGTGCCTGGAATTCCAGGGTGCTGTTGAGGGTGTGCGCTGGGCTGTCGAGCAGGAGGTAGGACACAGTCTTCTGCACAATCCCTGCAGTCATCGCGCACGAGGAATGACGTGCCAGCAAAATGGACAGCCCAGTGACATCCACAACAACCACGACTGAAGTGCAATACACTCGGGCATAAAAAAAAGCTCCGCTACTGCATCTCGGCCCATTTGCGCTAGCTACACTCGTGCCCAAAACACTGTCGACTGTCAGGACAAGGTGGTAAAATGCAATCTTTATCCTTGCATCTTTATCCTTTTTAATAGGTGCCTAGGTAGCAACAAAAGAAAAAGAAGGAACTGCCCTATTGATAATTTTCCCAAAATCGACACCACTCTGCGGTGGTGCCAGAAACTAGTCTACAGAGGATCAGTGTACGCAGAACTACGTCGTTCTCTCCGTTGTGCAAGTTGGTTGGTTTATTGGGTTTAATGTCCCGAAGCAACTCAGGCTATGAGAGACGCCGTAGTGAAGGGCTCCGGAAATTTCAACCACCTGGGGTTCTTTAACGTGCACTGACATCGCACAGCACACGGGGCTCTAGAATTTCGCCTTCATCGAAATTAGGCCGCGGCCAGGATCGAACCCGCATCTTCCGGGTCAGCAGCCGAGTGCCATAACCACTGAGCCACCACGGCGGGGTCCGCTGTGCAAGTGGTTCATCGGTAATTTTTGCCAGAACGGTCAGGTGTTTCTGTCGTAGTTTTGCTGTAGAATGTATCTTAGGAGTGCTGTTACTTAGACGTTGCCAAGGTAACCAGATAAAAGAGCCGCTGAGTACCACTGCACGAGTTTTCTGATACCTGCACTACACTAAGAACATGGGAACAGGTTGGTTTCACGCTGTACTGGAACGGCTGCAGGACCGTGACGGCGCAGCTATTACCAGGCACCGAACCTATATTTCTAAAGACTTTATTCGCCTAACCTAGAAGGGCTTATGTAAATACAAGAAGCTATACGCTAACGAACATCGCTGGACTGACAACTAACAGGTGCAATTCAAGCAAGCAAAGTTTTGCACATGACTCTTCTTATTACAGCATGTGTGCATTGTGATATCGTACTTTGTTATCCACAGAGGGTGGGGAGTGATATAAAGAGTTCATTCAAATTATGGCATTTAATTATAAAACAAGCCCTTCCACACACTTATGGACTATGTTATGTAACACTTTTTGTAGTAAGCTTTTAAAAAGTTTTGCTGCAGTGGTCTTGCTAAAATGTACACGCTACTGGCGTTTATTGACATCAAAAAATGCAACAGGGTAAAATTATCACTGTGCCTATCATAGAACTAGCACTGCAGGGGTTCTGAAGTCGCCACTACAGAAACGAGAAAAGTTTTCACTGTTTCTGAACCGGCAATTCCAAAACCTTACAACTGAAGTTCTATTATAGGCAGGACAATTTTACCCTCACTGCATTCCTTGCACAGTGTAGGAATGTATTCAGGTGTTGACACTGACTGTCCGCCACGGCAGAGAGCGCACACAAATAATGTTTGCGGTCTAGTACATGCACTGACCACAGTGGTGCGGAGGAGCTGAGGCGTGTGGCCAAACTGATTGCGGAACAGCAGATGCTGCACAGCTTTCGGTGCTATTTTAAGCTGTGTTTGTCGATGTTTTGTGCTGCCAGAGTGCATCTCAATGTGTGAAGGTTAGGTTCTCTGCTTCTGCGTTGAGGTGGGCGCCGGGCACGAACAAATTCTGCTACAAACAGGTTCTTTGTGATGCAGTTTGGTAATTATTTATCTTTAAGGGGAGGTACGGTTAACCAAGCTCGGCAATCGTGCGGATGAATGAAAAAAACCTTGCAATGAATGTATTTCGACAACAAGCTCCGCTCATTCAAGTGTAAAATGGCTCAGTGTCGACATCAGTTTTAATCCTTCTGTGCACTGCCCCACTTCGACAAGCACACGTACATGCTGCGGCAATGAATGATCCCAAAACACCTGCAGTGCAGCCGTCGCAGCTCGGCGATTTGACAAGCCTAAATCGTGTGGTGCCATCTGTCCGTGTTCGAAAGAAGCACAAGGAGAGGCGAACAAGATCTGGTCACACCGTCAGGCAGAGTGTGTCAACACTTAAATATTCCTACACTGTGACTCCTTGACGTCAAGAAAAAACCAGTGGCATTTGAATTTTAGCAAGACCCCTGCAGCGAAAATTTCTTCAAAGCTCACGACAAAAAACATTACATAACATATTTCATTAGCGTGTAAGGGGCTGTAAAGGCATATTTGGAATCAGCACATAAAAAAGTCACCTTTCCTAAAGATTTTTTAACTGTGACTTCATTAGCCCCACAAGTGCTTGGTGCGCGGTTATAAAGCCAGTTGACAGGGATCAACTCTGCTGTAGCACATATTATAGTAGTCAAGCAGCGGCCCAGCTCCTTCGAGCTCGATTGCAAACAGGAATTCCAAAGGCCCTCAACTTGACTGTCAGCTACTGCCTGCATGACACAGACACCACACAGCAGACCAACCTGCTTTACAAGTGTTGCCCGAACCAGCTCTCAAGCCCAGAAAGCAGAAGCTTATTCAAGGGAGCAGAGAGAAAAAGCCAGTGTGACATGAACCAAAAAAAAACAAAAAACAGCTCACCTTGTGGCAATGCCTTGAGCAGACCGGGCCAAGCTCCTACCACTGAAGCTATCAGGAAAGGGGCCTGGTTTGTGCCCAGCAAGTCCCAGACCAGTGCCTGGGCCAATTTGGGCTCATCCAGCTTGCTGCACAGCACACCAATCAGCCGTACGTACGATGCCCGCCCCATCAGCATCTTGGGCTGCGAGCGACTCCAGTACCGCGCACGCAGCGCAGACAACAGCATGACCCACCCGTCCTGCTTGTGGGCCAGCGCTTGCAGCAGCAGGGTTTCAAACTTGGTGATGAGGGGGGGTGCCTGCTCACCGCGGCAGTGCGCCGCCACGGGATTCGCCTTGCACTCAAACAGGTAGCTGAGGGCGCCCCGCACCAGTGCGTCACCCTTAACTCGGCGGGTGCACAGCTCCAGCTCCTCCGGACTGACCTCGCGCTGCTTAGCAAAAAACGCCATTTTTTTCAGCACCCCCTGAACAACCAGGGAGGTTTCCCCTTTGCAGACCGCTTGTCGGCTTATAGCCGCATGCCCCTGGCTACGCAGGAACACTCTGTACAGGCCCAGACTCTGGCCTCCTCCACTCGGCTTTCCAGATGCTTCCTTGCTCGCTGCTGCAGCTGCAGGGCTGCATGAAATTCCCACGTCCCGACCTTCCCTTGCTTGAGCGGCATTGCCAGATTGTGCTTTGCTCAAAGATGCATGCGCAGGACTGCATGCAACTCCGCCACGCATTCCTAGTGTTCCCTGACTTGGCAGGTTCACAGGCGCTGCCTTGCTCGCTGTTGCAGGCGCAGGATTGCATTCCACAGGACTGCGCACAACTCCTCCACGTGTACCTGAGACTGCCTTACTCGACAGGCTGCCAGACGGTGCCCCAGTCGTGCCTGCATGCACAGAGCCACCTGACAGTGCACCGCGTGCGGATTCCCCTACTTGAACTGACATGGCAGACACTGCTCCGCCCATGGCTGCAGCGCGCTCACTGAGAGAGGGTGAAAATGCCCCGAGTGGGCTTTGTCCGGAACTCTTTTCTTTTCTGACCGCCCCCTCTCCTTCCGAACTGCTTGAGGAGGACAGCTGGTGCATTTGCTCTGCACTCTTCTCTTCTTTGGCCTCCTCCTCCTCCTCTTCTTCCGAGCTGCCCGAGGAGAACAGCCGGTGTATTGGGAGCTTGCTCAGCAGTGGCTTCTTGGTCGGCGGCTGCACCTCCTTGTCGGACAGCTGCTCGTCCTGCGCACACAGCAGGCAAAACATTAAGAGACCTAAACTCAAACTAAACAAACAATTTCCTGCGACTACCGAAGCTATGGCACATGCTTCTACGGGCAGACAAAACACTGGGGAAAGCGCTCGTGTTGCATCGTCCTTCTTGCGTCCTCGTCCAATGCGACAATTCCATCATCAATCCCATCCAGCTAGCCCAGCTTTCCACCCAACACCGAAGGCCAAAGGCTGTTCCAGCAGGCCTGAATATTTCTACCGACTGAGGCTGAAGGTACTGTTACAGCAAAAGCCCGTTAATCCTGACCTGCAAGGAACCAGGAAGAACCATCAAATTATCCAGAAGTCTGAGTGATCCAACGGCTTCGAAAAACTAACAGACACCGCTCGCATTAAAGTAATTTTCCTTGGTGAAAATCTGGGTGATGGTCGGCTGCTTTTGAGATAAAAACTGAGCGACAACAACTTTTTGCACTTCTGTGAAATGCTTTACTGTGACCACACTATTGGGAATGCCAAGGCAGACCTGCTCAAAACTGTAAAGACCTCTGCGGCCTTTTTCACGCTACAATGCAGGAGCAACCTCACAAGCAGCGGCGTTGCATGTGAAGATCCGCACAGCGCATGATGAGTGCACAGCTTCAGTGGACTGGAAGAACAAAAGAATAGCCACGCAGACGGAAGCAAGAGAAACGCACACTGGCGTCAGGACACCAAAAAACTTTTGAAAGAAAAAAAAAATTATCACCGATACACTAATCATCCGAAACAGTGCACAGCTGCACCCAGCTGGCTGGCTCGCGAATGGATGTGCAATGCTCAGAAAGCCAAAACCAAAATCACGCGGCTGGCCTAATTTTCAGCGACGGGGTCCTCTTGATTTCTATCACGCCTGCCGTTGCGCACATGCCAGAGGTGCACAGCATCATGCCATATCCTGCATCATGCCATTCAGGATCGAGGGGGGGCTCACAGGCGACCACTGGCTGTGCCAGCTATACCCTGACGTGGCTCCCCATCAGAAGCCCGTCCATATCAACTAATGTCAGCCCACCAGCATCCGAATCCAATGATGTCACAGAAGTGCGTAGGAGTTAGCCACACCAGATTAGCAGCCCACATCAACCGGATTTCCAAACCAACAGGGGTTGAATTAACAAGCTTCAACTGTAAATTCATGACAATGTACGCAGCTTCAGGGAGGAATAACGTCACCGAACAAGTACACAAACTACCTCCCCTTCTGCAGTGACTGTTGAGGTCTCCACTGATGCTCTTCAACACTGAGATCTAAGTTTTAAGGGGACGCACTAGGCCCTACCTTCCCATGCATTTTAGGGTATGTTCTTGTACGGTTGGTTTGGTTTGGTTTTGGTTTATGGAGTTTAACGTCCCAAAGCGACTCAGGCTATGGGAGACGCCGTAGTGGAGGGCTCCGGAAATTTCGACCACCTGGGGTTCTTTAACGAGCACTGGCATCGCACAAAACACGGGCCTCTAGAATTTCTCCTCCAAAGAAATTCAGCCGCCGCGGCCGGGATTGAACCCGCGTCTTTTGAGTCAGCAGCCAAGCACCATTTTTCTCAACAACCAATAGAGGCAGCAGCTACCTGCTTATATCATTTTCATGAGTCATTTCCGCTCTTTCTACTGAACCCAAGCTATTTAACATAGTAATAAGAAAGCAAATTTTTCACGATTTTTTTCAATGGAGGACTAATACATTTAACCCTTTGAGGGTTTTCGCCGTATATGTACGGTGGCGTTTTTCCATCCCTCAAAGTCTTTGCATTACGGGAACAGTTTCAACCCTCAATTTGAAATTTCACGCCGCAGCGACGATGCAGGCTCACTAGGAGGTGCTGCCACCTCCTAGGACTTACAAGATTCATTTGAAATTTAATTGTGCTACCTTCTTGCGGAAATAAACAGAACTGATTTCTAGCTTCAGCGTGCCGCGCAGTCCGCGTCAATGCCCTTTCGGGCTTTGGGTCTGTTGCATGATCGCAACGGAGGCGTGTGAAACTTGATTTTAATCTTTATCCGCACTCCCTTGCAGGGCCGTGGAAGTTGATTTACATCTTTATCGGCGCTCCGCTTAGAGTGTTTATCATAGACGCTACCGAAGTATTCTCGCTCTCCTTGTTTACTCAGTTTCCTATTAGCTCTTCAGATGCGCGGCAAAGCGATGAGATAGCCGAACGGACTGCCCGTTCTCTGGACTACTACTACTACTACTACTGCTACTACTACTACTACTACTACTACTACTACTACTACTACTAGCCCGCTTCAATTCAACAAAGAGTGGTCGAAAGTTGCTTCAATGCATCACCTGTGACCGACTGTGAGCCAACCGCCTCTTCCTTGGCTGTGGTGGCGCCTGCGTTGATGGATCTTGTTCCATGGCGCTCTGGCCAGCTTCACTCGCTGAAATGTACAAAAAAAAATCTCATTTCTTTATGCAGCCTGCAATCAGCATCATCAGCAGCGTTAACTCACAACAAAAAGTGCAGCAAATAAATGCATGCTAAAGTGATCATTTAAAATGCTTCTCACCAAAATTTTTTTTTAGCCCAACTGCAAGAAACAGCTGTTACTGCTGCCAAGGTGCATACTTATATACTCCATCTCATAGCTGCTTGCAGCAATGTGGACGCCAGAGACCTACTCAGCCAATAGGAAGAGTGCGTTAAATGTATTCCTTCCTGCCTCATTGCCTGCCCACGGCGTATGCAGATATGGTTGGAAAAGAGTATAAATAGGCACCTCACTACCTAAATACCGAACACTAAAAGAACATAAGCAGTTTTAGAATAGAGTATGCACACTTACATATGCTAAACGCAAGCATATCAAAGGATGTTGCGCTGTTTCTCACATTCGCCAATGTATGCAGAGACGTAATGACAAATGAAGCCCTGTGGCAATATCTCATCTTAAAAATTAAAGCCATATTTGTCAACAAACCGACATTCTTTAGGCCTAGGGGCGGCAGAGCCGTCGCTCAAAATAAAAAATAAACTTTTGGTTTGGTTTATGGTTTATGAGGTTTAACCCCCAAAGCGGCTTAGGCTATGAGGGACGCAGTAGAGGAGGGCACCATATAAGACCCCTTGGGATTGTTTCAAAGTGCACTCACATCACACAGTACATGGATTTCTAGCATTTTGGCTCCATCAAAATTTGACCGCCATGTGTAAGGTCAAACTTACGATTTTCGGATTTGCAGCCAAGCACCATAACCACTAAGCCACCGGAAAGTTAATTTATCACTCACAAATTCTGCTGTGGGTAAAATGAACCAGTAACAATAATGAATTGACTCCAAAGCAAATGGCTCTGCTCGAAAGCGCACTGCCATGTTGGAAATGCTATTTTAGTGTACGCAAAAGTTAGACACGCTACACTTTGGAAATAATGTAAGCATGCTAAGATTCAATCTGAAATAGCGTTTGGCACATGCATGCCTTAAAGCATGCTATCCTATATGTCCATTTTTACTGGCACTGCAATGTGTAGCAATACTGCACATGCATATGTGCATGTACAGCAGAAGGGTTTATCACTGTTTGTATGCTCACCAAAATTCTTTGCCACTACTCACTGTATTCCCTAAGATTATCATGACAAAGCAGTCATAGTAGCTGACATGCCAGTCATTTTCCCCAATGGAAGTAGTCAGCTGTGCTGTTCAGAGTGACAAATGGCACTCTGAGTCGGGAACAGAAAATAAAAATAAAGGCTGCGCTACCTGTGCCACAACCAATCAAAAGAAAATGGAATCCTGACTGCATGACTCAAGAAAAACTACTCAAATGATGCACAAGATTTTGTATCATATACACCACCACCGCCATCTCATATGTGCACTGTGAGATGGCATTTGCAGAGAGGCAGGACTATGCATATTCCATGGTGCCCAACAAGACAATATAAAAATTTCAGCACACTGGAGGAAATCATCACTCACACAACACACACTGTTCCTAACTACAGAAAAGTTAGCTGCCAGTGCTGCAATGAAATAGCAGTGGAACAATGCAAGCCACAAATGTTGTTCCCTGTACTATCCCAGCACTGGTCTTTCATAGTGTGACAGGTGGAAAAACTAAACACTGCCAAGGAATCTCTTAAAGGGAAGCTGAAATGGTTTTATGCGAAGCATATTAACGTAGGTTTCGGGCCTTCGCGCGACGCCCGGCGGTGGCCACCATTGACCCTGAAGTGGGGTCACGTGACATGACGTCACGTGATGACGTCACACCGGCTGCAGATGGGGCCTCATATCGCGCCGTCGGTCGCCTCCCGGCGGTGGCCACCATTGACCTTGAAATGAGATCACATGATGTGACGTCACGTGATGACGTCACACCGGCTGCAGATGGGGCCTCATCTCGCGCCGTCGGACGTCGCCCGGCGGAGGCCTCCACACTTCGGTTTGCGCCGTCGCGCGCGACGCGGCAGCGGCGCCACCATCGCTGCATCACGTGATATGTGACGTCACGTCAGGGATGAAGCGGCGCGTGCCCGCCGTCGCGTCAGTCTCTGTGCCCGCAACCGCGCCAGCGTCTTTGCGCCGGGCGTGTATGCGGTCAAGATGGCTCCAAACGCTAAGGACGTTAATAATAGGAATGCAAAACGAAGGCTGCAGCGTGCTACGGAAACCGATGCAGCGTGCTATGGAAACAGGGACGAAGTACGACGATTAACCTAAAACCATGTCTCCGTTACTTAGTCCCATCCACACTGAGGCAGCTGCTTAACATGCTTCGCATCCACTGGGCTTAACCTTGATAAGCCTCCAATTTTTTTGAGAACTCGAGTATATTCAAGAACTCGAATATAAGAAGCTTGTAGGTAAAGCATTCAAAGTATTTTTACACTAGCGTCTAAAATGGTAATCGTCGATTAAAACCGCAATAATGTTCAGGCTTCTCCTCACTGCGTTGGAGAAGCGAGCGGGGAAACTCATAGTGATGTCACTGTTGCCAAAATTGCAGATGTCCGCTGCCCACGCCTGCATGCTGCTGTGCATCTCCCAATGCCACCAGACAATGCTTCGTGAGCTTCTACATTCTAGCTGGCTTCTAGTCGGAATCACACCGACAAAAGGTAGACTGGATGGCACAGCCTATCTGGTTTGGTGCAGTTTGGCGCATATGACACAAGAGTATCGTCACTGCAATCAACAAAGACCAACGCACAGGGACTTTTGAGTGCATATCACGGCAGTAACGCGACATCTCCAGCACTGAATGTCATAGCTGTAAAATCTGAAAATTACAACAGTGTGTTCCTCCACCTTCTGTGACACACTGTTTGCTAGTGGTGGTCCAACATATGTACAGCCGCCCACAGACTTAACACGAACGATAGAATGCGTGGCCTGGACTGCCGTCAGCGCCATGAAGCGATAGTCATCGTGTGCGAGATAATGCTCTCAGAATGCTTGCGGTGTCTGACGATATAAGGTGCGAACCGCGGCAGCTTAGCGGGCAGTTCCTGGCTGCCGCGATAAGAAAACTGCAAAGTGCATTGCCGAGGCCGTGGAGGCCGAATCGGCGAGCAAAAAGCTCTTAAACGTCCCCGTGACGAGCGCGCTGTCCACGCGGCAATCAGTCACAAACGGATAAGCAGTAAAAGCTAGCTGCGCATCAGCTACCGTCAGCCACCTCAAACATACCGAGAGCACTGTCTCGCACCAATGACTATCGCTTCGTGGCACTGACAGCAGTCCAGGCCACGCTTTCCGTCATTCGTGTTGAGTCTGTGGGCGGCTGTACGTAGGAAAGGAGACTTACCCTCATTTCCTGCCTCATGTTTCAACAGCACCGGATCCAATACAGGTATTGACTGCACCGGCTGACATGCCAGCTGTTCTTGCTTTCGGACAGGTGCCAGCGGTTCGCCAGCTGGCAACGCTGGCTGCAAAGGAACCGTAGACGGTGCCAGCTGTACTGGTGCCAGAGATGGTGGAGGCCGACCAGCCACCGGAGGTGATTTAGGGAATGGAGTCAGCGCACGCGGAACCTTCATCTCAGCTATAGCGGAAAAGCACTGCTTTAGACTCGGCTCCAGTGGACTGCCCTCATCAACTACCAGTGGCTTGAGCTCGTCAGCTGCCAGCAGCTCTTCCAAACGCTGACTCCCTGGGTCTGCTTCAACAGCTTCATCCATTTCACTGCCCTCATCAACTACGAGTGGCTTGAGCTCGTCAGCTGCCAGCAGCTCTTCCAAACGCTGACTCCCTGGGTCTGCTTCAACAGCTTCATCCATTTCACTGCCCTCATCAACTACCAGTGGCTTGAGCTCGTCAGCTGCCAGCAGTTCTTCCAAACGCTGACTCCCTGGGTCTGCTTCAACACCTTCATCCATTTCACTGCCCTCATCAACTACCAGTGGCTTGCGCTCGTCAGCTGCCAGCAGCTCTTCCAAACGCTGACTCCCTGGGTCTGCTTCAACACCTGCATCCATTTCACTGCCCTCATCAACTACCAGTGGCTTGCGCTCGTCAGCTGCCAGTGGCTCTTCCAAACGCTGACTCCCTGGGTCTGCTTCAACACCTTCATCCATTTCACTGCTGCTGTCAACTGCGGAAGAGAGGAACACAGCCACCTCAACCCCAAACGATGAAGGTAAGGACACAGTGAGATTTGTCTGTGCAGCCACAAGGAAACTTTCTTTTCACAGTAGACTTGCATTCAGATCCCTTTTTTATGTTCAATGCCTTCTACTGTTATCAGAAACTCTCATCTTTTTACGCAATTCGAAGAATATAAAAACAGCAATACTCCCAAGCCAAGCGAAAGTCAAAAAACACTAATACAGTAAAAGCTCCAATTCGAAACTCAAGCATCTAGAAAAAAATGTTTGTTCATAGCTCGAATTATCGAATGACCCCGAAGAAAGCTGGCAAGATCCACTTCCATCACGGTAAATTTATTTAATGAAAGAATGGGCTTTTGGTCACCTGCTTTTGAGATCAGAAAAGAGCAACAGTGACTACTTCTTCACATTTCCACCAATGCTTTGTTGTGTGCACATTGTCGGAAGCGTCAAAGCAGAAATGTTCCAAAATGATAAGGGCATCTTTAGAACCCTTCAGAGTGCAATGCGGTAGAGCCTTCCACAAGCGGCTGCGTTGTGTGTGAGGAGGCTTCACTGCGAAAAGAGTGAACTGCATGTGACGAGCGCGCAGTTTCAGAGCAATGGAAGAGCCACACAGACAGAAGTGAGAGAAAGCTGTAGCAGCGCCAATCAGCGCCAATCAGCGCCTGAAGTGGCACACAGATGGGCTCAGTTGGCTGGCTGATACCCGACCGATACTCGCCGCCGTCATGGACAGACATGGACTTGTGCGAAGCTCACAAAAGCGCTACCAACACCACATGCTCTGACTACTCTCAGAGATGGGACCGTCTATTTATCATCGCGCCTGCCACTACGTGCATATCAGAGGTGTTTAGAGAACTCTGCAACATGCAATTCAGGTTTAAGTAGGACTATTTTGGCGATCACTTGCCATGCCGGTCATATTTAGACGAAGCCTCCCTTCAGGAGTCAGTTCGAATGAACCGGTGCGAGACAAGTAGCATGTGCAATAGCAAGCGTCCAATTCCATAGACTTGCAGTTGGAGCCAACTATGTCGGCAGGTCGATTTACCCAGTTTTCGAAATTGATGGGGGTTGAATTAACGAGCTTTTTTACTGTACTTCAGAAATTGCACTGCAAAAGACACCGTGAAACTGAGTGTGCAGAAAACACACACACAAACGAGGCTTGTACAATGCAAGTAAACGCTAGAAATAGCACTATGGAGAGCCTGATTGTCACTAGGCCCCTAATGACTGTGCTAGCATTCAGCCTGGCTCCTGGTAGCCAGCAAAAGCTCATAATACGACAACATCGCGAAGCTTGAAATTCAGAGAGGCTGCATGGCCCTTTCTGACAGGCAGCAATTGCTTCTGCCAGCAAACAGGTTCTTAAAAAAATGAATAAATAAGAGTTCCTCATGGTGCGGTCAAACGTAAAAAAAGAGGAATAACGGCAATGAAGAGGCATAAATAAAAGACATTCACATGCGAAAATTCAAGTTACTGCCAGCACAAACGTGTGCAAATGTTCAGGCCACTTCCTCTCCTATTTCACTGGAGCGCCAGGCTAATAAGTGCAGTTGAAAGTGGCCGCACTTTCAAAGCTACCGATATTCCAACGCAGTGCCTGCACGTGTGGAATGGCGCTGTCGTGCCAGTCAAAGCGGGATTCTCTACCGTCCAACAGAGTAGTCCAATGTCGACCTCCAATAGTCCAATGGTCGACCTGGACCATTGTCTCCTATGGCTTCTAGCATGCTCCGACCACGGCCAGTTGAATACAGCAGTCTCTATTTTGCACTGAATGCACTCGGATGATGATGATTATGCACTACGCCAGCCCCCCGATCAGCCTGAAGGACAGGGCACACTCCTTCCTCATTGTCGCAGACAAGAGACCCAGAGTTGTTACAGGACTGTTAGGACACAATCACAGGACATTGATGCTCACAGGAGGTAATTTTTTTTTCCTTTTCAGGAGTGTTTATAGCCTTGGGGGCATAAAGAGGGACAGCTATTTGAATAAAAAAGAAAAAGAATGGTTACACAAATGAAAAAAAGGTTTGAATATCCAATGGATGATCTATTGATGCTCCTTAGTTTGCACGATCTTTGGAGATGTGCCACATCGAGCCGATTAAAATACGGCGGGAGTCGAGCATGCATGGCACTGCTGGTGGCGACAGCCCACTGTCTGTCCACGTGCAAGCATGCACCTCAGCCGGAAGTGGATGTGTCCCCCACCTTCTCTGATCTCCATTGGGCAGCTCATGATGCACGCCAGCTCCTCCTCGAGTTCCTTGGTCAGGAGCCCTGCAAGCAAACGGGCTGCAGCTGCCACAGCAGGGGGCGGTGTGGAGTGAGACATACCTTGGCGCCTGAGCTTCTCGGCCATCTTCTTGCACTCTTCCTGCACATACGAGCCAGCACTCTACAACAGCCCGCTGACGGACCGACGCCAAGGCCCATAAAGAGAAAACAGCAAAAGAGCAAGAGACAGAAAAGAGTACTACGAAGACCAGCTACCATTTCTCTTTCCCATCTGAACATATCGGCAGCTTCTCTCATTCGAAAAAGAGGCGGGGGGGGGGGGGCAGAGAAAAGACGCAAAACGTACCACTGCCTCCTCTGCCATTTTCTTGTCCTGCTTCAGTTCGCGGCGATTCCTCTCCACCTCCAACTCCAGCAGGCGCACTGCAGTTAAACAGAACCTCAGCCGCCAACTACTTGGGCACAGACAGGAGGGGCAATCAATAAACCATCTTCAGAGGAGCAGCACTAAACGTGCATCCACGGTGTGCAGGCATCCACAACAACAGCCGACGCAAGTAAAGACTTGGCCTGAGCATTTGGCATGACCGGCGATGACGTTCTCTCTCGAACAAAACCACTGTTCCTCAAAAATTGCTGGCCCGGCTCTTACACTATGAGCTAACGATATCAAGAAGCACAATGTGGCTGGTTTCCCCAATGCCCCACAAGTGCGTCTGAGGTAGACGCTTGGCATGTAGCGAAGTCATAGAGCTGGGCACTCTCAACCCCCCAGCCCGTACACAGCTTCGTGACACCCAAGAAAGAGGGGATCCCTATGATGAAAGGCCAACAGCAACAAAACGTTTCGCCCTGTAAAAAGACTTTTTCCTAACGCTGTGTCAAAACAGAGCCCCAAAAACAAGAGATAGCATTCATAACTGATGTGAGTGCATCAGGAAGCACTCTCAAAGGTTGTCGTTTTCGAAACCGAAACTTTAAAAAGGAACGCCGTTACCAAGTGTCGTAAATGACTTAGAACAACAACAGTCGGAATCATTTGGCACCATTGCCATGGTGCTTGGAAAGATCACCGCGGCCCGTAAAAAATACACCGAGTGGGCACGTGTTACAAGTGCACAACGCCAATCACATGAGTTAACAGCACTGTAAATGAGTGCCCACGAACAGGGACCGCATTTTGTTTCACGTCATCTTTTTTTGTCTTCTGCAGCCACCAAGAGATGGTGCTGATAGTGCAGCTTTTGCAAGAACTCTGTTTTATGGCCGGAATCGCTACAGACAATGCACACTTTCAATTCATTCTGACCAAACCGGGCGAGTACTCTGCTGGAATGCCACGTGAGAGAAAACTGATCACCATACGCAGCACAATGTTTGCTATTTTCCGTACATCGGAAGCGCATGTGGCACGCATGCTCCAACCCCCTCAACGGCTACACGCTGTTTCGGTATAGTAATCAACCCCCAAAAAACTTCACCGCATTACCAAACCTAGGACTGCCAAGACACACTCTGGCCTCCAGCCGTGCACTTCATGCTGTCCATAATTGGCTCTCGGTTTTCCGGTCCTATCTTGCAACTTGCGTGACAGCACGACATGTCGCCAGGTGCGTGCGTCGTCTGCTACAGACAACAGTACCAGTTCTCTAACAGGTGTGGAGCTTTGTTACAATTAGTTTGATGACTTACCCAGCACATTAAAGGGACAGTGAGGAGAGCTCTATTAATATGTTTTTTTACAGCAAAATCCGATAGTTCGGCATTTCATGGCTTTGTTGCCGCTTGGCCGGCAGCGAAAGATGCATTTATTTTTAAGAAATTTGGATTCGAAGTTGAAAAAGTTTTTTCCGCCGCTCTGGTTCAAACTTTGGATAATCTTATGACGACACAGGACTAAGTGACGTGAAACATGACGTGCACATGACGTAACGCAGACTCCGTGATTTCTGGCGGCAAGCAGTGCGGCCTGGCAGCAGCCGAAAAGAAAGCTACCGCCGGCCGCACGTTGAAGGCATTTATCGGCTATTGCGGCCGTCGCTACCGTCGCTTTGTTTACGTTTGCATTGGCGTTTTGCCAGCATTACGATGGATCCCGTTCTCGAAGTCATCAACGAAGTTCTAGCAAATAGACACCTTTAGCATACCACGTACCTTGGTACCGTTAGCGGAATACCGGGAGCCCGCCTTTCGCCGGTGAGCAGGCGCTGATTGGTCCCTATGCTGCAGGTGCGCGCGTAGCTGCCGGGTACGTGGCGCCATCTGGCGATGTTAAGGAGATTTGTGCATGCATTGGCTGCGCTTCAGTGATTTGTGGCTTCTCGTGTTCTAGTGTTTCTAGAACTATTGGTTCTAGCAACACTGTTTTGTCCTATGACGTCACCACGCTTGTACTTGCGAGTTTGGCCTGTGGCGGCGATACCTGTATTTTGGTTCTTGCTCTTTTCTACGTTACAAGAGCTTTGTTGTCAGCATGAGTGGCGTTTTTGTAATCAGGAGCTGGTATTCTGTCGATACAAGCCAACTTCAATTTCTCCTCAGTGTCCCTTTAAGAGCCCATCTAGACAACGCAAAATTTTGTTGCGGCAGGCCTTTGAGCAGGTGTCAGGTGCTTGGTCGTTAAAGGCAGTAGCCTCTCTACAGCCTCTACCTGCCAGTAACAACACAACACAAAATCTCCACTCACCTCTGTTTCCTTCAGCCTTGGCCCTGCATTTAAAAATAAAACAGAAAATAAATAAACTTTAACTATTACTACAGGGATGGCTCGTGGCCACACGGTGGGCGTCTTATAACCAGTTGAACCTGAACACCTGTCAAGTTCGCAGGGGCATGCAACACAGTTCAGCCTGCGGCGGATTTTGGTTCACAGAAATGTGCCAATACAACATACAATCGAAGTCTCCGAGCCTTCTGGTCAATTTCACACCACCATGACAGACAGTGCAACTCATTATAGCAGGACTTTCTTTAGCCTCTGGGAAATCCAAAGGTTTTCAAAAGGTGCCGATCAACTCCTGCAAACTACACCCACAAAACAGAGCAAGTGAGAGCACCGACCCTCAAAAAAATGTAAAAATTCATTTAGTAATAACGCCAACAGCGTTATACAAGAAATAAAGGTACGTTAATATGGAACACTCTGCCATCTATTTCTTTTGGTCCCTGGCGATAATTCAACGTTTGGTTAATTTGGACATTCTCTCCGGCCCCATGAAATCTGAATAAATGCGGTTTTACTGTATAACACCGAGAGCAACTATATATATGTTGATGTGAAATGTTTTATCTTTATCTTTTTTGGCACCTCCAATGATTTTTACATTCGATTACCATATAAACGCGTGTAGGGGCCGCACCTGTGTACGGGCCGAACACTGTTTTCCTGAAGGAAATATTAAAAGAAGAAAAAGAAGATACGTGCAATGGCCGCACCAAAACTTTCCATGACCCACGTGGAAACAGCCTTTGAAATGCACGCACCATGGCCTCTGCGATCAGCTCAAACTGCGAGCAACAGCCGCAGAGGCCATGCACGCGCACAGGAGCTTCCAGGTGACGCCCACAGATGGCGCCAGAGTCCACGAGTCATCATCATCATCGTCGTCAACTTTTTTTTTCCATCAGTATCACTAGCTTCAGCTTTTTGTGGCTGTTGAAAGCATGGGAGTTGTGGTAGCGTGCTAGTTCACCGTAGTTGTAGCTGAGTCCGTGAGTCGTGGAAGGTTGTGTGCATGGGGTAGTCCCACGACTGTGGGCGAGCCAATGCCGTGACTGTGCACAGGACCGTCGATGTCACATCACCAACTACACGAAACTAAACTGGGGAAGCTAGGCTTAAAGGTGCACTGAAGAGGAATCTGAACTCGTCTTTTTGACGCGGGAACTCGATCTACACGTTCTGAGCATTCTTAGCAACTTCGACTTATTGCCCTGTGTGGCTCATTTTTCTAATTAAACCGAATTAACGTCCGACTCCCGCCTTTATTTTTTTAATTCTCCTCGCACGGCGGGCGGAGTCGGCCAACACGTGGAGTGCCTTTCATCCACCTCCGTGGAGGCTTTGCTTTCGCTTTATTTTGTTTTTTAGGTTTCCGTGAATAAATAATTTCATTCGCAGATAATATGGCCGCAAAATAAGTTTGCAGAAATAAAAATACACGCAGACTATTTGCTTCTACGGATTACTAAGTATTACTCCGCCGATGGCAGAGCGGCAAGCCGCCACGGGACCGCGTGAAAGGCACTCCACGCGTTGGTCGCCTCCACCCACCGTACGAGGAGAATTAAAAAAAAACAAGACGGAAGCCGGATGTTAATTCGATTTAATTAGGGAAATCGGTCACACAGGGCAATAAATCGAAGTTTCTACGAATGCTCGGAACGTGCAGATTGAGTTCCCACGGCAAAAAGACGAGTTCAGATTCCTCTTCACTGCACCTTTAAGGCAGCGAGCGCTGTAAAGGCTGAAATGCCAAAGGAGTGCTGCCAGTGCACTCTACACTGCACTTCACGCACAAAAATTTTGTTGAAAAATGCATATGGTCTCACCCGGCCTTGATCTCTTCCTCAAGCCTGGCTCTTTCTTCCCGTTGCTTTTGCAAGGCAACATTAGCCTCCTTCAGGGCTGCCTGCACGGACACAGTGCAGGCGTTCATGAGTTCAGCAGTGGCGTCTAAGCGGCAACACTTCGCCACCCTAAAAGCTTGCAACAACCAGGCATTCAAAACGTTGCACGGAAGTTACGAACTGCCAGGATTTCATCCCTAATGGTCCCTTCATTGCAGAAATGTGTAAAAACACTGGCAGATTTGTTGAGTAATGCATGATTACATCATATCTAAATTCGTATAATTTCGATATCTGAATGTCCACACAGGCGCATACCGTAAATCAAGACCCAAATTCAAACTGCCCCATCACCAGCCAATGAGGCATTATGACCACAGAAATTTCAAGCTGTTTTGCAGTTAGTGTTAATTTTTGCATGAATTTATCTCTCGGCAGGCTTTTTGCATCTCTGGCTGACTTTGACACCTTGACCTAGCGCCTTGAAAGTTAGGCTGAAACAGGCCATTTCTGCTAGTATGTTAGCAAGTCAGGTACATATCTCAGTGAACAAAAATGAAAATTAGTACATTCTTATTTCTACACACTCTGTACCACAGATGATGATTAACATGGGCACTATAGGAGGTATTCACATGACGTCATCCGCAAGGGGCGCTAGCTGCCGGCGCGGCATTCGCCATGTTGGTGGTCGCGCGCGCGTCCGCCGCAGCTAGCCGCAGCGTTTAAATAGCTGGTGATGTGTGAAATGTGAGTATTTCGCGTCTCGTCGCAGATAATTTCTGTCCGACCCGTAACACCGCGTGACTGAGTGAATATTCCGAGAACTGCGCGAAGCAGAAAAGAGCGGGCACGCTTAAAAGGTTCCAGTTTGTGAAAAGGCTGATCCGTAGGAAAGTGGAAGCGCTGGCGCGGTGTGCGATGTACAAGACTGCTGCCGCCCGTTGAATTCACCGGTGTCCAGACCCACCTGGCGCACGGCTTAAGTTTGCTGGAAGGTCAAGGAATTAAAGCATACAAACCTATGAGAGGGTGCAATCACTTGACAAGCGGGTGAGTCCAAGAGCCGTGCTTAGGGTGCCGAGGTGCCGACGGCCGAAGTGCCGTTTTTGGAAAGGTGAGTAATTCGAAGGCTCTGTTCGCTTAGCTGTACCTTAATTTGTTACCCCTATCTGCTGAAAGTGACGTGTTACTACTGAATCTAGCGGAATGGCTGCGCACTGCGTTTCTGCAAAAGGGCTAGACATCTTGTGCGTTCGAAGCAGCGCTACGTAGCAACAATCAGAACTGCAAAATATTCTCGTTAAGTCTACCGTTCGTGCTGCGAGCGCATGACAGTATTTGTTTCACTGTTCTGTCGTGTAAATAAGGCAGCTACGACGCTTTGCCTTTCTGCTGAAACGCCGCCTGTGAAGCTTCAGCAGTTCACGGACTACAGCCGCTGCGGCGCCAGTTTCCGAATTTCGGCAATTAATCGTGCTGTTTATCCATGATGTGCCCTACATGACTAGCTGACAGTTATCAACTGATATTAAGAGCTGCAAGCCGTGTACATTCTTGCGCGCGTGCAGTGCAGCCAGCCAGTTTTGCTGCCGAGCTGAGATATCACGGCACAGAATTCTGCTGTAAAGTTCATGCACAATAAGCGTACGCGGTCGCACAGAAGAATTCTGCTGCAAAATTCATGCACAATAAGCGTTCCATAAATATAAGTGGTCGCTGACGCATTTAACAACGTGCAAATATGCTACGGATCACTAACAGTTCAGGCCGGGTACCTCACGGCGTACCGTGACACTGCGCGAGCTGGCGTGAAACGACCGCAAACATGGCGCGTTTGCCGCGACGATGCTCGCGCTGTCTGGTAGAGCGGCCTCAGTGAATACCTCCTATAGGAATAAGTTGGGAGCACACCAGTCATATCATCATCATCATCAACCTGACTACGCCCACTGCAGGGCAAAGGCCTCTCCCATGTCTCTCCAATTAACCCTGTCCTTTGTCAGCTGTGGTCACCGTATTCCAGCAAACTTCTTAATTTCTTAATTTCAATGTTGTTTAACCAGCCACACCATTGATAAAACCACTACTGACACTTGCTAACTTCAAGAAAGGGCAAAAAGTCCGGAAGAGTTGTGTGTCCACAAGCAGTTCCAAGTAAAACGGCTTTTGAGGCTTCTAACCTTTACGGGAGTCACCTGAATGCACATTATGAAATGCGAACGCAGCACACGGTGTTTTATGCGTGCTGAGCAAGCAGGCACTAAACATGGCAGTGCGGGACATATTGACGCTAGCGCTACTGAAGACGATGATGTGAGGACATTAAGTGAAGAGGACGAAGTTCACCACCGTCGGACTCGGCCCCGGACGTTCTTGGGAGCCTTCTAAACCGCCTTGAGCGTTAGCGCGTCTTACATCGACGTGACAATATCACAAAGGATCTAGCCAAGCTTTAAATACTATGTGCTGTAATTGAAAAGATCACACCACTTCTGCATGAAATGCATCGCAGGCCGTAGTCAACTCTGACGACCAAGTTTGGTGCTGAAATGCAGCATCTGTTGCCACCCCCAATCTTCATGCCTCAGTTACTGTGGTAAAGTAATGGTGGATGTACAACAAATATTGTGCTGTCCCTTCCGTGTCCCCATCTTATAGATTTAATAAAACTTCTTTCTGGGCGAGTTGGTGCATATCGATCTTGTAAAAAGTTTTAGCATGAACAGATAGAGACCACGAAAAAGATGACATAGTGCTTGTGTGTGCGTCCATGTGAGTCTTTCTTGTGGTCCCTGCCTGTATGCGCTAAAATTTTTACAAGGTTTTTTACCTCAGTGCAATGTTTCAAAAATTTAATGGTCAACTAGCCTGCCCATCTGCTCTGAAGGAACATTAAAGGGAAGCATAAGCTCTGTCGAACTAAACTGAGAGATTAGTGTCCAAAGATTACAAATGTGCAATTTAAAAAAGAACAGTGTTTGGCTAAGCCAGAAAAGTGCATGAAGGCAAAAATGGTTGCAGCAAAGCTCCTGAATGGTTCCGGTAACTGCGTCTTGTCGGGTGAATTCTTTGCCAACTAAAATTTCTTCACAGTTTTTAAAGCAGCACCGTTACAGGAAAGCACCACGACGAGCTGTATTGAGATACAGTAGAATCTCGATAATATGGTTCCTGTTGATGCGACTTTCGGGATGATGATGATCATCATCATCAGCCTAACTACGCCCACTGTAGGGCAAAGGCCTCTCCCATGTCTCTCCAATGAACCCTGTCCTTTGCCAGTTGCGGCCACCGTATCCCTGCAAACTTCTTAATCTCATCCGCCCACCTAACTTTCTGCTGCCCCCTGCTACGTTTGCCTTCGCTTGGAATCCACTCTGTTACCCTTAAGGACCAGCGGTTATATTGCCTTCACATTACATGCCCTGCCCAAGCCCATTTCTTCCTCTTGATTTAAACTAGAACGTCATTAACCCGCGTTTGTTCCCTCACCCACTCTGCCCGCTTCCGATCTCTTAATGTTAGTTATCATTTTTCTTTCCATAGCTCGCTGCATTGTCCTTAACTTGAGCTGAACCCTCTTTGTTAGCCTCCACGTTTCTCCCCGTAGGTGAGTACCGGTAAGATACAGCTATTGTATACTTTTTTTTTAGGGATATTGGTAAACTGCCATTCGTGATCTGAGAGAACCTGCCATATGCACTCCGCCTCCTTCGTGTTCTTCTAGTTATTTCCCTCTCATGATCCGGAGCAGTGGTCACTACCTGCCCTAAGTAGACATATTCTCTTACTACTTCTAGCACCTGGTTACCAATTGCGAACTGCTGTTCCCTTGCTAGGCTGTTGAACATTACTTTGGTTTTCTGCATGTTAATTTCTGCATGTTAATTTTTAGCCCCACTGTTCTGTTCTGCAAAACTTCCCGGCTGGACTGCATTGTGTACAATGGGCAGAATTTCAGATTTCGAATTCTCCCACACCACTATGAATGATATGCATGCGCGAGCTTCGGCCGCATCCTCCAGCACTATAGCACCGCGTGCACGTTGCGAATGGCAGTCGCAAGGTACACACCACGAGCAGTGAGCATGGTGCACGGATCGCACATGAGTGAGAGGTGGCGTGTGGCTGTAAATTAATCCTGTCAGCCATAAACCGATCCGAGGAATTGCATTTCCCCTGCTTCTGCATACAGATTTTGCTACCTTTGGACGCTACAAATTTTGGATGACGCGAATATTTTTCGTGACCCCCCTGAGATTCGTATCAAGATTCTGCTTACAAAAATGCAAAGTGTTGCTGGCTTGCAATGCAAATCCAGCCAGCAATGCCTATGAAATGCAAAATGGATAAGTGCGAGCCTGCCATGTCAGCGTGGCAACTTTTGGGTTTGTGACAAACAGTATAGTGGTGCCACCTGTTGGTAAACAAGGTAAAAAAAGGTCTTTTTAACCGCCAGGAGAAGCAGCTTTGTTTCTATTCACTTTATCTGACTGGCCAAAAGATTCTCCGTTTAGCTTTATTCGCAGGTGTTTCGTGTAAATAATGAAGGAATACAGGAATTACATTTGCCTTTTTCTAAATAGCACAGACATTTTTCAGAGCGAAAACGTGCTGCATGGCTTTTTGTTTCAGCTTATTTTCCTTTTAGGGCCCCTTTAACTGAAGTCTCCTTTACACAGGACTGGAGCTGCAAGCTACAATCATGACTGAAGGAAGCAGAGTCTTGCTGGAAACTGCTACACTGGTATACACAGCAGCTGTCAGACAGCTACGCAATGCATACTGTTTGTGGTCAAGTCGTTGGGACCTGCTGTTAGCACTGAAAACACAGTTTGTCGCAGTTTTCAGTGAATATTTTAGATTAAAATTCTTGGCTTAACTGGTATAATACCGGGCTTGATTTTTCAATTTCCACACCAAATCTGCACCACTTCTGGTCAGTTGCCAGTTCCTTTATACACTTAACACTGAGATGACTGTGTGCTTTTCTGTGACAGATACTGATGAGCTCGCTGGCAAGCAACCCCACACGGAGAAAACTTGCTGCCAGCAGAAATTTGACAAGCTGTTAAGATAACTTCTCTTCGACCATTATTTCCGCACATTCAGAGCAGGCTGCGTCACATATCTGTTACTTTTGCACAAAGTGTTTCACTGTAACAAAGCTTTACTGCACTGCTATCGCAGCTTCAAGGCTACTCCAGTCAAGAACCAGCCCGCGTTAAATAGTCAAACTGCACCTGGCATTGCTTCAAGGCGGCCTCGGACACCTCCTTTGCTTGGTGATGCTGGTCCAACTCGCTCTCCGCAATGGCGATTTGCTGAAAGAGACACACAACAGGCATGTACAGCCAGCCAGTTTTTTTTTCGCTTTCAGACCCACTAGTCACATGGTTTGGTTTGGTTTATGGGGTTTAACGTCCCAAAGCGACTGAGGCTATGAGAGACGCCGTAGTGGAGGGCTCCGGAAATTTCGACCACCTGGGATTGTTTAACGTGCACTGACATCGCACAGTGCACGGGCCTCTACTGGCTCCCCAAATGCATTCTGTTGACAGGTCCCCCTTTCACATACAGCTGACCTGAGCTCATGTCATATTACATGTACGCCTCTCCAAGTTCGTTTAATGCCATTTTGTGGATACTGAGCAGGCAATGTGGCAACACCTTATTCCGGTGCTGACACAAGATGGCATGAGCTATCCATATGTGCACCTAACCTTGTTGTCTTCCCATAGAGCAACTTGACAAGGCGGTTAGACACCAGCCGCTCGATGCGCGACTGACGCTATCAGATAACCATGCATGAGCTGGCTGCATGCATGAGTAGACTTGGGCACCCAATTGAACACCACAACTATTTTCCTCGGGCAATAAAGGCTGATTATCGCACAACTTACATCGAACTATTTTTCTTTCAGTTCTGTTGCAACACGGCTACATGCATACCGCAGCTAAATAGTATATCCTACGATCTATGACTGCAGCTGTAATATAAATTCACGACAGTACACAAGGCACCGAGACAGAGAAAAAAGATCATAAGCAATGTCAGCTCCATTTTGAAAAAAGCCGGTGCCACAGTGGCCATGCATGAGAAGAACACCCATGCACACCAAACTTATATATCAAACCGGTTTTCAATTACCGCACTTACATAATTTAGCACTTACTGCCAAAAAAATCTATACTAATTTGGGAGGTTCATTTATTATACAGTAGGGTAAAATTTACACCCTGGACTATTAAATTTTTCCCCAATTTCAATCACTTACACAGACACATTTATTATGCAGCTGTGTTTGTTATGCAAAAACACAGTATGCCAATCGCTGCAAATGAGGCTTGCATATCCTGCAGTACAAAATTTCCAACAAGGTTCAAAGTGAAAGATGGTGCACCAAGCGAACTTGCCCGGCATGCACAGAGCCCTTCAACCTTTTTATAAAGGCATGAGCAGAGTCTAAAACTTTCAGCCTAGCAACAGCTTCACGGCTCAACTTCCTGGTGCGGCATTCTGCGGCAACCACACTCACATAGAAGCAAATACAGTCCTTCACACGCTTGCATAGAACGCTCGAACTGTACACTACAGTGCACAATGGTGACCTTTTCTGCTGCCCCGCTTTTCTGGGGCACGAGAAGTGCCACAGAAGGACATCAATCCAAGTGCAAGGTCACTTGCAAATTACCCCAATGCACAACACAGTGTGCCTTCTGGATGCTCTAGAAAAGTTTGTGGAGAAGCACTGCATGTACGTCCACTTGGCAAAACCAAATGAACAACTGAAGGCGTCTCTCTAAAGTGAGGCTCTATTGCTGGCGGCCTAATTAACTAGCATTTTAGCTGCAAATAGGGGCAGGTCCACATTAAAGGTGCACTGAAGAGGATTCTGAACATGTCTTTTTGCCGCGGGAACTCGATCCACACGTTCCGAGCTTTCTTAGAAACAGTGACTTATTGCCCTGTGTGGCCGATTTCCCCAATTAAAACGAATTAACGTCCGGCTCCCGCCTTTTTTTTTTAATTCTCCCTCGTACGGTGGGCGGAGTCGACCAACGCGTGGAGCGCCTTTCACCCAGTCCCGTGGAGGCTTTGCTTTCACTTTATTTTGTTTTTTAGGTTTCCATGAATAAATAGTTTCATTCGCAGATAATATAGCCGCACAATAAGCCCGCAGAAATAAAAATATGCGCGGACTATTTGCTACTACGGACTACTACGTATTACTCCGCCGATGGCAGAGCGGCAAGCCGCCACGGGACTGGGTGAAAGGCGCCCCACGCGTTGGTCGACTCCGCCCACCGTACGAGGCAGAATTCAAAAAAAAAAAAAAAAAAGGCAGGAGCCGGACGTTAATTCGATTTAATTGGGGAAATCGGCCACACACGGCAGTAAATCGCATTTTCTAAGAAAGCTCGGAACGTGTAGATCGAGTTCCCGCGGCAAAAAGACAAGTTCAAATTCCTCTTCAGTGCACCTTTAATAGAAAAATCTTCAGCTTCCTGGTAAGACACTGGACCAAACAGAAGTCAAAAGGAGAGTGCCAAGCTTGATTTAGAACATTTAGCCAGAAAACGAGTGCCCTACTTCAAGGAGAGTGCACGCAAATAACAGTACCCTCAATGCTGGGGCTCATTCCGCATGAGTTCACAGAGTCTGACACACGCACACACATGCATGCACGCACACAATCTGACAATGCAGTGTGCCCCCCCCCCCCCCCCCCCCCCCCCACATCTCCCACACACTAGCACAATAGCACCTGATCTACCAATTTGCAGAAGCCTGTTGCACAAGTTCCCGTCAATCCCACATTTGCTGGCTTGATGCGCGGCAGGTCTCATATTTGCTCGGCCTCAGGGCACTGTACCTGCCTGTTAAAGGCATTGACACAACACTTTCCCCCGACCCACCGCCTTTTTTTATTTTTCAGCTGTCTCAGTGCAGGCACAAAGAAACTGAGCAGCACTATTAAACAGGCTCACAAGCTGGATGTGTACTACATAGCACAAATAAAATGATGTGTGCTGAATTCTTTCCGTTCGATCAGGTCCTCTGAGAGTTGCACCCCTTGGCTAGTCCCATATATACACAGCCAACACTTATAGTAACAGTTATAAAATATACATCTGTAGCAAAAAGCTGATAGAATGGAATATATGCAAGGACACCAAATTTCAGCGTGGTCTTTGCGTGAAGCCTTGAATAGACACACGAGGCCTAATTCCAAGAGTGCAAATTGCACAGCGCACCACGAGATCTCAAGTAATGCGCCCCGGACACAGAAATTAGATTTCTTACTTATCACTTATCATCACTTATCATGGCGGGTGTACTCTGATACTAATGATCCGATCGGCAAGAAAATTTTTTAGATCTTTCTGAGCAGCCATCAAGCATGCGCAATGTTCAGCAAGTGCTAAAGAAGTGAATTTTTTTTTTTTAATGGATGCAATAATCGATGCTTTAACCGATGCTATAGAATCTGTTCAGAACCGGTAAGCTCGCTTCATCTTTTCCAATTATTCTCACACGGCTAGTGTTTCTTTAATGAAAACTAAACTTGGTCTGACTAATCTTGCAGTTCGCAGAAATATTTCACGCCTCAGTCTTTTCCACAGCATCTTTTTTCATAACGAGACACTAAAACAGGAACTTTTCTCTTCTATGCCATCTTACCTGTCATCACGTGTTGACCATCCGCATAAAGTTTCCATCCCAACTTGTAAAGCGAATGTACTTTTTAATTCTTTCATACCGAAGACTAGCACTAGCACCTTCCGCCGCATATCGCCTTCATTGAAGACGCGTCATCTTTCAAGCCACTTATCACCAAGCATATCATCGAACAAGCGTCTGCATCATGAATTTGCCTTTTGCCTGTACTTTTTACTACGTATTTTTTTTTTTCTTTTTTCACCCACCCCCTCTATAACGCCCTGCGGGCCCTGAGGGTATTGTAATAAATAAATAAATAAATAAATAAATTTACTAACCATATGCAGAGACTCAAGCTCTGCCACAGCAACATCAAGGTGCTCTGTGTTGCAGCAAACCCGCTGACGCAGTGACTGCACCAACGTGCCCAAGTTGAACAGCTTTTTGGCAAGCAGCTCCAGCCCTGGAAGTAAGGAAGTTAAAGAGTGCACGACAGCCACCTTCGTTAAGCACACTGTGGCCAACCCAGGCCTTTCAAACAGCAGAAAGGCTGGGCCTGCCTGGGCACCCACCAGTAAATTCGTCACACGTTTTAGGCATGCACAACAAGTGCGTCTGCCAGCCCTACAAACACCAAGCTGGTAGGCTTCACTGCAGAGCATGAGAGCTTGAGAAGGAAAGCGTGGATTAGTGCTGCACATTCCTGTCAAGCCCCACACAGAGCCACACACACGCAGCAGTGGCAAACATTACATTTTTGCCACATTTCCCCAACACATAAAAATGGCTCATTCTGCCAAACCTGGGGGCAAACATGTTGCGCTCAGCTGACAGGCTGCGTTAGCAGCCCTTGAAATGCTGCACTTGTCTGAACCGTTTAAAAAAGTGCAAAGAGGCTTAAAATGCTCAAAATCTTGCTGAAGCCCCAGATGCAGAGGTGATGGTAGCGTGATGACAGCTAACCGAATTTTCCTTATAAGTCATCTCATCTGAAAAAGCTCTCGCTATCTGGCCCATAATTGTAGTGCAAAAGTGAACACTGCAGAGCTTGTGTTACAAATGCTTGTTATTGACAATGATATCAAAGCATTCTAAAGGAGAAGCAGGGTGCTGCGTTGGATTTAAAAGTGGCGCAAGCTTCTATGCAACTAACGTGATCTGAGACGGAGTGCCTGCCATTATTTGGGGCAAAATATCGCACTCAGTGTCACATCTACTCACATATGTCCAGCACACATGGCCCAAATGACTAAAGCACTGGTAGTAGCCTTGGGCGAGACTTGGATATGGCATGCCACTGCCGCTTTAAATAAGACCATACAAACAACTAGGAACCAGCCGCACACATCACGCCCTTGTATGGTGCGTTGCTAAGGCTTCGCACATCGGTATGCACTGCAGATACACTAAGAGAGTGTTACCTGCATTCTTTACGTTCAATGGTTTTTGTATAGAATGCTCGTTTACACAGGTTTGAGGCTTAGATGAGACAGTAGAAAAGTATGCTGCTCAAAGTCATTATCTTGTGCAAGAGTTGGTACATAAAACCATTGGCACAACAGCAAATTTCAAGTGAACTCTGAAGGCATCAAGACTAAGAAACCAACTAAGCATTCCTTTCTTTCTGTTGAGATGTCAACAAAGCTCACAAAGTTCATGACGTCGTACAACTGGGCGTTTTGCACTAGGGACATGCATGTTGTCGCGGCTGACGAAATGTTCTTTTTCAATCCTCGCCATGCATTTCTGTCTTGTGGAATGCACCATTCAAAACTGGTATTCTAATATTATTCTCCAGAAGAATGGCCTGAGGGACGAGTTGGTGCATGATGAAATGAACGGCGGCGCAACAAGGACGCTAACAAGAAAGGGGACACCACATGTGCACATGTGGTGCACATGTGGTGCACCCCCTTTCTTGTTAGAGTCCTTGTTGTGCCGCCATTCATTTCATCAATATTATTCTCCTTCATAGTATTAGCAAATATTGTAACAATTCTCTACTTTATATGAAAAACTTTGCTTTATATAGAATAACTTCTTCAAACTGAACAATCATGCCTGAGAGGTCTTGAATGACCACAGCAGATGAGCATGCACAGGTCATAAAAAACCTTGCTGACCACCAGCCACATCAACACTTTTGCATGCCTGCACTGTGCTCAAAGACCGTTTGCAAAACTCTAAAACCTTCCGTGCAGCATAGTCAATCCTTGAGGCAGAGATCAGATGCGGAGATTATATATGCAGAGATTATACGCAGAGATTACATGCAGAGATTATATGCAGAGATTAGATGTAGAGATTGGATGCAGAGATTAGATTCAGAGATTAGATGCAGAGATTAGATTCAGAGATTAGATGCAGAGATTAGATGCAGAGGTTGGATGCAGAGATTAGATGTAGAGATTGGATGCAGAGATTAGATGCAGAGATTAGATGCAGAGATTATATGCAGAGATTACATGCAGAGATTAGATGCAGAGATTTTATGCAGAGATTAGATGCAGAGATTAGATGCAGAGATTCTTAGATCCAGAGCTGACTTCTAGAGTTGAGATAATGAGTCTTTCCTTCACACTTCCGTCATGTCTGCCTGGTAGGTGCATGCCATGTGATGCACCTGTCACATGTTGGAGTTGTGACAAAGGGGATGAAGCACACTTCTGACAATCCATTGCTCAGCCAGTGCGTGCAGGTCACAAGCCTTACGATACAAGTCGCCAATGCGGCAACTAACTTCCGACCCAAAGACAGGCCGTGCCACCAATGTAATGGGGTTTTCACAGTGCAGAAAAGTGGACTTTCAGAGTTTTGCAAATGGTCTATAGACCCTATCTCACAACCCATTATGCAAGACGCTTGCACACCCTGATGTGCTATGTCGAACAGGGTAGCCCCACATCTAAACAGGACAACTAAGAGGCTTCCAAGGCTTACGGTACATCAGCCATGCACAAGAAAATGATTGTATTTTAACTGTATTTTAAGAACTCCAATCTTTTTTTTTCGATGCAACGGAAAACTAAAGAGTCCTAGGTGTCCGATTCCGAAACATTTGTCAGAAGCACTGCAGGAGAGTTACCTGGAATTACTCAAACAGTGGATGCATCCACTTGTACGTATCCCGATGCTGGAAACCACAATCGGCAAGCGCGATAGCAAATGCGTAATGGCGAAAGTGGTCTATTATACAATCCCAGCCGTAATCTCAGCCACCAGACAGTAATCCAACAGTTTTAATACAGCGTAGTGTCCATTTCAGTTTCCACAGCCAAAGCTGTCAAGGCACAGAGATCCACACCCCGCTGACAATTTAAACAATGTGGTGCCATCTAGTAACAAAATATCAAAGTACTTAATTAACAATGCAAACGAAGTGTTGCTTTTTATCAAAGGGCACAGCATACTGCAGAGGGTGTGAGCTATAAAAAATGTAGCAGACACTTCTGAAAGAAACAACAACGCACTTACAACATACAAGCAATATTTCATCGAGATGCGGTCACATGGTGGCATACACCATAATGGCAGTCGCTTCAATATTACATTGCTCAATGCTTACAATATGAGGCAAGATTTTTTCACTTCTATCATAGCCTTATGACACGTATTGTTCGGTACTCAGCCCTGATCCGTCTAAAAACAACATTTGACTCATGAATACCTTGCTAACATTGCTGTACAGAAAAAAAGGAAGGAGAAAAGAAAAATGCACATACTCTCAGCTCCACGGCTCTGCATGTCCTCCCGAAGGCTGCAAGTAATGCCACAGAGTTAGCAATGTCCATTTCAGACATCCTAAACAGGCTTACGTTTCATCGTCCCCAACAATGTCGAAGACATGGCACTGGTCCTGTTAAGAGAAGAGAACAGGGCATTGGTCGGATTACTTCTTTACAGATATAAAAAAAGCATGCAACATTCACAAACTATCTTCATACGGCTGCTGTGCAGCCACTTGTCTCACTAAATGGCAAATGCGCGCATAGAGCCTTACTTCTTTTTTAGGTACGCGTAACATTGTGGTGGCTAGTACCTGCAACATAAAACCATAATTTGTTGGTAGACTTTGTCACAACCCCTTTATGTATCAAGGAAGGTATAAAAAACTGCCAATATGCTAACTTTAGGAAATGAAATCGTCACAAGTATTTCCAGTTAGCAGGAAAGTCTTATTAAGTGCCATCTAAAAGGATGCAAGTTCTGGGAGGGTACTGGTTTGGTTTGGTTTGGTTTATGGGGTTTAACGTTCCAAAGCGACTCAGGCTATGAGAGATGCCGTAGTGAAGGGCTCCGGAAATTTCGACCACCTGGGGTTCTTCAACGTGCACTGACACCGCACAGTACATGGGTCCCTAGAATTTCGCTCTGGGAGGGTACTGATGATGACCTCAGATGCATCCATGGTCCTTACACACACGTGCGACAAGTAGATGCCCAGATTTAATGTCATTATACCTGCATCATAATAACGCCCGCAAGTCAGGGAGAAATTCTATATGATAGTAAGAGAGCTGATTAGTACAAAATCTCGTCAGTGTTGGCCAAATTTATTATTAAGGGGAAAGCCTTTATAGACTCATGACTCCCCAGCGTGTTCGTCGATCCATAATCAAACATGTGCTGTCACAAGTCGATGTCATGCCAAGACACCCTGCATTTGGCAGTTAAAGGGACACTGAGGAGAAATTGAAGTTGGCTTGTATCGACAGAATGCCAGCTCCTGATTACAAAAACGCCACTCATACTGACAACAAAGCTCTTGTAACGCAGTAAAGAGCAAGAACCAAAATACAGGTATCGCCGCCACAGGCAAAACTCGCAAGTACAAGCGTAATGATGTCTTAGGACAAAACAGTGTTGCTAGAACCAATGGTTCTAGCAACACTAGGACACGAGAAGTCACAAATCACTGGGGCGCAGCCAGTGCATGCGCAAATCTCCTTGACGTCGCCAGATGGCGCCACGTGCCCGGCAGCTACGCGCGCTCCTGAAGCATCGGGACCAATCAGCGCCTGTTTTCCGGCGGTAGGCAGGCTCCCGGTATTCCGGTAGCGGTAACAAGGTACACGGTATGCTAAAGGTGTCTATTTGCGAGAACTTCGTTGACGACTTCGAGAACGAGATCCATCGTAACGCTGGCAAAACGCCGGTGCAAACGTAAACGAAGCGACTATAGCGACGGCCGCAATAGCCGATAGATGCCTTCAACGTGCGGCCGGCGGTAGCTTTGTTTTCGGCTGCTGCCAGGCCGCACTGCTGGCCGTCAGAAATCACGGAGTCTGCGTTACGTCATGTGCACGTCATGTTTCCCGTCACTTAGTCCTGTGTCGTCATAGGAGAATTCCAAGTTTGAATCAGAGCGGCGGGAAAAACTTTTTCAACTTCGAATCCAAATTTCTTGGAAATAAATGCATCTTTCGCTGCCGGCCAAGAGGCAACACAGCCATGAAATGCCGAACTATCGGATTTTGATTTTAAAAAAATACTAATGGAGCTCTCCTCACTGTCCCTTTAAAGGAGTACAGACATCTGACTGTTTGGTGCATGTTTTCTTCTTTGTAATGAGGCGTAAGGCATTATCACACACGGGTTACCACGTGGTATTCTCCAACAACAGTTAAATAATTTATAATCGAATTTCTTTCTCGTGCTGTTTCGGCTTTGGTTTCAACAGCCGAACGATGGCTGTGACTTGAACTCCTGAACTCCTCACACACTGGAGTTGTGATGGCACATGTTTGATTGACAAGTCTGCACGGATGGACGAACACGCTGGCGAGTCATGAGTCTTATTATAAAGGCTTTCGCCTTAATAATACATTTGGCCAACACTGACGAGATTTTGCACTAATAGGCTATGTGAGGCATTAAAAACTGCAATATAATAGGTGCTTCTACAAACGTTGTCATTACGGCTCTTGAGGAAGGCTGGCTTCAGTACTGCAGTGAATTGAAACGATAAAGCAGCAATTATATCGCAGTTTTTCCATGCCTAATGAGACCTATAACCTCTCTTTGACGTCACAGCCAACTGCTGCTGAAACCAAAACCAAGACAGCATGAAAGAAAAATTTGATTATAAAATATTTAGTGCTGGTAGGCAAATACCAAATGATGATTCATGCATAGTAGTGTCTTCCGCATCATTATAGAGAAGAAAACATGCCACCAAAATCAGGTGTCTATACTCCTTGAAGTGCTCCCCCTGAATTTTTAAAATTAAGCAACTGTTCTTGATTGGCAACTCGAAAAAGTAGCCCTGAACTAGTGTGTGAGCACGCAAGCGGAGAAAGTCGGTCAGAAACGCTGGTAAAAATGGCACCATTTGCAAAGAAAATGCAGTAGAGGTGTTTCATATGAATGAAAGTTCTGACTAAAACGTCTGCTACTTGACAGGTGGCTGTTTCTAACAAAGCTGCATACTAATCTGCATGAGGAATGGGGACGAGATTACGTATTTCTCAGCAGTATATCAGGTGAATGAGTTGTGGCCAACTCAGTCGGTCATGCATTGCAGTAATATTAATGCTATAAAATCTGCACACGCAGCATCGCGCAAATGGCATTATAACTTGATGCAGTAAGCGCTTGATGGCATGTCCATGTGGCACCAGTATCAGGGCCCACTTTTTTTTTTTTAAATAAAGTTTACTCACTCCCTTCAGCACAACCATACATCATGACAAGATCTGAGTAACAAAATGCCGTTCACTCCAGTTGCATTGCAATGCATGCCTACCTTTGCTCACTGCATCATCGGCTTCGTGCTTTGATTGAATGTGTCTTGAAAACCTCAATGAACACTCGGTCACATCGGACATACTCCCATGAGATAAAGAACTGACTTCGAATATGGTTTTCATATTGCATATGACTTCACAGCGAACTTTGGTTAAGCTGGTGTAGCTGCTAGACCTTTTTGTTGTTAGGTACTTTTTCAGTCCCGAAAGTGCGCCGTAAGCCTAAGATAATCAGTAGCAGCTTTGTTGGTGGGGGCGTAAAAGTGGTTTGAGGCAGAGAGTCAGTCACTTGCTCCCAGGCGTACAAAGCTCCATATTACAAGTAGCCGAGCTAAACATAATATGGGCATCCACACTGTAGTCTGGAGCACTCAAACAGCATGTTCCGTAGAGCTTTACTACTATCTACCATTCAAGGCGGAAAGCTGGGCTAGTTGGTTTGACATAGTTAATTAAAAGACTAGCGCATAAAACTAGGACAAAGACAGAGAAGGAGACAGGACGAGCGCTCGTCCTGTCTCCTTCTCTGTCTTTGTCCTAGTTTTATGCGCTAGTCTTTTAATTATCTACCATTAACATTTCGATCCAAGAAAGCCTGTTTTGAGCAAACAGTGCATTGATTCCCAGTGGGTATCAGTTATCGCCCACTTCGTTGGCTGCCTCAACGTTAGCAACAGGCAAAAACTGCCGACCTACTATCCTTGCATGACACAGCGGTGCATCGCAACATTTGCCCAGCACTAGGAAGCAGAGCAGCAAGACAGAGTCACCTGTAAAGCGCGGTGCAAAACATCAGCACACAAGGCAAGCGAAACAAGCTGTAACACCTTGGGCGTATTAATGTCTTAAAAAGAAAAAACTTTATGGAGGATGGAGTGCCAGAAAAATTATGGCAAAGTCCCTCTGAACAAAGAAAAGGCACTCCGGGCACCATAGGCAGATGCGGCTTTTTTGCAGAAACCCAGACGTCAACAGTAGATGCCAGATGCTCTATGAAGCACACTTCTCGTGTGCTGTAGATTATGTGAGTGTGTGCAGTCATGCTACCGGTGGTACAGGTACGAGGCGAGACATTTAGCCTATATACGCTCATAATAAACAATATTTTTTCAAATCAAAAATGGCATTAATATGGAAGGTGCATTTATCACACAGGGTAGAGTTATAACTTTCTCAGAATTTAATAAACGGTGGTTCAATCTCCAAAGCCTCATTTAATTCCTGCACCGAACTCGCTGATCACGCGTCCAGTGGAAGACCACATAACAAAAAGTACGCTTTCCCCTGGTATTTGCGGGGTTAATCTTGATTGCATTCTAAAAAAACAGTTCCCATCCATGTTGCTTCGACCTGTACACGTGCGGCCCGCTTTAAACATCCGAGAACCGCGGGAAGTGCGCGCCAGGGACACATGGCACCCGTGCTTTTGATAATAAAGAGGTTCGACGCCGCGCTATCCGAAGCTCTGATTTCAAGCGTTCGAGATATATCCCTAAAGAGAAGTTTTAGGAATCGAAACATATTCGCCTTACCCGAGATGACACCTTAAAGCGCCAGGGAAGGTGTTTCCATGGCTCAACGCGCTGCAACTGCATAGCGGCTCGGTAGCTTCAGAAGGCGACCGTCTGACGACGTTACTATAGTCTACACGCTCAGTCCGTTTGTAGCTGGGCTTATTCGCGCAGTTTCGAGAACATGAGAAAGCGCGTCGACAACGACACAAACGAGGTACACGAAACTAGCGCCCTGCATTGCGCACCTCTTCCAGTGTACTGCGTCTACATCAATTCCCGAGCGCTCAATGATGGATGCATGTGCACAGACCGCGTCTTTATGTATAATTTTCATGGTGCACTCGCCGCGGTGGCTGCTAAGGCGCTCGTCTACCGAGCCGGAGTACCCGGGGTCGAACCCGACCGCGGCGGCCGCGTTTCGACGGAAACGAAACCTAAAAGCCGCCCGTGTGCTGTGCGATGTCAGTGCATGTTAAAGATCCCCAGGTGGTCGAAATTATTCCGGAGCACTCCACTCCGGCACGTCTTTCTTTCTTTCTTCTTTCACTCCCTCCTTTATTCCTTCCCTTACGGCGCGGTTCAGGCAATACTGCGCACTATCCTTTCTTCAAAAACCAATTTACCATTCTGTGGACGTGGTAAATTTCGGCAGGAGTGTATTGTGTACCTAAACTTTAACAAAGCTACAAGGAAGGTTTCGACGGCACAGAAAACGACCTCACGCGATTCAAATTTCGGTAAGCGCGCGTCCGACAAGGTTCGCAAAAACGCAAGTGTACCGCACACTGCTCAAGCGCTCGACGCCGAACACACTATCTGCTGCGTTCAGATAACTTGCGTCGAATGCGCGAATATAAGCTAAATATCACCGCTGGTTTTAAGCATTCCATAGATGTTTTGGTCCATGACATCTACTAGAAAGCCGGAGTGGCGACGCACATGAAACGCTGTTGGCAGTGGCAGTACGCTACTTACCTCTCGAAAGTCTCCCCAGTCACCGCACGCTCCACAAAAGCACTGGGCTTTCATGGCGCACAGTCCTCTGGACGTTGTCGGCGATTATCGAAATGCTGCACGTGTCGTGAATTCGTCTTTCTGTCCGCTCGTTCCACACGTTCTCCGAACACAAACAACACTTCAAAACCACGACGAACAAATCCGACAAAACATGAATGGCGCCTAGAATAGCCGACCATGGTTGCCGTTGGGAGCCAGGACTTCGGGCTGAAAGTAGGTGGCTCAGTGGTTATGGTGCTCGGCTGCTGACCCGAAAGACGCGGGTTCGATCCCGGCCGCGGCAGTTTCGACTGCAAAGGAAAGGCGCATATAACTGGCCCCCTGGGGCAGTGGACACATTCGCGCTTTAAGCTACGTGGCGGTAGTGACCGATAGATATGGATGGGTGAATGGATGGAAAAAGTTTATTTAGCAAGAGAATTCGAGGCCCGCAGGCCTCCTGGGTCTTCGCCCGACTCCACGGTCTAAACGTTCGTGTGGTGTTGGTCCATGACGTATGCGGCCCGGCTGACGGCGATCTTCAGCCTAGAAAGGTCCGCTGACCATAGTGAAGTCTCCCAGTCCTCCCAGGTTTGGAGAGGCACCGGCCCGGCAGGGAGGGGGGACGCTGGGCATGATAGGCGGATGTGGGTAAGGGTGGCCTTGGGGTGGGTGCACAAAATGCATATGGATTATCGGGTGTAGGCAGCGTTCGCGTCTGCGAACGATGCCAGATTGACTGTTCTCTGGTAGAGAGGGATGGATGGGGTGGCGGGTAGATTAGGATCCTAGCTCAGCGCGGGAGCTTGCGGTGAGCGCAGCAAAAGAGTGCCTACGCTGTAAGCGCTCTCACCCAGTAATTAATCTAGAGGCACCTCTGGTGCGGGAGGATGTAGGAATGAGGGGCAGGTGAGCAATGGGTGTAAAAGTCTCTAGGTTTGCCACAGAGTTTGCAGGTGGAGGGAAATTTAACAGGAAAGCGGGTGAGGAGGATGGAGTATGGATATATCATATGTGCCATATAGGTTGTGCGCGTTTGTAGCCTGCGACAATGGGCGACTTGTGCTTTTGGCATACTGGACTCGCCCGATGCACCCCCACCCCGCCAAGTGGAGCTGATATGGGTGCCCGCGCACTCCGGGAATCCCGGAAACGAGGCCGCCAGCCTTTTAGCCCGAGGTTCTTTAAACCGGGCTCAGGTGGCCTCTGATCGGGGATTCACGAAGGAGCGCATGCACTCATTCAGTGAGCTGACCCAGGCACACAGAGCCTTACGCCAGCTCTACCCCCCGCCCCACCCCTCCCTAGATAACAAACACGCAACACTCTGGCGCAGACTACAGACACACACACTCCCTTCACCCCTTAACCTAGCCCATTATCATCCCTCCATCCCCACTCCGGCATGCACTCTATGCCCAGAACCCTTCGCCTCTTCCCTCCACATCATTTCCCTCTGCCCGGTGGACCCTCCCCCGCGGGATCTAGAGAACCTCAAGACCTGGGAGGACTGGGAGACCCTGCTGCGCTCGGAGGACCCGGCCGTGCAGACCATCGCCACCGCGGCCGTGCTGCCAGTGTTATGGACCTTCGGAACGTACTTGAGTGTAGTGGGGTCGTGCGGGGACCCTGGGGCGTGCCCCGAATTCCTCTGTAAATAAAGTTTTCTCTCTCTCTCTCTCTCTGTGATTGGACGAGTCAGGGCAGGGGGAGCGTATGTTCTATTTTCGCAGTGGTGGTGAAAAAATTTAATACTCAAAGAGAGTTTGGGGTCCCGAAGACCCCGCTACATGGTCGGTATCCTTAGTCCGGGACACCGCACAGCGAGGCCCCGTCTCGTGCCCGCTTTACTAGAGCCCTTTGGGACTCCAGTGTGGAGCAGTTGAGGAGGGCAGTCTTCCATGCCTCTCGGGTGGGTATGGAGGAAGGGGGAAGGTGAGTATTCTGAGTACATGCCCACATCATGTGAAAGATATCGCAGATCTCTCCACAGTGCAGGCAGCGCGCCCATCTACGTTCGGATCAAAGTGTTTGGCTATGGCAGGACAGAGAAGGTCGAGTTCCTTTCTGCAGGCGCCGCAAAGTTCGTTCCTCCGCCTTACTTAGCCCCTTGCATGGACCGTGTAGAGGCGGGGAATGTCGCAGTAATAAGATTTCGCGGAACTGCAGAAGCGGTTTATGAGCTCCTGAGCCACGAGAGCGGTAGTATGTAAGGATGTCTCGAAAGGAGAGCAGGCACTCCCCAGCATCCGAGGACAGCCGTTCCTCCCCAGCCCGGAAAGTGCCCTCGGGCCAGGGAGTGAGCCGCATGTGAGGGTGTCCAAATAAGAGTGACGGATTGTCGGGGTTGCCAAGAACGCAAAAAGTAGCGTGTGCTTGGGGACACTATGCCACTGGCAAAGTTAGGTGGGCGTGGAGGTCATGGCTAGCGCAATGGCTGCCTCCTCTGTGTCGGCTGTAGAATCGGTGAGAATTGAACCAGCAGTGAGAAGTCTTGCTTCATTGCTTGTGACGGCTAGTACGCGATGGGCTTGTCGACATAGCTAGGCTACACTGAGATCTTCTCCAAATTGTTTGTGTAAAGCTCGCGCCCTTTCTGGGTGCATGTTTTTAGGGAGAGGGGGTACTAGAATTTTTGGGTCGAATAGCAGGAGGGAGTGGGGTGCCTCCTGATGGGAGTCCTATTGGCGATATGTGTAGAGAAAAGAGTAATTATGCGCGACCGGCTGATGTGCGTGAGAAGTACCCAGTCAAAAAAAAACCATTGGAACCAAATGGACTTCCAATGGGTTCCAATTGGACGAGTTCAGTTTCCAATTGGTCCCAATTGGATGGTCCAAATGGACTAACCAATTGAACCATTTGGGTTTCCAACTGGTTCCAATTGGAATGGTGTTCCAATTGGATGGTCCAAATGGACTAACCAATTGAACCATTTGGGTTTCCAATTGGTGAGCCCAATTGGTCTTACCCATTGCATGCAATTGGTCCGCCGAACTGCACCCAATTTATCCAATGAATGTTTGCATGTTTGACGAAAAAGGTAGAACTAATATGGTACTTACAATAAGAGCTATCAGCAGCTTAGCCTAATAAATTGTACTCATCACCTATACCACCACTGGAGCTGAAATTAAATTAAATATCTGCGCTCAGTGGGAAAGCGCCACCGGCCCCAGCATGGGAGCCTAATAAATTGGGTATATAAGTTGTAGCAGAAGTGTGTTGTCTGGACGTATTGAGCTAATTTATGCTACTAGTGCCTGAATGTGCAGTGTTGCTTGTGTGTGATGCATGTGTGTCTGTTGGCTTTGATTTCCATAAAAGCATGTTAATTTCAATTCCGTAGAAAAATGTTGATTGGTACTAGGCACAGTGTCTCCTTGCAGTCCTCATATATCAGTTTTCCTTTTGCACATTTTAATATGTTCAGTTGTAGAAATATTCATCCAAGATCCTAGAGCATATTATTCAAACATTTAGCTACCTTTCTCAATGAATGTAGCATATTTTGTGAATATTTTCTTGGTCAAATAACTGCCTGGCCTAATGGGTCCAATTGGCTAGCCCAATTGGTCGGGGGCTAAAAACACAACATGAACCAATTGGTTCCAATTGGGAAATCCAATTGGAAGCAATGGGAATGTCCATTTAGTTCCAATTGGAATGTCCAATTGGTCCCAATGTTTTTTTTTTTTTGACTGGGTAGGCCGTCTGGGTTGTGAGCGCCGCCTCACGGAGTTCTTCAAGGTGTTATGGGCTCCGATCTTGAGTAGGCGCAGTGTAGAGGTGCTGGGAGGAAGACGCAAAGCTGTTTTCGTGCAACTCCGGAGCAAAGCGTTCACTCGATCTCGTTCTTTGAGGGGTAGGTAGGGCAGCTATCGTATGTGGCGCTGCTAGTAACGTTTTCTCGGGTAAGGAGAAGGGTGTTTTTTTCGTGAAGGCCTAGCTGTTCTTCGATGTGCTACACGACGGATGAGTTGAGCGTGAGTCTGGAGGGTTCTGAAGCTAGCGCTCTGATTTGTGTTACTAAGGGAATTAACTGTGTGAAGTGTGTCAGAGTGGTAGGTGGGCTCTCAAGGTGAGTGGATTTCGGCCTGTAGAGAAAGAGCTAGAGGCGGAGCAGGATAAAAATGCAACGGCAGCTTCAGTATGCCTTCACGGCTCTTCGCGCTTTCTTTTTCATCAGGATTGATGGCATGCAGCCTCTGAAGTGCAAGGCATTTGGAAGCCGCTGCAGGAGTTGTATCGCCATTTGCCTCGAGAACTGGAAGCAGCTCTCTATCACGTCTCCTTGGCCTAGTGATCTTTTCCTTGGAGATGTCACCTTTAGCTTCGCGCCGCGCGCTCATGCTAGGGTGCCTCGGAGCGCACCGACCCTGCCAGCGAGTTTTCTGCGAGTTAAAAAAATGGCTAGTAAATGCGCCAAAATAAAAGTTAAAAGTAACCAGGAAGTAGAAGCCAACCTAAAATTTTCGTCACCATACAGGTTTCAAAAGTAGCCAATTTGGCGCAAAGTAGCGTGATGGTGATGATGATGGTATTGTCAAGTATTGCGGCATGGAGTTACCCTTCCTCCATGTACTGTGGCATAAACTTGTATAATTCTTTATGCTTGTCACAGTACTTGTGTCCTAGCCGGGATATAAAAAAACACACACACACAAACCGAAATAGTACACAACCCAGGCGCACTCCGACCATGTATCGGCTTTATGGTTCTATTCTCAACAGCGCTGCAGATCGCGACCTCTGTGCTGAAACTTGGAACTTTAAGATGCTTTGCGCTTTGGACTGTGAGTGTTCTGGCAGGCTTTGAGTGCATGTATGGCACTGCCGGGATAGGTGGTTTAGCTTTCGTTCCGTGAAAAAAAGAGGAAAAGAAACCTATCGCACACCTTGAGAAAATTCGCAACAATGGCAAGCTCAGTGCGTTTGCTGAGAAATGTGTCCCAATCTGCGCATCGCATGCTGCTTCCTGCAGGAACCACAAATTCATCGCGAAAGGTAATCCGTCCGTGCCGCAGTCCGCGGACACGCTTATACGCATGTGCTGCGCAGGACGAATCTTGAGGTCAGCTGGAAAAGCAGAAGGCTGGCTTGACCTGAGATAAAGGGAAAGGAATTCGCCGTTCCCTGGGAGACGTCTTACGCGCGCGACCAAACGCGAGCGGCATATAACCATTTGATGCGAGCGCGCCTATCAGCGTGTCCCCGCTTATCGCAACGCGGATGCTGCATCCATCCGTGTTCGTTGCGACGCGTTCTGAGCATTAACGTGTATTGTTAGCATTGTTACCACGCACAAGCGGAAATTCCAGCATCTGCGCCAGTAGTCGTTGGTTTTTGACCTCCCGTGCTAAGCAGTACGGCGCAGTACGTCGCGATGTATCGAATAACCTTCGGAGTGGCACCGGTGTAAGGGATATAGCTAGGTCACGGGAGCTGCGCTACGCGTGCGGCGAAACTAAGTGCACTTCCTCAGGTAGCGCGTTTTCAAATGCCGTTTTCGTGATTGCAAGAACTAATATAGAATAGCCATTCATAGACGACACGTATGACGTCATTATATAATTAAGATCTTGCATGCATCTATAGTTTCCATATCCTTTCTTGGAACATCCCAGGAGTCATTTATACTTGAAAGAATTAGCCCTCTACGCTGAGCGGTGGGAAGCGACTGCTTCGTGGCAGAAAAGCGAGGCGAAAAGATTATAAGAACGGAGCATAATCACTAAATGGACGGCAAGAAATGTTGAGAGTACAGAGCATATAGATAGAATGAGGCAGTTAAATTCTCTGCTGAGTGTTTTTAAAGCGCCCATGTATATTCTTCCTGTTGTGTTTATTATACATGCCTATAGTAGTTTTGACACTTGTATGTTGTATATAACACATTCATATTGCAGTTGGAAATTTTCTAAATGGGCATCAGTATTTCGTTTAACTTGTTCACATCTTTCAAGTCTGAAAGATTGAAAGTGGGGCATGCTGGTTTGAAAAATCTCCTTTGACAGTAGCCAATTTTAGTTATACTGGAATGATTTTATATACTCGGAAAATATAGTTCTATTTAGTGCAAGGTATAGTATTTTTAACTAGGACGCAAGCCACAAAACGTTGCCGTGCATGTAAATTTTTTTAGGTAACTTGCAATGCCCTGTCTCAAGACGAGAAACTGGGCTCAAATATAGCTAAGGTGTGAATGCAGGGAAGAAGGATAAATTAACTATTATATGTGACTGGGGGGGGTTTTCATAGTTGTTGCCTGCACATTGTTCTCCACATTTCGATTCAACACAACAGCCAGCACCTTAAAAATTTGATTACTATTTTTAAAGGACTAAATGTGAAATATATGTAGCCTTTGATAAATTACTGTGTGTTCTTGCTTCAAAAAGTAAGCCCTTTCATTTTGTTTACATCATTTTCAAAGCATTCTTTTTTGCATCCATTCATCTCATTTTTAAAACTTTGCAATATACATTAAACCAGTACTCTTTTGTACGTTAAAGTTTGCTCGAAACAAAAAAAAAACTAGAGGAAATCCAAAAAGCATGAGGAGCACAAAAACTAAAGAAAAAAAAAGGAGGGTGCATTTCTTTAGAGAACGCTATGAATCACTATGAATATTGGGCAGCTTCTGAGGTGACACTATATATGGTGACTGCTTGCTGGCGATGTTGCAATGTGTAGCTGTGTGCCTGCAAAAACTGTAGCAGCAAAACTTACAGAGCATTAAGTCAGGATCAGGTGCCTTTGTAAAATCTATGTAAATGTTATTAACTGTTTTGTTTCATTCATATTCCAATGTGTATGCTTTTTTAAATCTGTGTTTTGCTTTGGTAAGTATGATTTTCAGGTCTGAATCATAACAAAATGCAGAGAGACAATTTTTTCAAACAGTTTAAATAAACGTAGTAGGGTCTAACTGATTTTAATTGTGCTTCTGCCTTTTTTCAAGCAGTACGAAAATATGTGCAGTGCACATTATAAAAAAAAAAAAAATCTGCATAATTAGTAATAAACAAGTTTTTGATCAGTGTGATGAAAGGCAAACTAATGGCCAATAAATCTGGTAGTGTTTACCTGCAGCTTAACTATGTCGCATAGGTTTGGTTTATGGGCTCTAACGTCCCAAAGCGACTAAGGCTGTGAGAGACGCCGTAGTGGAGGGCTCCGGAAATTTCGACCACCTGGGGTTCTTTAACGTGCACTGACATCGCACAGTACACGGGCCTCTAGAATTTCTCCTCCAAAGAAATTCAACCGCTGCGGCCGGGATCGAACCCGCGTCTTTCGGGTCAGCAGCCGAGCACCATAACCACTGAGCCACCATGGCAGCCCTATGTCGCATAAGGTATTACTGTTCAGTTATATGCAGAGATGTGATTACTTTTAGTTTCTACATGCTAAGATTAATTTTAACTCTAGTGACTTTTTTGAGGTAATTACTCTCAACTTTCTTACTTGAAAAAAAAATTGTAAATTGGAGGGTTTAATGTCCTGAAGCAACACATGGGCAATGAATTAATTTAGATCACCCAGGAACCTTTATCGGGAATTGATATTGCACAGCACACAGGCGCCTTTTGTGTTTCACCTCTGTTGAAATCCGGCCACTGCGACCAGGATTAACCCCGGGTCATCCGTTACAATAGAGTGCCCTGACCCCTGATCCACCAGGGTGGGTGGAAAGCCAATGAAGTACTTAATAACAAACTCATTTGCAAAATTTTTAACTGGTGTCTTCAACAGCAGAGAAGAATTTTTTCTGCCGAGGTTTTTTTTGTGAATATCGCTATACAAATTTGCAACAAATTTATTGCTGCCACAAGTATTACAATCTTTATTAACCTCCCTATTCAGAACATTATGAAAGACTTTAGAAACAGACATCACTCAGTCTCTCTTAGTGACTAAGCTAGAGCTTATTTTTTGGTTTCTGTCTGAACCAGGTGAGGTGTAAGCTGTGGTTTATGAGTGTACTGATTTTGCTGGTAAAACTGAAAACTGATGCTTATATTTATGTGCAGTACTTTTCAGGAGCAGCGCAGCCGCAGCACGCAACTGCAAAGGCAAAGTATGGAGGGCGCTTTATGGTCACAATGCTGCCTGGTGACGGAATCGGCCCCGAGTTGATGAAGCATGTCCGTGAAGTTTTCCGGTATGTATTGCTTCCAGACATTTTCGTTGGTCTGCAAACATTCCTGTGTGCCCCAAGGCCTTTATTTTTCTCTCTTCTGTTTGTAGTTTCTTCAAACACATCTATACAGGAAGTCAGCTCAATTCATTACATAGCCCCCCCCCCCCCCCCCCCCCCCCCCCGCATTGTATACATACTCTGCCTCCATAGTCCTTTTCAGTCTACAAAAGGACCCTAAGTTGTAGGACCTTCATCTTGCATTGCATGAACTAGAGGTACCATGTACCTTTATTGCTTTAATTGCTTCAGTCAATCTAGCAGTTTCAGTCCACAATAAAATGTTGTGCCAATTGATTAGCTTGTTTCTTAAATAATGATGTGTTTGCAGTCCTAGGGGTTTAACTTGACTAATGCTTAAGCATTCTTCTCTATGTGCAAACAGAACAGGGTGCACAGTGTGAAAATTTAGCGTAGTCTTGGCCAAGGTCAACTGAAACAGCTGAATAAACATATTGCTCTATACATCCAGGGAACTAGTTACAGGCTGCAATTTTAGATGAAGCGTACTGGAAATAAAAAATGATGGCTACCAAGTGTTCCAACTTTATAGTCACTGCACGACTATGGTGGCTGATCAGCTACAGCAGCTCTCTGCTGTAGCTGATGCTGTGACCTTGAGGTCACAGCACTGAATCCTACTCGCTGCGGCTACACTTTGATGTAGAAGACTATGATGGAGACGAAATGCAAAAGTACCTGTGTACTGTGTGATGTCAATGCGAACCGAAGACCCCCCCCAGGTGATCAAAATTAAACCATAGCCTTCCATTATGGCATGCCTCATAGCCGATGTGTCATTCAAGTTGTTACCCCACTTGCTATATACCACATACCATACCTTACAATAACTGCTGTTAGTTAAACCTCTCATGTAGGGGTGCTATATTGTTGCGACCCATCATTTGGCATTAGTGATGTTGATTTGAATTATTTCTACATGCAGTACAAGCCACGTTTCTGTGGCTAGTTAGATGTTCATTGAGTCATCTTTCATTTGGATGTGATCATTCATTGCAAGAAAGGCCTACAGATTCTTTGATAGCAACAAAGATAGAGAGTGCATTGATTTTCACCTAGTGCCTATTGCATGTCTTTAAAGCTGTCTCTCAGGCTTTGTGTTTTTATTTGTGCCCGACTGCGGCTTCAAGTCCCCAGAAAAAGTTGTCTGTAAAATCTCAAGTGTCATCTCTTCATGGGGATACTTCTGTTTTTGACTTCAAGAGTCTACACCGAGGGAAATGCTGAGGCTGCGATAGTACAGTGAAACCTCGTTATAGCGAACAAGGAAAAACTCGTAAAATAGTTTGCTATACCCGGCATTCATAATATAAAATTTTGTCAGAAACGCGCGCAACAGCAGTGCACTTTAGTAAGCGAAGGGACAGCAATTCTAGCGTTCCTTACTAGAGAAACGGAGCGACGTTTTCACAGGTTTTCGCGGCGTGTCGAAGGCGCTCGCGGCTATTCCGAAGACCGCAAAAAACCGAGCGCCAGGCTTCTCCGCACAACACTACCAGCGCAGGTTAAGCACCGGCTACGGTGGCTTCTCCGCATTACAGCCGTATCGCGTGGAAAGCGGTACGTCAGAGCGAAAGCTGTCGCCTTTTTCATCACCTCCGTGACAGCCGGCTTGAGCGCAGGATTGTTATTGCAAGCTTACAACCACCTGCGCTGCTACTTCCATGGCGCTGTCGACGGATGCTAGAGGCATGAACGCGTGCTGACTGTCGGACTGCAACCCTGCACGTCGCTGTTGGCGAGTGCGAGATAAAAGCGCAAACCTTGGCGCGAACGCTTGCCGCATCACCACCAGTCACTTGTGAAATGCGGAGAAGTCCGCCGCTTGCCATCTGAACGGGCAGAGTTTGGCGCTGGGGAATTCGATATATCCGTTTCATGGCCGGTCGTGTTCTATATATAAAGTAGAAATTGCATGCATTTGTCAAAAATATTTATGAAGAGTTCAGTATAGCCAATAATTCGTAATATCCATGTTCGTTATATCGAGGTTAGACTGTACAATGCTAACTTCAAAATGCTACAATCAAGAGGGAAGGCACTGCGCCAGTATGGAGAGCTTAAGAAAATAAAACCTTTGTTATTTTAGCTTTATTTTCAATTATGAGGTGCTATTTGTCATTTAATTGATAAATAAAAGCTAATTGCGACAGTCGTCACTCTATCAGGAAGAAGGCTAAGTAACACTTGTGACCTGCCCACTTTTATCCAGGTATGCAGGAGTGCCTGTTGACTTTGAAGAAGTTCATCTGGACTCCACTCAGGATGACCTGGAGAACGTCGACGAAGCCATCATAGCCATCAAGAGAAACGGCGTTGCCTTGAAAGGTTTGTCACATCTGTTCATTAAGGAGTGCTTTTAGAGGACAACCGCAGGCAACATATGTGCTTGTTTAACAGATAGTTTGCAAGACAAGCTGTTAGCTGCAGGGTGTGCACTGAAAGGGCACCACAAAAATGTGTATTTTCTTCACTTCTCAAAGAAGCTCTAATGCAGCCGGGTTGTTCAAGTAACCCAGCTCAGTGGGTCGTTCAAGCGGTCTGCAGCTGGTAGCATTTCTTTCTTTTTGCATTGGTGCACGTTGCATATTAGTTGTTGCTCCAAAGTGGAAAAGTGTGTTTGTCTTTCCCTTTAGGCAACATTGAGACCAGGCACAACTCGCCCAATGCCAAGTCCCGCAATGTGGAGCTACGTCTACGCCTTAAGCTCTTTGTGAACGTGATCCACTGCAAGAGCATGCCCGGTGTCCCTACCCGCCACAATAACATCGACATTGTGCTCATTCGTCAGAACACCGAGGGAGAGTACAGCTGTGCTGAACACGAGGTCAGTCTTGCAGTACAGGATTGTAGAGGTCGCCAGGTGACCTCCCATCTCTGGTCTGTAGGGCAATAAGCAATGCCCTATATTTTAACGTCATATGTACATGTATACTTATATATTCATGCTCATCATGCAGTAAAGATCAATTGCTGTCAGTCACCATCTCGAGTGAGTGAAAAAAATTTCACACGACATGAATTTATACGTGACGTAAAATAGAGGGCACTACACTCTGCCGAAGACCACTGAGATAGGAGGTCACCTAGCGACCTCTACATGCGGTTAGTTGCAAGAAGTGTATTGAGTGTGTTGAAGCGTATCACAGGTTTCTTTACTGGTGTTTGTGATTTTTCTTTTCTTGCATTTCAGAGCATCCCAGGAGTAGTGGAGAGCTTGAAGTTGATTACTAGAGAGAAGTCGGAAGAGATCGCACGATATGCTTTTGAATTTGCCCGACAGAATGGCAGAAAGAAGATAACAGCTGTGCACAAGGCCAACATCATGTAAGTTTATTGATGTGGCTGTTGTTTGTTTTGTGTTGTGCTGCTCAGGGTGACTGTGTTGCTAATATTGTGACATACACTGGTGTGGTGTTGTGAATCTGCTTTCGCAGCTTTAACTGGAAGAAGCCAGTGGGCAGGGTTGAACCAGAGCATAGAAAATGAGCATTGTCACACGTGGGTTTTTAGAAAATTCAATGATCTTAGGGAATCTGTTTGTAAGAAGTTGAGTTTCCAATAAACTGTTATTTGTCACTCATTAAGATAAGCATTTGGTTGTTTTGTCCCATGGTGGTAGTATTTGGAGAATGCGTCATCAGGGCGTGCCCAAGAAGCATTTTTGAGCCTTTGTAGGATGGTCGCAGGACCATCACAAAGTGTTATCATGCATCATACTTGTAGAGTTGACTGTGCATGATTTCACTGCGCACTTGTCAAGTTCGGAATTAAGGAATACACATTATGCCTGAATGGTCTGTGGTGTATACCGATTAAAGTGGTTTTACTTGTGGTCACTTCTTCATAGGAAGCTGTCTGATGGCTTATTTCTGAAGTGCTGCACAGAGGTTTCCAAGCTCTATCCAGAGATTGAGTTTGACAACATGATCATTGACAACTGCAGCATGCAGGTAAGAACAGCTGCAGTTCCCTCATTGCTATGACACAGAGAACCTGCCAAGCTTAGAAAAGCATGCTTGCCAAGTGCTGAACACTTTTTCATCTTGTTGTAGAAGATGCAGCAGAGGATCTCCTGTAAACCGAGTTATGTTTATTCAGAACTAAAGATTCTAAATGTTGACAGAAATGGTCATGTCACATTTCCTTGTCGCTGAACCGGTTGGTAAGACTGTGTATTTCTGCCTTTGCAGCTTGTATCAAACCCGTCACAGTTTGATGTGCTCCTTTTACCCAACCTGTATGGAAACATCCTAACCAACATTGCCTGTGGCCTTGTTGGTGGACCGGGCATCACCTCTGGAAGGAACTACGGTCACGAGTATGCCGTGTTTGAAACGGTTAGTGCATACTCTTTTTCTACCACTTTTCATGGTCAGCACAGTTTGCAGTCGTGCATGGCTGGCTAATGCCTCCGTGAGCAGATTGTTAACTTTACAGGATGATAATTTATTTGACTGTAACTTATTTTGCCTCTGATTTTAAATGCTGCTTTTATTTCTGTGTTGGCCTCTGTCAAGGTAGACATACCTCTACAATAATTTCATCTATGCAACGCTCTTCAACTGAATAGAGGAGGAGCAGGTAGATCTTGTTTTATTTGGTGCATTTTTATTATGGACTGATGTGTATTGCGCTGTCCTGGTTCTGCACATCTTTTGTTGTATCCAAATGGTAGCCCTAGACATTGGAAAGTGTCACTCTGTCTATCTCAGTCACCCGCCTTGAAGGTTATTGGGTAGCGCGATGTAGTACAGTTGAACCTCGATATAACAAAGTCATGCTTGCACCCGAAAACTTCGATAAGTCGGAGTTCCTACGTTTCAGTAGTCCAGATAAAGTTGCAGGTTCTTTGAAGAGTCCTGGTAGACACTACCTTGTGAATACGATGGAATCCCGATGGTGCAGTTGATCCGAATTTCGCAGTGATACGAATTTTAGAATGTATTGGCCAGAAAATTATGTTATCGTTCAGGATGATGGATGATATGAACATGTGAACCTCCAGGCACCTGCCAGCGGGCCCACAGCGATGATGTGTTCAAAAGTGAGCACTTGGCGACACAAAAAGGGAAAAAAGCTCCAAAAGAGCACTGCGAACTTTTCCGGCCAAATAGAAACAGTGGAGCCAAAAAAACAAATATAGCAGGTATTCACATGACGTCATCCGCAAGGGGCGCTAGCGGCCGGCGCGGCATTCGCCATGTTGGTGGTCGCGCGCGCGGCCGCCGCAGCCAGCCGCAGCGTTTGAATAGCTGGTGATGGGTGAAATGTGAGTGTATTTCGCGTCTCGCCACACGTAATTTCTGTCCGACCCGTGCCGCCGCGTGACTGAGTGAATATTCCGTGAACTGTGCGAAGCAGAAAAGAGCGGGCACGCTCAGAAGGTTCTACTTCGTGAAAAGGTCGACCCCCCGTAGGAATGCGGAGGCACCGGCATGGTGTGCGACGTATACAAGACTGCTGCCGCGCGTTGAATTCACCGGTATCGAGGCCCACCTTGTGCACGGCTTAAGTTTGCTGGCAGGCCAAGGAATTAAAGGATATAAACCTATGAGAGGGTGCAATTACTTGACAAGCGGGTGAGTCCAAAAGTCGTGCTGTGGGTGCCGACGTCCGCGGTGCCGACGGCCGAAGTGCCGTTTTTGAAGAGGTGAGTAATTCGAAGGGTCTGTTCACTTAGCTGTAGCTTAACTTGTCATCTCTACCTGCTGAAAGTGACATGTTTCAACTGAATCTAGCGGAATGGCTGCACACTGCGTTGCTGCGAAAACGGTCTTGTGCATACGAAGCAGCGCTACGTAGCTACAATCAAAACTGCAAAACATTCTCGCTGTGTCTGCCGTTCGTGCTGCGAGCGCATGGCAGTATTTGTTTGGCCGTTCTGTCGGGTAAATAAGGCAGCTATGACGCTTTGCCTTTCTGCTGAAAGAACGTACGTCTGAGAAGCGTCAGCAGTTCGCGGACTACAGCTATAGGCGCTTGAATTATCAATTTCTGCGGTGGCAGTTCTGGAATTTCGGTAATTAATCGTGCTGCTTATCCACGATGTGCCCTGCATGACTAGCTGACAGTTATCAACTGATATTAAAAGCTGCAAGTCGTGTACGTTCTTGCGTGCAGCGCAGCCAGCCAGTTTTGCTGCCGAGTTAAGGCAGCTCGGTTATATCACGGCGCAGAAGAATTCTGCTGCAGACTTCATGCACAATACGCGCTCCACAAAGATAAGTGGTCGCTGACGTATTCAACAACGTACAAATATGTTACGGATCACTAACAGTTCAGGCCGGGTACCTCACGGCGCACCGTGACACTGCGCGAGCTGGCCTGAAACGACCGCAAACATGGCTCGCCTGCCGCGACAACGCTCGCGCCGTCTGGTAGCGCGGCCTCAGTGAATACCTCCTATACTAAACTGCCTATCATTAAGTGGTGCCCACACCCATGGCAGGTGGCAGGCTTCACACAAGTGGCTCGTGGTGAAGCGCGCCCACCGCGAGTTTCATATCTAGGGTGCCTTCATACTACTGATTTGTATAAAAGTGCCATATTTTGCTCTACAGATTACAACCAGCGGGCAACACTTCTTTCATAAACGGGCGCTTAAAAATTGCAGTCCGTCTTGGCTAAAGTTTTCATTTTCATCTGCTTGTCAAGGAGGCTCCTGGCACGCATGTTTGATGCGCCAGGACTTCATTTATTTGAAAGTGCGGTGTGAAATTACTTCGTTAAATTGCGAAAAAAAAAATACATGGCATTCAGTGGGGCAGAAATTGGAAAATAAAAAAAAAACGCGTCACTTCGTGAATTTCGTTAAATTTAGGCTCGTTATATCGAGGTTTGACTGTAGTTTCTTGCCACCGGTGTTATACCTGTGCCGTCATCCAGATTTTATACTAGCAGTTCTAGATGACAGATGTCCAGGCCTGCATTTCCAAAGGCCTGGCTTGGTAGAATTTTTCCGTTTTCAGCATCTTTTCATCAAGCACGTTAAATGAGGCCCCTAGACTCTGGTTGCGACTTGTCAGCAGAAGCTTATCTTTGATCAGGGCAAGAGTTAACTATCTCATTGAGTCATGGCTGACACACGTCTTCAAAGGAAGCTGTGGTGCTGCTTCTAACCTGGTAGTATGACTGGACCGTGCCGATGAGCAATTTTGCATCAACTTTTGAATATGAAATGAGCAAGCATGTGGGAACTGCATTTTGAAAGGTGTGTCTTGACAGAGAGCGGCTGACTGCATTGCTTCGGTCTTGTCCAGGGAACACGCAACACCGGGAAGTCCATTGCTGGCAAGAATATTGCCAACCCCCTAGCCATGATGAATGCCAGTGTGGACCTCCTGGATCATTTGGGGTAAGCAAGCCTATAGTGAAGTGGAGAGCACTTGAAAGACAATAGCACATAGCAAATGCAGTTTGTCTAGAGATTTTTAATTCTCTGTTGCCAATATATTGGTCAATTTACAACTGCATTTTCAGTTTATTCTTTTTTTTTGGTGGCTCATGCAGAGGTCAGTGTAGATTGATGCTTATGTTTTCGGATTAAAAGAATAAAGGCATTGAAATTATTGAAAGTATTGATCAGTTTGTAAATGCTGTTTTTTACATTGTTATCAGTTCTGACAATATTGCACCAAGCACAAGAAACTTAAGTATGGCATTAATGAGTACATGCTCAGACTCAGTGACATATACACCTTGTTGTGGTATACAGGCCTTTGTGTTGACATGAAAGCAATTCTGTAGATGGCCAAGGCCTTCACGCTTGGTTTGGCTTGATTTCAGTCAGTACAACACGCACAGCATTTCAAAAGACTCGGGCACATAATGCATGTGTTGTCAGTTGAAAAGTGAAGCGCTGGTTGAGCTGCTTTCTGTGCACGCTTGATTAGCAAGACCTAGACAGGAGTCACGTGTGCTATGCAAGCTTTTGGGACATCTCATTAAGTGCTAGACTCACTGCAGCAAAATCCAAGATCGCATTGTCGTTTTTAGCAGTGGGTTATGCATGAGTGAAAAGTATTATGAGATTATCTTAGATGTGAAGTGTGAATTCATTCATGCAAAATTGCTCATTTAAGTTTTACATAGAACTCAAAACTATGCAAATGCAGCAGTAGCATGCCTCCAGCAGGTCGTACTTCTTTCTACTACAATGCACATTGACATTGTTAGCCAGGGAACTGATGTCAGTTGTGATTTTGTTATGTAGTGAAGTCTGTTTCACTACCTGAAAGCACCCCCAACAGTCTGTGTGTATTTCCCTCAGGCAGGCTTAATGGTGCTTCTGAAAATTATCTCTTATAACTTGAAATCTGAACTGCATTAATCTCTTAGCTGCGGAGCACAGTTTTACTACATCTCAATTTTGCTCCTGAAGCATATAGACGCTTTACAGCGGCGTATCATGGGGGCTGCCATCTTTGATCACGTGATCACGCCGCCATTACTCGCCTCCTGACCGCTCGGCGCGCGCCTCGTCGCGAAGGCTGCTGCGTCTGACGGTTCGGTTCCGGCAGGCAGTGTTCCGGCTGATACGGTTGTAAAGGAGTGGGAAGATGAAACTATGGTTTGGCCAAAGCTTGGAAGGACATGTGAGAACCCTAATTTGACCACTTCACGCGTGAAAACACGATCGGACTTCATGTCGCGGAGAGCCGCTGAGCTCTCCGCCTGTTCGAGGCAACGGACGGATCGCCCGAATGCTTGTCTTTGCATGCGCTGAAGACTCTGCTTAATGTTTTTTTATTGTTAATATATAAAACGGCAATGTTTAATGTTCTTGCGGCCTTACAGGTTGTTGTCCTATTCTGTACATGCATGCAGACACTGGTCTGAAACGCTCACATGCACATCGTATGCATTTGTTTACACCCTGTTAACGGTGCTTAGGAAACCTGAAATATTTCTTACTGGTTGATTAAACATAGAAAAGCGACAAAAATAAATAGACACACAAAGGTTGACTATCATGGTAGCAGTACCATGCATCAAGCAGCCTTCACAAGCTGGCGTGCAATCGTTTCGAAGGATTCCGCGATATAATTGTTATAACGCGCGCATGGCCACGCGTTCATGCTGGACGAATTTTACAGTAACGTCAGCCTCATATAAAAAATTTTGGTACGCTCGACGCTCGATATGCGGACATGGAAATGCTCGTGGCCTCGTTGGTTGTAATTAATCAGCTTCACTCTGAGCGTACGGAGTCACTTTTAGTGACTGTCTCGCATGGACCGCGAGCAAGTGACAACCGTCCGGCACAGCAGCCGTAAACCAAATGCTGTAATCCGAACACGGTCCACGAAAACCGCGCTACTTGGAGCGAAATTGAACAGTAGCACCAAGACTGCGTGTAATACACAGACTGACGGTAAGCGTTGTCGGCTCGCACGGCTGTGCAGTGCATAACAAACAGCAGCCGTATGAAGGAGCGTAAGTAGTCTTATTTTTTTTCGTTTCTAATTCGGCCTCGGGCGCTCGTTTTACTAATGGTCACAGACCACAACTTAAGATCAATGCGGTCTGAGCACAGTGCACAATAACTGAAAGCACGCCGTCATGGTTTCGGTGGCGGAACAGCTTCTTCATGCGGCTGTGTTGTGCACTTACCCTCGACGATTTTCCAAGATCGAAACCTTTCTTTATTAGCTATCTAGCGCTGGCGAACGTGTTTGTTGCATTCGCCAGTTCGGAAAGGGTGCGTGGCGAACGGGCGCGAACATTGGCATTACCTCCTTGTGCAGTTCGGTTTCGTGAAGCTCGCAAACGATCACATCCTGAACCTTTAACTCTCTGTCGCAATTCTTGCAATCCACAACAGAGCATGTGTTTCCTCTGCCTTTTCACATCGTAGAAAGAACACATTCGGCAACCACCCGCGAAATTTCCACTGCTGCGTCGAGGCGTACACGCCGGCGACTTACGAGGCAAGTAATGGTGCCGTGTTCGGAGCGCACGTGTGGCGCCATCTGGTCTCAAACGGAAGAACTGCGCGCTGTAAACGGTCTATATTGTGGTGTCTTTGACTTGGATTTTGTAACTGTGTGGGCTGTAGCTAGAGAATGACTAAAATCTCAGCTTGTCTTCTTCAGAAGTTGCTGTTTCCTCCTTGCAGATTGAAGAGCGATGCTACTGTGATAAGAAATGCAATTGACAAGACACTGAATGTTGACAAGGTACGTTGAACACCTGTGCGCCACAGTTAAATTTTAGAGCAGTACTGTACTTCATCTGAAGATGGAAAAACTGATAATCTAAAGGATATGAGCATGTCACATAATCTGACCTGATGGTATAACAGTTAGTTGATACCAAAAGTGACAGTGCAGATAAAGCTGGTTACTGTAATGGGTATCTTGTTGGGGCATTCTCATAAGCGAAGTGTACATGTACCATGTGCCACTGGTACGATGTCCTGGCTAGGAAGGCACCTCCCGTCTGCATTGTATCTTACATCAGTGATTCCATTCAAGATCTGTGTTGTGTGGAGTACAGTAGGGTATTACCCTTTCCGCATGCTTATCTGCTTCTTTTTGAATGCAGTCTTCGCTGAAGCCTATTAAGGGGGTCCCTGGTCTTGAAAAGAAAATTTTATTAATCTCGTCATAGTTATGAAATTTTCAGGGCACATGCATTTTTGTGCGCTGATTCTAGATATGTCATTTAATTTCATGTAAAACAATTCCTTGAGCACTTATGCAATTTTTATGCAAGTATTTTGCGAAGAGTTTTGAAGAAAATTTTCTGTGGGAAACTCACTGAAATGTATGCCATTGGGTTCTCTTGGTACCAAGGAATCCAATAAGGGTAAAATTATCATCCTGGCTATGATAGAACTTGAGTTGTAGGTTACTGAAGCTGCCACTTCAGAAACAGGAATACACACTTTTCTTCTCATTTCTAAAGTGACAACTTCAAAACCCTATAACTTAAGTTCTATGATAAGCAGGAAGACAGGTTTACCCTTATTGCATTCCTTGGTGTCAAGAGAATCCAATGGCACACATTTCAGCAAGTTTCCCACAAGAAATTTTTTTCAAAGCCCTTCACAAAATACATGCACAAAAATTACATAAGTGCTAAAGGAATTGTTCTACATGAAATTAAATGATATATTTAGAATAAGAACACAAAAATACATATCCCCTGAAGATTTCTTAACTGAGACTTCATTAATAAATTTTTTTTTTTCAAGACCAGGCTCCCCCCTTAAGTGAAGTACTTGTGCCGAAAGCCACAACATGCCCTGGAAGTCTATTCATTAGTCAAATCCTGCATAGTCACTCTTGAAGATAGAGGGGTAAGAAATTTCAGATAGGTAATGGCTGAAAAATGTAAGTGCAATAATGTTTGCATACAATTTTGTATATCGAGCTTACAAAGTAACGTTTGACTGATCCAGTGCATGTGATTTAAACACATCAAACAGTGAACTGCAGGACTTTAAGTTTTCAAGGTAAATGCTTTCTAGCCATTACTTCATATGTAGCCCGATGGCATGCATGCAACAGTAAAGGAAACTAATAGAGTCCAAGCAAATTCAAAGGGAAGCCAAACTAATCTTCCAGAAGCTTAAAGGATCCTCAAAAGTTTTCGTCTGCCTTCTTTAGGCAAATGGCTTTCAAAACAACATGTGATTCAGATTTGATTGTAGTGCACCAGAAAATTATTTTAAAATGATTTTAGTTGTGCAGCTTCTGTTATGAATGTGGTCCAGTTTACGCTAGCTGGGCTCCAGTAGGAAAATTCCAAAGTGGGTCTATGAGCAGGTAGGTGTGGTAGATAGAATTTCCTCATCAGCATTTGGACAAGGGAAGTGGGCGACTGGTCGTGTGGCCATGTGGAGAGGTGGAACTTCAAGGTGGTGTGTGCCGGTACTCCTGTTGCCGGACGGTTGCAACAACAGGAAGTATATGCGGTGCAGAATCGAACACTGCTTAAACACACAAAAGTGCTTGCTTCGCTCTGGCTGACTGAGAAACTTTCTGGGTAGTCTGTTTAGCCACCACAAGTGCAACGTGGATATAGTTGGTTATGGAGATTCGCGAGGTGTTAACATAGTGCCTCTTGACTGCCTTTGGCGTGCCTGTGTATGTGTTTTAGAGAGAAAGCATTAGGCCTACTTGCAGAAGTTTTTTTTCATTTCAAAATAATTTTGAACATTATTAAAAAAAAAGGATTAGAGCCGTGGCTTTTTTGGGGTCACTCTGTCTACATAGAAGTGCATAGCAACAAGTGGGTAGAATAGTCTACCCACATTGATTCTGCAAACTTGACTCGAGCTCGTTAACAGCTCAGGACTATGTGGTACCATTTGATAGCAGTGTTTCGTGTAACTCTAAGGCAGGGCCATTTGCTTTTGTTAGTTAAGGCTGTAAAACAACAGCCAAAAAGATAGTAGTTGGCCGTGTTGGTAAATTGGCATCTTGAAATTCAGCTTGACTTACGAGATGAAGACGAAGTAAGAAGACAGTGCGTGCACTTGTGCCTTTTTACTTCTCCCTGTTTCATGTGTTGCACTGAACAGCGTTCCTTTAAACACACCTTTAACGCTGGTCTTGGAACACTCAGTGCTTCAAAAAAGATACAGCATTCAGGTGTATTGATCATAACATTTTGACACAAGTGTTGGAGTTCTTGCTCACAGTTGACCCCCCCCCCCCCCCCCCCCCCCCCCGCTTTTTTTTCTTGCAGGTCCACACACCTGATCTTGGTGGCCAAGCGAGCACTCGAGATGTTATCAATAACATCATTAAGGAAGTTCAAGAGAGCACGAAGCTTTAGGCTGCACAGCATGCTTTGTCAGCATGCACTTGAGCTGTGTTGAACAATGCGTGCAGGCTTCTAAATCGAGAACACGCGGTGATGAAACCGGTGCTGGAGCAGTGTAACCAATGCACTCGCCTGGTCAGTGGAAAACGGTAGCGAGACCCAATAGCTCATCTTTTAGCAGCACAGTAGTAGCACCTCCATGCTTTTTATATGCTTGCAAGTCTGGTCATTGCGCACTTAATTTAATAACTTTAGCAATATTTACAAGTGTTTTTGAATCTCAGTTTTGTAGAACAGCTTTCACTTTTTTTTTGTGATGCTAGTTCAAGACATGTTTAATTTTTAGCCTCTTGTTCAATAAGCCTCCGAGTCACAGCCGTATACACTGTGTTTGAGCACTTTACTGTCATTAAATGCTTGTTTGAAAGCCACACTGGCGGCTGTCTGTTTCCATTTCTTTATTCACGAGCGTATATGGTAGTTTTGTAGATCAAATGCACCAATGCATGCATCACAACATTTTTTAGCAGTGTCCTTCAATGGCTAAGCTCAACTTGCTTAGCGAGTTATATGCGAAATATGGGACTGGTTTAGTTGCAGCAACAACACAGCTAATGTAAGCAGGCAAAGACAGTACCGTATTTACTTCTGTAATGAACTCATTCGTATAATAAGCCTCCCCCCTCACTTTTGTCATTGAGGATCAACTGCAAAAAATGCACACTTGACCATCAGGACCAGTGTTCAACATGTTCGTTTTATCTCGCCGTGATTGGCTGCCACCATCAACTATCATAAAATCATCCGATCACGCTGTGATATAGCAAACACCTTAGGCTGCGAATGATGCTCAATACCAGTGACAGATGAACATGAGATATGCAGGGACGCAGATTGCCGGCTGTGTGGTTTTGATGATGGGTGGATGTACGGATAGACAGACGGATGTATGATATGAAATTTCTGCCCAACTTTTTTTTTCCCCCGCGTAACAAACTTTCTTCCCAAAGTGATGTTGACTTTTGTGAAAAGAAAAGGGGGAGGGGGGGGAGTTCATTACATGAGTAATACAGCAATTTCCTAACGCTGCACTGCACTGTAGTTGTTTAACACTTTAAAAAAAGAAGCTTTTCTCAAATATTGTAGCTAAGTAAAAGAAGAATCAAGAACTGCATTAAAAAAGAAAAAATGAAGTTACTGGACTGCTCTCAACTGCCAGTTGGCTAACATACTTCCAGAGTATGAACAGCTTCTGCCAAAATGCAGGTTTTCTGAATCAAGCCATTTTCTCTTGTTTGCCATAGGGTTGACAACCACCAGCGGAGCTGGTGCGCTTGGGACTGCAGTTGTAGCTCAATTTTTATGAGACAAAAAGGGGAATGGGCGACAAGGACTATTGAGAGCTTCCATGGCAATGTCCAGTTTTTCTCTGGGACTGAAAGAGGCGGGCTGTACTTGAGGATGCAGTATCAAGGAGGAGCAAGAAAAAGAAGAAATGATGCACAGCAAGGCAACGTGTACAAGAATCAATGCCGCCTGTGAATCCGTACTTGTATTTTGCAGTGCTGGCCCCAGAGATCCTTCAAGTAGCGCTGTGGGTACTGCTTATGGTAGACATTGCACAAAACTTGAAACCTGGGCCGACGTGAAAAAGGCGTTCTTCAATTGCCACATGTTCAGAGTTTTGGCACACCAACTGCATCCAGTACCCTAGAAGCAAAGCACAGTTTGCACCATCACCATCATCATTCATCATCAGCCTGACTACACCCACTGCAGAGCAAAGGCCTCTCCCATGTCTCTCCAATTCTCCAATTAACCCTGTCCTTCGCCAGTTGCAGCCATCGAATTCCCGCAAATTTCCTAATCTCATCCGCCCACCTAACTTTCTGCCGACCCCTGCTACGTTTGCCTTCTCTTGGAATCCACTCCGTTACCTTTAACCCTTTGAAGGTTTTTGCCGTATATGTACGGCGGCGGTTTTCTGTCCCGCAAGGTCTTTGCCGTACGGGTACGGTTTCGATCTTCCGTTTGAAATTTTGCGCCAAAAGAACAATGCGTGCTCACTGGGGGGTGCTGCCACCTCTTAGGACTTACAAGAAGTGTTTGAATTTTGTGCTGCCTTCTTACGGAGATAAGCAGAACTTATGTCTAGCTTTAGGGCGGCGGCACAGACTGCGGCAACACCCCTTTTGTAGTTTTGGTTTCGCCGCGTGATCGCAACGGAGTCGCGCGAAATTTGAGTTTTCTTTTTGTCAGCACTATCTTGCAGGGGCTGCCGAAGTTGATTTCTATCTTTATTGGCGCTGCTCTTAGCTTGCTTATCACCGTTGCTCGTGAGGTATTCTCGCCCTCTGTGGCAACGCGCCTACGCGGTTTCGATTCCGCCGCAGGATCGCAACGGAGTCGCGCGAAACGTGTTTTCTCTTTGTGGGCACTGTTTTGCAGAGGTGGCGAAAGTTGATTTCTATCTTTATTGGTGCTGCTCTTAGCTTGCTTATCACCGTTGCTATTCAATTCTATTGGACATTTGCCAGTTGTGAGTGATGCTGTCACCAAAGTACTGTTCCTAATTTTTTTTTTTACTATTTATTCTCGATTATATACATTTTGTAGATTCAAGATTCGCAATAAAGTAATTTGACCACCTGGGAAAGTTTTCTTCAAAATAATTCGACCCTCAAAGGGTTAAGGAGCAGCAGTTATCTTGCCTTCGCATTACATGCCCTGCCCAAGCCCATTTCCTCCTCTTGATTTCAACTAGGATATCATTAACCCGCATTTGTTCGCTCACCGACTCCGCCCTCTTCCTATCTCTTAACGTTACACCTATCATTTTTCTTTCCATAACTCGCTGCGTTGTCCTTAACCTAAGCTGAACCCTCTTTGTTAGCCTCCACGTTTCTGCCCCATAGGTGAGTACCGGTAAGATACAGCTGTTGTATACTTTTCTCTTGAGGGATATTGGTAAACTACCATTCATGATCTGAGAGAACCTGCCATATGCGCTCCACCCCATTCTTATTCTTCTAGTTATTTCCCTCTCATGATCCAGATCTGTGGTCACTACCTGCCTTAAGAAGACATATTCTCTTACTACTTTGCACCATTTAATCATAAAAACCAGACTGAGAATCTACCTACAGTCCAATGGCACATGATGATTCAACTCCTGTACGAAACTGTTTTGACATATGTATCCGTGGGCAGATTACACCGCCACAACCCTCGCATTGCTCTTATCACGAATGGTTCTCGTGACTGAAAACGCTTTTTAAGGCGGAAATTTGGGCTAGTTGGAAGGCACTCGAAACCATATTTGCTAGCACTGATTTGGACACAAGGGACAAAAGAACACGTATGCACGGGACAGACACTAGTCTTCAACTGCCATTTATTGGAAAAAACGTGCAGAAGACTCGTATTCCATGTTTTCCTATAAACAGAAGCTGAACACTAGCATCTGTCCTGCGCGTATGTGTTCTTTTGTCCCTTGAGTCCAAATAAGCACTAGCAAATATGATTTCGAATGCCAATGACCTTGTTCACCTGTACAAGATTATTTCCTACAAATTCAACATTGGTGTATTGCCAGCACCAACCTACCCCATTAACAAGCCGTCTTCGGCAGCTGTCAGCACTTTCATTCAGCATAGCACAGCATTTGACAAGTGGATGCTTCAGCAGCACCTATCATAAAAGGATATCCCCCGGAAGTCAAAATTTTTAACAACTTCCTGCCTCTTGCACAAAGCATCAAAATGAAGATTATCGGATTTTCAGGTGCCAAAGATGGGCTGTGCAGTATGGTATGTTATAGTAGAGGAGGTCATAAAATTAACATAATTTGATCCCTACTGTTGTTTACTATTCATCAAAACCTTGCATTTACACCTCCAATGAACTGCGGCCATTGCATCGGGATCGAACCTGCAAACTCTTGCTTGGCAGCTGAATGTCACAGCCATTTCCGACCAAAGCTACTCTCTCAAAACTGTCATCCACCATGATGTACCACTCGTGAGGCAGCTACACACGAGGGCAGCATCCAGTCTTCTTGACCTTTCATGGGGTGAAGACATGCAACATCAATGACTGCTCATACTGCACTCCATCACTCCCCCACCCCACACATACAAAGGCTGCACCCATGTCTGGGCTGGAGGTGAAGGCTGGAATTTTCTGATGAAACTTACTATGAAAGCCATATTGCTTACCAGAAAGAAGGTTCCTCGAACCGCTGTCACTTAAAAACATACTTCGAGAGCCTGTTTTTTTTTGTTTGAGAATGGTGCATGTCATGCAAGTAGGCGACTACCATGCCTTTCTTCAAACACAGCGACAGGCCCGCACAAGCAGCAGGAAATAACCATCATGAAATTTACTTTGCCACACCACAAACAAAAGTTTACCATGCACAGTTGTGTCAACAACACAACTTCAATACTGTAAAGGATCAAATGTTGCCACCGACTTGGTTGAAAAAAAGTGTAGTGTGGACAGTGCTCTAACTCAGTCTCCTGTGCAGTTGTCCACGTATTGGTTAGCAAGAGACACTATTGTAAGAGACCAAATGATGCCATTGTCTATATGGTTAAGACCAAAGTTGTGGCAACAGTGCTTTAATTCAGCAGCTGCCGTATCTGTAAAATGATGTGGAGAAATGAACCAATATTAGGTACCAGTGACAGTTTGTCAGTGCAGCGCAAGCTTATGCTCGGGAAAAAATTAAAATCCATTTCAGTACAAAGTAAAACTAGAACCAAGGATGTCAAAGGCAAATATGCCAAGCTTCGGTGCTCTACACCTTAATTTCCATTTAATTAATTGGAACGAGTAAGGTTGCAAACCTAAATAGTACTGCCACATTAAGCAAAAGCACACTTGCAGAAAATACTCCCTGATGAAGGCTCGGAATGTTATTTAGTGTACCCAATCTCTCATGTCCATTGTTTTCTGTGCTTCATGCGGCACCAATGCCTGGTGCTTGAGAAGACAAAGGAAAAAAAACATACACAATAGACCGACGCTAGCAACGTATGCATGCGTGTTTTTTTGTTTCATGTCTTCTTAGGCACTAGGCATTATCAATTCAAATGACCAGTTCCAACCAGCCAAAATATCTGCCTTAAAGAGGCAATAAAATTGAACAAAAAGGTGGAGAAACTGAATTTCTCAGCAGTTTGCTAGTATATAATGACAGTGGCGTGGCTGATGCACCCAAGGTGCTGGCTTTCATCACTGGTCTTGGGGAAGTGGTCTGTATTGCAGCACCCCATTTCCAAAAGCACTGCAGAACCTCCCATTGTCACATGGGCTTGTAGAAGCAAACACCCGGTGTCATACATCAATTCGTTTAAGGGGGGACCCTGGTCTTGAAAAGAAAATTTTATTAATCTAGATATAGTAATGAAATTTTCAGGCCACCTGTATTTTTGTGTGCCGATTTTAGATATGTCACTTAATTTCGTGTAAAACAATTCCTTGAGCACTTGTGCAATTTTTATGCAAGTATTTGGGGAGAAGTTTTGAAGAAAATTTGCTGCAGGAAACTCACTGAAATGCATGCCATTGGGTTCTTTTGACACCAAGGAATGTAATAACCTGGCTATCATAGAACTTGAGTTATAGGGTACTGAAGCTGCCATTTGAGAAACAGGAATACACACTTTTCTTCTCATTTCTGAAGCGACAACTTCAAAACTCTAACTCAAGTTCTATGATAGCCAGGATGATAATTTTACCCTTATTGCATTCCTTGGTGTCAAGAGAACTCAATGGCATGCATTTCAGCGAGTTTTCTGCAGCAAATTTTCTGAAAAACTTTTCCCAAAATACTTCCATAAAAATTGCACAAGGGCTCAAGGAATTGCTTTACACGAAATTAAATGACATATCTAGAATCAGTGCACAAAAATACATGTGGCCTGTAAATTTTATAACTGACTTCATTAATAAAAATTTTTTTTTCAAGACCAGGGTCCCCCCCTTAAGCATCTACATAAGCTTTCTCTGCTCACCTAACTTTCAACAATGAGATGTCTTCCTCGCGTGACATCCAGCGTAAAAGCCTACTGACCTGCTACACCGTAGACAGCACAGAAACTGCCCACCACTTGTAAAATATGCCACAAGAATACACGTGGGTAACAGGAGTGGGTAGACTGTGGCAACCACAGCCATCAGCAGTGGTGGATCCCATCGCTGTCGAGGTGCTCCAACAGCTCAGCAACATTGGTGATAGAGATGTTTTTTCCATTCAAAACAGTCAAACCTGCGACCACTGAGGCAGAGGGCGATTACGGTGAACTGACGCTGCCATAAAACTGGGGGAAGGCCTGTAACACGCTGTAAAATTGCAGGCTTGGTCACAGGCCCTTTAAAAAGCAGCATTCAGTAACTAGAGCAGCCAGACGTGTCTGCAAGGTCCTTTATTGTTTCATGTAAAAATGACAGCATCACATTCTCGACCAGCACTCGGAAAATCTAGCTTCCCTTTTGTAGCCAGAAACTTGCAGACACACTAGTACGTGCTGTCGTTTGCAGCAACGGTCTTTGGAAGTGAGGAGCAAGCTAAAAAACAGAAAAAAAAAAGACAAGCTTCCAAATTTACATAACTCAACAAAAGATAGAAACAGCAGCATGTACAGAAGACACATAGGCCAGCAAGCATCATGCACGTCTTGTTCAGCTCTTGATCAAATTACTACAAAATAAATTACATAATTGATCAATGCAAAAATAACCCTAGAGAAAAATTCAATCAACGCAAAGCTCACTGCTTTCATGGTAACTTCGGGAGGCTAACTATGCCTGGCTGTTCAGCCACAAATCCCTGCTACAAAGAAAAAAAAAGTTACTGAGAAAAAGCAATGTTACGAGATCATCTCTTAAAATCGGCTGTCTCGCAAACTGCACTCACATCCACAACCAAGGGTGCCGTTAAGAAAAAAAAAAACCTTAAAAACAATTCAATACTCTTGAAAGTTAGAGCAGCAAATCTTTTTTCTTATCACATCATCCCTCCCACCTTCCATTCAATACAGGCGGCACTCACATTTCCTCAATCGAGAGAGCACAACCCGTGCTTTCCGCAAGCTCAGAACGCAACCTCTGCACGTTCGCATGCGCTTTATAAACGTTAAGTCATGCCCCTTCTCCTTGTCGCCACAACTCCAGTATCCCCAGTTGTGAAGCAGGGCAATGTCTGACACACTGCCACCATCAATCCTCCAGTCATGCCGTGCAAAAAAATAGCTCTGTACGAATCACCAGACACACCTTTCCCTTCGCTGCTTCTGAAATTGGCGTCAGCAAGTGGATGAAAACAAAGCTTCGGTGGCCCACCCTCACGTATGGAATGGCCATTCCAGTTAGTTACCTACCCCAAAGCTTCGGTGGCCCACCCTCACGTATGGAATGGCCATTCCAGTTAGTTACCTACCCAAAATTTTTACAATCTAAAAGAAGACAAAAATAAAGCTCTCACCAAATTTCTATATAAAAAAAGGGGGGGAGACCCAATTTCATGCAAGGCCTTCACAACTCTTACTAGATGAAAAAGCCCTCTGCACGCTCAGAGCGGAACAGATAACGAAACCTGGGATATGAAACGTCACGGAGAACTAGCCTACAGTGAACTGTGCTCTGCAGCAATGGCCCAATGCCGGACTGCAAAGGCATATTCGCCTTTGAGAAAATTAAAAGAGAAGCACTAAGCATGTACACTGCCCCTAGCTTCACTTAGGCAACTCTGCAAAGCAGCGATTAAAAAAAAAAAAAACACACAAACAGCAGCAGTCGGGAGGGGAGGAATGCAGCAGCAAGAGTTGAAGAGGGGCAACGGAGAGCGGACTCTGTGCATCAGGACACACTAACTCTCGGCCAGGATGGCTTGCCAAGCAGTCCCCCGCTGAAGCACCCCAGCCTGGAAATTGGTGCACACCGCCCCACTGAGCCCTCAGCAGTGTGCTTGCGTTGACCACCCGAGTTCACAAGTTCGCGGACATCTTCGCTGTGCCAGGCGAGGAGGCGGCCATTCACCGGCGGTGCACTCACCCACTGTCTCTCTCACACAAGGTGTGGCGCGGCACTGACTACCACCACTGGCCAGAGGCACACCGCTCCCGCTCCTCGCGGCCCTAACTGAGGTCCATGTTCTCGTCATCGGCCGTGGAGCAGCTTTGCCGGCTGGTCGCCGCCGCTGGGCTGAGCTTCCTGGGTGACGACTTCCACTCGGTGGCTTCGCGCCGGGCGTAGAACAACACGTACGCTGCCTTGGACTGCAACAAGAGGTCACAGCATGAGCAGCAATGAGTGTACATCTCAAGACGTGCAATGCCAACACCCCTGTCCCACAGAATACCAAAGACATGTAGAATGAACTGCACTGCTGAGCTCTAAGTGACTTTCTGTTGCCTCTTGTGCAACTGTGCTTCAAAGGCTACGGTGCAGTCATTCTTGCATTTGCATGCCTACTGTTCGTAATGCATCCTTGTAAAGCCCCCTCGTGCAAAAAAATGCCTTCGAGAGCAGGTGAGAGGGGGAACTGACACGATGCTTGTTCTAGCAGCATGCATGAGATCAAAGCCATTTATTAGCATCCCTAGGCACAGGGTCTGAGCAGCTGAGATGGGGCTGTCATCAATGCTGAGACTCCATCAGCGCCCTGCTTGGCACCCCCATGCTTGTGATCCAATAACATCCCCTATACCCAATATCCATCCCCGGGGGGCCAAGCTGTGCTCGTTGAGGGGACGCAGAAGGTAAAGTCTGTACCACCCCCCTCCAGCAGTTACCAAAAGAAATGCCATAGCACTGTACTTCATCTCAAGCATCCTAGTTTCTTTGGACATATCTCTTTGTATATGCCTATATTCAGCCCGACTGATTGACAAAAATGACTGAAAACACTGCTGTTCACAGGACATTAACTGTGCCTGTAAAGCCCCCACCACATACTTCACAAATTGAACCACCCTGCATTGACTTGCCTACAAAACTAGCATCTACAACTCATTCACCTCACCCAAAGGCAACAAACAAAGAAGTCTCCCTAAGCACAATGCTACTTACTCTTAGCAAAGAACAGCTGGATTAGTTAGCTTAACAATCTCCTACCTGTAGCCAGCAACTTTGTTATATCACTGGTTTTGTTCACTTTCATTCAAACATTTCGGCCAAGTGGAAATGTAACATTTCAGCTAGCGTTCCACTCATAATCACGCAAGTGGCTCCCACCGTTGCCTTTTACAGTAATCAGTGAAAGCAATACACAATACAGCACTCGTGCAGGCAGCGGAGACCATAAAGAGAAACAGCACATGTGGTCACTGTTGCGGTTTACAGTGCACCCTCTGCTGACACCAGAGCCCAAATGCATAATTCTGCAGAGACAATGCCACAAGGTCAGATGAAGTCCCCCCCAACAACTGCAGCAGAACATCACTCTTCACACTGAATGGACTGTGTTTTCACATCAACCTCATAAAACCTTGTTGATACGTAAAAAAAAAAAGCGGGAAAACATATAACCTTCCAAAAAATCTTGATTACCATTTCTAGGCACAGGGTCTGAGCAGCTCCTTTTCTAGTGGTCACAGAATACACTCAGCATTTGTGTTGTTCTTGGAGGGGAAGAAACTTTGCAACACATGCAGTCCTTTTATGGCCAAGACAAAATTGGCGGCGTCTTCCGCGTTTATGGATGTTTCGCCCATTGCACGAATCCGTTGCGGGAAAGCAGCCATGCAACTGACTGACAGTGTTCTTGTTCCACGTTCCCCAGACACGTTCAGTAGTTCTCAGATGCTTCACCCTTGCCTTAAGGCACTCAGAGGAAGCCGTTGCGTTCCTCCCCTTCAGGTCACATCCGTGTGGGAACGGCCGGCTCGCACGTAAGCGCAACGTGACAGCGTTAGTAAACCCATGTCGGAAAAAACTGTTTGGTGTTGGTGACCATTTGAAGCCTCGAAGCCGGAGTGGCTGGTTGCTCCTGCAACCTAGGTGGGCCGCCAAGGTCACACAACCTTATGGCATGTCATCACACCCTGCCCACAGTGTTGTGACCAAACAGCGCACCGTGGCAGGTGGCAGTTGAATCAATGACTGGCCACAAGAGGCTGCACAGGAAGACCAACCTGGGACACACAAGCCCCACCAGTGGCAGTACCTGCGATCGCAGGGCAGTGGTGCATCACTTAACCGCTGCACCACTGTGCCAGGGGTGATACGAGGACTCCCAGCCATCTATAAACATAAAGCACAGAATGACCAATTCCAATATATGGGCATTAACCCAATAACACTATCACGTTAGAGCTTGATTAAGGCAGAGCCTGCGTGTCCCCTAGTTTTTTTTTTTTATGTTTGGCCATTTGCACCAAGGCCCTGCAGAGAAACCACTGTAGCGGGTGACTGCTGCCAATTCCAGCTTTTCAGCTCACGTGCCTCCAGGTTTGGCCCACGCGTCCAGTGGGCTCCTAAACGTAGTATACGACCAGGATTTGTCTGTATTTTAAATGCGGTAGCCGGAAAATAGAGTTATCCGGTATTGTCTTTTCAGGGAAAAAAAAAAAAATAGTTGTCTGTCCACTATTTTGAGCAAATGAACTGGCAACACATCAATGAGGTTTTACTCTACCATCTGGGAATCTGACTCGCCGGCATAGCCAAAAAAGAAATGCCTTACCACAACATTCTCCTCTGACGCTTGCGAAACACTGTTGTCATCAAAGTGGTACCACAGCCCAGTCTCCTTGTTCTTGGCAAATGCTGTATCTGCAAAGACCAAGACCAGCAGCACATTGTGTCGTTATTCCATGCCAGCTCACACATGCACAGCACTACAGTTCTTACAGGAATTCACACACAAAAAAAAACTTTTTTTTTTGCTTTTTTCCTAACAGCACTTTTTGTGGTATGACATTTTATAGATCATGCAGAATCTATCATGCTTCCAAGGCAGGATACATAATGGGGCATAAATTGCTTTTTATGACTCCCTCCCTTAGCCTGCGAAAAGTAGCCTTTGCAAGCAATGCTGGAGGGATCACAATTGAACCCCTTTTCCGGTTTTATGCTTTTATGGGGTTTAACGTCCCAAAGCGACTCAGGCAATAAGGGATGCTGTAGTGGAGAGCTCCAGATAATTTCGACCACCTGGGGTTCTAATGTGCACTGACATCGCACAGTACACGGGGTCTCGAGAATTTCGCCTCTGTTGAAATGCGCCTGCTGTGGCCCAAACTGAAACTGCGTCTTTCGGGTCAGCTGCCTAGCAACATAACCAATGGGCCACCACCGTGGCGACTTGGACCCCTTTATAATACACATGTACTGGAAAGCACTTTTTGTCTCTGTATGCAGCACTTGCATACGAGGAGACCCTCACTGCTGTCGTGCAGCTAGCTAGCCTACTCTGTATTAGTCGCAGCTGTTAATACCATGAGATTGATCATGCTGGCAGTCTCTCTCAAGCATAAACGTGAGCACAGTTTGCAAGCGATAGCGCCGAAACCACATAGTTGGGGAACTCCTTGAATTTAATTAATGTGCGTTATAAACAAGACTGTTGATGAAAACTCAAAATAGCTTCTCCTTTATTGCCAAATGTCTTCTATGCCCACTTGATGGGAGAGATAGGGCGGCCAACAAAGTGTATGAAAAATGTCTCTTATTCCCAGCGTCTCTTGTAACGAGGTTCAAATGCAAGGTTAAAGACTGCTCATATCACCCCGCGGCTCACTTCATGCAATGAGATTCCAGGCACCACGAGCCATACTCTATGGTTTTCCCCAAGCTAGCCTATGTCATGTTTTACTTTTCTCTTGAGTAAGGCACGTGCAGCAGCAGCTCTCTCTCACGCACACGCACACACACACACAATGCATACAGGCACGCACTTCCCTTATGCCCTGGTACTCACAGTGGCCACCTCCCATGCCGCCATAGTGGTTGGCAACTGCGATGAGGTCGTACACAGCTCGTTCATGTTTCCTGTTGATTATGTAGTCATCCATGCACAGGTCCCTGTAGGAGGAGGGATACAGGATACACATAGCAGTCTTCCTCACAGGTGCATTACCCTGTTCATAACACACAGCCATAAAGGCACACAATGCCAACTGCAGTACAAACAGATTTGCTGACAACTAACCAGCCTCAAGTAATGATGCAAAAATAGAGACGCGAGGAATTCAATACCCGCACTGACCTTCTTAAAAAGCACCCCACAGATGAAAATACTGAAAGGGGGTGCACAATTAGCAAGTTCAGAGGTAGTCACATTCAGAGGACAGCACCAAAATAGTGCACACACGAGGACAACCAGCAAAGTGTCAGTCACTGTTGCTGACCTGAGATTAGAGCAGATTCGATGCTTTGTTCATCTTTTTTGTCTGTATCATCTAGTATGCCATTTTTTTTGTGCTTTGTCTTCGTACAGTAAACTAGAAGTAGAGATAGCAGAAAAAGCAGGAGCTACAGTGCACAGATGACATGAAGCAGCATGAAGGCACTCTTCAATGGTAAGTGGAGAAAGTCTAGTAATCCTCCAAAGGACACTTACAAAAATGGGGTGACACACACCAACATATACAGTCAAAACTCGTCTAACAGGTAAAAAAATTGTTAAAAGCTAAAACTTCTCTAGAAGCAGCAAAATTTTTGTCTGTGAAGGGACAGTAACTGGGTACGGCTACTTTCGACACTTCAGCGCTGCTTTGAAGCCACTTGCGAAAACTGCAGAGGTCGCGAAAAACGAAGCGCCAAACACCAGTTAGGTTGGCTTCCCTGCATTCAAGCGGTGTAATGCGGAAAATGGGACGTGGCAAAAGCTACCACCGTTTTTACCATATCCATGACAGCTGATGCAAGCAAGCACAAGATGGATACTGGAAGGCTAGAACTAGCCATATCACTGCTTCCAAGGCACTATCGATGGGTGCCAACCGTCTGGCTACCAACTGTTTACGCCACCATGTCTTCCATGGCGCTAGTGGCAAGTGTGAAATAGGAAGCCTAGTTAAAACGCAAACCATGGTGCTATGATTGGCAAACAACCAGTCACTTCTGTAATAAGGCAAAGCCTACACTGCCTGCCATCCAACCGAACACAGCTTGGTTGGTTTGGTTTGGTTTTATAGGGTTCAACGTCCCAAAGCGACTCAGGCTATGAGGGACGCCGTAGTGAAGGGCTCCGGAAATATCGACCACCTGGGGTTCTTTAACGTGCACTGACATCGCACAGTACACAGGCCTCTAGAATTTCTCCTCCAAAGAAATTGGAGGAGAAATTCTAGACCCGTGTACTGTGCGATGTCAGTGCACGTGTTCAGCAATTAGGTATACATCCGTTTTATGTAGGCATGTGCGAATAAAGGTTGTTTGGTTCGAAGTGAACATTTCGAATGCTTCTGGCACATAAAAGGTTGAACAGCACAACAGGCATTACCAACATTGTGTATTTTTCGAACAGCAAGGCCATTACATGAAAAAAAAAAAAAAAGAAAAAGAGAAAAAAGAATGCAATGAAGCTGTGTAGACATCCTGCAACAATTGCCCTCGGAAATTGGGGAAGTCGAGCTACATGCAGAGCAGTTGTATTTGTAATGAGCAAGACCTATCTATGAGACTGACCCCTAACTGCTGGTCTTAATTGGAGCTGTTACTTTTAAGCGACGATTTCATGATGCCTGCTAAGCATGCGCACCATGTGCCCAACACTGCCCTATGTGAGGCGCTGAAAAGATGCACCCACCGCCGTATGCCTAATGCTAGCTTCCGCCTGCTCGAGTCTGTTGCTGTGAGCATACGCTGCTCTGGCGTACGGGTGGGAGTGCAGGCACATGGCGCAGAGTCAGGGCTTTGGTTGCATGCATACTGCGGTGTCATCCCGGAGGAGATATGCTGAACCGAATCAACATTACGTAAGAGTTCCAGAAATGTCATTTGCTCGAGACGAGTACTTCGAGATTTTGAATATCAAACACAGAGATTGAATCAAATATCGAATACTCAACTATATGACCGAATATTCTAAATTATCAAATATATTCACTCCCACAAGCCCAGTTTTATGGCAAACCATGCTATCTATGTGAAGAAGACTGTCATTCCCTAGTCGCACTGCCATCACTCAGCGTGAGATCCTGCTCAGCCTGTCCGATGATAGACTGCGTTTCACTGCTGCTACCATTGACCCAAGTGTTGTCAAATAAACCAGTTACATTTGGTGGAGGTGCGGGGAGGTATATTATACTGTAGAGGGGGTGGGGGGGTTTACAGTAAACCTCGTCGATATGTTTTCAAAAAACTGCATAAAAAACACGATCCAAATCGCCTAATTTTGAAAAATGCAAGTGCTGAATGAGGCAGAAAGATATTTATTGACAATTTCCCTTCACAAAGTTGTTGATTAGCATTTCTTGGCATAAGATCTGAACAGATCCTTTTCGAGTGCTCGCAGAATTTAGTCTGGGTTTATGCCGTCTTAAAGGGACACTGAGGAGATATTGAAGTTGGCTTGTATCGACAGAATACCAGCTCCTGATTACAAAAACGCCACTCATACTGATAACAAAGCTCTTGTAACGTAGAAAAGAGCAAGAACCAAAATACAGGTATCGCCGCCACAGGCCAAACTCGCAAATACCAGCGTGATGACGTCATAGTACAAAACAGTGTTGCTAGACACGAGAAGCCACGAATCACTGAGGCGCAGCCAATGCATGCGCAAATCTCCTTGACGTCACCAGATGGCGCCACGTACCCGGCAGCTACGCGCGCGCCTACAGCATCGGGACCAATCAGCGACTGCTCACCGGCGGTAGGCGGGCTCCCGGTATTCCGCTAACGGTAACAAGGTACACGGTATGCTAAAGGTGTCTATTTGCGAGAATTTCGCTGACGACTTCGAGAACGAGATCCATCGTAACGCTGGCAAAACGCCGGTGCAAACGTAAACGAAGCAACGGTAGCGACGCCAGCAATAGCCTTCAACGTGCGGCCGGCGGTAGCTTTATTTTCGGCTGCTGCCAGGCCGCTCCGCTGGCCGTCAGAAATTACGGAGTCTGCTTTACGTCATGTGCATGTCATGTTTCACGTCACTTAGTCCTGTGTCGTCATAAGAGAATCCCAAGTTTGAATCAGAGCAGCGGGAAAAACTTTTCAACTTCGAATCCAAATTTCTTGGAAATAAATGCATCTTTCGCTGCCGGCCAAGTGCCAACAAAGCCATGAAATGCCAAACTATTGGATTTTGCTATAAAGAAATATTAATAGAGCTCTCCTCACTGTCCCTTTAAGCGCGGAAGGCACCTTGCAACGCATACGGTCCGTTGACAAAACTGCCTTGTTTTCGGATCATTTGCCCCTTTGCACCGAAGTATTGCGGGGAAGCCACCGCGACGCTGGGTGTATGTAAGCGCATCGCTGCAGTTCACAGATGCTTCGCCCCCTTGTCTTTGAGCCGTGTGAAGGTACCCCAGCACTCCTCTTCATGTCGCATTCCAGCAAAAAACGGCTCTCTCGAATGAAAGAGCGGCGTTTTTATTTTTGTTGTGAATAACGGTGCTTCGCCTCCTTGCTAGTAGGCGCTGCAGCAAAGCCACCACGCGGTAGGTGAATGCCAGCCACTGCATTTTGCACATGTGCCAGCCACTGCACATGTGCAGTTGGTCAATAAACGTATCATATGATCCCAGTTTGTCAAAATTTTAAACGTAGTACCCGGGAATGGTGTTATCCGGGAACATAATAGCCGGAAGTGTAACTCTACAAGACCTTTTTAATGATTTGAGCTTAAGAACCGGGAAATCGTGTAAAATCGGAAACGCATCAATGATGTTATACTGTATTCAGTAAGAATTGGATGTGTTTGTTAAAAGAACTCAACACAGCCAACAATTCATAACATCTGTGTTCGAAATACAGAGGTCTGACTGCACAGAGTATACTGCCCGGCGTGCAAAGGAAGGCAACAGAGCCTGCAGTGCAGCAGTGCCATGTGGAACTCACGTGATGGGGAAGTCTATGTGGGTGTCAATCTTGTCGCGCCAGAAGCGGTTGTAGGAGAAGCGCTTGAGGTGGATGATGAGCACCCGGGGCAGGCTCCAGAGGTCGAACTTCTTGGTGGCCTGCTTGTGGCTCCGGCACTTGGGGCAGAACCAGGGATCCTCGGCCCCCAGCTTCTCCGTCGTCGTGAACAGCTCCAGGCACTCCCGTAGCTGCAGCTGGCGCTTGACGGTCCGCTGGTGCACCGACTCGTGAACCAGAACATCCTGCACGCAGTCATCGGGAGGGTCACAACAACAGCGAAACAATTTCCAGACCAAGTGGCAAGTCTAAGGCAAAATCCATGAACCAAGTATATATATTGCTACATGCATTCGAAGAAGAGACAGAAGTAGCGCATGCGCTAGAAGAGGAAGTTAGTTGGCTCTCTCGCGCGCGCTCGAACCACTAGGGGACCGCCGCAGGTTTTTCGTCTCTGCGCGGGTGTTCTTTTTGGCGTTGCACGCTACAGTTTGGTGGAGCAGTGCTGGGTACGCTTCCCGACCTGCAAACTCCGTACAGCGTCACTACGGACCTCACACCGGTTCACCAGCGACCCAGCCGCCGTCTCCGCGGAGAGTCGCCTGAATTTGGGCCCCTTCCCCCGCCAACAAGGACGACGCAGCCTCGACCGCCGAGTCCAACTGACATGGCCACTGACACCAGGACCCAGCCGCCGATCCAGCCTCTACCGTCGAGTCCAACTGCCATGGCCGCTGACACCAGGCCCCTGGCGCTGATCCTTTGCCACCCACCGCGAACACCGCCATCTTTTCACGGTGACGTGTTCGAAGACGCTGAGGACTGGCTGGAGACGTTCGAGCGGGTCGCACGCTACAACGGCTGGTGCGACGAGCGCAAGCTGAATAACGTCTACTTTGCCCTGGAAGAGTCTGCTCGGACGTGGTTTGAAAACCACGAGGCTACACTTCCCACCTGGGAGACGTTTTGCCGGAGTCTCCTGGCTACGTTCCCCAACGCTGACCGCCGGGAGAAGGCCGAAGCTGCGCTGCACTCCCGAAATCAGCGCACGAACGAAAGCGTGCGCATGTACACCGAAGACATGACCCGTCTTTTCAAGCGCGCCGACCCCAACATGACAGAGGAGAAGAAGCTGCGCCATCTCATGCGTGGGGTTAAGCAGGAGCTGTTCGCGGGCCTCGTGCGCAGCCCACCCCGCACGGTGGCGGAATTTCTAACCGAGGCGACCACGATGGAGACGACGCTGCAACAACGGGCCCGCCAGTACAACCGGGACATCAACTGCATGGTGCCCGAAGGCTTTTCGTCGTGTCTCGGCGGCAGTGCAGACACCTTGCGTGAACTAATTCGCTCCGTTGTCCGGGAGGAACTGCAACGGATCCATCTGCCTCAGGTTGCACCTGCGCCGCTGGCAGCGCTGTCCGAAGTTGTCAGGGACGAGGTGCGACAGGCTGCGCAGGCACCTCCTGTCCCCGAAGCGCCATCCCGGTTCGATGACCGACCCACGTACGCATCTGTTGTACGTCGCACGACAGGCTACGGTCCCATTACCCCAACGCCTGGCGTGAGCAACATCGGCACATGTCACGCAAGTGTGCCTGGCTACGGTGTGACCCCGTCGATCTCCGTGAGTAACATCGCCACGTATTCTGCAACCGCATCTGCTACAGCTGGGCCACGCCCTCGCAAGTCGGATTTGTGGCGTACACCGGACTGCAGGCCTCTCTGCTACCACTGTGGGGAGCCTGGTCACCTCTACCGCGCCTGTCCGTACCGCCAAGTGGGCCTTCGCGGTTTCCATCCCGACGCACCCTGCCCTCAGAACGGCGAACGACCGCATGAGATTGCACAGCATCTCTGGGCACGCCAGAACCCTGCCTACTCTGGAAGGCGCGAGTCCCGTTCCCCTTCGCCTCTCCGTTATCGCTCTTCCAGCCCTGGCCGCCAGAGTAGCTCTGCTGGCCGTAGCTCGCCGAGTCCGCGTCGGGAAAACTAACACCAGCGACCTCTGGAGGCAAGGCCGCTGACGTCGGGACGTGTCAAGATCCTCCATCGCGGAACCCTCGAGCCGACGATACCCGGACAGAGAGAGGCAGCGACAGTATCAGATACGCTGCATCCGATTTGCGTGTGACAATTGATGGCACTGACATTACCGCGCTGCTCGATACCGGTGCTGATTACTCTGTTATGAGCCGTGCCTTCGCTGGAGAACTTAAGAAGGTTCTGACACCGTGGACGGGGACCCCCATTCGCACCGCTGGTGGCCACCTAATTTCCCCTATGGGCAAGTGCACGGCTAGAGTTGGGATTAGTGGTTTTACGTACGTTGGTGAATTTGTCGTACTCTCCGAGTGTTCCAGAGACTTGATTCTGGGGATCGACTTCCTGCAGTCGAACGGCGCTGTGATTGACTTTCAGGAGGCACGTGTCACGTTCTCGACCAAACAGGCCGTGGCGCGCTTTGACTCCCGCGATCCCTGCAGCAACGCTCTGCGCATTGTCGAGAACGACGTCACGGTGCCGCCGCGGTGCAGTGTTCTGGTGCTCGTGCGGAACGACCTCTTTCATGACTACGAGGGCCTAGCGGACAGCCATAGTCCACTGCTGCTTAAGCGGGGACTTGCCGTTGCAAGAGGTCTCGTCCAACTACGTGACTGCCGCACCCACGTCCTCCTGACTAACTTTGCCAACGAATATCAGCACCTGGCCAAAGGCATGACTATTGCCTTCCTCCACGACGTTGCTGAGCTTCCAGGTTTGTGCACCGTGGGAGGACCCTCTCCGGAGTATGCTGGCCCACATCACGTTCTTCAGTCAGTCAGAATAAATCCTGCCTTGCCGTCGGTTCAGAGGGATCTTCTGTCGGCCCTCTTGGCAGAATTTGCGGACTGTTTCGCTACGTGCTCGAAGGTCGGCCGAACTCCACTCGCCAAGCATCGTATCATCACTGACGAGACTACGCGACCCGTCTGCCAGCGCCCATATCGTGTTTCCCCGGTGGAGAGAGAAGCCATTCAGAATCAGGTTGCCGAGATGCTTGCAGACGATGTCATTCAGCCGTCCACCAGTCCGTGGGCATCGCCTGTGGTTCTTGTCAAAAAGAAGGACAATACTCTGCGTTTCTGCGTGGACTACAGGAAACTTAACAGCGTGACCAAAAAGGACGTTTACCCGCTGCCCAGGATAGATGACGCGCTCGACCGATTGCGGAACGCCAGATACTTCTCGTCATTGGATCTTAAAAGCGGGTACTGGCAAATCGAAGTGGACGAGAGAGACCGGGAGAAGACGGCTTTCGTGACGCCTGACGGCCTCTATGAGTTCAAAGTGCTCCCATTTGGTCTGTGCTCAGCCCCGGCAACTTTCCAACGCATGATGGACACTGTCCTCTCCGGCTTGAAATGGCAGTCCTGCCTGGTGTACCTGGACGATGTCGTTATATTTTCGCCCACCTTTGACCAACACTTGGAGCGGTTGCGCATTGTGCTACAAGCGCTCAAATCCGCGCAACTCACCATCAAAGCCGAGAAATGCCATTTTGGCTTTGAGGAACTTCGCTTTCTTGGTCACGTTGTCAGCGCACAAGGTGTTCGCCCGGACCCTGACAAGACTGCTGCCGTCTCAGGTTTTCCACGCCCAACTGACAAGAAGGCCGTTCGCCGGTTTTTAGGCCTGTGCTCCTATTATAGGCGGTTTATTCAAGATTTCTCGAAAATCGCGGAACCGCTGAACGCACTGACCCGTGACGACACGCCCTTCCTGTGGGGGACCGACGAAGAGGCTGCATTTGTCGAGCTTCGCAGCCGTCTGCAAAGCACTCCGATACTCGGCCATTTCGACGAGCATGCTGCCACGGACATCCACACTGACGCCAGCAATGTTGGCCTTGGTGCAGTACTGATCCAGTGGCAAGACGGTGCAGAACGGGTCATCAGTTATGCTAGTCGGACACTTACGCGCTCCGAGACCAATTATTCTACGATGGAGAAAGAATGTCTTGCAGTGATATGGGCCATCTGCAAGTTCCGACCGTACCTCTACGGACGACCCTTCCGTGTGGTAAGCGACCACCACTCCTTATGCTGGCTGGCGAGCCTCAAAGACCCCTCAGGACGCTTGGCTAGATGGAGCTTACGCTTGCAAGAATACGACTTAACAGTAGTTTACAAGTCTGGCCGCAAGCATCAGGATGCGGATTGTCTGTCGCGCGCGCCTATCCCAATCAATACCGAAGAAACCACCGATGATTTTCCTTTCCTGGGCTCTGTTAGTACCACCCAAATGGCGCAGCTTCAGAGGGCGGACACGGAGTTGGCGCCGCTCATCGATTACCTCGAAGGCAGTGAAGCTCCCATTCCGCGTGTTTTTCTTCGAGGGCTTCACACCTTCACTTTACGGTCTGGTGTTCTCTACAAGGGCAACTTTGCCAACAGCGAAGAAGTGTTCCTACTCGTCGTATCATCACAGCTGCGGTCTGAGATCTTGAGTGCCTGTCATGATGCACCATCCGCCGGCCACCTTGGAGTCAGCCGTACACTCGCGCGGATTAGACAAAAGTATTATTGGCCCAGGTTACTCCCATCGGTGCGGGCCTACGTCAAAACATGCCGTGAATGCCAACGTCGGAAGACTCCTCCATTGAAACCGGCCGGATTTCTTCACCCCGTCGATCCACCGAAGACCCCTTTCCATCAAGTGGGCATGGACCTCCTTGGCCCATTTCCGAAGTCTTCGTCTGGAAAGCGTTGGATAGTCGTTGCGACTGACTACCTCACACGGTACGCTGAGACCACGTCTCTTGCCAAAGGCACTGCTGCTGAAGTGGCGCAGTTCTTCGTCCACAACATTGTCTTGCGTCATGGAGCACCCGCCGTTGTTGTTACTGACCGGGGAACTGCTTTCACGGCCCGCTTAACCCAGTCCGTGATGACTCTGACGCACACGAGCCACCGACGTGCTACGGCGTATCACCCGCAGACAAACGGGTTGGTAGAGCGATTCAACCGCACACTAGCCGACATGCTATCAATGTACGTTGACGTCGAGCATCGAACTTGGGACGCCATTCTGCCGTACGTAACGTTTGCATACAACACCGCCCTGCAGGAAACAACCCGACTGACCCCCTTTCAGCTTGTCTTCGGTCGCCAGGTGACCACTCCGTTGGATGCTATTGTTGCGGGAAAGAATATATTTACAGATATTTACAAATAGACAAGAACAGCTGCGAGCGGCACCGAGAACACAGTCCGAACTTCGTTGTCGTCTTCTACTCTTCTCACTCGTGCCATCACTCTTTGTCGTCGTCGTCGTCTACCCGCATCAGGACCCCCGGCTGCTGAAACGCCGTCTCGGCGTTAGGGCGGCGACGTATGAGCGTCGTGGTAAGGTTTAAGGCGACAGACGTGGACGATGTCGGTGGTGGCGCCAGATGACGAGGGCGAGGTTTCAAGGGGAGCAATTTCATAGTTCACGTCGGTAACACGGCGCACGACACGGTAAGGGCCACGGTAGTGCGAAAGAAGCTTCTCGGAGAGACCGACGCTGCGAGAGGGCGTCCAGAGAAGGACGAGTGATCCTGGGGTATATTCGACGGCCTGGTGACGGCGGTCGTAGGCTGACTTCTGGGAAACTTGAGAGGCTTTGAGCCTACTACGTGCTATTTGGCGCGCCTGCGTGGCCTGGGAGATGGCGTCCCGAGCGTAAGCAGTGGTGGGGGCTGAAGAAGGCGGCATGAGTGTGTCCAAAGGCAAGGTGGGATGTCTACCAAACAAAAGGTAGAAAGGAGAATAGCCTGTTCTGTCATGAAGGGAAGAGTTATATGCAAATGTCACATAGGGCAAGGCTGCGTCCCAATCTCGGTGGTCTGGCGATACGTACATGGCTAACATGTCGGTGAGCGTGCGGTTGAACCTTTCCGTAAGCCCATTGGTTTGTGGGTGGTAAGCTGTCGCGAGCTGGTGCTGCGTGTCACACGAACGAAGAATGTCGTGAACTACTCTGGATAGAAAATAACGACCGCGGTCGGTGAGCAGTTGACGAGGGGCGCCGTGGTGAAGGATGACGTCTTGCAGAAGAAAATCGGCAACATCGGTAGCGCAGCTGGACGGCAAAGCACGTGTGATGGCGTACCGAGTCGTATAATCAGTTGCGACAGCGATCCACTTGTTGCCGGAGAGGGACGTCGGAAAAGGGCCTAGAAGGTCGAGGCCAACACGGTGAAAAGGTTCCGGAGGTATGTCGATGGGTTGCAGAAGACCGGCAGGCAGAGTGGAGGGCCTTTTCCGACGTTGACACAGGTCGCAAGCGGCCACGTAACGCTTGACGGAACGATAGAGACCAGGCCAAAAGAAGCGATGCCGCACCCGAGCATACGTGCGGGACACGCCAAGGTGACCGGCTGTCGGTAGATTGTGCAGTTCTGCAAGGACAGAAGAGCGTAGACGTTGGGGTATCACGAGCAGGAGCGGAGGGCCATCGGAGCGTAGGTTTCGGCGATACAAAATGCCGTTCTGGAGCACATAAAGGTTCAGAGACGGAGATCGGTTTGCAGAACGGATGCCATCAAAGATAGGTCGTAAAGATGAGTCGTGACGCTGTTCGTTGGCAATATCAGCAAGATCGGAGATAGCTAAGAGGCAGGGCAGGGTCTCAGCGTCCTCTAGGTCAGGTGGTTCCACAGGGTATCGGGATAAGCAGTCAGCGTCCTGGTGATGGCGCCCTGACTTGTACACGACGGAGTATGAGTATTCTTGGAGGCGCAATGCCCAGCGACCAAGGCGACCGGTGGGATCTTTTAGTGAAGACAACCAACAGAGAGCGTGGTGATCAGTGACAACAGCGAATGAACGGCCGAACAGGTAGGGTCTGAATTTAGCTACTGCCCAGACAAGGGCAAGACACTCGCGCTCAGTAATGGTGTAATTTTGCTCTGCGGCTGAAAGTAGGCGGCTGGCATAAGCGATGACTCGATCTTGACCCTGTTGACGTTGGGCTAGGACGGCGCCGATGCCATATCCGGAGGCGTCGGTGCGAACCTCAGTGGGAGACGACGGGTCAAAATGTGCTAAGATGGGCGGAGTGGTCAGCAAATGGACGAGGGAGGAAAATGAGTTCTGTTGAGCAGGGCCCCAGATAAAGGGCGTGTCATTCTTCAGAAGATCGGTGAGGGGACGAGCGATGCCGGCGAAATCTTTGATAAAACGGCGAAAATATGAGCACAAGCCGACAAAGCTGCGCACATCTTTCGACGACCTTGGAAGAGGAAAGTCCTTCACAGCTTGAATTTTGATGGGATCTGGGCGTACACCAGAAGCGTCAACGAGGTGTCCGAGAATAGTGAGTTGGCGGCGACCGAACTTGCATTTCGATGAGTTCAGCTGAAGTCCGGCGTTACGAAACACTGTCAGAATACTGGAGAGGCGCTCGAGGTGCGTGGCAAAAGTAGGCGAGAAAACCACAACATCGTCTAGGTAACAGAGGCAGGTGGACCATTTAAAGCCACGAAGAAGGGAGTCCATCATTCGTTCGAAGGTAGCCGGGGCGTTACAGAGGCCGAACGGCATGACTTTAAACTGGTATAAGCCATCAGGCGTCACGAAGGCGGTCTTCTCGCGGTCTTTTTCATCAACGGCAATTTGCCAGTACCCCGATCGAAGATCAATTGAAGAGAAATATTTGGCGCCGTGGAGGCAATCTAAGGCATCATCGATCCTTGGGAGTGGATATACGTCTTTTTTTTGTGATGCGGTTGAGGTGCCGATAATCAACGCAGAAGCGCCAGCTGCCATCCTTCTTTTTCACCAGGACGACTGGTGAAGCCCAAGGACTTGACGAGGGCTCGATGATGTCTTTTGCGAGCATCTTGTCCACCTCTTGATTTATGACGGTGCGTTCGGCGCTGGACACTCGGTACGGACGTCTGCGGAGAGGAGCGGAATCACCGGTGTTTATGTGATGCGTCACCACAGAGGTCCGAGCCAAAACACGGCTATCAAAGTCGAAGATGTCGCGGAAAGATAAGAGGCACCTAAGATCGCGAGCTTGCATCGGCGGTAGGTCAGAAGCGATCATGTCTGCGTAGTCGTCCGTTGGGTTCGCTGTTGATGGGGCCGCAGGCAACCGGCATTGCTGAGTGGAAGGTAAGCAGCTGTCCACCACTGATATCACACATTCGGCAGCAGGGCACAGCGTGGCGAGTGAGATGCCTTGAGGGAGCGGTTGGATGGATGAACCGAAGTTCAGGACCGGAAGGCACGCTCGGTTGGCCGACATTGTAAATACAATGTGTGGAAGCGCAATGCTGCGCTTCCACACGTCAAGTTCCGGAGTGACTACGTAGTGACCATCAGGTACAGGGGGAACAGATGAGAAAGAAATGTAAGTTGCGGCTTGAGGCGGTAGACGGACAAAGTCGACAGCACATAGACGGTGGATAACTGGGGACGGCGACTCAGCAGAAAGAGGAAGGTCAAGCTGAACAACATTAGTGGCGCAGTCAATGAGGGCTGAATGCTCAGACAGGAAGTCGAGGCCAAGAATGACTTCATGAGGGCACTGGTCCAGAACAGAGAACAGAACGGATGTATGGCGGCCGGATATGGTCACACGGGCTGTGCATAGTCCAACAACATGAGCAGTTCCGCCGTCGGCAACGCGGAGAACGGCTTTGGGTGCAGGGGTCAGTACTTTTCGGAGGCGGAGTCGTAGGGCTGAACTCATGACGGATACGTGCGCGCCTGTATCGATAAGAGCTCTCACAGGCACTCCATCGACATGAATGGCGAGCAAATTATGGTGTGCGCAAAGGGCTAATCGAGGATTTTGGGACTGGGGCTGTACTGCAGCATCACCTCCAGACACTGCAGCGTCTAGTTTTCCGCTTGCGAGCGTCCGTAGGGGCCAGGAGAGGAGCGACGGCGTTGGGGCGAACGAGACTGGCGACGCAGGGGGGACGGGGAGCGGCTGGAGCGGGGAATCTGGCCGTCGACTGTAGCACTGTGCTGAGCTGGAGGGGGCGTGTAGTGGCTGGGCTGTTCGTCGTCGCGGTGGGAGCTGAGAGGACGGTATGTGCTGCGACGGGACCAATAATTTCGACAGTGGCGGGAGATGTGGCCAATGCGGTGGCAATGGAAACAAATGGGCCTGTCGTCGGTTGTCCGCCAGTCGTTAGGGTTTCGGCGACGTGGAGTGAAGTACGAAGGTTGTCCAGGAGCAATCGCAGTGATTTCGGGTGGTGGTGAAGACCGTACAGGACTGACGGGCTGGAAACCAAGGTTGGCAAGCTCTTGGCGGACGACAGCTTGTACCAGAGAGATGGTAGGTAAGCGGGTGTCGCCATCATGTAGATGCAGGGGGGCAGGGGACATAGCTTCGAGCTCGCGTCGGATGATGCGGGTCACATTTTCTGGGGGCGCTGGAGTTGCCCGGTGTCGCAGGTCTTCACATGAAGAAGTCGCAGCCGTGTTGGGGAGGCGTGTGTACGGCTGGCTAATACGCCTGCTTTTGGCTTCCTCGAAGCGTCGACATTCCTTAATAATTCCGTCGACTGTAGTGCAGCTCTTGTATACGAGCAAGTTGAAGGCATCGTCGGCGATTCCCTTCAACACGTGGCCGACTTTGTCAGACTCGGGCATGTTGGCGTCAGCTTTGTGACAGAGGGCCAGCACATCTTGAATGTACGACACATAGGACTCCGTAGATGTTTGAGCTCGGGAGGCGAGGTCCTTCTTAGCGGCAAGCGTTCGACCGAGCGGCCGTCCAAACAATTCGCGGAGTTTCTCTTTGCACACGTCCCAGCTGGTGAGATGGTCTTCGTGTGTCTCATACCAGACCCGGGCGGTGTCTTTTAGATAGAATATGACATTTGCGAGCATAAGGGTCGGATCCCAGCGGTTGTAGGTACTCACTCGCTCGTACATGTTGATCCAGTCGTCGACGTCAGTGTTGTCGGTACCAGAAAATGTCCCAGGGTCACGAGGGGGAGAAAGAACGAGTGATGTCATGGCCGGGGCTGAGGTTTGCTGGGCGGCGTCGTGGGTCATGATGAGTGAAGGCAACTGGCGGCCGCTGCGGAGCTCCGTCGTTGGTAGACGTAGGGGAAATCCGCACCTCCACCAAATATGTTGCGGGAAAGAATATATTTACAGATATTTACAAATAGACAAGAACAGCTGCGAGCGGCACCGAGAACACAGTCCGAACTTCGTTGTCGTCTTCTACTCTTCTCACTCGTGCCATCACTCTTTGTCGTCGTCGTCTACCCGCATCACTATGTTGCCCGTCGACCCTTACTGCGACTCTGACGCTGACATCGACGTAGATACCTTCGTTCAGCGTGCAGAGGAAGCGCGTCAACTGGCCCGCCTGCGCATCCACCGTCAACAGGAGGCTGACGCCACTAAGTACAACTGTGGACGCCGTTTCGTCAGTTATGCTCCCGGCGACCTTGTGTGGATTTGGATACCTGTTCGTCGCCGCGGGCTCTCTGAAAAGCTGCTGCGCCGATACTTCGGCCCTTACGAAGTAGTGCGCCGCATCAGTGATGTGACTTATGCAGTTGCTCCCGCCCCGACAGCTTGTTCATCGCGCCGGTCGCACCGAACTGAAGTCGTACACGTTGTTCGCATGAAGCCTTACCACGACCGGCTACCTGACTGAACTGCGGTCCACTGCAGCTGTGTTCTACCCTTTCGCTGACTTTTCACTCCCAGCCGCATCGTGTCGATGCTGCAGAAGAGGAGGGCAGTGCTACATGCATTCGAAGAAGAGACAGAAGTAGCGCATGCGCTAGAAGAGGAAGAAGTTAGTTGGCTCTCTCGCGCGCGCTCGAACCACTAGGGGACCGCCGCAGGTTTTTCGTCTCTGCGCGGGTGTTCTTTTTGGCGTTGCACGCTACAATATATATATATATACATAGGTTGCGAGAGCATGAAGCACTTGACTGCTTGAAGGAGTATATAGCGAAGTATATGCTTCATTAAAGGAAACATATTTATCTGACTCAACGATCGAAACGTTGAGTCAGATAAATATGTTTCTGACTGGTTCGAGCCGAGTCACCACCGCTGCCACGTGCAGATAGAGGAGAGTTAAAAGATCAGAGGAAAGATAAAGAGAAAAGATAAGACGGGCGTCGCAGCAACAAATGCGTTCGCCCGCAGGAGCAGAGGCTGCTGAAAAAACAGATAAGCGGGCGAGGCCGGCGCGCTTTTTGTGTTGCTGCGTTCCGACACTACAAGACAGATGGCGGGCACAGAACTGTCTGCAGGTATTTTTCTTTTGAATGTTTCCTAAATAAAATGTTTTTTTTCGCCCCCGTTTCATCGAGATTTCGCCGCGAAAAGAGGGGCCTGGGGGGGTCAGTTTAGATTTTTCGAATCTAAGCACCCCCTCTCACTTTGGGCATTGCGATCGTGAAAAAAGGGGTGCTTAGAATCGAGTAAATACGGTAGTGTGTTCAGAATACCTGTTCTGCACTTTGAATGCAATGCACTCTAGACAGGAAATTTTAAGAATTCGTACCAATGATTATTGTTATCATCAAGAATCCACTACAATTAAGCAGTGAGCAAAGATTAACCGAGCGATTTGACAAACACACTGGTGCAACTGCCTTTCTGGCCAACAGATGCAGGTTACATGCAATGGTCCCCGAGCTGCACAAAGCGTCACCAACACTGCCACACTTCCAAAATTTCCCAACAGCAAGGAGTGCAACTGAAAGACGGACTCTTTCTCATCCCACTTCGGTATGAATGTAGTGATGAGAGCTGGACTAATATGGTCCGAGAACAAGGTTGCCAAGGTTGCGATGGGCATGTTCATGGGCACACACTGAGAACTGGTCATGACAAAAGTAAAGATGCAGCGCCTGTTTCACTTTCTGGTGGACACCTCAACTGCGCCATGAGGAAAGGGAAAGACGGAAAGGGAAGGAAGGGAGGAAAGAAGCGAAAGAAAAAAAAAGACAGAGAGGGGCGCTGTAGTGGAGGGCTGCCTAAACAAGACCTCCTGCAGCACGAACAACTTTCCTTCCCTTTCCTCATCACCAGGCTTTGGAGGATGGTCAACTCCACCACTTGAATCGAGCTCCCTAAAGCTGGCAGTCACCAGTAAAAGCGAGGGATGGTAGCAGCGAGAGGTCTGAGCAGGTATTCACCTCGGCTTTGCTCTCGCTGAAGTAGTTGCTGCGCACACTGGGCAGCCAGTCAGCGCCCAGGTAGGTGCGGGGCCCCAGCTTCAGGGGCTGGCCGTTGTCCACCAGGTCGCCCAGGTTGAGCGAGCTGTTCTCGTTGATGCACTGCAGAGTGAAGAGCCGCCGCCGCTTGCCGTCCTTGGGGGCTGCGTCAGCCGCGTCGTTGGCCATGTCCTCGTCTGCATCCGCAAACAGCTCGTCCTCGCCGTTGTGCAGGTCTGCTTTTTATTTCCCCCCCAAACAGGGCACCGCACATGTGTGGAGCAGACGGAAAAAAAAAAAGGGACGGTGGGATGGGAGCAGCCGAAACATGTGCACAAGGGGTTACCGCTCGCATCAAGAAGTCAATAGTGCACAACAATACTACTGCACCAGAACACAAGGATGCCAACACACGGTGCACCACGTGCTCACCAAAAAAGTCTAGCCTCAAAGAAAATACTGTAAGACCTTCGCTAAGCCTTCCAGTTTGAAGCTGGTGCACCAACACCCAATAGCACTGGCATTTGACTGATGCCAGTATGTTTAAAGGGTCAGTCTACTCACCGAGATGAGTGTATAAATAATGGCATATTCTGGTAGTTGGCACCCTATAACATCAATAACGAGGGATCTGCTCCCTGTTTAGGCAGGAATTTATTTTATTTCAGCGTTAAAAGTTGCGTAAAAATGCATGGTGGCGACCCCAAACGTTCATTTTGTTGGTGCAGGTGGTAGTCTTTTTTTGTAGAAGCATAAGTGAATATACTACGTACCATTTGTATGCCCCAATGTCAGAGAAACGTACGTTTTGTTCTAGTAAACTGTAGAAGGCGTACCGCTCGCTTTTTCTGTAAATCACATGAATATTTATAGTCATACGTACGCTAAACGCAGGCACATTCCCACTTTTAGTTCAGCGTATGCTAGCAGAGACGCAAAAATAAACTCGGCCTATAGTGGCGCCATCTGGTTGTCAGGATGGGAACCAATGCTGTAAACAAACCGACTCTCCACTTAAGCCTTAAAGCGGCAGAATCGTCACTCTAATTATTAAAATAAAGCAAATTTATCCCTTATACGTTTTCTTATGGGCGAGATGAGACAAAGCGAAAGACCGGCGCCCCATTTATGGCCAGTGAATGCACTGAAAAAGGCAGCAATAACGAGAATTCAGTCCGAAGCGAGAGGTCCGGCTTCGACGGGCGCCGCCATGTTTGTCGCCGCGCGGCGGAAATCCAGATGGTTGCCAGATGAGACTACCACCTCATACATATGTGTTCCCACATCAATAAATTCTGTTTTAAAATGTTCTGCGCACTTCTTGGCACCACACCTGGCTAAACAGTAATTTGAGTAATGAGCTATCGGTTGCTGCAAAGAAAATATAGCCAAAAAAATTCAGTAGACTGACCCTTTAACACACTTTTATGAGCCAAAACAGCACTGCTGACTGTGAAAGAGGTTACAACTGCTGACCAACTGCAACAGGTGCTCTAACTTGGGTCCTCAAGGTGTCACACAACAGGTTGTTGGAAACAGATTTCTTTTTTAATCCTTATGAAATTAGTCAGGAGCCCTCCACTACAGTATCCCTCGTAGACCAATTCACTTTAAGAAATTAAAACCTAAAGACCAATCCAATCCTTTAAATGTTTTTTCACACGTCTGGAAGGCTCTGAAATATATATCGAATGCACGTGTGTATCTTACACTTACTGCCTACATTGTGGAATCTTTTTTTTATTCCTGAGAGTTTTGCTTACAACAAAAGAAAAACAAACACAAGCATGCTGATAAGTCCCAATATGCATTTTTTGCTTCCTCTTGCCTGTCAACTAGAACCACATCACAAAGGTCTGTCTTTAGAGCTACCAATTCAAAACAATGAAACAGCTCGGAATGTAACACATGCAACGCTGCTGCCCATTTGTCTCGCGTAACCAAGACCATAAACTAGGCATACAGTCGCTCCCAGATATATCAAATTTTTGTTTATAGCGAGTAGCCAAATTATCTAAATAAAGTCCTGTGAAAGACTATAGTAGTACTTATTGCTTTTACCAAACTTTAATTCAGTGGAACATTCGATATATTACACGGTGCACCATACCCTTGTAAGTGACACTTCTCTGAACAGCACTCCCATGGTAACGTTTATGCAAAGCCAAGTTGGCTTAGCAGCTTTGAACGTCTACTAGCTGCGCACGCTAGCTCCTTTGAGTGTGGCTATGTACCGAATGAACTTGTTTGAGATTCCAGTCAAGGTCAATTTCCAGGATCAATTGTACGTGCGAATAGTAAAATTCAAATCGAATAATTATCAGCGAAATAATCTGACCTCACCTTTTAATGTCTCAGATTTTAACTTTTAAATAATCACAACTTCTAATTTTTAGCCGTGTATAAACGACCTCAGAAGTCAATGTTCACCAAATTTGTTACCTCGAAGGCCATGGTACTACATCAAATATAACCTCGTAAAATGCCGTAATTTATTTTTGTCTTGCCACAAACTGTACCAGGCGGCACAGCATCCAATCCTTTCTAATCGGCCCGTCTGTCGCATCACACACACACAAAAAAGACAAAAAAAATTCATTAGCTCCCACACCGTGCCATCATGCTGAACAGTGATGGGGACATCGCAGGGCAGACCAATCAAGCCAATCAAAGCAGACCAATCAAACACACAGGAACTCACCTCCATTCTGCTCCTCCATGGTTTCACTGCCACGCAACTCCTCACCAGGCTTGGGGGGTGTCACATACCTCCTGCACCACGCAACAGAGAACAGCGCGTTATACTACTGTCAAATCAGAGAAGTAAAGCAAGAACAGGTCAAAATTCAAAAATGCCAAAGAATTTTCACCTCTGGGCAAAACTACCAGTACAGCAAACAGTATGGACAATGTCTGCCTTTGGCACAAGCAATGCAACCAAACGAGGCTGTTTCAGAGGACAGCTTGTCACCACAGTGCCTCCAATATCTTTTCCAAATGTTAGCAATACCGACAAAAAGTAGATATGCCTTCAATAGGCACATCAATGCATCTCTGTCCGCAAAATTATGTGCACTGGCGGTTCTGTCTTCTGTATCTATATGTCAAGATATGGTGGGCGGCTTGATGTTTGGTTGGCGCCGAAGTTATAATTAATCGGGCCAACCTGCCCACTGCTGCACTCTCCGTAAGTTCGGAGGGGGAGGAGCGACAAACCTCTCCACCCCGCATGCGGAAGATGAGGTTAGACTGCTGACTGGCGATAGGGGCCACGCCTGATTAGCCGTTGACCGGAGGGATGAGGTATACAGGCAAGTTTCTTAGCAACCCTTTTACTCGGGTAAGAACAAGAACAACGGTTACGAAACAAGCCAAGCAAAATAGCGGTAATGCACAGGCGCGATGCGAACAACAAGCACAAAATCAGAACACAAACACAAACTATTAACAAGAAAAAGGAAAACAACAGGGCGAGAACTATACAACAAGGTTACACGATTAAAGCAATATACAAAAGAATAGGACGAGAACAGCGACAGAACAAAGAAAAGAGCAAAGCGAGTGGTGAGAATCGGAGGCTTAGCTGCGTAGTGGCAAGGTCCGGTCGCAGGGAGCGTTGGGCTGCGGAAGCGCGCGGTGCTGATGGGGGGTTGCGGATACGGGCGAACTTGGGCCACGGGTCACGCGTCTTTCGGGGCCGCCGTCGCCGCGTTCTACGCGTCAGACACCCGCCTAGGCTCGCTTGCCGACCACTGCCCTGGCTGACCTCACACACGTCCGCACGCACCGAAATCTCCAAGCCAACTAACTCGGTCGTGATTTTCCCGCCACCGCGTTCCCGTGACAAACAACAAAAAAAAACAAACAAACAAAAGCAAACGAATCCTCTCGGCCCCATGCACCAACGATTTACAGATGTTGAGAAGGGGGGAGAAGAAACATGAAGAAACTGAAGGGGGCGCGAAGGAAAGGTATGGTCCTAACGAGGAGCGATGTTAACTTCCCAGGGTTGGGACGGGTGCTAGGGCATTCACCGGCCGCTTCCCGTCTACCTCGTGAAAGCACTCGCTTCCCGGTGATAATCCTGAGGGGGCGGCGTAGCCTTGAACCCCCAGCGTCGCTAGGGGTCAACCGCCCACGCGGGAGGGGAGGCAAAATCATCGCCGCTGCGTCGCGACATGCCCGCAAACAACCGGCGCTGTGGCTAGCCGTGGCCGCCTCGGTCGGAAAAGAAAAAAGAAAGAAAAGGCATGCACGCACTTTGTGACACTATACCATTGTGCTAGTTCCAACAGGAAATTGTATAGTGGAGGCCTCAAAATGGGATTAGCCAGAAGTAACCTACTCCTGGCCGAACAATCCAATCAAAAAGGGCATTTGAAGTCAACCCTCGGCCATCCCTGTCTACCCTTAACATGCACCCAGAGTAACAGGGTTTTCTTCCCCCTTGCAGCAGCAATGCATCATAACGCACCCAACTTCTTCATGCATGCGGCACAAAAGAGCAAAAGACCAGCCAGGCTAGCATAAATCCATCCAATCCACAAAGTGGGTAATGAGCATCACAATTTCACTGCAGCGCAGAATATCCAAGCCAACCTTCTGCCACTAATGGTGAAACAGATGCCCTGTGTGGGTGACACCTCTCTCGGTGCCTAATCTTGGGCACCTGCCCAGAAAGCAAGTGGTTGCACGTTATGCGCAAATGGGTTGCAAATGGAGTCAGCGAAATGAAATAGCACACATGCTGGGATAGCACACATCAGCACTTTGAGCAGCAACGGCTGTCTGTGGCGCAAACCTTCTGCAAGGCAGCCCCAGAGTAAGGACAATGCCTTGGGATGAGGCCGGCCTGTGGGATTCAATGTGCCCTCCTTTTATAGCACAGAGGTGATGACACAGACACTTCCGTGCGGTAAGCCAGAGGGCCCTGTCAACGGTGCAGCCTAACACATACAGACAATGCTGCAACAGAGTACTCATGCGGCAAAACGCTGCTGTGATCAGCCACTCGCGCACTACATTACAAGCTCTGGCCCTGGTAAAAAAACGACACTTCTGCTACCTTGGGGCACTAATCACTCAATCCTCCTGGACTGAGCATTCCCTTTTAGAGTTCCGTAAAAACCCTTTGCTACGGACTACTCGATACTGAATTATACTTTTGCAATAATGTACCCCGCGGAAACCGACAGACATGAAGCATGGAAGTGCTGCGACTTGGTCATCCAAAGTAAGTGAGGCACTGCCACTCACGTGAGGCACTTGAGGATTCGCTCGTACAGCATGTCATAGGTGCAGTCCTTGGCGGGCACGGACACGAAGAAGGGGTAGCTGAACAGGTGGTAGTTGGGCGCACTCCGGCTGTTGGTTGCAGACTGTAGGCTGCAAGCGAAACGGCCACAGCATGGGTCAGCCAGATGTCGACACAGTCTACAGGTTTCAAAAGGATGGTGACGTTTAGCGAGAATAGGTTTCATGAAGCGATACGATGCAAGCCAACAGACAAAGGCTTTGGATTACTTTTGACTGCTCCTGGGGTCCATTAATGCTTCTCTGGAACTTACTAATGCTTTGCGCCTCTTGCTATTGACCCCGACGATTGTTTTGCATGCTCAGAATGTCCTAAACATCCTGCATTGTCTCTCATTGCCACAGCACAACTCAGCCTTTACAAAATAAAGGTGGAGGCAGAATTGATTCACCTCTTTTCCCGCATGTAGACGGGCAAGACCAACATGGAGTTGTCCGGGTGCAACGAGTGCGACAGCTCGTACCTGAAATGAGAAAAGGAGAGAGAGAGAGAAAAAGGAATTTTAAGACACTGCAGTGCTGTTCAGAAAACCAGCGCCAAAGACACGTGTGCTCAAGCCATCGACATCAAGTGAGTATAAACATGCAACATATGGGTTTCAAATCTAATGCAGCAGAAAAATTCATGAGTCTTTCTTTCCCCCTTTTTTTTCCACTCTGAAAACTACCTACAGTGTCAAAACCCTGCAAATCCAAGCAGTATTTACAAATACGCCTCAGAATGTTCAACGCTAAGCAGTAGTTATGGTTTTTATTTCCACAGGTGGGGATCTTCACAAGATGTCACAGCTGGGAAAATATCAGTGCCACCTTTCCTCCACACGTGCCTTGCCAAGTGCTGCATGAATTCTGCAACACTGTCAGCAGCCTAACACGCTGACCTCAGGTGTATATGCTGAGAGAGGCATGCTTGCCGGCACCGTGTCATGCATCTTGCTGATGCCACTAGCAATGTGCTCTGATGGGCAATCAAGCTGACTACCGCACAGTTTAAGATCAGACTAGAGTAGACTCATATTAATTCAAACTTCAAGTGACCAGAAATTTTTGTCTGAATTGTCAAAAGCGTGCCTTATCCCGATCTAAGGCTAAATGTGGTATTTGAAGTCGTTTTTTTTCTGTGCAAATGTTGCTACAAGCAAGCATAACATATAATATGGGTGGAAGGCACTGATATGTTTACCCACCCAGTGGTCTCCAATTGGTTGTAATCATTAAAAAAGAAAATAATGCACTGGTTTCCTAACAGAGTAAAACAACATTAATTGGGATTTCAAGGGACTCGAAGAACCATCTAGATTATATGAAGGTCGAATCATTGATCATTTCACACCACAGCAATATTCAAGTGACGAAAAAAAATAGGCAATGGTCATCTGCTTTTGAGTAGAAACTGAGCACCAATGATGGTTTTTCTCAATTCCATGATGCTGTAATGCATGCCAACTGTCAAGAATATCGAAGCAGAACTACTACAAAATATTAATTCCTTCCGCAGCCTCTTTCAAAGGTGCGATGTGGTAGTGGAGCCTCCTTACAAGCAGTGGCGCTCATGTAAGGATGTCTTCACCCCCCAAATTACGAGCAGCCTGCGATAAGCCCGTGTTTTTGGCTCACAGGAAGGACCACGCAGGTGGAAGTGAGAGATCTACGCCTGAATGGTGAGATGCCTTCTAAAAAGAACAAGACCAGCAGCTCGGCAATCAGGCTCCGAAGTGGCGAAGTATACGCTTCCTTGTACACACGCAGGAAGCCCTCAGCCTACTTTTTGCACCCTTAAAAACTGGCATCTCAACTCTCTTAACATTAACTACAACTCAATGACCAGCATTCTGTAGGCCTTAGGCCAGGAGTTGCCAACCTTCCTGGCCTTGGGGGAACACCAATGGCTTTCGAAAGGTGCTGAGAAACGTAGCGTGTCTTGGATTACGCCTCTTCCTGTCTAACATGTATGCAAAAAGGAGCACACATACGTAGAGCCACTCAATAAGTGCCCAAATTCAATGAACAATGACTGGCTGTACAGTGAAATAGCCTGCTGTAAGCAATCACAGTATCATTACTTCCGAAATAAAGCAGCAAAAATGAAAGGTCTAGGTTGAGGCACACATTTTATTTAAGTGCTTGGAGAACCAAAAAAACTCCCAGGAACCCAACCTAACCTGAGACAGTTGTTGAGTTAACAAGTTCTCTGTCCGCTGAAAAATCTGTCCTTGCACGTTGTACCTAACAGGTAAGGCCTAGACAGAAGTGGCACCACCGGACCAATGCATAGCACTGCACCCACTCCACATCCTAACTGCCTGGCACTCTCATTAGCCACAGGAGAAGGCAGGAATTTAAGGCCGCGATGTGCTACGACAGTGGTGCAGCCACTGCTGTGTTCAAGCAAGTGTCCAGAAAGAAGAGGAGAGGTCAAGACACTCACACAAAGATGTCACTGCGGTCAAGTGACTCCACCTGGTCAGCGAAGGTGAGCACCCGCAGAAACCGATGGTTGTGAACTTCTGTGACCAGGAGCTAAAAAGGACAGGATAAAGCACTCACCACACCTGCCAAGCCCCCCATCGGAAGTAGGAAGTAAAGGCTAGGGCTAGGCACCAATGGCACACCGTAAAGAAAGTCCTTGCTCTCAAAAAGAAAGAAATACGGCTAGAAAGCTGCACACAAGTATGAAGCCTTGCGTGTGCACATTCACGCACACACACAAGAGAGAGAGAGAACATTTATTTCCCGACTTTGGTTTGGGTCGCCTACTTATGCCCGAGAGTCTCAGCCCCTATCACCTAACATGTAGGTGATACGGGCAACGAGCAGTGGACACAGTATTCAGTGGACAGCAAAGCATGTGGCCTTGGCCTTCTGCAAGGCGCTGCTTGTACAGTATTCGCAGTGCCTTGGGATGAGGCTGGCCTGAATGGGTCAATGTGCCCTCCTTGAACATCACAGGAGCGAAAGGATGCAGCTCCCATGCGGTAAGCAAAGGGCGTTTTCAGCAAGTTCTCGCACTAGCAAGTCACAGCAGTGGGGTAACATGTTTATATCATGCAGTGATGGTTGTAGCAAGCACAAGCAACCAGCTTTTGATAGAGGTGTGCGAATGTCAAGTTTCTCAGCTGCAAATAAAATGCCAATTTGCTTAGTCACTTGTTAGCGCTGTCTGGTTGTCAGAAAGACAGCTGTCCCTAGGTGCTTTGCAAAGCCTAATGCAGCAGGAAGCTCACACTCTCTGTTCACAAGTTTGGCAACTGTGTACAAACTCTCTCGCACCTCCTCTCATCGCTCCTCTCACTAAATTTACCTAATTGCCTGCTTTCACCCACACCAATTAGGTATTTACACTTCACTAATTATTGCTGCAGGCCTACAGTGCACTGAACGAATGGAATCCACTGTCACTGACCCTGTCGGCTGGGATGTCCATCAACCGAGATATGGAGTTGCACACGTCCTGGATGGAGCTCATCTTGGTTACCGTCACCTTCAGCTGCGAACAGAACAAAGGGCATGCGCGAAACAATGAGCGCCCACCCCAGAAGAAAAAAAAAAAAACTCAGATCCTCAAGCAAAAGGCATGCAGGATGGTCTACACACCCCTGATTCTAAGCTGTGAATGTGGAGGAGCTCTCAAGTGTCAGTGAAAGTGTTTACAAAGCCCAGAAAAACAATGTTACAAGTAAAACTTTACTACAATCATCATCATCATGAACCTAACTACGCCAGGTGCAGAACGAAGGCCTCTCCCATATCCTTCCCATTCACAGTCTTTTGCCACGTGCACCCCCTTATCCCCACAAACTCTAGCCGTTATATTGACTTCCTGTAGGCAATCAGAGTTGATTAAAGTGTAAAATACCCTGAATACATTACGCCTTGAGGCAATGCAGACGCTGTATGGAGCAGTGTTGTAGTGTCTCCACCTGGCCACAGAAGGCAGCAACGCAGACAGCGAAAGGAGAGAGCAGCACGCACCTTGATCGGCTTCTCGAGCGGGTCTGCTCGCACCAGGACCAGCTCAAGGGGCTTCTCCTTCTTGATGGGCAGGGGCAGGGAGAGGTAGCAGAAGGGGTCGAAGGTCACAGACAGCTTGTGGCAGTCTGGACACACCAGCGTAGACTTGAGCAGCCCGTGAAAGATGTCCACGATTATGGAGTTGTTGCGCTTCTGGTAGTTCTCCCACGCCTTCTGGGCCACCTCCTGCACCGGGGGGCGGTCCCCAAACAGCGACTTCATCATCATCAACATCATCAGCCTGACTACGCCCACTGCAGGGCAAAGGCCTCTCCCATGTCACTCCAATTAACCCTGTCCTGCGCCAGTTGCGGCCACCGTATCCCCAAAAACTTCTTAATCTCATCCGCCCACCTAACTTTCTGCCGCCCCCTGCTACGCTTGCCTTCTCTTGGAATCCACTCTGTTAAGCTTAAGGACCAGCGGTTATCTTGCTTTCGCATTACATGCCCTGCCCAAGCCCACTTCTTCATTTTGATTTCGACTAGGATGTCATTAACCTGCATTTGTTTTCTCACCGACTCCGCTCGCTTCCGATCTCTTAACGTTACACCCATCATTTTTCTTCTCATAGCTCGCTGCGTTGTCCTTAACCTAAGCTGAACCCTCTTTGTTAGCCTCCACGTTTCTGCCCCATAGGTGAGTACCGGTAGGATACAGCTGTTGTATACTTTTCTCTTAAGGAATATTGGTAAGCTACCGTTCATGATCTGAGAGAACCTGCCATATGCGCTCCACCCCATTCCTATTCTTCTTATTTCCCTCTCATGATCCGGATCAGCTGTGACTACCTGCCCTAAATAGACATATTCTCTTACTACTTCCAGCACCTCAATGTTAAGTGCACAACAAATGACCAGAGGAGCCAAAAATCCCTTTGAACAAGCCACATGACCTCCAAAATCGGCCCAAGCACTCCCTTCCCACAGGTAGAGCCCTAGCACCGTAGACCTAAGTAGGCACTCCGGGCTCTCTCCTTCCTGCTATGAAGTAGCAGCAACCGGCAAGGAACTGCCACAACTCTCATGACAGTTGAAAACAGCCAGATATGGGTGGCAGCAAGAGATGGAGTTTCACACACACACAAAAAAAAAACAAATGTACAAGTGATGTCTAAAACATAGCTGCTGCTGTGTTATCTGTCACAACAACAACTTTAGAGTAGCAGCGAGGTTAACCTGAAAAGCATAGCCTAAGGGCAGCAGTGCTTTTCGCTGACCCAATGGTAGTGGTAGTTCCACTTGAAGAACTGTGCAACTCCATTCGCAGTGCCTTTCCATTTCCTCCAAGACAATTTTGCTGGCAGAGGAAAGTGTAAAGTAGGGCCAATATCTTGACACAAAACTCTGCCGGCTGAAGCAGCAGAAGAGGCTGCAAAATTAGCCCCCAAAAGGACACACGCGCCACGACACAGGCAAGATGACATTTCAACCATGACAGATGCGTGCTTGGCTGAGAGCAGTTTTATAATTTCCTTCTGGTGTGCCCGAAACGTCACAGTTCAGCAAAATTAAGTAAGTGTGCATGTTGAAGCTGCAATCCCTTGATCCAAAGAATAGAGGGGGAAGAGAAAGGCAAATACGGTCAGACAGCTGCACAGAAGTATGCAACCTAGACGCCAACAAAGAGAAGAGCATGTGGCCTGGGCCATCTGCAAGGCACCCCTTGAACAGTATTAGCAGTGCCTTGGGATGAGGCTGGCCTGAACAATTCAATGTACCCTCCTTGAACATCACAGGAGTGAGAGGACGAAACTCCCATGTGGTAAGCAGAGGGCATGTTGTGACTGTCTGGCATACGGAAACCACAAAAGGCACTGTGTCTCTATCTTTTGGAAGATGCTCTCCTCACCTCGTCAGGCTGCCCGTTGTAGTCCCTGAGCTCAATGTAGGGCTTGTTGATCACCCGGTTGAGGTCCTCGTGCAGGCCATCCAAGAGGAAAGCCATCAGCTCTTGGCAGTCCTGCTGCTGGAAGCCGGAGAACTGGGGGGCAAACCGGCCGACAGCCATCTGCATGGAAAGGAGAAGACCAAACCACCACACTTACTGATCGGCCTTCCAAATGCATGTGTGCCTGTCTCCGCTTATCAAGTACCGTATTTACTCGCATAATAGGCGCACCCCCAATTCGGTCGCGGAAAATCAGATTTTTTTATTTCCACGCATAATAGGCGCACCCCGAACTTGGCACCGTGATCAGTACTGTATTTACACGATTGCAAGCCGACGCCTCCCTACCCCCACAATCTTCATTTTAACAAAGTTTTTGCTGAACTGACTACTAGTCCTCACTAGTGCTGCTGCCGTCGCAGATGCTGCGGACCCACAGCACGTACAACGACATCGCGTGGAACAGCCGCACACAGTTTTCAGGGATGCTCACTTTAAACATCTGTTTGGAAAGCTTCATCAGCCGGAAACCTTCCCGACTTAAGACCCCGAAAATCGCGGCGATAGGAGTCGCATAAAAAAATTTACGCATGCCGCAGTCGCAACTGCCACACTTCTCGTCCACATCGAATTTCCGGCCTGCCGCACGCTTGCCGTGTATGAGATCTAATTACCAGCCGTGTAGCTATTAGGGCGCTTGTCCGTCGTGCTATAATAGCAACGCTCGGCGGCACCACAAGGAAGCCACATCTGCGATGAACTAACACGCTACGACAGAAACCGACCCTTTGCCAGCCATAAAACTGGAGCTGCTGATGCTGATGTCGATAAGGATAAAGAAAGCTCGCGGCGGGCGAAAAAGTTGATGATGATGATAAGCTTGACCTTAGGCGCCATCCGTGGGCAGCACCTGGAAGCTCCTGTGCGCGTGCACGGCCGCCTTGATCACGCGCGCTCCTCCGCGACCAAGTGCGCGTTGCTCGCAGCCGGAGCTGATCGCGGAGGCCATGGCGCGTGTATTTCGAAGGCTATTCCCGCATGGATCGTGGAAAGTTTGGGTGCGGCCCTTACAGGGATTTTTTTTAAATTATTTCCTTCGGGAAAACAGGATGCGGCCCGTTCACGGGTGCGTTTATGCGGTATGTTCGATTTTGCGAGTCGAAAAATTTCCGGAAATTTTACCCCGCGTAATAGGCGCACCCCAAACTTTGAGCCGGATTTTCCGGAAAAAAAGTGCGCCTATTATGCGAGTAAATACGGTATATCAAGTGCACGTGCATTTGCTACTACATGATCAGCAGAGCAACAAGCTGACCACTTCAGCTCGTGTCTCAAAGCAGTTAGCATGAAATTGTACTCCATCCCCTAATTCAACAACAAAGGTCACCACAGCTGTGCTCTCAGCAGCCCACAACAAAAATACGAGGAAGGAAAGCATGCGAAGCATACGCACCTTAAACGGCCTAGGGATGACGCTGGAACAGTTGCCCGACCACATGACCTTGATAAGGTCGGCATAGGACTTGGCGATCTCGCCCCGCATGCCCAGAGGATTGCAGTCGTTCAACTCCGCAAGGTACCGGTCCTTCATGAAGTACTCCGTCAGCGGGGGTGTGTTGCTCATGCACTGCGCAGGTAGAGCGACGATTCTTACTCAAAGCTAATGACTGCATAAGAATCACCAACAGAAGTGAGCGGATAGCAGACATTTCCATCCATGTAAAACATTTAGAGACCAGAAGAATGGCTATTTGGGCTAGAGATCAGCCACGAAGAGACAATCATGGCGTATCCTGTGAATATGAAGACAGCATATGCTGATGAAGCCTGAAGATAGTAACTTACTCCAGCACTTCTATCTCGCATATGAGGCGGTTTGGCTATGCAAACCCTACACCTAGCTAGCTAAGCAGGGAGATGCATAGGCCCCCCACTTTGCCTTCTAATCTCATCTGGGCCGATAATCTTACGTGGTCCCTGACCAAGACAACTACGGCCCATTGAGATTCACCTAGTCAAGCCAAAAGCGACAGCAAGATCACAACATCTGACTGAATCAAAGGTAGCAGAGAGGGGAGAGTTATGTCAAGAGAATCATCCTGCACCGCACAGTAGAATCTCTGTGATATGATTATGGTGATAACAATTCGTATAATTCCCTGGCTGGAGTGCACTGTGTATAATGTGTGGAGTTTCGAATGTTACAAACTCTCTCCTGCACCACTAGGACGATACGAATTAGCGAGTCGCGATCGCACACTCAAGCACTAAGTACTGCTCGTACATCACCGAAGTCGCGATCATTAATCGTGCAGCACGCACGGCGAGCGACGAGCCACAGTGCGCGGCCGGTACATCGTCGACGTCGCGATCGCCTGTCGCACTGTACATACCACGAATGGCAAGCTGTGGCCACGGCCGTGAATAAATCCCGTGATCTGATCACCGAGATTCTACTGTTCCTTCAAAGGAGAGGAGAAGCTTTCCCTCTCACCTGCAGGGCAGCGTTCATGAAGCAGGTGTTGCCCAAGTTTCCCAGCCCGCAGAGGCCCGGCGTGTTGCTCCCCTGAAGGTCGTAGCTGTAGTTGCCGCTGTAGTTACCATACGTGCTACTTACAGCACTGTAGCTCCTGGTCGCACTGAAAGGGTGGGAAAGAGGGACAAAGGGGGGGGGAGAGAGATTAGAGCATTCGAAAACACTACCAACGGTATTGACAAGGGCACCTGGCATGCTTACCCTCTGGAACTTTTGTGGAAATCAAAAAGTATTTGTCATAGCTTCACGCACGCTTTTCAAAACTGGTGTAACACACAGAGTACTGCAATATTTTTAGCTGCTGTCTAATGAGGCTCTGCCTCACTCTACATTTGTTTGTTTTTTCAGGAGCACTACTTGAATCACAAATGTGACACCAGAGTAGCACAGATCTACAGTCAGACTGGATCTACAAGCACCTGGCTGCTAATCCACAAGAAAACAGGTTCAAATGCTTAGAACAGCTCACACTTTTTCCCACAGCCGCTATATTTCCCAAATGAACATGCATGGCCTATACACAGAAAAACAAACGACTACGTGGCAACTGTAGCATGCTTTAACATTCCAGCAACATACATTGTGTTCCCTGGTGCCCCGTATGTTTTATGTTCCGATGCTCTGTTGTTTGTGTAAGACTTGCCGCTGAAACAAAAGAGAGAAGGCAATTTCAATCACCCTTAGCACCAGAATGCAACTTGACAGTACACACAGAACAAAAGAAGAGAGGAGGATGGTTTGGTTTTGGGGGGTTTAACGTCCCAAAGCGACTAAGGCTATGAGAGACGCCGTAGTGAAGGGCTCCGGAAATTTCGACCACCTGGGGTTCTTTAACGTGCACTGACATCGCACAGTACACGGGCCTCTAGAATTTCTCCTCCAAAGAAATTCTAGCCGCCGCGGCCGGGATCGAACCCGTGTCTTTTGGGTCAGCAGCCGAGCACCACAGCCACTGAGCCACCGCGGCGGCGGAGGAGGATGGAAGTAAGGAAGGAAGAAAGAGCTGCACACACACCTTTTCACTTGCCTTGGCCACGAGCCATCATCGTTCCGCTCTTCAAGCAGAAGAACCTAGGAATTAGCGCAAACAGAACACACTGTAGACTGTGGTGGCTTCTGGTTGCATACACGCTGGGCCATGAACAGAAGCGAGTCACCGCAACTTTGTAAAACAAAGATAGTAGCTGCCCTCTATTAAAACACCAGAGAAGATGCGAGGATAAAGGTAGAAAAAAAAACTGAAATTACGTCTCGTAAGCACAGGTGGTTAGGTAGGAAGATTAGCAGATGTAGAACACGTCACTGCCAGAAAGAAGTGGCAGTGCCTGACACACTTAGTTCCATCATTACACTACTTAGATTAATCAGACAGGGCTTTCAGAAAAAAAAAAAAGGGGTCCAAAAAACATACCATTCAGGAACAAGTGGCAGAACATCCCTGGAAGTTGTCAAGCTAAGAGCGACATGCCCATATGTTCACCGCTTAGGGTTAGCACGCCAGAACGAGCTATTCAACTGGTGAAAAACAGTGAAGCCTGACTTACAGCGAGGCTTCGCACCTCATCACCACAGCCTGTGGCTTGACAGACACAGCTGCAAATGCTGTTAATACATAATGCAGTCACATAGGAATGCACCCACTATGCATCCATTTTATTTTTTTTTTATCCCCTTGTACTAAAAATACAACCCCCCCCCCCCCTCGTTCATCCTGCAAGCATTCACACCAAAACTGCGTTGCCAGGAATCCACTCTGCATTAATGAGGGCATCAGCTCAGGCCACTGCACGTTAAACGTACAAGCATGTCAAAACCATTGATGCTCTGGATGACACACTGGAAATACGGCTATACTCTGGCCTGTAGGTGATGGTCCATGACACGTGGTACGACATGGCTAGCGACACATTCTCTGCTCAGGATCCGCCTAGAACGGCTACCACATGGAAGCCTGGCCAGCTGAGGACACTGACAACCACGTGCCACACATGTAAGTGCTGTTTTAAACGATTGGCTGAACTGTTCTTGGAGAGAAAGGACAAAGCAAGAGTTGTCACAATGACTGCCTGCTGTGCAAGAGGCAAGAATAGGTGCACCCAGGCTAAAAGCACACTTTGTGCGTTAATGCACCACCTTCCAGCCCGCTGGCAACAACAGCAGAGAGGTAGTGTAGTACTTATGGTGCCTGAGACCTAGCCTGCATTTGCATCAGCAGGCAGTGCTCTGTAACCAGCCACCATTTTTCGTAAAAGATGTAAATCCTGTTTCCAGTACACCATCAGCACAATTAATTGCCCATTAATTGCCAATTAATTGCTTCAACAGCAATGTGAGTGAGGAAGCATGCTAGCTGAGAGGCACATCACACTGATGAAGGCATCACCAAACTCTAATAAAAGGCGGATTCATTCCGCAAGTAAATACAGTAAATGTGCACCAGTATAACCCCCACTGTGCTGCAAGCAGAGGGGTGCACAGGCAATGCTACTGAAGTACTGATGCTGTGGATAAAGCATCCCGGCACTAACAGACTCAGCGCTATGCAAGAACCCAGTCTATACTTGCTTTCCCTCATATGTCAGTGCAACGTCCCACACAGCCCAGACCAGAGTTGTTTGTTAAAGGTGCAGTGAAGAGGAATCTGAACTCGTCTTTTTGCCGCGGGAACTCAATCTGCACGTTCCGAGCATGCTTAGAAACTGATTTATTGCCTTGTGTGGCCGATTTTCCTAATTAAATCGAATTAACGCCCGGCACCAGCCTTTTTTTTTAATTCTCCCCCGTACGGTGGGCGGAGTCAACCAACGCGTGGAGTGCCTTTCATCCAGTCCCGTGGCGGCTTGCGCTCTGCCATCGGCGGAGTAATACGTAGTAGTCCGTAGAAGCAAATAGTCCTCGCATATTTTTATTTCTGCGCGCTTGTTTTGCGACTATATTATCTGCGAAAGAAACTATTTATTCACGGAAACCTAAAAAAACAAAATAAAGCGAAAGCAAAGCCTCCACAGAGCTGGCTGAAAGGCACTCCATGCGTTGGTTGACTCCGTCCACCGTACGGGGGAGAATTCGAAAAAAAAAGGCGGGAGCCGGACGTTAATTCGATTTAATAAGGGAAATCGGCCACACAGGGCCATAAATCGAAGTTTCTAAGAATGCTCAGAATGTGTAGATCGAGTTCCCGCGGCAAAAAGACGAGTTCAGATTCCTCTTCAGTGCACCTTCAAACTGTCTTTGCACCCTACATTACAATCTAGAATGCATGCAGGGAATTTTTTTTTTTTGCTTGTTTCGCTGCACATTTTGGTTAGTCCTCCCTCGTCTAAACCAGCAAACAAGAACTGCTAAGCATCCCATGTTTGTTTTTTAAACACTGCTTCTTACCTGACCGGGGTAGAGACCTACGTCCTGGATTGTACGCGACCGGTCAGGCAGGTGCTCGTACGTGTTGCTGCTACACCGGCTCCAAAGCCGCGTCTCCTTCTCTGGTGGCACTTTGAAGACAGCACGCATGTCCTTTTCTACCTGGCCTGTGGCGCGACAACGAAGCACAGAAGGCAAGACCAACTGGTAAGTGCCATAAACACACTTGAACGCAACGCACCTGTTTCCCCCCACCTGGCAAAACCAGGCACTGAAATGGGATATTATTTTTAGATAATAGACATAAAAAGCCATTTGAGAGCCCTGGTCTAAAAATACATCTGCTCAGTGTGGCCTTGCATTTAAGCACTTGTGACACTCTCCCTTACCAATTATTTTCAGCTTACTTTTCTTCCCCGCAAACTACAAATGACGAATAACTCATTAACTTATACTCTACAACAATCTGTTAACCTTATATATCAGCATGTTCGACAACACTGTCAAACAACACTGTCAACACTGTCAATCACTGTCAAAAGTGTCCACTTCATTCCTGTTTCGTTTGCTTGTGCTTTCGTGCAACAATTTATTTTTGGCTGTTATTTGTAACTGTTTTCCTCCTCCTGTTTGGGACAAATGCCAGCACTGTGTTATAAATAATTATGTATATACAGTGCATGTAAAGCAGAAATTGAAGAGAGGAAAAGAGAATAGCACTCCAGGCGACACACCAAGCAAAGGCTGGTCCAAATTAGATCTACCAGGACCAAGCAACCAAATGTCCACACAGGTGCACAGATGCTAAGCGTGAGTAACTTGCAAAGATCACATTAAAGGGACACTGAGGAGAAATTGAAGCTGGCTAGTATCGACAGAATACCAGCTCCTGATTACAAAAACGCCACTCATACTGACAACAAAGCTCTTGTAACGTAGAAAAGAGCAAGAACCAAAATACAGGTATCGCCGCCACAGGCCAAACTCACAAGTACAAGCGTGATGACGTCATAGGACAAAACAGTGTTGCTAGAACCAATGGTTCTAGAACCACTAGAACACGAGAATCCACGAATCACTGAGGCGCAGCCAATGCATGCGCAAATCTCCTTGACGTCGCCAGATGGCGCCACGTATCCGGCAGCTACGCGCGCCTGCAGCATCGGGACCAATCAGCGCCTGCTCACCGACAGAAGGCGGGCTCCCGGTATTCCGCTGGCAGTAACAAGGTACACGGTATGCTAAAGGTGTCTATTTGCTAGAACTTCGTTGACGACTTCGAGAACGGGATCCATCGTAACGCTGGCAAAACGCCGGTGCAAACATAAACGAAGCGACGGTAGCGACGGCCGCAATAGCTGACAGATGCCTTCAACGTGCGGCCGGCGGTAGATTTGTTTTCGGCTGCTGCCAGGCCGCACTGCTGGCCGTCAGAAATCACGGAGTCTGCATCACGTCATGTGCACGTCATGTTTCACGTCACTTAGTCCTGTGTCGTCATAGGAGAATCCCAAGTTTGAATCAGAGCGGCGGGAAAAACTTTTTCAACTTCGAATCCAAATTTCTTAGAAATAAATGCATCTTTCGCTGCCGGCCAAGTGGCAACAAAGCCATGAAATGCCAAACTATCGGATTTTGCTGTAAAAAAAAATATTGATAGAGCTCTCGTCACTGTCCCTTTAAAAGTTGCACGCACAGTGAGAAGTACACCCTTAGGAAGGCACCACAGAAAACAGTAATGAGTCATATGAAAGCAGAAAATTTGGTGGGTACAAGGAAGTTGGCAGGAGCAGGCAGCAGCTGATGCCATGCCTACTGCACCAAACACAGGAAAAAGGAAGAAAAGCTCACTCACCTATTGAGTCAACTTTGCTGAACCTCCGAGACACATACTGATCCATGTTTGAATTTGTGCACAGTTTGAATTCTAATGGGTACACTTCCACCTGCATTGGGAAAGAGACGTTCAGTGAAGATCTCCAACTGCCACTTGTGGCTGTATGACGGCACTCAGGTGGACACTAACGAGTGAACATTCCCTGGACTGGGACCTACTCCACCTTGGGACTAACGAGAAACGACATACACATCGCACGCACCTTGCAGGTCTTGACGAAGAGGCCCACCTCGATGACCTTGCGTGGAAGGGGAGTCTGGCCTGGCATGAGGCCGTACCAGGCCAGCATTTTGTCCCAGGCCTCATTTGAGAGAAGCAGGTAGTCCAGGTCTTCAATCAGGTGGTCCTTGATGTCCCCGCTGTTGTCCTCTGCGAGGTGGACGACAACAACAGGCGTGCCTAGTTAAACCACACTGAGGCCTCATGGACTCGGATTTCAAGCTCACGGCAACACCTTGCCATCCCAACACTCAGCGGACACCACCCCCGGTGCACAACACACGCGGTAGGGCAAACTGCCGAGGAACGCATCTAGCCAACCATGAGCATCTCACATGCACACTTCCAGTTTGCAATACCACACGGCACAAAAAGCTAGAAGACACCACATGTCACTTTCCATTCACAACAAAAGCAAGTGATGGGTGCTCACGTTATTCAGCTGTAGTATTCTGCCTTGAGCTAGTTTCTCTAGTTCCAGGTTTTCTAGTTGAGCCAGGCGTGTTTGCGAACGCAAAATTTTTTGAGTGATTAGCATTGGACGAAAGGCACAGAAAACACCAGAGTGCCTGTGTGGTATATTTTCAGTGCCTTCTGTCCACTGTTAAGCTAGCATTGCATCCTAAATGTTTCAGTTGTGTATGGAAGAAAAATCGGAATGTCCGAAAACAGGCCAAATACCATTACAGATTTCGCTTTGAGTGTCTCCTGGTGCCACTCATTTCATCCTGGAAAACTTAAAAACTAATATGGACACGTAGCCTTTCTTCTTTTTGCTACCACTGATGCTTAGTGCAAGGCAATACCTACCGCCGTACATAGTGCCAATTAGCAAAAGGTTCATGTGTTGCAAATTTCTCCATGGTGTTCACCTTTTACACAGACCAGTGAACAGTGACTACCACATCAGTGAATTCGGTAACTGGATGCAACGCATCAGGGCAGAGCAATTATAATGAATGAAGAAGAAATGACTTTTTCAAGGCAAGAGAGAGTGAGCAAGAGATGAACAGAAAGGCAGGGAGGAAAGATTTTACAGATACCCAAATGCACATGCACCATGACAATGAAAGAAGCCTTTAACCCCATAAGACATAGTCATCGTTTCCAGAAATGACTTCATATGAACTCATGCAGGACAAATACTAAGCTGAAAACCACAGAAAAACATGCCATTTGTGTAACCAATGAAACCTGGGGTAAACTTAAGCCTAAAGTAACTGCCAGACCAAAAACTAATTTCATTTTTTACAGCAGGGTGTTAATGCATGGAGGCTGTTCAGCCATGTTAAAGAGAACAATGATAACATGGAAAGCACTGTATACCAGTACACTCCAAACTTCAGGGGCAACATACAAAGGGTCCATCCATTTGCTGCATAAAATGCACACGACAGATTGTTACTATGTGATTATTTTTGATGCAATGAGGTGGGTGAAATTTACCTACACTGGTTAAGCATGCTAAAACAATGTGTCTGCAATGTCAGCGGTGTCACTAAAAACATTTTGCGATGTGCTTTCCAGTGCCTCAGCCCGCCCCACAGATTCCACAGTACTGTCACTGATTCAGAATCATTATATAGGCCATGAAGAGCACAAAGTTAGCACTGTTGTGTGACTGGCATCATATAGTGTGTCAATAACCTGAACACAAGAACTTCAATGTTTTCAGTTTTTGCGGTGACAATTTTGGCTTTCTGAACCCACCATACTTGTCTACACAGACATGGCACTTGTTTGTGACAACTACCTATCAGAAGGCCCAGCCGAAAATCTGATGGGTTAGGGCAGTCAGCTACCAGATGCTTTGTCACTAATCTTTTAGGCCCAAACTCAAGCAATAGAATCACAACATACTGATTAGCCCTGTATAGCATCAAAAAGTAAAAAAAAAGCAAAATCTTTTCATTTGTTCATTCTGTTCCTCTAGATGATAATAATTTAAGTACCGGGACATTACATTTAAGCATTTGCTAATCTTCCCAGAGAAATCAGGGCCCACTTTCCCAGTCCTGTCTTATTCGTGGTTTAAACCCTATCAACTCTCAAGCATGGAACATACTACTCTAGAACATATGCTCCCACTTAAAGATGACAATCATTAGCATCGATCAACATTTCTGCACCTTGGTCCCTATGAAAAGCAATAGACAAGTGACTGATTTGATTGATCGATTTGTTGGGGTTTAACGTCCCAAAGCGACTCAGGCTATGAGGGACGCCATAGTGAAGGGCTCTGGAAATTTCGACCACCTGGGGTTCTTTAACGTGCACTGACATCGCACAGCACACGGGCCTCTAGAATTTCGCCTCCATCGAAGTTCAGCCGCCACGGCCGGGATCGAACCCGCATTCTTTCGGGCCAGCAGCCGAGCGCCGTAACCACTTAGCCACCGCGGCAGGTCAATAGACAAGTGACATATACCTTCACTTTTTCACGTGCATTGGTCTAGTGTAACTGGATAATGTGAGCAGCCAACTGTACATATGCTAGCAAGCAACAAAAAGTATTGCATAAAATTTCGCCCCTTGAACCTTCACAGCAGACACTACATACAATGCAATATGATGATATAACAGGGAAATTTCCATAAAGTCTGCTGACTGTCAGAAATAACTGCGTTGGAACAAAAAGATGTTAATTAAAAATAAAAGGAGCTGGTTACAACCCTCCATTCCCAACATTTTGTTGCTCCTATTGGCACTGCCACCTATTTAAAAGGTAACCTTTCAGCTCTTAGGGAACCGAGTGAAAGATAAGTTTTATGCAACCATAGCAAAAGAACAAAACCAGCACCTAATAGTAATGCGATGCACGAACACCCCTGGCTGGAAATGACACACAACCCAATAGCCTAACCCTGACTTAAGCAAAAATTATCTTGCTTATGAAATTTTATTCACAGCGATTCAAAAAAGTGATCATGATTCGATGAACATCAGCTAGCTAGGTACACACACACACACACACACCACTATCCAGTTTTATGCCTACATACCTGCATACAATTACTTCCCTCCATACATTGCAACATAATACATCCTGTTTTGCCCCTTACACAAATTCTGAACTGCATTTAGAACAGTCAAAATGGTAGCATGCCTGACTCTTCCCTTTGTATATTCCACCCCCCCCCCCCCCCCCCCCCCCCCCCCCCCCCCCCCCCCCTTCAAGCAGGAAATGACAGTATGGCCCAGTGCGACCCATAATCAGCGAACATCCTGTTGTACTGTTCAGTCATTTTTTATGTCGCAAACGCTCGCTACAAAAACGTAAAAAAATGCAAGGGTTAGAACTGCATTCAAATAAACTGAAGACATGGCTTAGCCTTAAAAAGAAAGCCATGTGTGCTTTCAAAAATTTCAATTAGCCGTATGAAGCCACTGCAAAACATGTTGCTTCGCTAGGGAAAAATGTTCCATCAACAAGTGCAGAGAAGAAACGTTATCTAATCTCGGAACACTCAACGCACACACCCGTTTCCTGCCTGTGTTCGAGAGATGCATAAAGCTGCAAACCCTTTTGTGAAAGAGGAAGTGCAGAAGAACAACTTCATAAAGCACGCAGCATTTGAAAGAGCAACAAGGCACTGCCTCGGAGTTCAGAAACTAGACAAGCAGCAATGCTTATAGTACAGCAAAAGCACATTTTCTTTAATACGAGTGTCTAAAAGCTCAACTGCTGGAAGCCTTCACAATGCAACCATCTCGTGCACTGAGAAAGAAAACACCAGCTCAGCTTTGTGCTCATTACACCTTTCAGCACTGAAATATGCACACAGGCCAAACGTGTGGCCTGCATTCAATGCTTTAGAACGCCTCCGAGAGCACCACTCCTTCACTACATATCCAAATAGCATTACTCCACAACAAAATTGAATCACTGACCACAAACAAGAAAGGACAAGCAGGCATATGCAAAAAAAGACTAGCAAGCATCAAGATCGTAACTGCTCCAGTAAAGCAAATCTTTTAGCAGTGTCTAAATGCACTGTGTAAATGTTTAATCTCCAAAGACACTCTTTGCTACAACGGGCCTACTGAAATTAACCAGGAGAAGTGCTGGATCAGGAACTGCTGAGCACAATGCAAAGAGTTAGGTATAACGCTCTTACACCACCTTAAAATAATACGCATGGACACAAAGTATAGCACTGACCAACAATGAAACACTATAGCAGTGCACTATGTGTGACAAAGGAACGTACGCATGATTCATGCATCTGATCACTCATGTGCCAATTACTGAAACGAAGCAGCGTAGCACAAATACTATGACTACTACAACTCTTATCAACTCGAAGTGCATCAGAAAAGCTGATCTACCCAGCCAGTCATTAGTACTCGATACAGTAATGCCAAGTGCTGATAAACTGTTTACTCTAGCTGATAAAAAAAAAAAGTACAAGGTCACATAAAAAGCGACCTGATGTCCAAGCCATCTACTAAACTATGCATAGTGTATACCGCTAAAGTTTAAAAACATGACTTGGATACAAATAAAAGCACACATGCTTGTGCATTTGTTGGTATGGCTATGGTACGGCGGTTAAAAATGAATGCCAGTTTGCATTCCCCTTTATGTGACAGTAATGACCTCGTTCTGTTACTACATACAAGCCAATAGGAGGTATTCACTGAGGCTGCGCTACCAGACGGCGCGAGCGTCGTCGCGGCAGGCGCGCCATGTTTGCGGTCGTTTCAGGCCAGCTCGCGCAGTGTCACGGTGCGCCGTGAGGTACCCGGCCTGAACTGTTAGTGATCCGTAACATATTTGTACGTTGTTGAATACGTCAGTGACCACTTATCTTTGTGGAGCGCGTATTGTGCATGAAGTTTGCAGCAGAATTCTTCTGCGCCGTGATATAACCGAGCTGCCTCAACTCGGCAGCAAAACTGGCTGGCTGGCTGCGCTGCACGCAAGAACGTACACGACTTGCAGCTTTTAATGTCAGTTGATAACTGTCAGCTAGTCATGCAGGGCACATCGCGGATAAACAGCACGATTAATTACCGAAATTCCAGAACTGCCACCGCAGAAATTGATAATTCAAGCGCCTAGCTGTAGTCCGCGAACTGCTGACGCTTCTCAGACGTACGGTCTTTCAGCAGAAAGGCAAAGCGTCATAGCTGCCTTATTTACCCGATAGAACGGCCAAACAAATACTGCCATGCGCTCGCAGCACGAACGGCAGACACAGCGAGAATGTTTTGCAGTTTTGATTGTAGCTACGTAGCGCTGCTTCGTATGCACAAGAACGTTTTCGCAGCAACGCAGTGTGCAGCAATTCCGCTAGATTCAGCTGTAACACGCCACTTTCAGCAGGTAGAGATGAAAAGTTAAGCTACAGCTAAGTGAACAGACCCTTCGAATTACTCACCTCTTCAAAAACGGCACTTCGGCCGTCGGCACCCACAGCACGACTCTTGGACTCACCCGCTTGTCAAGTAATTGCACCCTCTCATAGGTTTATATCCTTTAATTCCTTGGCCTGCCAGCAAACTTAAGCCGTGCACAAGGTGGGCCTCGATACCGGTGAATTCAACGCGCGTCAGCAGTCTTGTATACGTCGCACACCATGCCGGTGCCTCCGCATTCCTACGGGGGGTCGACCTTTTCACAAAGTAGAACCTTCTGAGCGTGCCCGCTCTTTTCTGCTTCGCACAGTTCACGGAATATTCACTCAGTCACGCGGCGGCACGGGTCGGACAGAAATTACGTGCGGCGAGACGCGAAATACACTTACATTTCACCCATCACCAGCTATTCAAACGCTGCGGCTGGCTGCGGCGGCCGCGCGCGCGACCACCAACATGGCGAATGCCGCGCCGGCCGCTAGCGCCCCTTGCGGATGACGTCATGTGAATACCTCCTATACAGTTGCATCAAATGTGTGCGTCATTTTGCAACTAAAGCTGAAGCTGCACCTGTGACTTTGCGCAAACGGCAGCGGCACCATCAGAATGTTGGCCTACGTTGTCAAATCCGCAGTGACACCGCGCGCTCCGTTCTAGGGAACAATCGTTGCGCCTGTCAGTGAACAGCGCTCACTGAGCACGGTTCCAAAGCGCGCGTTCCCGCGGCACTGACCTCTCAGTAACGGTGTATTGTCAATCGGCCCAGGGTGCGTAGTCTGTTCTCCGATGTTATTGGACGTCTCCCACGAGTCGTAGCCGACGTACCTCTTCCACTGGTTGAACCATTTCTTGTCAATCATGTACCTGCAATCGGCGGGGCAATCGCGGCGTTATCGTGGACCCATCCAGCTCACCACGGCACACGATCGCACGCGGCCACGAAGCGATCAAACCTACGCCCAGGTCCGCCGCGGCTGACGGCAACGAACGAAGGTGGGGGGCCCCGCGGTTCCCAACGGAGCGCGCTTAATAGACCCGTTCTGCGCGACGGACCCGAAGGAAGTATCGCCGGCGTTTCGAAAGCAGAGATTGAATGCGGGCTCTCGGCGCACGACGGTAATGATGCATAAAAAGAACTGCCAAATAAGGCTAGCGAGAGCGCCTCGCGGAGTGGACAGAGCAGAGTCCGGGCCGGTCGCAGCTCGTCAGACTCAGGCCCGACACATGGGCCAAGGCGATGAATCGCGAATGACTTACGGGACCCAAAGGGGAGACGCTTGGACCCGCACCAATGCGAGCCGCTGCGTAATTGCCAAGTGCCAGAGACGCCAGGGGATTTCTTTTTCGGCTGGCGGGCAGGCAGCTGGCGACCTTGGGCGTTAACCTCATGCTTCCAGAGCTGGCACGACGGACAGCTCGAACGGGACGACCGCATGACGCGAGACTCGAATCTCCCCGAGCTACAGTGAGGGAGCAGCGGCGAAACGTTGCTCCGTCCTCGGACGCTCATTCGCCGGCACGCTACGTAGGGCACGACGGCAGTTTCCGCGGCGTTTTCGAGGTCCCATCGACAAAGGGGTGCGCCGAATGACAGGCGGGTTCATTGCCTACTCACCATATGTCGTCCTTCTTCAGTGGCTTCTTGAATAAATTTGAAATCTCGTTCCGCTGTGTCTCCAAATCGGGAGCAGGAGGACCACCTTCCGCCATTTTCGAAGAAGAACCGAAGAGCCTCGATGTGACGTTGCAATACTTGCGCTGAGCTCGCGGAGATGTGAGCTCGCGTGCAACAACTTTCATAAAACGTTTTAACAAATTTTTGATGACGTTTAGTCACATTCTAATGACGTCACATAAAAGTTTTGTTTGTTTGTTTGATAATGGTACGATTGTTGGGTTGGTTGGTCACTGGTAAAAAATGCGTATTCATAAAAGATGTTTTAAAATTTTTATTCGCATATATTATGCAAAATTTTATCAGACAACTTACTTTCTAATAAAACACCGTGAATACACATTGCAGTTTAGTACATTACGTACAACTTGGAAGTAATTTACAGTTTATTCCTTGCTGTAGCACGATCTATAAAAAATTAATTTTTAAAGCTTAGGTAATAGCACAAACATCGTGAGTAAATGTACCCGCAGCCTAGCCTGCACGGGCTCGTCCTTCCGTACACTAGCGCACCTTGCGGCGAGAAACAAAAATATTTAACGTGTGCGAAGCCTTGGACGAAAGCCTTTGCCCCCTTTGCGCCGGTTGTGGGTGTGCTGCTGCATTTGTCATGTCCGGCTGTTATTGATAGCGGATTCCCGGTGAAACACGTAATCATGGTAAGCTAAACCTTGGAACCTAACTTCATGCATGTCACCTTGTAGTGTTCCGTTTGATCCGAGTTTTCTCTGCTCAGAGCGATACCGAAAACTTCTGCCGTCACTGGTCCGTCCCGTCCAATGGCTCCGCGGCAGTATAGGCGTTGTCATTTCAAAAGCTCCCCATTTTCAGTTCCGTATCGCGCGGTATCAGTCGTGCTCACGGTGGAAACTGCACTTCTTGTCGAGATCCTTACGAGAGCAATACTGATGGACTCGATGGGAGCAGGCTATCCATCGCAGGGGCAGCCGCTCGTAGCTGTCCTTCGCTTTCGGAGAGCTGGCTGACCGCTCATGTGTGAATAATAAGGCGATTGAAACTCAGTATCGAGGTGACTGTGCGCGTTGGAAGACGGGGCGCAGGCTTGATTGACTCCGACGACCTGTCTGGGAGGGGTGATGGCGCGCACGGGAGCGAAACTGTGAAGGCACTGGAGGGAGCGTGCACAGACGTCACAGCGCTGTAAACAGACGTCTTTTACGTCTCCCCCTTTTCTTTTTGAGCCTGTGCCGCCGCGCTTCTTCGCTTGCTGCCTTCAACACAGAGGCAGCCTGCGGCGCGTACCTCGTCTCCTGTTTCCGACCGACTCGTTTTGCTGTTGCGGTCATCTGTGGTTTTTTTTCCCACCCAGTGTCCGCCTTGCGGAGCGCATACAAAAATGTATTGTTTAAGGAGGTTTCGCTATATGCGCAAAGGAGATTAGTAGTTCTCCGTTAAGGGGTAGACAGTTTCACAAACCCTTAGAGTAAAGCATGCCCAGGAAGTAGAATTCACAGCGCTCGAAATGTGAAATAAATTTTTTTTTAGGGAATTTTTGAAGTGAAGTGTCTCGAGTTTGGTTTTATTCATATATTGAGCTAGTAAGAAAGATGGGAATGTAGTTCACCCCAAACTTGGCTCACCAATTAAATATGTCAAAATTTGAAAATTAAGCAAGTGCAGCGAGTATAGTATGCTTCCAAGTGTTTCTGTGTGCAGACGGTGCTGTAATAATCTGCCAATTAATCAACCGAATCATTGCAGTACAAAGAGTTTATCATTAGCCGACTGGATACCTCATTACCGTCAGTGGGCTTGCATTCTATGCTGTCATAGGCATGCACAGGTCTCTCCATAAAAGGGGACCACAGTTCTGGTAGTGCCTGTTCATGTCTCGTGGGTAGCAGGGAACAATATTAGGCAAAATTTCTCTTCCCTGTGTCTATTAGGGGGGCCACTGCTCCCTTGCCCACCTTCTGTGCATACTGTTACCAGGAGAAAGTATGCATTAGCAGAAAAATCATGCTAGCAGATAAACACACTTGTGAGGTGCCCAATTCAGGCAAGAGGCACGTAATTGTGGTTGCGGTGAAGGAAATTGTAATCATTTATATTAAACATGAATGTGTTGAAAAATGTTTGGGAGAAACAAAAGTGTTGAGAGTTAAGAAAAAATATGCTAGACTTAGGCCATTCCTCTGACATAAAATTCCAGATTTCAGAAGTGGGTTGACTCGTACACAGATAAATGAGTAACATTTGTTTCTGCCTGTTTCAGTCTGCCACGTTGCGGCCGTACCTGACTGCCGTCAGGCACACCTTGAATGCAGCCATGTGCCTGGAGAACTTCGCTTCCCAAGTTGTAGAAAGGCACAACAAACCCGAGGTTGAAGTCAGGTATAGCCTTTTGGTGTATCACGAAAACACTAAAATTATGAGGAACCTTTGGAAAGCCAAAAAAAATGAAGTGATGTTTTACCCTGTCTTACTTTGTTATGTGTTGTAGTGGTGTGGTCCCTTCTTTTTATTTTTGCGGTGACATGATAATGCATTTCAACATAACATGTAGCTTAAATCTTGACTGTGTTAATACCAGGTGTGCATGCCATCATGCAGAAAAGATAAAAGTGCTATATTTACTGCAGTGTAAAGCCTTAACCCATATGATAAAGCAAAAACATTGACCTAATGATGTGCACAATGATCTGGTGTCTCGTAGACACTGATGGCAGCTGTATCGAAAAGTCCCACCAGCTAGATTCAGCTGCTGAAAGCATTGCACACTCAATGGCTGCTAAAGGTGTGACTTCCATTTATAAAGGTTGTGCGAGCTAAAACGTGCTTTCCGCTGGCTTAGCCTGGTGGCTTGATAGGTGTGCATGTGCTTGAAGCCATGTTA